>NC_044988.1:85084962-85684962 GCF_008728515.1 Papio anubis | reverse complement strand
CCCGTCACCCGCACCAGCTGCCATGACGTTACTATGTCAGCTCTCTAAGATTTCATTCTGAGCAAACAAGGGAGACTTCTCTACGATCAGAGGGAGCCGAGTTCAAATGTGAGTCCCAAGGTCTGGCCAATGTCCAGCACTCTGTTACATAGGGGAAGAAACACCTGGACTGGGAATTAGGAGCGCTAACTTCAATTCTCTGTTCTGCCATTGAATGGCTGTGTGACTCTGAAGAAGTGGCTTCCTCTCTTTCAACTCAATTCTCTCATATGTCAGTCTCTCAAGTGTCAGTCCTGGCGTTGATGATCTTCAATGCTCTTTCCAGGTCTGAGAGTTTTTCAGTTTAATTCCTAGACAGTAGGAAGTTTGAGCATCTCAAAATTCTCTGCTTAAAATTTTTGGAGACTGACTTTGTATACACAGAGCTTAGCTCAAGAAGGAAACACAAATATGTAGAAATCAGAGCTGGATGACTTTGAATATCACTCACTCCAAGTATCTCATTGTGGGATGGATACTAAAGCCCAGAGATGGGAAACAAATGGCGGTAAGTCATATGGCAAGTTAATGGCAGAGTCCAGCTGTCCTGGCATTTTTGACTAACATTCCTGGATGGAAGTTTCTAAACTTTTCACTTCATAGGATTTTGAAACTGGGGCAAAAACCTAGTTCCCACTCTGACAACAAGAATGTAAAAGCCAGCATCAGAATGGAAGGGGAGCTGGCATTGCTTTGCACAGCGAGGTGGTGTCTGGCTTGTATTAAAGCCCATGAGTAAATGATTAATCCTGGGTAGAAAACAAAGCCTGAGTCTTGTAACGTTATAGGTATTAGTTCTATGGAAGATTAACCCCCGATCCCCCTCGGGACCTCTTTAGAACATTGGACTACACTTTGAGAATCAGTGGATGATGAAAACAGGTGGTCTCACAGGTCTTTGTTTGCCTGCTCCCAACACATACACACACACATGCAGGTACTCACACATGCATGTACATGCACACACACAAATGCATGCAAACCTGCACATGTATGCCTCAATTGCTCCTGTATCTCTACATAGGAAAGAAATGTTGTGGCTGAAGGTGAAGTGCCTGTATGCCTGCCTCTGATTCACAGGCCAGCAACTGGAAGGCACTTTTGAACTCCTCCTTGTTTCATCCCAACCCAAATATGCCTCTATAGCTGCATTCATTGTGTGTTTCAGTGATGCCAGTAACACAGGCTTCTTTCATAATACACTCACCTGCCTCCTGCTATTGATTAGTTATCCAGGTATTTTTTCCCGTTAATATCTCTCAGCCCCATCCAGTACTCTCCATTTCCACTTGACTACCATAGACAACTGTCATCATCTACTTCTGTTTGCCAACATTGCTTTTCCTCCTTTACCATTTATGGTCTATGCCTCCATCCTTATTTCTATCCAGATATACACACATAGTCAAAGAGATGTCCTAAAACCAAATCTAATGAAGATCTTCTCTTACCTTACAGACACTCAACGGCTCATCACCACTCTCAGAATGAAGTCCAGACGTCACAGCAATGAACTCTGGAACCATCATGATCTAACCCCTGTCAACTTCTCTGGCCTCTTTGCTCAACCTCTCTTCTTGAAATTTTACCCTCAGCCACCACCCTGAGCAAGCAGTCTCACCTTCCTTTCGTGGCTTCATTTTCTTGCCTTGGCTTAGTTGCCACCTCTTTCAGGAGATTCTCACTGATCTGTGAAGCTGAGTGAGGAGCTCCTAGCCCATGTGCTTCCCTTAACATCACATCTTTCACACTGTTAGATATCACTTGTTTATGTGTTTACTTTCACATTAAGTAGACTAAGCTCCTGGAAGGCTGGTATGTCCCTTACTGACTGGTTTGTCTTCACTGCCTACTATAGGACCTGTTACACAGACAGTGCTAAATAATTGCCTGTTGAATGAATGAAACACAGAATTACACCTTCTGGCCCAATGCCTTTGCTTTAAGGATAAGAGAGCTGAGGCCCCAGGAGGAGCAGTGACCATGCTATAAGATTCTCATTTGTCCTTTCAATCCTCAAGTAACTAATCCACCTTGGAAGTTAAAAAAACGACCTCCAATATACCAGATATGATGTGTATTATCATGATTTTCTGGCCACTTATTGATGTACCACAGGGTTTACTGATCAATTTATTCATGCATGCATGCATTTATTTCATCTGCATTTATTGACCATCTACATGATGTCTGGCCTTGCACAAGAAGCTAAGGATAGAGAATAACATGGCAGATATTACACAGCCCCCACCTCTAGTATCTCAGTGTCAAGTTAAAATGCCACCCAGGAAAAATGCACCAAAACATTTTGAAATTGTCTTATCAAGGAAGAGCTTTGTAAGTCCTAAGAGAAAGACTGGGTCTAGTTGGAGTCCTGAGAGTCCCACTGTGCCTGGAGGCTTTCTTTAGATCTACATGGCCAGCCTCCAAACTCAAAGTTCAGACTTACTAACAAAGTGACATATAACCTGCTGCCTCCGTCTTTACTTAATTAGATGCACTGAGCACGGTTGAGAGCTAAAGGATAATCTGAACAGAATGTCGGAGCTATGACCTACCCCTTTATTTTATAGAAGGGGGTCTTGGGCCCACAGTTGGGGACCCATCTGATCAAGGACACAGCAAAATTTCAGGATACCAATACTAGAATCCAGGTCTCCTGATCCAGGGCCAGCACGTGGTGGGTTTTCTCTCTTATTTTTTCTTTAACTGAGTTACAAAGGTTAAAGTACAATTTCTTTTCCTTCTTCTAACCCAACACTGAAGCATAGCAACTCCTGTTAGAGTTTATGGGAAACTGCTTGATGTGTGTGTGTCTGTGTGTGCCAGAATGTTTGCCTTTTGCACATACTCTCCGTCATGGCTCTGGCCAAGAACAAGCCTAGTGAAAAATCAGACGATAGAAAGAATCATGAGCATTTAAATCTTTATAGTTCACAAGATTGCATCAGGTTCTTGCAAGCCTATTATCTTATCAGTTTTTCCCACCACTCCTTGTTAGACTATATGGACAGTCACCCACTTTGTCTAAGGGAAGGAACTTAAGCTCAAACAATGGAAGAAACCTGTTCCACAGCAAGGCTGGTGCTGGTGTTGGAGTCAGATCTCCTCATTCCAAATTCAGCATCTCTAAAGTGGTGTCTGAGGTTGTGTTTTAACAGACACAACATAAACCCACCAAGACCTGCCCTCATGATTCTCAGTGTCTCCAAGCACAGACTGAATAGATTTTGTCCACTCCTCTTGCCAATGCCCAGTGTGAGATAAATTCCTCCATTCTTCTCACATCTGTAATTGCTCTGACAGCTGTTATTTTCCTTCTCTTTCCTCTTCATTTATTTGTTTTCTTAAAAATCAGGAATTGGAGCAGCACAACCAAGTCTAGTCCATCCTACCTACCCCCAGGGTGAACAGAAAATAACAAAGTAGTAGGTGACACCAGGACAGGCATTGCAACCTGATTTCACTAACTCATCATTTCCAAAGGAGCTTCCTCAGTAATGCCAGTCCTATGATATGTGATAAGAAAACAGCGTACCTTTTTCAAACAATGTCAGAATAGACTACATAAAGCATTCCAGCAATCTCTGGGAGATTCACAATGAAAAGTAACATGTTTTGTGAAGTTCTGCAGAATAAGGCCTCTTGAACAGAGTTTAAACTAGGATTCCTTGCAAACACACAGACCTCTTTTTCCCTCTCAGAACTGATATTAATATGTCATGCAACTATTAATCCATAGAAACCTATAGAAACATTTGGACATATCACAATTGCTCTATCTGTTTTTCTGCTGACAGATATAGACACATTTTCTCTAGCAATGTGGTGCAGCTGGATGATTAAGACCCATCATCCCCTTCCCCAAGGTAACAACATTTATTTTCTCTCTCTCTTTTTTTCATTCTTGCAGACAGGGTTTCACTCTGTTGCCCAAGCTGGAGTGCAGTGGTACAATCATGGCTCACCACTGCAGCCTTGACCTCCCAGGCTCAAGCGATCCTCCTCCCACCCTCCTGAGTAACTGGAACCACAGGTGCACACCACTATACCTGGCTAAATTATTATTATTATTATTATTATCATCATTATCATTATTATTATTATTTTGTCAAGATGAGGTCTTTCTATGCTGTCCAGGCTGGTCTTGAACTCCTTGGCTCAAGCAATCCTCCCACCTCAGCTTCTCAAATTGTTGGGATTACAGGCATGAGCCACCGCATTTGGCCTTCATTTTCTTTTCTATCTATAACCTTGCTCTTTAAAAAACCTGACTTCAATGTCTAGGCTGTGATCATTTCTCAGGAGAACCATCTCAATTCTAACCAATAGTCTGGCATGCCAGGAAGTTTCTTTCCACTCAAGTTTATTCATGCATGTTTATAAGAGGCACAAGGTTGAAGTGGCTAAGAATCTTACCTCTAACTCTTCCAGAGGGAAGTTTCTTAACGTCCTTAAACATTAGTTTTCTCAGCTGTAAAGTGGAACTAATAATAAAAGCTCAAAGAATTTTTTAAAAGGATTAAATAGGAAAAACTTTTTAAAGCACTTAGCACAATGCCTGGTACATAGCCAATAAATGATGGATATAATTATTACACTCGTATTACACTTGTATAATAACACAAATAGTCCTAGCTTAGAGTCATCAAACCCATTATTTTACCAGCTGGGTGTATGTGGGCCCGTTACATAGTTTATCTGAGCATCTTGTACAGAATGGGGGAAAAAATCTGTTGAGGACATTAGGATAACTGTTTGAGATTATTTATTAATGGGCACTGTGTCAGGTCCGTTGTAAAGACCTATTACATTTTTCCTATCATTATATGGAGGACAGGCCTAATGCATTTTGGATACTTCATTCAAATATACATTTAAAACGCCTTCTCAAAGCCTTTCAAAATCATTCTAAAACAGGAAGGGTTATGTTAGCTACACACAATTTTCCATATAGAGTATTGCTTTCTTTCTATTTGGATGGCATCAGGATTGAGCAGATTATTTTATCTTTAATGATTAGCTGAAAGATAAGAAAATACGGTGGATGAGATAGTAATTTTATGGTTATGGAAAAAGATTCTGTTACTTTGAGGAGAGGTTTCTTAGCATGTTGTAAGTAGACACGCGTTGTGTGGCAATAGTTCCAGTCCAGTCATGAGCAATTTTAGTCCTATGTGTTTAATCAGCCTTCTTAGCATTTCTTCTCTTATGACTCATGGGCATCTCAAACACAATATGTCTAAGACTGAACTCTTGTTCTACCCCATGCCCAACAAAACAATAAATTAAAATATATTCCTCTATTTCAGGGAATAACATTTCCCTCATTCCAGATACCCAAACCAGAAATTCGAGAGTCATTAAACAGCTACTTCTCATTAAACTGCTTGAATCCGAACTATCACCAAATCCTGTTGGTTCTACCTTTAAAACGTACCTCCAATTCATTCACTTTTCTATGCAAATAATCATCGTCTTTGGTTTGGACTGCAACAGTCAACCCTAAATGGATTCACTCACTCTTCCTCAATCCTTTCTTCACAGAGTACCAGGGCAGTATTATAAAAGCTCCGAACTGATTGGTTTAGTCCCTCTATTTCACAATCAATAAATCTAAACTCAACATGAGCCACAAACTCTTCATAATCTGGCCCCTTCTTTTTTTATTTATCTAAATTTATGGGGTACAAATGTAATTTTGTTACATGCATAGACGACAGAGTGAAGTCAGGGTTTTGGGGGTAGCTATGGTCTGAATAATGTACATTGTGCCCATTAAGTGATTTCCCATCATCCACTCCGTTCCATTCCCCCACCCTTCTGAGTGTCCATATTGTCTGTCACTCCACACTCTATGTCTATGTGTACACATTATTTAGCTCCCACTTATAAGTGAGAATATGAGGTATTTATCTCTCTATGTCTGAGATGTTTTCCTTAAGATAATAGCCTCCAGTGCCACCCATGCTGCTTCAAACGACAAGATTCCATTCCTTTTTATGACTGAGTAATATTCCATTGTGTACATGTACCCAGTTTTCTTTATTCCATCATCCACTGATGGATGCTTAGGTTGATTCCATATCTTTGCAATTGTGAACAGTGCTGTGATTAACATATGGGTGCAGGTATCTTTCTGATATAATGATTTATCTTCCTTTGCGTAGATACCCAGGACTGGATTGCTGGATCAAATAGTAGTTCTATTTGAAATTCTTTGAAAAATCTCCATGCTTTTTTCCATAGAGGTTGTACTAATTTACATTTTAACCAGAAGTGTATGAGTTCCCTTTTCTCCACACCCTTGCCAACATCTGTTATTTTTTGTCTTTTTATAATAGTCTGGCCCCTTCTATCTCTTTACTCATCTTCTACAGACTCTCTCTTAATTTAATGGGGAATTATACTCTATTATAACGTCTTGTAATAATAGTCTTCAGTTTGTAATTATAATTTTACGTGTGCTATTATTCAGTTCTCCTACCAGATTATAAGATTCAGAGTTACACTGCCAGTACAAACATTGACATGCAGAAGGTACTCCTTATTAAATGCATGAGTGAATAAATGTAGAAACAAACAAATGAATAAATTTATCAATGGAGCTATTAGTTCAATTTTTAACTTCTATGGGTCTCAGTTTGCCCATCTGTAGAAGAGAATCTATAATGGTTCACTCACTACAAAGTTTAGTAGTGCATTCGAGTAATCTATAAAAATTTATGTAAGCAGTTTTGGTGGTATTAGCACCAAACAGGAGCCCTTCACCCTTTCAAAATTGAGAAGGCACTTGGAGACAGCACTTCTATGGCTGTTGCTGACCCTGGAGATCAGTTGATTTTGTTAAGCCCTTTTGCTTATCCTAATATTCCCAGAACCCATATTTCATTCTGAGAAATACTTGGCCCAAGACTGATGAGAGGGAGTCATAGGTGGATAACGCCTGGTTTCCAGAACCAGAGTGAGATTGTGCTGACTATGTGCTCCCCTGGCCTGAGCTAAGAGAAGTGGTATTCATTCTGGGCTTGGAAAAACAACTCTCTCTACTGATGCTGCTCATCTCTTCTGGTGGGTGGGACATCAGAATGTAGGCAAAACCATGCTGGGCAGGCGTGGGAGAAGGCCCTGCTCAGGAAGGGGTCCAGCCTGAATCATGCATTTCAGCAACAGGTTACTGGAAATCATGCTGGTTTGGCCATGTCCACACTTCCTAAGCCGCCTCCTCCTCATCTGCTTAAATGTTCAAAAAACAATTAAAAAAAATTGCTTTATTCTCTTTTTGGTGTTTATTCTATTGCTTTTGGAAAGAAGAAGATCTAATTTTAGTATTCATTTTCTCCATCCATCAAGATACCATCTTGTTCTTTGTCAGACATTATGACAATGACTGTGCTCTGTTTCTTGCCAGGCACACCCTTTGGGGTCAGACAAAGGTATATAAAACTTGGCCTTGGCATCTATTAACTGGGGCATCTTAAATCATGACCTTATGTCTTATAGTCTGAGCTTCTCCATCTAAGAAGTCAGGCATGCTGATACCTAAACATCATTGGTAGACTTATAAAAAAGTACTGAGCATATATGAGGTTTTCACTACATGGTAGTTATTGTTAGCAGCAATGTTAGTGCTACCAGTAGTGAATGCTACAAGAATACTAGCAATGCGAAGGTGGTTAACACAGTGACTAAATTTAAGCTCTGCTGAGAGCAGAAACTGGGTTGGTTTTGTTACTTCTTGTATCTTCAGAATGTGTCATGGTTCTCAGCAAAGGGATTGTACTAAATCAGCATTTGATAAATATATCAATACATAAAAGAAGAATCAGAGTAACTTCTTCATAAATGCTATTTCCCTCTTAACTTCCTGTTTCACCTTGGATTCTGATAACATTAATGGATATGCAGTAGGGCTGACACTGAAATCCCAATTTAATGAATGAGAAATTGAGGTGTGAAGGAGATTAAAGACGTGGCCTATCTTAAGGATATGAATAGACAAGTCACAGAACAGGAAATGCAATTATCCAGTAAATGTATTTGAGTAGATGCTTACTTAAGAACACATAACCGAATGTCAACGAGAAGTCATATTTTTCCCAACAAAGTGGGCAAAAAAAGTGCAAAGAAAAAATACTTCCATTATACCAAATAATAAGCAGTCATGATACAAAATAGCAGGTCTTGGCACACACTGCTGGTGGGGTGGAAGCTAGTTCACCTGCCCAGAATGTCATAGTTGTGTCCCTTAAAATGAAAAAGACCCATATATTGTTTATCACCAGCAATTTCTCAGTATTGACCCTAGAGAAATGCTTGCATGAATGCATGTGCCTACAAGGATGTTTGTATGAGAATGCTGACTCCAACATTTGCTTGTGGTAGAAAAATGTATGAAGTGACCTAAATGCCCACCATTAAGGGTATGGCTAAATTACATGTAGCACATTCATACTATGGGATACTGTACAGCAGCTAAAAAGATTGAAGTATATCTAAGAACTGAAGTAGATAGATATCCCAAATTAATACAATTTCCATCCCAAAGTTAGACATTTGATCTGTGGTCGAGCACACCCTTCTGACAGGCAGTATGCTTGTTCTTTTCTCCCTTCATTTTTTCATTCATTCATTTATCAATCTTGACTGAACATCCACTTAGTTTCAACCATTTGAACTGTGGTAAATCTCTTCAATGATCAGCTGTTATGCATCCTTCAAGTCTCAGTTTACATGTCTCTTCTTCCAAGAAGCCCTGCTTACCTATTCATGCTGGGTTAGATACCCTTCCCATGTTTTCTCACAGCCCCCTACCCCCCGTGCTCCTCACACCATAACACTTTTCATGCTGCAGTATAATATTTTTCATTTAGAACCGTGTGCTCATGAGGCCAGAGATCACGTCTATTAATCAGGGCTGTATTCCTAGCACAGAACAGACATTTAATAAATACTTGTTAAATGGGATAAGTATTATTTAACATGGATTATATTAGATTTTCACTAGTTGATGGATGGATGAATGAATAAATTAATACACACAAGAACAAAGGATGGAAGACAGGGTGAGAAACGGAAAGAGCTATAAAAAGAAATGAGGCTTAGGGAAAATAAAGAAAGAAAGAAAGTGGTGACTCAGCTCGAGAGCCATAGAAACAGCATGTAAGAGCCACCTGTGCCTTCACCTGACCCTGATTTGGGCTAAACTTTCCAAATCCTCTGAGGCTTAATATGGCATCATATATCAGTGTTATAACTAAGATCTGAAAGCAAGAGACTCATCTTCTGAGAGCCCACTTTGTGCTGCTTCTGACTTATTCCTTACATGCTCAACAAGTATCCATGGAGCCCCTACTGTGTCATATAAGTGTCATAAATTCTGTACTTCAGGTGAAGGAAAAACCACAAGCACTGTTAAATATAATACAACACAAACTGTGATCAAGGACTAAGGATCATGTTATAAGAAATTCGTATTCCAAACAGGCTGGGATCCCAGGGATGGTGGCTCAACTAGCTTTCATTATTAGTTAGTAGGGGACACTTCCGGTCTCCGTTCAAATGTCATCTCATCAGAGAGGACTTCCCTGACCATCTATCTAAAAATCATTAAATCTTTTCCAACTGAGATATTATACGATAACATGCTTCTTTTATCTCTCCTCAACTACACTGTAATAATCAACGAAAGCAAAAACTTTTTCTTGCTGTATTCACTATTGCATCCCTAGAGGCTAGAAAGTAGTTAAGCTCATGTTGGGAGTCAACAGATATTTGCCGAGCAAGTGAATTGATGAATGAACTAAAGTTTCTGATTGATGGGTGTTCAAAGCATTTGACATTCAGAGGCAGAAATTTGGATCTGATTTGTAAAATTTGGACACACAAGAACGTCCACCCAGATCATATAAACATCTCCTTTCCTTATGTCTATTCATTTCCCCAAAGACTTATATTGAGAATGCCAAGGAGGTGAGATAAAATAGATATAGATTGTGTTGGAAGCGTTACAGGTCTGAATGTGAGAGAAGAATTAATAGATGACTAAATTGGGATACACGAATAAGCCAGTTGAGAGAGATAACTTTTAAGAGTGTTTCTAGCTCCAAATTGAGGATCCTAAGAAAACAGAGGCATAAACAAACACGCTTGTTCAACCAGAGAATGAATGATCAGGAGCACTAGCTTTGGAGTTGACAGATCTACTTAAGACCCCAGCTTTGCCCCTTGATAGTTGTAAACTGTAATCCACATTCCTTCTCTGAGTTTCCAGTCCCTTTCTATAATCTGGGGATAGGACCGCCTACATTGTGGGGTTGTTGGGATGATTAAATCAAATGAGATTATCTATGTAAAGTCCCTATTTAGTGCCTGACACAAAGTACAAGCTTATTACATTTTGGCTTCTCCATTTCTCTTCAAATGCTAAACTCCTTCTCATTCTTCATTCCAGAACCATTTAAAGAACATTTACTCAGTGCTTACCTTGTGTCTATAATTGTTCTAGGTGCTTGGAATGCACCGGGAGAAAAAGAGGAAAAAAATCTAGCCCTCAGGGTGTTTACATTCTAGTTCTAAGTTTAGACTTCAATTCATCCAAGTTTGTGTTAGAAACCTCTGACTCTGTGTTTCTGTTTCTTTCATCAGAATATTATTTTACTGCAATGGCACTGCTTGCCTGTGCCTCTCTTTTCCCATAGACTGTGAGCACCTTGAGTTTTCAGCACCACTGGATCACCATTTCTTAACATAGTGCATAGTGCCTAATAGATACCCAGTGAATATTTGTTGCATGAAGTGATGGATGAATGAGACAGACCAACGAGTAGATGGATAATGAGAGTGAGCTACTGTTCACTGTTCCTGGTTTGCTTTATACTTTTCTTTCTTAGTTTTGTCCAGAGTATTTACTTCTTGGAGAAAGCTGAAGATTTCATATAGGCCAAGGAGCACAGTGCTCAGTACAGAAGCACTTGACAGCCAAGTGGAGAAAAAGATGCTTCCCTGTTATTTCTTCCCAGCCAGAAGCATAAAGAACTGCCTGTGTAACTTGTGTTATTGGACACCAAGACATCAAGGGTGGGCCACAGGGACTGACTGTGGACTAGTGGCCTCTGACTTGTAAGCCTGTCTTCCGCTTGCTATATTTAGAGCTTTGACCAGATCGGATGCATTTCTCGGCTCTAAAATTCTGCCTTTACGTTACTGCAGTAGGAGGTAGTGTGAGTAGCGGTTAGGAAGGTGAAATTTGGAATTAGACTTAGGTTTGAGGCCTGTCTATGCCATTACTAGCTGTATGAGGTTAGTTTAATCACTTCTCTGAGTTTAAGCTTTTTCACCTACCTCAGAAGTGTCTGTAAGGCACTTAAAGCAGAGGAAATACTTAGTAAAGGTTGTCATTATTATTGTGGTCCACATTTCAGAAGGGCATCCAGAGCCAGTGAGGTTTCCTCTGGGTACTGATTCTTACAGATAATCCCTATTGAATTCCTTTTACTACAGAAAAGTATATGAATCACCTGTAACCCCAGACACTTCTCTGTGTCTGCCCACAGAGAAGGGCTTAATGTGTTGTCCTCTCATTGTACAGATATGGAAACTGAGGTCCAAATAGGTGATGTGATGTGTCTTTGTGTCATATGATGAGTTTGTAGCAGAGTTGGCACTGGTCCCCTTTCTTCTGATAGTGGCATTTCTCATTCAATAGAGGGGTTTCCACTTAAGGGAGATGGAGATGTTCCACATTTCTTTCTTGTCCTGGCCAAAAGTAATCAGTCTACTAGAAGTTTCCATGGGGTAAGCACAGAAGACTCTCTCTTCATCACTGTCATACCTTGGGAAACTATCTCCAGTGTAGATAACAGAAAGAATAAATATTTTTGTTGAGAGAAAAAAAATGAAGACAAAGGTCAAAGGGAATCATGTAATGGGTTGAGTCAGGAAAGAAAAAGAAAGCATTTTTTCCCTCTCCTCTTTTTCTCCAAAACAGTCTTTATATAGAACTTGTATAAGAGCCAATTTATTTGATATGGAAAAAATGTGAAAGCAGCAAAATACACATACACACACATACACACACAAAGAGGTATTTGTGGTGGGGTTCAGAACTCAAATTACCAAGAGATAAAGGAGTTGAAATGGTAGGTTGATTTGGAAGGATGTGTTTCTCCTTTTTCAGCCTCAGAGAACATTCAGGTCAGGAAGTCCAGCCCAGCCCAGCCCAGATCTCCAATAAACTCCTTGAAACACAAAAGAGTACAAGAGGAAGGCCAATGAAAGCCTCAGTCTAGCCCTTGTGCCTGTCACATAGTAGGGACTAAAGAAATATTTGGAGAGTGAATGAAAGAACAAATTGTGCGTAAGAGTGTCGACCTCAGTACTGATGATTTGGCATAGTATGTAGCACTTTTACAAAGTAGGTAGGAGTTCAGCACTTAAGTTTGCATGCCTTTAGGAAAGGGACTGGTCTGAGTCATCCTAATACTGTTTCCAGTGCAGAATCTGGCATATAGAATGTTCTCAGTACATATTTGTGAATTGAGCAAGTAGTTGCATGAGTGAAAGAGAACTTGGAGATTCCTGGACCTTGGAGACAATTTAGAGCAGTGGCTATTAAACTTTAACTAGCATCCAAATTACCTGGAGAGGCCCTGCACTCAGAGTTTCTGATTCACTAGGCTAGACTGGGGCCTGAGAGCCTGGCCTTTCTCAGTTCCCAGGTGATACTGATGCCGTGGGTCTGGGGCCACACTTTGAGAACTTGTTTTACTGCACTGGTTTTTAAACTTGGTTGCAAATTATAATCACCTTATGAGATTTTAAAAGTTCTAATGGTCAGGACTTATTCTTAACCATTAAATAAATATCTGAGGGGATAGAGAGTGGAAATGGGATACAAGGGAGACCCAGGCAATTTTTAAATGTCCCAGTTTTTAAATGTGCAATCCAAATTGAGAAGAACTGGCCAGGCACAGTGGCTCAAGCCTGTAATCCCAGCACTTTGGGAGGCTGAGGCAGGCAGATCACGAGTTGAGCTCTCAGACCAGACTGGCCAACCTGGTGAAACCCCATCTCTAGTAAAAACACAAAAATTAGCCCAGCATGGTGATGCGTGCCTGTAA
Organism: Papio anubis; assembly: GCF_008728515.1. NCBI lineage: Eukaryota > Metazoa > Chordata > Mammalia > Primates > Cercopithecidae > Papio > Papio anubis. The sequence goes on along the minus strand of NC_044988.1, from coordinate 85,671,802 downwards.
TCCCAGCTGCTCAGGACGCTGAGGCAGGAGAATTGCTTATACCTGGTGGGTAGAGGTTGCAGTGAGCCAAGATCGCACCACTGCACTCCAACCTGGGTGAGAGTGCAAGGCTCTGTCTTGGAAAGAAAAAAAAGAGAAGAACTAATCTAGTGCAACCTCCTGCGTGCCAAGTTGAGGCATCGGAAGACTAGAAAGGACAAGTGACTCACCTAAGAGGGTAGAGGCAGTTAGTGATTTAGCTGAGATTTAGCTGAGAATAGAACTAAGCTAAATCACTAAGGGTGCTTTCATTTATTCAGTTTAATTTTCACCATTTCACACTTATCAACCCATGGCAGCTCTCACAGGTTCATAACTTGAGGCAAAAAAAATGAAAGCTGAGTTTAAACTGAGATTTTAAAACATCTATTATTTCTTCCCTCCATTGTTTTATAAAGAAAGTTTAAGTGGAAGCATATTATAGAACTCTAACACTCTAGACAAGTGAGGAGATGGAAGAGACAGGGTTATGGAATATTTTTAAGGCAGGACTATCCTTTAAATTTTAAGTACATTCTCAAACACAAACCACGTGCTCTTTGAGTTCTTAAACAGCTGTTCCTCATCTTTGATTCAATGAATTAGTAAGAGTTTGCCTGTGATGTGCACATTAATTGCTAGTATGTAAAAGGAAGTGCTGGTAAAGTGTTTGAAAGTGGTTCTGCCCTTTAAAAAGATTAAAAGTTTCCTCTAGAACTTGGTTTCCATTAATGATTGGCTTAGTGAATATTTTCAAGTACACAGAGCGGAGATTGTCTTACATTATTTTAGAACCAAATAAAGAGCCACAAAAGGCCTATAGAAACCATTGACACCCAAATTAGATGGCGAAGACTCTATCCTTTTTGTAGATTAAAACAGAAGTTGGAATCATATCTTTAATTGAGCACCAGTTGAGTGCACTGGCTTAGAAGTCAGAACGAAATTCCAATCATTACCTTCACCACTTCCTAACTGTGTGATCTTGGATGAGTGACTTCACATCTCTAAGCCCCAGTTTTCTTCTTTGTAAAATAAGAATAGTACGGCTGTGGTTGTGGAGAGGATGGAATGAGTAAAAGATGCAAAGACCTTAGCCCATTTTCTAGTACACAGGAAAAGCACCAATGGCTTCATTATAAGATGGTCTTCCTCCTAAGACAGAAATTCTGAGGATGTCTGGGGAAGAAGTAATAGAGAGGTGACTTGAGAAGTGAATAATTTTTTTTTTTTTTTTTGAGATGGAGTTTCACTCTTGTTGCCCAGGCTGGAGTGCAATGGCGTGATCTCGGCTCACTGCAACCTCTGCCTCCTGGGTTCAAGCGATCCTCCTGCCTCAGCCTCCCGAGTAGCTGGGATTACAGGCATACATCACCACACCCAGCTAATTTTTTTGTATCATTAGTAGAGACAGGGTTTCACCATGTTAGCCAGGCTGGTCTTAAACTCCTGACCTCAGGTGACCCGTCTGCCTCGGCTTCCCAAAGTGTTGGGATAACAGGTGTGAGCCACCTCCCTGGCTGAGAGGTGAGTATGAAAGACAAGTACTACTTCACATAAGAGCAGTGAGCATCCAAAAACAGTGACGGAAACCCAAAGCTGCAAAGGCCTTAAGGATCAAGTGGGTTTGAACCACTGTTCTGCCTCAGGAAATAAGACAAAAACAAACGCTGTTAAAGTTGATGTTCACTTTCCAGCACAATTTTTGTGCAAATATCTAGGACTGTGCCCAACCCCCAGTCAATCTACTATAACTTCACCCCTGATTCACCCACTGAAAAAGCAATCAAAATGCATAAATTGTCTTCAATTTAATATAAAAAGAAAATCATTCACAAACTTCAGTTCTTCTACTTTCATTAGTAATAAATGATTTTCTCACTGCTACTCTCATCCAACCTCCTTCATTTACTATTGGAATGACTAAAATTAAGAAAGGCTTATGAGGCTTAAGGTCATACATCAGATTTGTCACTAAATCCAGGTCTAGTGGTCCCTTTCCCATTGCTCCTCCCATGATATCAACTCTGCCATGTTAAGACAAATCTACACCCAATGATGGGTTACAATCCATAGAATGAGTCTTGGCTGTGATGAACCTTCCCTTTCCTGTCCAGGCCTCTCTGACCTGCCTCACGTTTCTCCACAACCCACCCACTTAATAAACTCCCTATTCAGAGAGTGCACTTACATGTCTATGAATTTCCTATTGAGATGTAGGATGGAGGCCACATCCACCTGGAGAGGAGGGTCCCGGACCACCTTATACTGCAGGGGCTTACACTGTAGACAGAGTGGGGTATCTGCAGTGGAGGTCAACATGGCAGCATCGATCTCTAGGTGCTCGTCCAGCGTGTAGATCTGGATGCCGTACACCTCCTCGCCCACGTCCCGGAGCCTGATGGTCAGTGGGATGTCACAGAAGACATTCTGAGGACCCAGGGAGATGTTCTTCCCACTGACAGTCAACAGTTTGATGTCATTGACAGCTCCACTGGAGTCCCAGTCAGTGGAGACAAAGGTCACCCAAATGGTCAGAGACTCAGGGACCAACGGGTAGAGGAATTCCAGCTCGAGGTAGCAGCCTTGAGGCTCAGGGCAGGCTGGAGGAACTGTGTGTGGGTTGACAGCTGAATTTGGGCTCCAGGTGCGGACACTGGACTTACAGGGCTGTTCAACATCAGGATGACCTACGCAGAAGAGATGAGGGAATGAGTTCTTGAAGAAAGAGCTTTATTCTGATCCTTAGAGTTTCCTGTGGACCCCAGGAGAAACCAGCCTGACTAGAACTTAGACAGAGGGGAAAAGGAGAGGAAGGTTCTTGGTGTCTTGGTGAATCTGCTATACACACAGCATCCATCTCATCCGCACCCCTGCAATACAGATTTCAGAGGAATCACCAGACATTCAGTCAAACTGCTTTCATCTCATTACTGAGTCAATGTTCAGACTTTCCTTCCTCATTTTCCACTTAGGAGGCTGTGCTGCCTAAGATGAAAAGAAGTAAAGGCTCCAAATATAGAGTGAATCGATCAGGTTCATACAACTTGAAGTGTAAAGGTCAGCATTGGAACCAAGTTTTGTTTCATTTTGGAATCTGCATTCTTTGTTCTTGTCCCTATTGGATGCAGGGAACTCTAGAATAAATTAGAATCCTTGTGGTGTTACTGCCATTGGTAAAACCTACTTGGAATGACAGAAATCCTAACCCCACCCCCTGACCAGCAAAGAATATGTGAGCATAAATAGCATCCACCCTGCAGACTGAGGACCTGGGAGGAAACTGTCTAGAACCATGAACAACAGAGCTGGAAGGCAGCCTTGGAGCCCTCTTATCTCTCCTCCTCCCCTTCTCTACATGCAGTCATTCCATACCACTGAGCTTCTCTGCGCTCTGTTCTGTCTGACTCAGGAAGGGGAGGGTTGGGTGAGGAGCAGGGAGAAAGAAGGAGGGATTCTTCTTCTCTTTCCCTAGGGAGATGATGCCTCATCCCCACTGATCTCAGCCTGCAGCGACTTCTGAATTTTTCTCTGCTGAGATCACATCTAGACTCCCAGAGAGCTCTTCCTTGCACTACTGAGAAAAAGAACCAGGACTCAATGTAGTGACTGGCTCTAATTTGTTTAAGGGAGCCTCATGAGAGAGACAGACCAGATGGTAAGATGAAGGACCTCAAGTTGTCCAACTAGCCACCTTAAAAAAAAATTAAGAGACAGAGTCCTGCTCTATTGCTCAGGCTGCAGTGGAATGGTCTGATTGTAGCTCATTGCAGGCTCGAATCCCCCTGCCTCAGCCTCCTGAGTAGCTGGAATATAGGCATGTGTCTCCATGCCCACCTAGGCACATTCTTTTTTTCTTCAGCATCAGTGGTTTGTTGGGAGGGTGGTGGTGACCCTGGACATTTCTGAAGCAAATAAGGAAAAAAAAAAAAAGATCTTTGCTTAAAAATGCTTTGTGGTAATGTTTCAGGGTAACAGGAATCACTATAATGTCAACACTAGAAAGTTATTTGGAGTGAAAAAACTATGCCAGTGAAGGCTGTAAATGCCTCTAACCTCCTTGCCTCTGCTTAGCCAAGAAAAGAGAGAAGCCACCAAGTAGAGATGGAGAAGAGAAGAGGAAAAGAGAAGGAGGGGTGAGCAAATACACAAAGGCTTCTTAGATATAATGCATCAGAGCAAGAAAAGATGGATTTAATTACAAGATTTCCTCTATCTCTCCTTGGCTAGTTTCATTCATTATTTGCAGCAACTGCTGGCTCAAAGCAATCTGTAGTTTAGGGGAAAAACACAAGTAGGACTCCCCACCTAGCTGAAGCCTTTCTTCTTGTCTACTTTCCAACCCACTGAGTTCCTGACTCTCTTAACTTTGTGGGACGTTGACACACATGTATCACTTATTCATTCAGTCAACTTCATTGAAGGCAGCACATTACAGTATATGAAACACATCTCCCAGTCATTAGTTAACTCATCTGATTGTCATCAAAATCCTGTAAGACAAAATCGTTGTCATTTTGTCTCTATCAAAGAGCGCTGTTTCACTCAATGCCATGCAGCTTTTGCTTAATACAGTGCGCCTGGTCCATAGAGAATTCACATAGTGGATGCTCAATACATATTTGTTAAAGGAAGGACCTTCTATCCGGTTAACATCGAGTTAAAAGTTACAGCATGGAACATTAAGGCATGCTTCCTGATGGTGGGTGCCAGGTGAACATTCCACCCCTCCATGGGCTTTCTCCTGCAATTGGCAAGGGATAAAGTAATCTTTCTCCCTTCCTTGGAGAAAATGACTGTCAGTGGTGGGAAGCCACAGGAGAGCAAAGATGACAAATCTGCCTGGCTCATCCTTCCTCCCTAGTTTCTTGTTAATCAACAGAGGAACCAAATGCTTCCAAAGGACAGGAAGGTGGGTCTGGTCATTATACTCAAGCAAGTAAACAGGAGTAGAAATCTTAGCAAAGCTTGTGGTTGTCTGGTTATTAGAGACAAACCCTTAGATGTAAAAAAGAGTCCCTAGAGGCACTGAGTGTAACCATAACCAAAGCAGCAACCTCATTAATAATGCCAGCCTTCACGAGTTGCCCATCCTCAATGTGCAGGCACTGTGCCAAGGACATTACACGCCTCAGGTCTTTTTACGCTGGCACTAAGTCTGTGACGCAGGTCTTATGAAATTCATTTTACAGAAGAGGAAACTGAGACTCAGATGGTTCAGAAATTCCCTGGCAGGGAGTAGAATATGATATTGTTGGTCCAGGCAGTGTGCCAGGCTTTGAAGGAATGAAAGTTGGGTTAAAATATCAGTTATAGAGTTTCTTACTGTGTTACCTACTGTAATGTTACCTACCTCAGGGTTGCTGTAAACCTCGAATAGGATGAGATCATTAATAGATTCTCATAAATACATTAGTTCTGTCCTGGAAAGTAGGGAGGTATTAACAAGGAAAATATTGGTAAGAGGAGGTATTCTAAGCATGAAAACATTTGGGAGAGAGTGTCAGTTAAGGTTACTATGGTTTTGAGTACAATAGTAGAGCCACAAATGCTGAGGCTGGTAAGCTAAGTAGAATCAAGATTGTGAAGTGGTTTGTATACCACTTTAAGGAAACTGAACTTTATACTGAAATAGATAAAGAGCTACTGAGAAATTTTAAGCAACTGAGTGACATCAGAGTTGCCTTTTAGGAAAACCACTGTTGGCCTGGTGTGGCGGCTCACGCCTGTAATCCCAGCACTTTGGGAGGCCGAGGCGGGCAGATCACTTGAGGTCAGGAGTTCGAGACCAGCCTGACCAACATAGTGAAACCCTGTCTCTATTAAAAATACAAAATTAGCTGGGTGTGGTGGCACATGCCTGTAACCCCAGCTGCTTGGGAGGCTGAGGCAGGAGAATCGCTTGAACCTGTGAGGCAGAGGTTGCAATGAGCTGACATCACACCACTGCACTCCAGACTGGGCAACAAGAGTGAAACTCCATCTCAAAAAAAAAAGAAAAAAAAAAAGAAAAAAAAAAAGAAAGTAAGCCATCCATCCATCCACCCATTCATTCCATTTATTCAAAAAGTAACTATTCAGTGCCAGGTGTGTGTCCAGAGGTAGGCTAGGCTCCAAGAGAATAAGTTTGCCAACATGATCTCTGTTCTCAGGGAGCTTTTAGTCTTGTGAGACCAGTTAGGAGAGTACTGGACTAATGCAGACAATACATGAACTGCAAAAAAGCATGCAAGGAGATGGCAAGTCAGAATTCCAAAGGAGGAAAAATGAACACAGCTGGTAGATTGATTGGACATGTAGTTGCAAGGTAAGGACAGGAGCTGAAGAAAAGAAGCAAAGAGAGAAGGGAAGGAAGGAGATAAGGAAAGGGGAGGAGGAAGTGTGGAAGTGAAGAAAAGAATAAAGAAGAAAAGAGAAATAAGCGCAGAAGCCCTGTTACTTCATTATTAATAGATATTCTTTTGTATATATGGTGATTAAATGAAAAATTACATATTTATATAAGTTGTCCACTAAAAATAAGGTCATATATGTGTATAGACATATATATTTATACACACTCATGCTGATCTACATTTACATTTGTGAAACACCATACAGGCACCCATTATATATCTATGTATATACACACTGCAGCTGTTGACACAAATATAGTTATAAAAACTTGCTGCCAAGCTTTTTTCCAGGTGAATAGTTAAGAACACCTGAAATATTCTGGGCAGAAAAATAGAGAAAACACACAAATGAGAAAAAATGAAAACAGTTAGTGCCATGTGCTAATCTCTCATGGAAAACCCAACACTTGGAATCTATTTTATACTTGCATAAGTGATCTTAACTGGGATTTGAGTCAGTCAGATCAAGAAATTTATATTTATCTAATTTATAGGCTACAGATATAACATGGCATCAAATATCTCAAAAATATTTATGTATGAAATACAGTTTTTACTCAAGAGGTAGGAGCACAACCACTGTCTATGAACAAAGGCAAACAGTTCTATGACTGTATTTACCTTCTTTGAAATGAAGTTAATGAAATGCAGTAGATTTCCAATAAAGATTTGTCAAATGAAGAGTCTTCTGCTAGTTAATATGGGATTATATGAAAAGAAGTTACAGCTCCATGGAATATTAGAGCTGGAAGGGACACATTACTGTTCAACTTTTCATTCTGCGGATACAATGCCATTTTCAGAGAAGCTATGTGACTCACTCAAGGGCACAGAGTACATCAATAGTAGGTCTGAGACCATGATCCAATCCTCCTCCTTTCTCTCCCCTGCACTCCCCATGTTTTTTCCCCAATCCTACAGATATGTCTGGCATTGCTCATGAATTTGGGTGTTTTAAGTTAGTTTGGGAAGTCCAAAAACTTAAACATGCAAAGATAAATAGGATGAGAATGAGTTGAGGAATAAATTGCAGAGTTTGGCTCATGGAAAAGTTTATTTCTTCAAGGATATTAAAAGGGTCTGAGCCAAAAGGATCACAGAGACTGTAATAGGATGCTCTAAAAAAAGAACAGTGTCTTTTCCTGGCCCACATGTACTAAATTTACATAGGAGGAAAACCCAGGTCTGCTGGGTTTCCTTGGAGCTCCGAATTGGCTCAGGGAACCAGAGACCTCAGTGCCTCCAGTTGAACTCCATTCTGCATATTATGCTTAGGAAGGTCAGGAACAAACTAGGAGCAAACTTCACCAACTAATAGTCGCGTTGGATGTAGGTGTGGGGAGATGTCTGGAAATAATTTTACTCAAACAAGTGGTAGAACAAAGCAAGATAATTTTAGCCAGAGACATCTCAGGGGAGAATCTTGCTAATTCTACCTTCCAAGTACCTCTCAACCCCATAAACTTCTCTCCATTCTCACAACCACCGACCTCACCAGCCCACCATCATTCCTCAGCTGGATTTTGGCAACAACCACCTTGCTGCTTCCCTTCCTCCAGCAACCAAATTCTCTTGATCTCTTCTTCACACAGCAGCCTGAACAATCTTTACGACACCCAAGTCATACCATATATCATGCCCTAAGGCACGTGGTTTTCTCATTGCCCTCGGTGTGAATCCAAACCCTTCCTCACCTGGCCATTATCCATCTCACCTAGAGTCTTACCTCTGCCACCTCCACCTTGTTTTACATGTTCTGAACCTATTTAAACTCTTACAGCCTTACTGAACTTTTGCTTATGCAGGTTATATCTATTAGTAGTTTCCATATTGTAAACTAAAACCAAGAAATTTGAAAATTCAAGAATACGTAAGAGTGTGTTCCATTAGCTATCAGAGCACAAATGACATCACATGTCATGTGTCTATCAGATAGCTCCATTGGACTCTCAGGAGTGAATGAGAGTGGAAAAAGCAAATGATGTCATACGTAATTTTATGAAAATACTTTTGACTTTGAGGACACCCTATAAAAGTTTCCAGGAACCCCATAAGCCTCTGAACTAGATTTAGAAAACAGCCACTCTGTGAACATACCAAACTTTTTCACATTCTCAGATGCACCTTGTTAACAATGTTGTGATATTTCTTGGGAAGACTGAGTCTCCAGTTCAGAATGAAGTCCTCTTCTTATGGGCCCCCAGCACCACTTGGTACTTCTATTACCATAAGCCTGTTCACATTGAATGGCAATTGGCCATTTACTTATCTGAATTCCCTAGCAGACACTCAACATTGCCTTGCCCATGTGCCCAAGACAGTGCCCAGCATATAGTGCCTGTGTTGGTCACTAGTGAGACGGGTTCACTAGATGCAAGTATGCAAAATGTTGTCAGGTGGCAGAGACACATTCTTTGTGACAACCCAAAGTGGGTTCAGTTTGGGTGGAAAAATTACAATTGCAGATTTCAAGAACTTTCTAAAAAACTGGAGCTTGAACAGGTGCCAGGGAACCTCAGTGAGGATGCACATAGAGGGGATTCCTGCACTTGGGGGGAGCCCGGGCCTGATGACCCCAGGCATCCCTCTCAGGTCTGACAGCCTGTGATTCTGTGAGGCTGAACGGAGGGCTTTTCCCAGACATCCCTCTTGCTTTACATTCCAGATGGATTTGTTTAGACTTCCCAAGTTTGACTCTCATTTTTATTTTAAGCTACTTTAAAAAATAAAGTGCGGTGCCGTCGTTTTTCAACTTCACTTTCCTCTCTGATCCTTCCCCCTTGCTTTATTCTATCTCTGGCTTTTTCTTTTCAACCTTCTTTCTAAAAATATAGAGGATAGCGGAGGAGTTCTCACTGGTGTTCAGTGAGAAGACTGATTCCGCTCCCTCTGATGCACTGGTGTAATAGTGTGCTCGCTCAGTGACTGCTGGCATGAGCTGACCTGCAGAGGAGCAAGAGGGACTGGGTGGAGGCAGGGTCTATGTGCACAACCCAGAGGACCAGTGATGGGGAGATGAAACAATAAGAGGAAAATATGGAGCCTCTGCCAGCCTGGTTCTGAGGCCAAGTGACAACAAGCGTTTGGCAAAAGGTATTCTTCTCTTAATTTCAGTAATGATGTAAGAAAGCACAGAGATCATTGGTTCCTTGGGAAGCTGGTGAGACACTCCTGAGCAGGGAAAAGTCTGATAGTGGGTGGAACCCATAACAGTGGCAATCATAAGGCACTTCCATTAAGTGTCTTACAGGTAAATAGATCTCAAAAAGAGGGTACATAGAAGAAATTAAAGGAATAGTTGCAATGCATGTGAAAGTGCTCTGTATAGTCTAAGAAATAACAGAAGAAGAATCAAAGACCACTGATGCCTTGAAGCCCCAAAATATTTGTATTGACTCTAAAGTGACCTTGTTTGTAACTAACTACAAGCAGTTGGGGACTGAAGGATATATAAATACCCCCAAGACACTGTGCTTGTATCAGGTGTGTGGCCTTGGGCGCCTCTTTAATATCTTAGTGTCTTTGTTTCCTCATTTGTAATATGAGAACATGTTAGGATGGTGCAGGTGCTCAAAAAGTGTTTGTCAAATGGATGAGCGCTTGACTACTAACCTTGCAGGATGATGTTAATCAAATGAAATGATACATGAGAAAGACCCATAAAAATCATACTACTCCAGATACATTGAAAGACCTGTTCTTTGCACACTCCACTTGTCAGTGAGCTTCCAGAAGGCTGACTTACCTTCTGCTTCACGAGGGCTCCAGTGTCCTGATGGGCTGCAGGGCATTGGGGAGGAGGCGTTGAAAGCATACTGTACCAGGATTCTCCCTTCCAGGCAAAGATCACATGCTGATCCCAATTCTCTAGGAGGCCAAGGAAAGAGGGAAAATGCACCGACTTAGGAACAGTTGAATGAGCAACTGATGGGACTAGGCCAGAGTCAATGGGGCAGAGGACACAGAAAATCTGTGTTTCCCCCTTTCCTCCCTACATATGCCAAGGTTTCTAGAAATAACCATAAGTGAAATGCCTCCCCATTGCCCAGCAAGAACCTCGTTTGGGCCTAAGTGGCCTCTGTTCTGATGATGTATACATTTCTCTGATTTTTAGCAGCACAAAGTCAACAGGCTGAAGACTCACTACCTGCGGTAATTTCAATTTTATCAGGCATGTAAAGTTCCACTGAGGATTTGCAATGTAGTTATGAGAAAACCTTTTGCTCCATTTCATTCTCAAAGTTTACTCCTTTTACAATATTTATCAGGTACCTATTATGTGCCAGACACCATCCTGTGTTTTACGCATTAAATACGAAGAGGGCACGGTTCCTTCATCTGAAAATAAGAGGGCTGGATTAAACGATGGCTAAAGAACCTTCCAGCCTTGACATTCTGTGGATGGATGAGTCACTCCTCGATTTTACAGTCAAAAGCAGTTTCTCTACCATGCCATCTAATTCATTTTAGCAGCTTTCCAAGGGGCTAGCCAATCCCTCAATGGGACCAGTCCCAGAAGTGGAATATTACGATGGCTTCCCCTACCAACTTGTGTCTTGTGTATCTGGATTCAATCTTCCTTTGGCCATAGCAGTCTCTGGGATTCTACTCGTTTTCCAGATTTGGCATCTGTTTATGAGGCAGTTGTGGAGAAGGGAGAGGAATGAGTCCTCTTCTCCTGTCTTGTTGTGAACAAAAAACAGCAAATCTGAGTGACCTCTGCAGAGGGACTGGAAATGAAATCTCGGGAAGATGTTGAGAAATGTCCCAGCACAACCCGTTATTTCTCAAAGTGCAATGGTCCTGATGATAACTCTGTCATAGTTCCTGGAAGAACGTCTGTGCTTTGGCTACCTGAAAGGATGCAAGGAAGAAGCCAAGTCTGAAGCCTTATGGCTTTCCCCTCACAGAGACATTCACTATGCCTCTGGGCTCACACAATCAGGAACCTTGTGCTTGTAAGCATCACAGTGTGTGGTTTCTCCCTGTTCCTCCTCCGCACAGCTGACAGGAGATCATCCCCAAACCTCAAGATGAACAGGTCATGCCCCTGCTTACCTCTTTCTGTGATTTTATCCCCTAATGCCCTGTGATGTGGCATTCAATCCTCTTTCATACTATCCTCTGCTTCACTCTAGCTTTGTTTCTCTCCACGATAAGCTGTGCCTACCTATCATGTTGTGTCATGTTACCCAAATCCCCTCTGCAGACTTTTTTCACTTGGCTGATGTTTCTCCTCCTTCGAGTTCACCTTGGACATCATTTCCTCTGTGAAGACATTTTTTTCGACATGCAAGAGAGTTTCCCCCAAAAGATTGTGAGGTCCTTGAGGACAAAGTCAATAGCTAATAACTATCTTTTTATCTCACACGGGACAGCACACAACTTATTTTATAATGTTGGTCAGTATAAGCAGTTAAATGGATGCATGGATGGATGGATGGATAGATGGATGGATGGATGGATACCAGTCACTTAGGCATGTGCTAATACTCATGGCTAACCTAGTGCAGACCTTCAAATTGTAGGTTTTGCGTTCTCAGCCTTATCATTGTAAGTATGAACCCATATGTAGGTGGAAATTTTGCAAGCACACTAATATTAATATTCAATGATAAGATAATCATTAAATAGTCCATGGTTAATATGCTTAATGGAATGGCAAGCAGTTATTGCAGAAATATTTATAAAGATTGTGCAACTTCATGGAAAATGTGTAAGCTATAATATTAAATGAAAAAGTCACATCCAAAGCTAAATCTACAGCAGTATCTCAATGTTCAAATAACCTTATGAAACAAAATATTATCAGCAGCAATTTCTGGGAAATGGAATATAGGATGATGGATCCCACCCCCTATTATTACTCTTTCTGGTTTTCTAAATTTTCTCAATATTTTAAATACATGAGTTACTCTTGGAGTAGCAATAATAACAATTATACAAATATACTCATATGCAGAAAAGTAGGAGTGGAGAGAGAGACTTCCTCAGCACTGCTAATGAAGGCAGAGTTCCCTTAGGATGACCACAATCCACGCTTAGTGGCTCTGAGTCACATGACTGGCTTTAGATTGACACTGGGATTACAAATGTTCTGGGATGAATTCAGGAACCATGCTGACCTTGATGGTCATTCATTCATTCTTTCTATATCCCTTAGATGTTTTATTGTGGGCGATACACATAAAGCCACCTGAGTTTCAGTGAATTCTTGATATGTCCCAGGCTCCCAATAAATACTTTGATGAGTGCACAAATCATCATCCAGCTGAAGCATATGTATGATGTCCTGTCCTACACATCTATGAATTGTATGTGTTTCCTAACTTTCGCATTCATTTTGTCTTCATGGGTGCCTATATTTACACATAAACATATACAAACATGCACAATGAAATCATAGACATGCAGGATACCAAAACTGGGAGAGCTCATCTTTCTTACTTGGGTTTCATGAAAATCAAAGCTTAAAGTTCTAAGTATGTGCTTTCCACTATGGCAGCTATTAGCCTTATGTGGCTATTTAAATTTAATTTAATTAAAAATAAATACATTTTGACATTTGATTCTTCAGTCACACCGTAACATTTCAAGCCCCAGTTGGCTAATGGCTGTAATCTTAGTGCTGATATAGAATATTTCCATGATTGCAGCAAATCTTATTGGATAGTGTTTCTTCAAGGCATCCATTATATATAATGAATTAACTTGTCCTCCTATGAAACTAAAATAGTACTTATTATGTACCATCTTTGGGAGAAATGAGGAAATAGTTACTTAAATCATTTTCCACGTCTTAAAATTTAGAAGAGGAACCTTGGTTGAGAAAGGCCAGAACTTCTTTGACTTACGGATCAGAAAACTGAGACCAAAGGCAGAGGGAATGGATGAGGTCACAAAGACTTCAGACCCAGGTTTCTTGGTTTTCAGTCCAGTACTATTTCCAATACACCATGGCCAATTGTCAGATAACTGAAACCACCCAGTCAACACGTGTTTGCAAGACAGATAAAAATAAAGGAGTTAGGAAAACCAGGGGTGGCCTTGAATTATTTATTCAGTTGCCCATGTGTGAGGACACAGGCTGTGGGAGGATCTGAATATGTTTTTTTAAGGGAAACCCTTGTATTCTCTTAGACCACAGATGTGAGAACAGCAGGAGGACATGAGGATGGCCAGGGGCGAGAGGTTGGCATTGATGGATGTAGTGGAAAACACCAGAGGCTTTGCAGAGAAAGGGAATTTTCAAGTAGCTAAACAGCTCTGGAAAATGTTGCACAAAATGGGAGCTGATATTTCTTGAACATAGAGTGTGTGCGCTTGGCATTTCACAGTTATCTTGCTGAATTCTTCACAAAAGCTAGGTGACGTGGGCATGATTAGCACATTTTGATGGAAGAAGACCCAGAGGATCAGAGGTGAGATGGCTTTGCTCAAGGTCCCATTGACTGGGAATGATAAAGCTGAGGATGGGAAATGGATGACCTGACATTAAAGCTTGTACACTTTCTACTAAGGCAACTTGCATGAGTATAAATTCCATCTGTGTGGGAGAGTGATATACATTAAAGACAGTTCCATTTCTTTACAACAATTTATTGAACTTGTGGACTGACTTCTTTTAGCCATAGACTATGGTCAATGTAGCTGCTAACTCTAATTAGATATGTTTTGGAAATGTCAGTTTTAATTTAACGTATGATAACTATGTTATGAAATCTTAAACTGAACAGAATAGCGATTGTATGAGCCTCAAGAACCAACTGACTATAGGTTATTAAAAACATATTGATTGAAGCTGAGGACACTGTGTAATAGAGACATATCTCATTACACAACAATTAACCCTCCAATAGGTTTCCAACAATCAGGTGGTATTTATTTAATGGACAATAACTGCTTTATGAAATATAAATTAAATACATACACAGGAAGCTTCATTTACAAAACTTCCATTTTTAAGTGGAATGGAGGCCAAGGCTTGACCAAAAGTCTGATACTTCTCATCACCACAGAAAAAATAAATAAGTCTATGGGCTGCTGGAAAGCTCTGAAGTGTCACACAAGGTTTCCCAAACCCAGCTCTGCGCTCCCAGTGAGGATGGCTGGGGCAGGGGAAGGGGAATTTCTACAGAGAGCGTAGGAAGTGCATTTCCTGCCCTGATGATCACATTTGCCAGCTGCCAAAGAAGGTTCTAGACTCAGGTACTGATGGTAATGTGATGAAAAATTAGTGCCCACATTTTATGTGGTACTGGGATCAAATATGTTTCAAAAATTTTTAAATTTTATTTTAATTGACATATGATTGTGTATATATTTATGGAGTACAGTGTGATGTTTTGATATTTGTTTACAATGTGGAGTGAATAAATTGGGCAAATTAACAAATCCATCATCTCTCACACTTATTTTTTTTTGGCAAAAACATTTGAAATCTATTCTTCTCACAAATTTGAAATATACAATGCATTATCATTTATTAGAGTCACGATTCTGTGCAACAGATCACTAAAGCTTATTCCTCCCATCTACCTGAAACTTTATGCCCTTTGATCAACATCGTCCCTTTCCCCACTCACCCCACCTGCCTCTGGTGGTCATCATTCTACTTTCTACCTCTATGAATTCAATTTTTTTAGATTCCACATATATGTGAGATCATGCAGTTATTTGTCTTTCTGTGCCTGTCTTATTTCACTTAGCATAATGTCTTCCAGGTTCATTCATTTTGTTGAAAATGACAGAACTTTCCCCCTTTTAAGGCTGAATAGTAGTATTCCATTGTGTATATACAGATGCTCCTTGACTTACAATGGGGTTAGGACTCACTCAATAAACCTATTTTAAGTTGAAAATACGGTAAATTGAAAATGCACTTTTGACTTAGATATTTTCAACTTAAAATAGGTTTATACCATCTTAATACTCAAAGAAATGCTGAATGCATATTGCTTTTTAATCACTGTGAAGATAAAAAAGTGGAAGTCAAATTATCATAAATTGGAGACCATCTGTGTACCACATTTTCTTTACCTGTTCATCTGATGATGGACTCCTAGGTTGACTGTATTTTAGCTATTGTGAATAATGTACAGTGAACATGGGAGTGTAGCAATCTCTTTGGCATACTAATTTCAATTTCTTTAAATATATACAGAGAATTGAGATTTCTGGATTATATGGCAGTTCTATTTTGAATGTTCTGAGGAACCCCCATACTCTTTTCCGTGATGGCTATATTAACCTACATTCCCACTGCCAGTGCTCAGGTGGTCCCTTTTCTCCATACCCTGGCTAACACTTGTTATCTTTCATCTTTTTGGTAATAGCCATTCTAACAGGGGTGTGGTGATATCTTTTTGTGGTTTTAATTTGCCTCTTCCTGATGACTAGTGAGGTTGAGCATTTCTTCCACATAGCTGTTGGCCATTTGTGTGTCTTGAAGTGTCTATTTAGGTCCTTTGCCTAATATATCTTTGACATACACACAAATGCAGACAAATACACTTGTAAATGAGAATTTCTTGCTTCTTTTTGTGGCTTTTATTTATTTTTTCTTGCGGGGGGCAGTGTAATGCCTTTTCTCCAATTCTAGTTTTGAAACCACTTAATGAAAGCACATAGGAGTCTGAGATAACACAATACAAAACAGGAGCTGAAGCCCAGTCCCTACCACTTTCTATGGCTCTCTGGTCACCTTTCAGCCTCTTTCAGCTCCAGTTCTCTTTTTATCTAGCAAATGAGGAAGATGATTCGTTTTGTACAAGGTTACCAGAAAGATTACATAAGATTCTGTATGTAAAGCATTTGGTAGAGAATCCCTCACATAGTAAGCACTTGATAGATCCCAGCAACTACAATAAAGTAATATTAACTAATTGTTAGCATGGTTATTATTTTTGCCATCATTAATATATCACCATTAGTAGATGAAGCATTCCAAAGAAGGGCTGGGCGTAGGGGTAATATACTAATCTTCCCTGAATTATGGCAAAATTCCAAAATAGATGCAAATACCTTGGTCTATTTTCATGACCCTTTTAAATCTGGTCCCCTTAGAGCTTGAGCTCCTCAAGGAGTCTATATGGGGGAAAGTATCACAAGAGACCATTTGATTCAGGTCTCCACCTTCAAGCCACTGTAGTATCATTAGACCCAGTTTTCAGGGAAGGGAGAATTAGGCTTAGAGAGAGAAAGTGACCTTCTCAAGGCCATGTGGTTAAAGAACAGTCAGGGCAGCAGAACAGAGGTATCTTGTGCCTTAGTTTATCATTCCCTGGTCTTATAAAAATGCTACCTTTAGTTCTACAAAATAATAAAAAAAAATTTGGCACAGTCGAAAATTGTGTTTATATGTTATATATGTATATGTATTCTTTTTTCTTTTCTTTTTTTTTTTTTTTTTTTTGAGACGGAGTCTCACTCTGTCACCCAGGCTGGGGTGTGGTGGTACCATCTCGGCTCACTGCAACCTCCGCCTCCTGGGTTCAAGCGATTCTCCTGCCTTAGCCTCCTGAGTAGCTGGGATTACAGGCGCCCCCCACCATGCCTGGCTACTTTTTGTGTTTTAGTAGAGACGGGGTTTCACCATGTTGGTCAGACTAGTCTCCAACTCCTGACCTCGTGATCTGCCTGCGTTGGCTTCCCAAAGTGCAAGCCACCGTGCCCGGCCTTGTATATGTATTCTTTTATGTAAATATGCACTTATATACAAACGTGATACACACACATATATATCCATATATAAGTATATATATGATATAATCTAATTGAAATATAATATAATATAATATAAACGTTTTTGCCTAGGCAATCACAACTCCTGAGCTCATGGAGACAAGACTAGTACCTCCATCCCAAAGGAGGTCTGTAGCAAAAGAGGGTTCCAAGTTTCTAATAACAAAGTGAATCTAAGTACCCATTCACTTAAAAATATTTATTATTATTTATTCGTTTGTATTAACAACCATTTATTTATTCCCTGATCCCAAATTTAAAGCATGCTAGGTGGTGGAGATACCTTTTGAACAAGAACAAGAAATGCAGTAAAAATCCCTCTCCAACTCAGCTTCCCTTCCAAGTTTCCCTCTTCTTGGCAGGAGAGAGAGAAAGGGATCAACATTACACAGGGCACACTCACCTTTCAAAGAAATGGCCATCTATAGGTGGGAACCACTCCAGTGTCACAGAGTCCGTTGTGTGGCCCACAACTTGGGGAGCGAGGGCAACAGGCGCCGGTTTCCTGGAGGGTTGCCAACTCTGGTAGACCAGGTCCAGGTAACAGTGCATTCTGGCGACTTGATTGGGCGTGAAGGAGTCCGTACAGTCGTCATCTGCAAGCAGGCAGAGGGAGAGATAAGCATCATGCTGCAAGGGCAGGCAGGCATACGAGAGAGTTATGACGGCTCCTGGCGGCCCGAGAGCCAGCACCCAAGTCGTTCCTTGCCAACTCAGGGCTGGCCTCTTCCAGCGCTCAAGAGTTAATGACCTGTGAACAAATTAGTGTAGTCATCACTTCTGGAGACAGGTGAGAGGAAACAGGAGGGAGGGAAGAGTGGATGGAACTGAAAAACTATGGCTGAGACTGGGAAGAGAGCAGCCCGGAGGTCATGGCAAAGGACACAGGCAAGACGAGCTATTTCCCACGGCCCCCAGATCCACCGGGTACTAAGTCAACAATTCCATTACTTCCTCCCTCCCTCAACCCCCACTCAATACGTCTCATTCATTCATTCATTCACTTGTTTATGCACTCACTCATTCATTCATTCATTGATGCACTCTGGTTCCAACTCATTCCTTCACATTCTTTCATCTACTCATTTATTAATTTCACTGTTAACTGATGTGGTGATATTGCCCTTCAAACAAATCTTCTGAGTGTCTACTACATTTCCGCTCTGTGCCCAAGGGCATGGAAAGATGAAACTTTAAAAGTTCCTGCCCATGAAGAGGTACCAGTCTAGTTATGAGGTCAAGACCAGTCCAATGTATGAGTCAAGGTTGTTACAAGGCTGCTAAAGTCCGTGATGTCGATCAGTGATAAGGGAGGAAGACAGCATGGGTGGGGGCAGGGACAGGCAGGTGACCAGGAAGTCTTCTAGAGGAGATAGTTGAGGTTGATCAGATTGCATGGCTAAGATTGGAAAAGAAAGGAGAGGGGCTGCAGGAGAAAGTGCTGCACGACTACAGAGGCATGGTGCCCTAGGCAGAGAGCACAGGCCAGGGAGTAAGGCAGACCTGGGAACAAGCCAGGTAGTGTGCATGCTGAAAATATGAGTAGTAACATCTCCCACTCAATGCTGCCATTGGTCCACTGTGCTTTAGACACGGTAAACCTCTTCCTTTCTCTCGAGTTTTGGAGTATGCATTACTATTTTCCTTATTGTACACAAAAGGATATTAAAGCTGACAGAGGGTAAACAACTATTTTAAAATCACAAAGCTAGGGATACATCTGGGATTTGAACCCAGGCAGTCCTGACTTCAAGGCCGTGCTTCTGATCAATATGAGAACTTCTTTTCAAGCATAAATGAGACATTGTATGGATATAAAATCCTGCAGGTGGTTGATAAATGGGAGTTGAGTCTGAGGCTAAGGGAGCTTGGAACACAATCTCTCAGGTGTCTTTGGATCTAGCGACCTTTGATCCTAATCTCTTTTCCAGGGTATGACCTAAGACCTGGCCCTGAGGGAGAACGCTTGCTTCCCATTTCTCCCTCCAGCAGTTTCATTCAACTGCCCCAGGGGCAGGACAAGGCACTGTTTTGGCTTAATTTCCAAAAACACCACTTCCCAGAGGTGTCCACCTGGTCAGGGAGCCCACAGCTAGGCCCCAGACAGAGGAGCACAAGGCTCTTGCAATCTTAAAATAAATCTGCTACTGGGAATCCTGCAGCATATACTGGTTTCTTCTTATCAAACAAACATTAAATACGTTTGGGCAGGTGCTGGACAGTTAGACATGGCTTTGAGAATCCAGCTTAGGGAAGGGGCAGAGGTGTAAAGGAGGTTCTATACAGAAGTTGCCTTAAATCCCCTTAGTAATTTTTCCAATCTCCTTTCCAGCACCCCAGGTAAGTCTTTAACACATTAGGAGAAGCAGAAGAGCCCAGTGTCTCTTAAGAAACACAGTATAGTGAATAAACGAGTAAATCTCTCTCAAACCCAGATCCCACCATGTAACTCCTGAATACCAAACATTCTACGGCTCCCTATTGCAAGGAAAGAGTCCTCAGTCCAAAAAGGGCCAGATAATTGGACACTTTTTTCTTTGTTGCCATGAACTTTTGACTTCATCTCGAAAGCTTTGGAAAAGCCACCGAATAGGTTAGATACAGGAAAAGGGCATGATGGCTAAGGGAAGAAGTATGGCCATGCGACTAGATTAGTGCACATAGAATCTGGAGTCAAATGGACAAGTGATTTTCTGCCCCCAGTGCCTCAGTTACCCCATCTGTGAAGTGAAGACAGTGATGATAACACGATTGCTCATTTCAAAACACAGCCAAGGTGCAGGGATGTGGGGTACTAAGAGCAATGCCTGTCCCATGATAAATGCTAGTAAATGGGAATTGGAAATAGTGTGTATGTGGTGTGTGTGTATGCTTGTGTGTGCTCATGTATGTGTGAGTGTTACAAAACTGGAAGCAGGAAAAAAATTCAGGATATAAAATATGCATTCTCTTTGATCTAACAATAAGGAATTTATGGATTCAAAAGATAGATACTCTGGGATAAACATGGGTAAAATAGACATACAAAGATGTTTCTTGAAGCATAATTTATAATGGTGAAAATATTACAAATAGCACATCTGTTCATTTACAGGGAAATGGCTGTGTACTTTAAGGCACAGACATAGAACAGAATACTAATCAGGCATGACCAAAAAATGAGATAACTTTAAGACTCAGTTTCCTCATGCATAAATTGGGGGCATTTAAATAAACTCCAAACCATGAATTTGTGAGAATTCAACAAGCAAGAGCACAAAAAGCATTTATCAAAATGAATGATGCTGAAAAACAGTAGGTTTTTTTCCCTGTATAAATATCTACTCTACTTGCTTCCCCACAACAAAAAAGTATATTTTTCTTTTATAACCTAAAAAGGAAACATTTTCACATTTGTCGATAAAAAAAAAAGTTTGAAAAAATGGATAGGTGATGGAACCTAGTAGGGAGACAGGAATGTATTTGAACTTTAAAGCTGAAGTTGAAACTGGACACAGTGGCTCTCTCCTGTAATCCCTGCACTTTGGGAGGCCAGGGTGGGCAGATCACAAGGTCAGAAGTTCGAGACCAGTCTGACCAACATGGTGAAATCCCGTCTCCACTAAAAATACAAAAATTAGCCAGGTGTGGTGGTGCATGCCTGTAATCCCAGCTACTCAGGAGGCTGAGGCAGGAGAATCACTTGAACCTGGGAGGCAAAGGTTGCAGTGAGCTGAGATCATGCCACTACACTCCAGCCTGGGTGACAGAGTAAGACTCCACCTCAAAAGAAAAAAAGAAAAGCTGAAGTCGAAATCTATCCCAAGGTGCACTACTTGGAGACTTAGCAGCTATCAAAATCTTGGGAGAGGTACCAAAGGGTTTTCATTTATCACAAAAACTCTGTCTCAATTAGCTAATGTCTAGAGTCGGCCCCACTCGGCTTCCGTCCCCCCAATGCCTCCCCTCTTGAAATCTATGGCCACTTCTTCTGGTCTCCAGGACTGGCCAGCTCATCTTGTTCTTCTGTCTGCATCTTGTACCAAAGCAGAAAGAACTTTGGGACTTCAGCACTGGGAAGCCTATGCTAGTCCCCACGCTGTTGATACAGTACCCTGGGTTTGCTAACTGAAGCTTGCTCTCAAGAACAAATGTTCACCTGTGGCTGAAAGGCCCCACTGCATGGAGGTTCAGGACATGAACACCATGCCTTCACTCCACTTAGGACCTTGGGCACAATGTTGACCCCCTGTCAACCACATTTTCACCCACCATAAAATGAGGAATAAGATGTTACCTGTCTCATAAAGCTGATGAGAGCATTTAACAAGCTAACTAATGTCTAGTGAATGGATAACTAAGTTGCCTTGTGTAAAACTCCCTGTCTTTTTGATGTTTTTAAAAATAATGATAGTAATAATAGTCATAATAATAAATGTAGATAATAAATTTATAATAAAAAATTCACTGTAGAATATTTGGAATATGTCGAAAATGTTACAAAAAATAAACATTACCCTGAACTCATTACCTATATATAATAAAATTGATGTCTAAGGTATATGTGTGTATATGTATGTATATGTGTCTGTTTGTATATGGACGTAAATATCTACAGTAAATTTCTGTAATTCTTATCACATACATATGTACAGGTCTTACACGATATATATGGCTTTCTGACCCTTTTCACAGTAAGTAGTCAATGAATAATCCTACTAATCATCATTTGTTGAGCACTAATTATGATACCAAGGACAGTTCTTTTTTTTTTTTTTTTAACTTGCATTTTAAGTTCAGGAGTACATGCACAGATTTTTTACGTAGGTAAACTTGTATCATGGGAGTTTTATAGATTACTTCATCACCCAAGTATTAAGGCCAGTACCCATTAGTAATTTTTCCTGATCCTCTCCCTCCTCCACACTTCAGTAGACCCCAGTGAGTGTTGTTTCCCTCTATGTGTCCATGTGTTCTCATCATTGAGCCCCCACTTATAAGTGAGAACATGTGGTGTTTGGTTTTCTGTTCTTGTGTTAGTTTGCTAAGGACAATGGCTTCCAGCTCCATCTGTGTCCCTGAAAAAGATATAACCTCATTCTTTTTTATGGCTGCATAGTATTCCATGGTATATATGTACCACATTTTCTTTATCCAGTCTATCATTGATCGGCATTCATAACAATAACAGACCTAACGGCTTCACTTGTACCGTTACACCTACAATCAGGCAAGGCAAGCATCCTTATCATCAATGGTATTAATAAAATAACTGAGGCTCAGAGAGGACAAGTAAACTGCTGAAGATCAAAGCTGGGCACGGAACATTCAACTTTGGTCTCCTCACTCCAAATTTCATGCTCTGAACCACCATGTTACTCCACTTCTGTTCATGTCCTTCAGCCTTCTTCTCTGTCATCTTTAGTGGCCCTATAATGTTCTATCACATGAATACCTTGCAGTTCACTTCAGCAATCCATTATCTTTGGGCTCGTAAGCAGTTTCTAATTATTCATACATTTTTTTTTCTATACCTGGCATATAGTAAATGCCTAATAAATATTTAGGAAACAAATATCATTAAGAACATTCTTACGGTTAAATCTTTAAGCATACCAATTGATTTATTTGCTTTGGATATATTCCTTAGAAGTGGAATTGCTGGGTCAATCTATGTGTGCATATTAAGAAGCCATGACACACAGAAAGATGGGGACAAGACACTTGCTCCTGTAGGCTAGAGAAAGCCTGGCTTCCTGCATTTTTGAGGACCACAGTGTCCTCCTCCAGGAACTCTTATAGCCTATTATCTCCAGAAAGTGGAACTGAGTCTGCTGCTCTTTTATCTGCTGAGGTTTCCAAGAGTTACCCAAGAATTCCACGTAACTATACTCCTCTGGAGCTCCGTCCAGCCTGCCTACTGAATTAGGCTTCCCCCCATCACCTGCCTGGTGCCTGCTTGATCTGAGCATTTGGGGCACTCTCAACCTTCCCCAGAACCAGAAAATGAGGCAGATACCTGCTAGTTAATAACACAGGTTCTGCAGTAAGAAACACTTGGGTTTAGGTTTCACCTTTGCCTTGTTTTAACTTTGTGATGCTGGGCAAGATACTTATGCTATCTGAACCACATTTTCTGCATCTGTAAAACTTGTGCACCTCCTTGGGCTACTTTGGGGATTCAATGAGACAAGCCTATGAAAAGTTTCATACAGTGTCCGGCATATCACACATACTCAAGAATTACTGCAGGCCTGAGCTAACCAATATGGTAGCCACCAGCCACGTGCGGCTATTCTGATTTAAATTAGTTAAAATAAGATTGATAAATCAGGTCATTAGTCACACTAGTTGTATTTCAATCATTCAATTACCACACAGGTAGTACAGGTAGTGGCTACCATACTGGCCAGAACAGATACAAACTATGTCTATCTTCACAGAAAGTTCTGTTGGCAATGCCGAGCCACAAACCTTTTCCCTACCAGTGATCAAGCCTGAGGAAGAAGCACCCAGGAAGATAAAGCAACAAGAAGAAGTTGACCCAGCAATGTCTTCACCCAATTGTCTTGATGGAGAGAGCTCTCATGGTGGCTCTCCGCAGCCCTGAGAACCCAGTCTTGTTCTGCATTTTGAATTTCATCCAGCTGCTTTTGTCACCTCATCTATCAGAAATCCTAAGGAAAACAAACATTTCAAAGCTCGTGGTCGCCTTGAATATGCTTTTGTGGGTGTAAGTTTGTTATCGTAGCTCAGTGAATTAGTTCTGCTGTTAATGGGTCACTGAGCTGAGGGGTTCCTTTAAAAAAAACAGTAAATCAATCACCCTTTAGATCTGTACAAAGGGGAACAAAAAAAGATTTAGTTTATGGGGGTCTGGTAGCTAGTGGCAGCTCCTAGCCCCTAAGAGGCCGGCAAACTTCCAAACTTATGTTATTGTTTATTTTGCATGTACGTTGAGCTGGCCAAGAAAAGGTGCTACAGAAATGGAACGTAAGCAATGTTGTATGAGGGGATGGGGCACCGGATGTGGGGTGTCAGCTTGGCTGGGAATGGGAGCCCAGTGGGAATCTGCTTTTCAGGAAATACCCAGCACCCTGGTCTTTTTTGAGCACTCAAATCTAAGACTCTTAATTGTACCAGAGGTGGGTTATTGACACTTTAATTTAGGTTTGGACTGTATGAACCTTATACTGGAGAGGCCGCCAGGGGTCATCAGCCCAAATGGACAAGCAGAAAGAACCACTGGGGATCACAGAACCCTTTGCATTCCAGCAGCAAATTCCTCTCTTCAAATGCAATGAGGCAAAACCTCAACAGAAATGTAAAATAGTCAGAAAGTGGGTGTGCTTTCCCTGGCTCCAGCAGGAATGAGAGCCTAAAGCCCTACTCATATAGCCACCAGGGCAGTGCCCTGAAGCATCTCTGTGGAATAGAGTGTAAAAGCTACCCAAGTTGCTCAGTTTCCCCACTCAACCATCAGCTAGCTGTCTTCAGAAGAAATACAAGAGTAAAAGAGAAAAATACTTGGAGGCAGATATGTGACTTGGTGCAAATGACTTCAGTGAGCTTCAATGCTGCCATCTGCAGAGTGGGGATAGTTCTAACTCTACACATTTGTTGTGAGAATTAAATGAGAGAGAGCATATTAAAGGCCTTTCTGGACAATATTTTGTTACATGAGTAGAAATATTGCTTTTGAAAATAATAAATTTTATATACCCGTTATAAGAGAATTTATTCATTTTCCTCCTTCCCTCTCTCCTCCCTTTCTTTCTTTACTTCTTCCTTTCCTAACAAACATTTATTAAGCACTGGCCCCTGTGCTAACTTCTGAGAATAGAATGATGTATTAGATGCAATCTTTTCATTGATAGAATTTGCTTGTTCTAGCGGGGAAAGAGACATCAAGTTGAGTATGATAACAGAATTTGATGCTGGCCCACCATGTGCAATTGTGTGCATTGTGACAAACACAAAGACTCTTAGCTGAAGGTGCAGTGGTAAGGGCTATGACAGCCCTGAGGAAGGGGTGTCTTGTTCTAATTTGCCAAAGGTGCTAAAAGGGCTCAAAGGCCTTGATGTATCTTGTCCTAAAGGGAAGTGTAGGGTATCCCCTAATGCTCCTAACACTGTTACTAGTGGTACACAAATGGACTATGATGACATATATTCAGTTAGGAAAAAAAAAGTCATACCCAATCTCATGTCATGATTTTCTCTTTGCAAAATCCAAAGCAATCTTATTGTTCTTGTAAAACATAGTAACAGAGAATGTGAGAGTTTTATGCTTATCTAAGGGACACATGGGTTAAATAAAAAAAGTTCAACAACCACGAGCTTAGAAAAATGTGCTGCACATTTGGGAAGGATCATGGAGATGCAAGTCCAACAATTCCATTGTCTTGAGAAAAGTGAAACCCAGAAAGAGAATAACCCAAAGACATTACGTGGATGAGTGGCAGAGCTAGACCTTCCATCCTTAGAAAAGGTAAGTAGCTCGTTCAAGGCTCCCCCAAGCCAGGATTGGATCCCACATCTGACATCCAGTCCTGTTCACCCTACAGAGTGTAGGGCCCTACCTGCATAGCTCATGAAGTTGTTGTAAGGAGTGTTGAAGAAGCTATGAAAGCCACAGGTGTCATTTCCTGGCCCTGGGTCACCGCAGGACTTGTGTTTAGGGGCTGGGTTGGTATCATTGCAGAGGTCTCCAGTCTCGAAGGAGGGCTCTGTCTCCATGCAGGGGTCACTGCAGGACTGGATTTCTGAGATGCCTCGGAAGACGTGATAGAGGCCTAGGCTGTGACCGATCTCATGGATCATGGTGTGGGTGTGCCCAGGCATGCCATAGAAAGATGGGTTCAAGACAATGCCACCTGTAAGGAGAAATCCAGAGAATCAGGCAAACTAGGTACTCTGCTTCTTGGTACAAGAACCCTCAAGTCCACCAAGGATAAAGAGATGCTGCCCAAAATAAACACAAGCTTCTCCGCCCTAGGACTCCATTGCCCTGAGAGCTGTTACAACCTGTGACATGAATCATGACTTATCAGAGCAGGAAGGAATCTCAAAAGTCATTTTGTACAATTCCTTCATTCTTCGTATGAAACGCCAATGCCTAAAGAAGTGAAGGGACTTACCCAAGGTGATTTCAAACTATTTCAATGGAGAGCAATTCAGAAACTCTGATTTCTGGGCCAGTAAATCTTTCTGCTGCAACCTCTCCCTTACAAAGTAAGGCCTACTCTTATTTCCAAATATTCTACATATTCTTGTCTAGACAAAGCCCTCAGGGTCAGAGATCTTGGTTCTGGTTCTCATTTTGCCTTCACTAACTCTGTGACATCGAGTGGATTAATTAGCATCTCTGAACCTCATATCTTCATCTCTGATGCTGTAAGAGCATGAACACTCATGAAGGTCAGCACCATGTTGTATTCACTATTATAACAGTTTTCATACTAGCTAATGTCACTTGAGCAGGACTCTTAATCAAAATTCTATAGTTAATGACTATCACAGGGCCTGGAGCTGAGTATCTCATTAAATGTGTGTTGAATATTTGCTGAATGTTAACTCATCTAAAGAAGTTTGTGAGGCTTAGCTAATGTAGTGTGAGCAGCTAGAATAGCACCTCCATACATCAAGTACATCACCTGAGGACAAGCAGCATGATCATCACCTGAGGGCTTAGTAGAAATGCAGAATCTCAGGCCTCACCCCAGACCTACAGAAGTACAATCTGTATTTTAAAAAGAGCCTTGAATAACTTGTCTGTATATTCTAGTTTGAGAAGCAATGGTCTATACCACATGCCTCAAAAAATTGAAAATTGCTTGGCTTGGGCAGATAGAAAGAACAGATCTCAGCAGAATTTATGGGTAGTATTTGTGCTGTGTTCATGTTAGGCATTGGAAAGATGCATACAGGCTGGCAGAGAGATAATTAAACTTTAAAATTTAACAATGTTTAGGGGAAGGTTAAAACTCAGGTCTGTGAACCTTGAAAGTAGGCACTTTAGGTGTAGAGCAGCATCTTATAAAAATAGTGAGGAGGTAGGGTCTTGTTGATTTGAGCTGGCAAGCCACACATGGGCATGGGGAGTTTCATCTTAGACTGAACCTCTGGAATGGTGTGCTTGCTCAGTTAAGGGACTCATAGAGTCTATGCAGAGGTCTCTGATTTTGAAGAAGGACTCTGTCTCCATGTTAGGGTCGCTGGAGGACTTGATTTCTGAGATTGAATTTCTGAGCAATTTTGAATTGCTTAAAGGTTTCTAACACAAAGATAAAGATGTGTGAGAGGGCATGTGAGTGTGTGGGTGTGCACATGCACTTGGGTATGAGAAGAGGGCAGGCAGAGGCAGGGAGGAAGAGAAATTGAGACAGGAAATCTTTCTCAATTATTTTCTGTCAATCACAACATGAAACATAATCTGATTCCCACCCAAGGCTTTTTCCAGGGATCATAGTGTAACAGCAGAAAAAGAGAGGAAAAATATGGTTGTAATAAATTGGGTTTGATTGGGGCTACTGCAGAGGAATTACTCATGAGCAGCATCTCTCGGGATGGGGAGAGGGCA
Organism: Papio anubis; assembly: GCF_008728515.1. Classification (NCBI taxonomy): domain Eukaryota; kingdom Metazoa; phylum Chordata; class Mammalia; order Primates; family Cercopithecidae; genus Papio; species Papio anubis. The sequence continues at coordinate 85,644,085 of NC_044988.1, read as the reverse complement.
GCCTGGAGTCCAGCTGGAGTTAGCTGACATGGGTTACAATCCTTGTTCTGCTTCACACTGGCCTTGTGACTGTGGAAAATGGACTTTGCATCTCTGGTGAGCTCTAAAATAAGCAGCTACAATAATGCCAATGATTCTCTGTCTCTCCATGAAGCTTCATTATTAAGGTAATGAGAGGAAAGGACCGTTCCAGGGATGATGACTGGATTGCAGACTTAATGTCTAGGCTAACCCTGTTTGCTTTACCTCATCCCCTCCCAACTCACCCCTTTTCACAGAGTGACAGCACTTGGGCCCCAGTCCTGTTTCATTGCTTCTCTTAAAAGGTGAAATAGCTTGAGCCTGACATCATCCTGAAATACTATAACATGCTATGGATTTATAGCCTCCCTTATTCCTGGCCCTGAGCCAGTCTCTGAAATTTATGGAATTATCAGGAGCAGTTTTTTCTAACTGTAGAAGCCTGCTACTCAATCCTTCTCAGACTCTGATCATGGCCCTTTCAGTTGCTTTTCTAATAGGACAGAATTTCAGAATTGAGAAGGATCCTTAGGGTCTTCTGGCCTCCTAGGACCTGCTTACTTAATACTGAAGGACACTGGGACCTGAAGAAGGAAGGATAATTGCCTAAGGCCATACTGCTAAGTAAAGTCACAGCTGAAAACAAACACGAATTTTGGCTCTAGTCTAGCATTACTTCCATACATCATACTAGGTATGTGATATAAGCTGATCACCTTCAAGTTTGCCTAAGCTGCACGCTCTCTTCTGCCCAACCCCGCTTGTCTGTGTCTGTCTATCTGCCTATCTACATATGCCTATGTAGATACCCATACATCAGCTATCTCAGGATTTCTCAATCTCAGCACTATTGACTTTTTAGTCTGCATAATTCTTTGTAGTGGACATTGTGGACATTTAACAGCATCACTGGCTTCTACCCACTAGATGCCAGTAGCATTCCCCCATTTGTAAGAAGCAAAAATGTCTCTAGATATTGCCAAATGTCTCCTGGGGCATAAAATCCTCCCAGCTGAGAACAAGTAGATATTTATCTTTGTATCTATCTTTATTTATACAACCACACACAGGCACACATACACACACACGCACACACAAATTGGTTTCATTCTCTAAAAAACAATTGAGACATGAGAGTCGTCTGGAGGAAACTAAGTCTATGGTTTCATTCAGCAAAACTTCCATTATTTGAATTTCTAATTTCCAAGACAGAATAGCAGTGGAGCAGCTACTGGACTGTGTTTCACCGGGAGACCAGGCAGGCCTGAGGATAGAGTCAGCACTGTCACCGCTGAGCCTGAACATTCTCAGATAAAGATGTTCACTGAGTCATCACGATTCATTCTTGTAAATAATGGGAACATTCTACCAAAGGGAAAATTATTAAATAAATGGCAGTGCCCTTGTTCAAGGGAATATTATGTGGCTATTAAAAATCTTGTCTTTAGAGAGGGGGAAATAACCCAGAAGGGTGCTTTTCTTTTGTGATTTTAAGTGAAAAAAAATGTGTGGGAAGTTAAGGAAAAGACTGCTGCGACATGGGAAAAAAAGTAGATAGCATAATATTAAGTGAAAAAAGAACACAGAATTTCATCTATGCTATGATTTTTTAAATGTACAGTTAAAAAAATGCATGTTTACATATAGATGTGTCCTGCAAGAGACCATGGAAAAAATAAAATTAAAGAACTACAATGTTTGCTTACAGGGCCTGGTTCAGAAACTGTTGTCATGTCTAACTTTTGGTGATTGGTTTGTACAAACTTATGTCTTGTTTATGGATATGTATAATTTGAATGTAAGAAGAGTTCCTGTTGGTGTTGGTGGGTGGAACATGGAGGAACATGGAGTTCTTGCAAACTCACTTTTTCTTGCCTCTTTGGTGTCTTTCAAGCCAACCCATGACTGGCTGTGCCAGTACAGTGTGGTTACCAGACTAAGAAGATATTTGCGGGAACTAGGAGGCAGAGGGTATAAGGAGAAAGCAAACAATGGACAGTGTTGGAAACTTAGATTCCAATTGTGACTGTCACTGTCTTGTGTATGATGTTGGATAAGCCCCATTTCCTCTCTAGGTCTCATTTCCTCATTGATAAAACATGGTTAATAATACGGTGCTATTTCCTTCAGAAAATTGCTTGGTGGTCAAAATGAGATAAAGGATGCTAAAGAGTTTTGTAAATTAAAAAGTGATAAATAAACGGGTTTTTCACCCTCACGACTACCACCACCACCATCATGATCATAATAATGATCAGCATCGCACTAAATGTATTACTCTGCTACTCCAGTTGCCTCCTGAAGGAGTTTCTAAGACTCACCTAAGTGCATTAGGGCCTCCTTGTCCCATGGCCAAGTTGCTACTCCTGCCAACTCCTCCTCTGAGGAGTTTGCAAAGAAAATATTGAGATGTGTTGATCCATCCAATCTAAGAATGTTCTTCAGCTCATTAACATCCAAGTAGGCTCTGAAACAGAAAAAGAATCTTGACTGTTATCATGCCCCCCAAAAGATACTATTTAAATAATAGGCACACTCCAAATAATTTAGAGCAACTTTGTGTGCCAGGCACTTTGCTAAGCACTTTATAAACACTACCTTATTGAATTCCCCCAATAATATTATAAGTAAGATGATTCCATTTTACAGATCATAAAATTAAGTCCTCGAGAGTTTAAGAGGCTTGCCAAAGTTGTTAGGCTTCTTATGAATAGAGATGTAGGGTAGTATCATTATCTTCAGAGGCTTAGAGAACCTTCTTCATACCTAACTAAGTTCAAGCTGCTACTTGGCAGTGTTTTCCTTTTTCTTAATGCTGTCTCTCCCCAGGAGTTCTCACAGAGCCCAGCCAGTAGCACACATTAATGATGGTTTCCTACTCGTCGCCTCTTAGAATAATAGAAGGGCCTCCCCATATATGAAAGACAAAGTCCAAGTTCCTAGCATGGCCTCCAAGACACAGGCTTCTCTTTAGCCTCATCTCTCTCTACAACCTCTCTTGAGCACCCCACTGCATACAGACAACATCTCTGCACCCTGTATGGTGCATTATCCCATTGGTACCTTTATTCATGCTGTTTCCTCTGCTGGGACTCTGATCAGCATTTTGTTCTCTGATGAACAAATACAAAGTCTGTTCTTGTATCCCTCCTCCAGGAAGACTTCCCTGATGCTCTTTTCACCTGCACCCCTTTTAACATCTCCATACTCGTCCAGCTCCTACTAGCAGTGCACTCTCTCTCATTTGCCATTTCAATAAATTGCTTCCTCTTTCTATTATATAATACACACTTGTGGCCACCTGGGGGAAGAGGAGGTGCCTTATTCATCTCTGTTTGCCCAGTTCTTGGCACAAAGCTTGATACCTGGTGAGCCCTCAGTAGATTTTGATGGAATTGAATTAAATTGGGAAAAGTAAGAGTAAAAATACTTAACTCTCAGTCTCAAATTCAATAATTCCTGACTAATGGGGCCTTGGTTTCCTTATCAATACATTGAAATTAGTAACAGCTGCCTGATGCTCCACAGAGCATTTCTGTGGGTGGAAAACCTACACCTCTACCCTGCTGTGAACAGGATACATCTGAGACCTAGCGTGTCATGGCCGCCCATGTCACAGAAAGCCCCAAGCTCACGAAACCAAACATTCCTGTGACCATAATTTGTACAACTTTTCACAAAACACATGAGTTGGAGATATAGGTGGGCCCAGGAGAGCTTACATCTATATCTAGGTTGAGCTGACTAATTCCAAGAATAGCCACACAAACTCAGATATTGACCTGAAATCTCGCTGCTGAGCCCTTCTCTTCCCCAAGAGCCCATATTCAACTTCTTAGGCTGGAAGCCTTGTGAGGAATTCTATTCAGTCTGCTCTGTCATCAGGGAAGAGAACGAGGAAAGAGACAGCCAACATTTATTAAGCATTTGCTGTATGCCAGACCCTGTGCTAGGTACACGTCTCATCCCTGTTTGGTAGCTGAAGCAATGCAACGGAGTGGGTGAGATGGCTCATTCTTAAGCTACAACCCTGGGTTTGAAGCCAGCTCTTCCACTTTATGGCTGGGCCACCCTGGGCAATGTACTTAACTTCCTGCACCTCAGTTTCTTTATATACAGAAAGAGTGTGGTAATAGTACCTACCCCATACAGCTGTTCAGAGGGTTAAGGTAGTTAATAAAGAGAGCGTAAAGGGCTTAGAATAATGCCTGGCATGTAGAAAGCCCCAGTGCATGTTTAGCTATTCCTATCACTTATCCCCATCATACAGATGAAGGAACAGGGGTTCAGAGATCACACAACTGGCGACAAGGCCAAGTACAAATCTAGACGTGTCCAACTCTTCCCACAACCTCACCCTCATTTCCAAGCTCACCCAGGCCCACAGTGAAAGGGGAAACAATGCATGGGAGGAGAATGAAAACACAGAGGAGCTGAGATTTTCTTGGATCAGCCCTTTCCACATAATTTATTATTTTCTAATTGATTTGTTCATTTCCATCAAATGTTCTCTCAGGCAGAGAACACAAATGTTATTAGAGAAAGCCACCTCTGCCCCATAGTTCTGAGATGAGAAAGCTTCAAGAGAAAAAGGGTGGGGTAGGGGCAGGGGAGACATTTTAATTGGTTGTTTATTCAGTGGTAATTGCAGAAGCCAATCTTTTCAAGAAGTGGTATTCATCCTAGCCCAAAGCAGAGAAGTGGGATGTGGGAGCCTCTCCCTGGCTTGTACGTGATTTTTTTTTTTTTTTTTTCATACTTTGGGAAGCCTCCATTTCCCTAAGGCGGAAGAATCCATAGCAGCAATCCAGGCCCCACTGGCCTCTCTCTTCCCCACCTCTCCAAGGGGAACCCACCCAAAGGAAAAAAAAAAAAAGCAACAACACAGCTCTGTGGATGAAAGTTTTCCTTTTGCTGCCTGAGGTCTTCCCACTAATACAGAGCCAGGCTGAGTGTCTCTCAAATATATCAGGGGGAAAATCTTCAGGACAGGAGTCCATGTGGGTATTTACCTTTCTACCCCTATGCCTTGAAAGGATTTTTTTTTTTTTTTTGGTCAACAAGATAGAAGAGAAAGCACAGGAGGTCAACTTCAGAAGGACCATGAGTGTCTAGGGATAGTGAAGGTGAGAGAAGGAAAATGGCCACATGACTTCCATTTTGCAATTGTTGGGAAGGCTGTGTATACATTGTAAATTGGTCAAATGTACTTTAAAATGTCAGGGCTCATGCTTGTAATCCCAGCACTTTGGGCAGCCAAGGCGGTGGGAATGCTTGAGGCCAGGAGTTTGAGACCAGCTTGGGCAACACAGGGAGATCCCATCTCTACAAAAAATTTAAAAAGTTAAGCTGGGAATGGTGGCACGTGCCTGTAGTCCCAGCTACTTTGGAGGCCGAGACAGGAGGATTGCTTGGGCCCAGGAGTTCAAGGCTGCAGTAAGCTATGATTGTACCACTGTACTCCCACTTGGGCAATAGAGCAATAGGCCATCTCTTAAAACAAAACCCAAACAAACAGACATTACTCACATCCCAGAAAAATCAATCAAAATCCCCAACTCACACAGAGTTGGAAAGACAGACCTATATCTATCGGCAAGTTGTCTGTCCAACTCTGTGTGTGTATTAGTCTGTAGATTAATCTGTGTGTATTTATCTGTAGCTTAATCTGTGTGGCTTAATCTGCATAGAAGCTTTGCTACTCAGAATTGGACAGACAGACCTATATCTGTGGACAAGGAGGTTTAAGTCTCTGAGTATCAATTAGCTAGTGCAGATCCCAACAGGATCAAATAAGATAGCTCAGCACAGTCCCAGCACATAACTAGAAAATGTGAGCCCTCCATATCCTGGTCTCCTATTTTCTCCTGCTGGGAAAGAACCTAAACTGACAATCTGCCTCTGGGTGGCTCTCCCAGTCTCAGCTTTCAGTGTCTCTTCCTCATTACCCAACCTTCTTCCTCCTACAACCTCAATCACTGAAGTTCTCTTGGTTATCTTATTCTGAGAACCTCTAGTTTTTCCCAATTATGCCCAACCCCTAAGCATGTCCATTAGTTTCCCTTCTCTGCCTTGCAATCTTTATTCCTGATTCTTGGCCCTTTTAAATCTTATGAACCCTGCAAAGTCCAGCTTACATGTGATGCACTCTATGTATCCTCTTATGACCACCCTCGTCTGTAAAGTAGGGATGATGATTACCACCTGTCAGGGATGTCATGAGGATTAGAGGCAACACAGGTTAAGTGCCTAGCATGGTGATTGGCACAGAGAAGGCATCACTGATCAGAATAGGCTCTTTTTATTGCATTATTGTTAGCAAAATGAAAATTATTAGCAACACTCAAATCATCATCATCACCTCTATCTGAAAATGAGTCCTCCTTCCTCTGTGCCCCCTACTTTTAATTCCAGTACTTATCACTCTGCTTTGGGTTATATTCACTGTGTGAGCATCTATCTTTTCTATCAGGTAATGAGCTTCTGGCAGTTGGAACCAAATCTTTATTATCTCCGTATCATTTAAAAGTATCCTTCAAGAGAGAACCACCACCGATGGGCAGCTACTGAGTGCCTCTCTCTCAAATTGCATAGTTTCAAAACAGGATGAGCAAGCCCAGAGCTCAAGGAAGGGAAATGACTTGCCCAAGGTCATATATGTAATACAGGGAATAGAAAAGCCTGCCAACAAACCGCTCTGCTCTAACCTATGTACATGTTACTCGTGTATAGCAGCAATTTTGTATCATAAGTAAAGTCACCTTTTCCTTCAGGTGGACACAGTTCCCTGCATAGTTTAGAGAACAAATCATGGGAAGGATGGCAGCCTCCATTCTCTCCCTCTGCTGGACACCTGGGTGTGGGAACCTGCATTGTCTGAATATCTGACCACTCCTCACTATACTCTGCTGGTTGTTCTGTAGCTTGGGGTCCCTACCTGTTCAGTGAGGTTGTGAAATAGATCAGTGTCTTCCAGATCATGGTCTACAGAAGGCTAAATTTATAAGAAAGAGATGAATATTTAAATAAAAATGTTGCTGAATCAAATGGGTTTGGGACCTGGTCTGTTAAACAAGGTTAAATACATATATTTTTTTAATTGCAAGAATTTTCGGAGCCTCGAATATACAAAATAAGAGTAAGATAGATAGTGCAGGAAGTGTACCCAAAAATATGTGACCATAATTCCTCCTCCACACCCCTCCCCCTTACACACTTCCACCTTTGCCAAAAACCAAACAACAGTACAAACAAAAAAGTTTGGAAAATGTTGGCTAGATCGAAATGTCCCTCCTGATTTAGATACTTTCCCCTGAGCCTCTCAAGAGTGGTGTCTCAGTGTCGCTTTTCTTCCTACACAACCCATGCACCTGGATCCCACTGTGGAGATTGCGGGTCCCCTGGAATGTCTGTTTCAGGGGGCCCAGCCCTGATTGCCAAGGCGCCCAGACTTTACCCCTTTGCCAGAACTGCATTTCAAAGCCATGAGTGCAGTTCTGGAGGGAGATCAAAGCTCTCTCAACTCAACTGTCATTAGAATATTTTCTTTATGCATCTCACTCGTTGGTGAGTGCCAACAACATATTTCCTAAATGCACTGGCCTGAGATGGCACAACTCTGTAATAATCTGAATGAGAGGGCTGTCAGGGCCTGTTTTATTGAGAGAGAAGCAAAAGGGAACCACATTCAAAATGCAAAACAACAACAGCAACAACAACAAATCCTTTAAATAAAATCATGGGAAAAAAGTGTGAGAAGGCCTGAGTTTTTTCACCTCTAGAAGCATAATACACTGGCCTTCCCGTTTCAATGGTACAGCTTATAGTGAGCCCAGGTCAAGACTGAGGACTCTCAATTTCTATTCCCATTCAAAGCAGGTCACTCTTCAGTGGACTTCCCCTATGCAGAAGTGATAGCTGAAGAGATCTTTAAGCAACGTCATGCCAGAGTCATGCTTCCTGGGCTCTTGATGGGTGTGGCTGGTCACAGAGATGGTGCTGGCCATGTGTAGATGCCCTCAACTGGAGGAGGGTTTGTGTGAGCTATACATCGGCCAAGAGTGGACCACTTTTAAGCTAGCTAGAGACTGGGAACAGTTCTTTCAGGTTAGAATAAAAGGCAGCAGAGGGTGATTTTAAGAGAGAGACAGACTGGCATTCAAATCCTCCTTCTTCCACAAAGTGGCTCTGTGGTCTTGGACAACTGACCCTGTCACTTTGTATCTCAATTTCCTCACCTGTGAAATGGGAATTAGAAAATTCAACCCATAAAGGGGGATATAAAAATTCAAGGAGGTAATGCACAAGGAAATGCCTAGAAGAGTACTCAACTCACGAAAAACCCTCAAGATGCAAAATTCTCTTTTAAGCTAGTTCATGGATCAAGAGAAAACTGGCCTTAGCTCCGAATGCCTGTTGGGTTCCTGCTCCACCAGCCAACCCTGGTTCCCAACACTGGATCAATGTGTTTACCTTCTTCACAGGAGGTTGTCCTGTTTCTCCATCTCACAGAGCAAATTCTGTAACATTGCCCATTTCCAAATTCTGATTGTAGCTTGTCATTTCCAAGGAGGTTCTCAAGTCCATGAACCACTACTTAATTCTCAGAACACACCAGACCATTTGAAAATGATTATCAAATATAAAGATCAAAGCCACTCAAGGCAAGTCATTAAAGCAAGATAAACCTCACAATGTTTATTGCATCCATATCCTTGTTCCAAATAACAAGCTTTCTCCAAGCTGTGACCAGTACAAAAACCTGAATTTTGTTCTTTATCCCAAGGGCCCTAACAATCTGGACTTGATCCTCCTGCTTAGTTGCATTGTCAAAAATGCCTAAATCTGCCTCTCCAGTCTATAAAAAGAGACACAGAAAGAAAATGCTGGGAGAGTTTATTAAATTCTTGGAATCTTGAATGATTAGTTTCCAAAATAACAGATTTTGTATGGAAGCTTGACACACAGAAAAGAAAAATGTAATAGCATCAATCAAAGACTAATTTAAAATTGATCATTCCTTTATTTATTGAATGAGTCATTCTTTCCTTTCCTCCATTTTTTCCTCCCTTTTTCCCTGCTTTCATTCTTTCTTTCCTATCTTCCTTCCTAATTTCCTTCCTTTCCACATATCATTCATTCATTCTTTTCTGCTTTCATTCATCAACACTTATCGAGATTCTATCAAATACCATGCTTTAAGCTAAAAACTTTGCCTATAGATAATGAAAAAAAAGCACAATTTTCATTATCAATGTATTAGAAGTTTCATGAAGAAAGTGAGACGAACAAATGAATGATCACAACATAACATGATAATATTAATAACACTACCACATTTGGGAAAGTTTACTACACACTGGAACTGTTGAAGTATTTTTGTATATTTTTTGAAGCTTTTCAAAAGCCCTAGAGTATCCCCAACTTATAAGTGATGGAACCAAGGATAAGAGGGCTGACACCACTTTTCCAAGGTCCCTCCACTTGGAAGGGGTTCAGAGGTGGGACACAACCCCTAGTCTGTTTGATGCTACCGACCAGATCCTTAGCCATTAGTCTCTTACTTCCTCTTATCATACGTGTTACGATAGAGCGGGTGGGTGTTAAATATAATGAGAGCATACAGCAATGACACCCAGCTGAAGGAGGGTCAGAAGCCACTGAGGTTTTCACATAAAGAATAAACCTTGGTTTGATACTGAACCAAGTGTGGGAAATAGAGAAAATGGCAGAAGCTCCAGAAAGCCCAGCAGCGTAAAAGCATGAGAAGAGACACTACAAGCCCTCACTTGCAAGTTTGAGGAACCTCAGAAGATAAAGCTGGAGGGGACAGCAATGGTTACATCTGTGCTATAGTTTGGATATTGTCCCCTCCAAATATCACATTGAATCACCCCAGTGTTGGGGGTGGGGCCTAGTGGGAGGTGTTTGGGTCATGGGGGCGGATCCCTTAAGAATGGCTTGGTGTCATTCTCATGGTAGTGAGTTCTTACTCTATTAATTCTGGTGAGAGTTGGTGGTTAAAAAGACTCTAGCATCTCCCCACTCTCTCTCTTGCTTATTCTCTTGCCATGTGATCTCGCATATCCTGGCTCCTCTTCACCTTCCAAGCATGAAGGGAAGCAGTTCGAGTCCCTCACCAGAAGCAGACACTGGTGCCAGGCTTCTTGTACTGCCTGTAGAACCATGAGCTAGGTAAATCTCTTTCCTTTGTAAATTATTCAGTCTCAGGTATTCCTTTGAAGCAATACACAACAAACTAAGACAATGAGGAAGGGTCTTGTATACCAGGCAATGGAGAATTGAAAGTGTCCTGGGAGTCCCAAGCAGACGACGGCAGATTATATGTAAGAGGATAAAATTATCTGGTTTACATTTTCCAGGGAGATTTCTGAAGGAATTTGAGAGATGGAGTAGAGGTGATGAAAGTGGAGAAGGAGGCATTGGCAGTGTCTCACAGCAACAGGAATGTATATAAGAAGTAGTGGTATTCATACATGGGGAAAAATTTGATACTGAGTTAGGGTGGGAGTGAGGGAAGCTGAAATGTTGGTCTGGTTTCTGATTTTGTCTCCTGTAGTATTTTTATTTTATCAGTCACAGACACTGCACATCAAAGCCCCCTTTATTGCTGTTCTAAATGCTAGACCCAGTAAGAGATTTATCTGCCAGCGGCATGTCCTTTGCTGAGTCTCCTGGAAGGCCAACCCATAGGAAAATCACTGACCTTCAGCTCCTTGTGGATTGGATCACGATGGGACCAAATAATGGGTGGGATGGAGAATCCTGGGAATTTGGTTCAGAGGAGAGGAGGTGCTGGTTCAGAGAGGCAGAGTGTGCCAGTGGTGAGGTTCTTAGACTTTTGGGATATTATTAGATTGATGCACAAGTAAACTGTGGTTTTCAATCTTACGTTTAAATGGCAAAAACCACAATTACTTCTGCACCAACCTAATAATAAACATTGCGATGGAAGTCAGCAGTGATGTATAATTTTGATGGATAAATAAAGCATTCAAAAGGGGAAAAAAAACACTCCACCATGTATGAGGTCCCTCATATCATAAAATAAAAGGTACTTGAGTAGTACTCCAAAAGAAAAAGTAATCTCAGAATAAAGAGCCCTATTTTACAATGCATGTGTTTTACTAGAAACTACACAGCTGCTATTTTTCTCATTTACCTTTTGGAAAATAATTTTAGAGGTTGTTAGGACAGAAAGCAAAGTGTCAGAACACCTGGTTCCTGGCAAGCTCAGCTACACTCACTTGGTTAACATGAATCATCCTCTAGGACACAGCCTAAAAGCTACTCTGACCCCCTACGTCTGAGTCAGGTAGCCATTCTCTGTGTTCGCTCAGCACCTTGGACTTCTCCATAACAGCAATTATCCAGCTAGCTATTTATCTTGCTGCAGGAAATTCCAAAAGGGCAGAATTACAGGTGTCCTGTGCAATGTTCAATGTTGTACTTCTAGCATCTGGCACTGTGCTTGGCACATAAAAGGCGGTCACACACACTCATGCGCAAACTATGGGATGAACAGTCACTTCCCTAAGATCTTCTCTTGGGGTACTCCAATCTCTGTTTTGACAGCCTCAGAAACTCAGAGTTCATTTATTTTCAGAGCAGCCATTAAGGCATGAGGAACCTCTTGCTAAGTAAGGAGGTGCAACAATTGAATTGTGATGCTGTGTTCAAAAGTAACACAATAGTAATGTAATTATCTTATGTCAGATGAGCATTTTCACAACTGAACTATAAAGTTCAAGGGCCCACAGCTCTCTTCCCGCTACTTCACTTCCTTCTTGGAGCATCAAAACACCAATTAATAAATAACACAACTGACCACATTGAGCAGAATATGCACAACTCACCGACAGCCCTGTGATTTGTCTTATGCTTAAAGAACAACTAAGCAAAGACAATCACATCTGCTTCATAAGCTGCAGCAGTCACAATGTTTTAGGAACAAAGGTTATTTCAGAAGACTGCATAGTTTGGCTCTAGACTTTGGCCATGTAGGCACATAACTGATGTGAAGGCTAACTAAAATATAGTAAGTTTAGAAAGGATAAATCAAGAATTATATAATCACCAATATGTGTTAAAATGGCAATGTCTAAATTTTAATCTGGACCATAGCCCCATACAAATCACTTAACCTTAGGCAAAAAACAAATTTATTTAAAATTAAAACAATACAGTCCGTACAGTAGATGTAGGTCCCTCTGGATGACCTTGAATAAGTCTAGTAACTTCTACAAATTTGGGTCTCCTTTGGGGTTAAAGATAGACAACTCTTAGAGAGTCATGTGATGATCAAGAAGTTCAAGTATAGAGAAATGATGCTAGAAAGCATGACATTATAAGTCAGGCTGTCAAAAGTAGAAATAAATTCAAATTGATTTTTGGAAAGAGGATGCCACATTTGGAGCCTGAGGGAAAATAAAATAGCAGACATGAAGACTGCCCCACTATGGGGTACCATCACAAGGCCACTGTTGGGACTTGAGAAATATGAGTAGGATTTTTTTTTCAACTTGCCACAGAGCATAATTGTTCCTCATTACCACATTGAACACTTTGTACTCAAGTAGATACAGGGGCTGGTCAATCCTTTGAAGGCAAAGTCTGTCTCTTATATCCCTTGGTGTATCCAGTGCCAGTGCATGGCTTTATTTCTACCTTTTAAACATTAAGCCCTTCCTCTGTACTTTAGTTCTATTTTCCACTATCCTGGAACCAGGATTCCAATGTCTGATTTGAGAATATCTGTGCATGAACAAACCTCAAATCCTCCCACTTTACAGATGGAGAATTTGAAACAAGAGAAGAAAAGTGTCTTACTTCATCCTGGTCACTAAGTTCCTGGAAGAATCTAGTCACTTCCTTCCTCATGCTTGGCCAAACCACTGGCAAACTGTATTTTTCTACCATGGATCCTCATGGGAAAGAAACCAGCTTTACATCTCTCTTACTTCATGATTTTGTGGAGTTATAATCACCATTGCCCTCTGTGGCCATAAAAATAGTTCAGTAGTTAGAAGTGAAGTTCAAGGCTAAGAGCTGCAGTTGGCTGTCTCAACTCACACAAGTTTGGAATCAAACACATCAGAAGCTTGACGCGGAGACAGTGCTCCTCCACCCTTCACCACCAGGCCACTAAAACAACCTAGAACATGGAAAAGAAAAAGAAAGAGAAGAAAGGAGAAGGGAGGAAGACAGAAAATGCTCCTCTGAAAAATGGGGAAACACGAGCATATTCTAGTTACGCAAACAAACCCGTGAACAAAATGCACTGCTATTCACACACTAGTTTTGTGTTTTCAGAAAGTGAGAGTGGAGGTGTGGAGGTTCCCTCTCAGGAGGTGGGAAACTGCCCAGCAGTAGGTTTGAAGGAAGAAGCTGAGCTGTAACCAACTTAGGAAAACAAAAGGTACTGCTGTCTGTCAGTTCAACCCTCTCTCGCACGCCCATCGGCTTTTTTTCCTAACCTGGAAGGGCATCTGACCAAGTGCAGAGGCTGTCATGAGTGGTCAGTGTCATCAGTGGACGCAGAAAGGAAATTGAGAGTGCTGAGCATGCCAAACCCAGGGTGGGAAAAAACCAACTGCCTCCTACTGAGGCCCTTAAAAGGGCACCAGTACTGCCATCTATTCAGGCAGCTGGGGATGGAACAGGGAACACATTGGGAAGGGGATGAGAGAAGGAGCACCTCAGATCCTGGCATGTTCCTGACTTCTCCCCACAAAAGAGTTCCAACTTTTGTCTGTAAACTTTGAGAATACAGAGTATGCTGGGGCAAGAGTCCCAGGCCAGGAGAGAGAGCCTTGGTTGGTGTAGTCCTGAGCATATTATGGGTACCCTCCTGGCTTCCTGGCTTCCAGTTCCTTCCCTACTCACTATTCAATGAACCCCAACTTGGAATCCAAGACATGCCTTTGCTTTTTTGCTGGAAATGCTTAAACTTAGTGTGGCATGCTGCTTATCTCTTGGGAAAATGAATACATTAGCATTCAGTTTATACAGGACTTTTGGAATTAAAAAAATATTTAAAAAAATGAAACCTGTGGGTGATAAAATAAAAGGGCTTTTGGTAGTACAGAGTGGTTGATTAGGTTACTTCTGTCTCTTACTCCCACACTGAGATTGTAGTGAGGGGGCTCAGGATTGAAAAGGGGCTAAGAATTTCGGGATATGTACAATAAGAAGCCAGAAGATCTATCAGAGGAGGGAAATTCCCAAACAACAGCAGCAATAACAACTGCTATTTTCAGACCTCACTATGTGCCAGGTGCTGTCCTAAAGGGTTGACTGTGTATTATTTCATCCAATCCTCTAAACTACCCAATGCAGTAGATTGTTACTTTCATCCCTGACTTTACAGAGGAGGTAACTGAGTCTTTGACAAAGGAAGAGACCTGTGCAAGGTTACAGAACTGTTAAATGACTTGACTGTAGTATGCTCTGTCTCCAAAACTTGTATTCTTATTTATTTGCTAGACTGTACTGATCTTCTACTGTTCCTCATAGGTCACTGTTTTGAGCTCCTTATTAACCTCATCTTTAGGGGTCTTGAGCAGTTCTTCTTTTAATTCAGTTCACCTCTCTATTCTGCTCTTAAGACCAAAGTGATATGTGTGCAAGGCTCACAGATGGAACTTGTGAGTAAAGGTGGACTTTGTTCGAAAGAAAAGCATGAGGAAAACCCAGACTGAATCAGAGAAAATCAAACCATATGTGCAAGTATGCCTGAATCTGTATGGTCTGTGTATCAACCCTCAAGCAGGCACAAGGGCTGGAGATGGTAGAAACATACAGTAACTTCACCAGTCTGGCATATCTCTCGTTATGATCCATCCCAACATTGCCTGGAATGGTGTTGTACAGAAATATGTCCTTTAACAATGCCAGACATTTGGGTCATTTTAAAAATAAGCCAGTGTGTAAATTCAATAACTCAATGAGTTTGATAGAAGTTATAGGGTCTTTATTTAAAAATACCAATTCTGTGGCTAGTCCTTTTTAAAAAGTTAGTATTTCAAGAATGAAATAATCTTAGCAAATGCTCTCAATTTGTATATGGCAGTTTCATCCAGGCCTGTTTTTATGAGCCTGTAGGAACACAGCCTCTGTAAAACAATGCTGACAGGCAGGAGATGGTGTCCACATGTGCACGCAAGAAGGGAGGAGACTTTTCTCCAGCACCTACTACGTGCCAGGTACTGTATCATACCAGGTGTCTCACACAGATGACTCCATTTGAGTGTCATGACATGCCACAGGATAGCTGTTATCACCCAATTATTACATATGAGAAACCAGTGACTCTTATTGAGCAATGTGCCAAGGTCAGACAGCTAGTGCAGAGCAGAGCCAAGATTCAAACCCTGGTCAGTCTCTAGCACGCATAATTTTTCCACCACACCAGACCTGACTCCTGTTATTGCTTTAATGAATATTAGTCACGTTAAGTAAACCCTGATATTCTGATTATAAAATTCCAAGCAATTTCTTTTACATGATTACTGGAAAAGAATGAACAAAGTTACTGAAAATATAACAATGCTCCCTTTCATCTGCATGCTGGTTAACTCTTCCCAGAACTCTTTCTGGGATATTATTTTATGAGACCCTCATGGCAACTGTGTGATCCAGGCAGTCAGATACTATTATTCTCTCTAAATAGATGTGGAATTGGAGGCTCAGAGAGATTAAGAGGCTTGCCTAAGATTGCATAGCTAACAAACTGCCCAGCCCAGGCTAGAATCTATTTCACCTGAATTCTTTCATTCTAACTCAGCCTGAGTCTTCAGTGTCTACAGTCTGAAGAAAAAACTGTGGTATCTACCTGCATGAAGCCCCAACAAGACTCCCATCTTTCTTGCATCTTCTCAACATCTTTCCACTTCAATTTCTTTACCCCATTAACACTACATGTCTGGCCTGCCCACCAGCTCTTTTCTATTATTACAAAGCCTGCTCATGCTAGAAGCCTATTGCCGTCCCTTCTCCATCATTAAACCTTTCCTAACTTCTCCAAACCACAGTGATCCTGCCCTTTCTCAGAGCTCATGGGAGCCTTATAGGCTATGCGGTTTACAGGGAAATTAGTCATCTGCCCTCTTGCCTCCTCTGGAATGACTGTAACAAAATGTCATTAAACCACAGGATACAAGCACCTTGAAGACAGAGATTATATCTTGGACCCCTACAGCATTTATCACAGTTCTCTGGATACTAAGGTGTCTTTATAGAATATGGATGATGGGTAAGAACATAAACATACTAAATATAACCTTTCCAGGTTTTAAGCTAGTGTCTAAGGTGTCTATAGGAAGCAGTTGAAATAGCATGGGAGTAGGAAGTGAGATCCTGGGTCTCCATTGCAGCTCAGCCCCACTCTCACTGGGTGGTTTGCATCAGTGTCTGCCCCTCCTTGAGGGCTTAGTCTCCCCATCTGCAGCAAGAAACTCTCCCCATCTGGACAATCTACTGTTCCATTAAGCTCTGAGAGTCCCTCCTTCAGATTGAAAAGGAAGGGGAAAGTAGGAAGTTTATGCTCCATGAGATCAAATCAGAAATTAAGTAGGAAACCCCACCCAGAGAGGACAAATCAGTCAGCAGGCCCTGATTAGAGCAGGGGAAGAGGCTGATGGGGGCTATAGCTGCCAGCAGAGTGGTCAGGGGTGACCTCAAGACTTACCGCAGCCTCTTTTGTGAGACTTCCAACAACACTAACTGGAGTCCAAAAGCAACAAGCACAAAACCTGGCCTCAGGAGATTGCCCTTGTTACATTAAATAATAGTAATAATAATAATAAGAAGAAGAAGACAAAGGAAATAATTCCCAAATAATAATAAAGAGAAGACAAAGGAAATGTTTCCTTATGAGACAACAGTGTGTAGGGAAAGTGTCTTTTTTTTTCCACCCATCCCATTTTGTATGAGTAGATATTCATGAACAAAGGTGAGTTCACTTGAGGGTGCCAGGGCGTATGGTTTGGAAGGGTCCAAACAGGAACTTGGTTGTTTTGTTGCAATATCCTCTCTCATGAGGTAGCTACAGTCTTCAGTGTCAAATGCCCCTGGATTTCCTGACACTGAAACTTTTTATTAATATCCAGGTTTTCCATTTCATTTATAAAAGGGTGTGTGAAGTGCATTCTACCTGCATGTAGACATCTCTAATGGCTGCAAATGAAGTCCTGCCTCCCTGGCTATTCTCTACCACTGTAGAGAATGGCCACAGTTCACCTGGAGTGTCTTTTTTCTAACTGGCTAGTGTCACAGCAAGGCATTTACTGCTCACACAGACTGCTCCTCCCGGCTGGTACTGTAGACCCTTCCTTCACACCAGTGATTGCAGTGGGGTGTTTACTTCTCCGTCTTACCCATTAGGTGGTAAGCTCTGGGAGGGCAGTGATTGGGCTGGCACAGATATAGCATTCAACAAATATTTATTGAGAGAAGAAAAGGACAGAAGGAAGGGAAGGTGGGAAGAATGTAGGGAGAAAGGAACAGAGGATTAAGCCTAACATTAAAGTTTTCCATGAGATAAACTGAACTTTTCTCTGCTCATGGCCTAGATCTCAGCCATAATAACCCCTTAAACTCCATGCTCTCTTCTATACACCACTCCTCACCCTCTCCACTGCCTGGCTTATGCCCTACCCTCTTCATGGGCTGGCTGTCTCTATGCTCCGGACATCTCTGCTTGCTCATGCAGATCAACTCCCCACCCTGCTCTGTGCCCTTGGGAGGCTGGCTACCTATGGCTTGCATCAACAGGTTCCTTTGTTTTGTGACTTCAGTTGGATTCATCAAATGGGAAGCACTGGCAGGAGACTGGCAGGCAGAAAGAATGATAACATGGAATTTACTCTCCTGGTTCCCTTCTGGTCAGGTGGCTTTAGGCTGGTTGCTTCCCTTGCTGAGAGTCACAGCTGCTGCCAGGAAACCCTCTCCACACAGCCCCTCTCTCTGGGTCCTATAACCACTTTCTCCTCTTGCCCCTACAGGCCAAGGGGGTAAATGGCTCTCCATGGTTGTCCGCCCTAGAGTATAGTGTGAGGCCTTGTTGGTTATCCTTAATCCCGCCTACAACATTGTAAATAGCTTCTCCTTGAAAATAGCCCCTCCTTCAACTCTCCTTAATTATTCTGTTTGAATGTGCCATCTGTTTCCTGCTAGGACCCTGACTGATGCAGTCTGCATCTTTACCTCTCAGCAGGCTGCCTATTCTCAAATGCCTACTCAAATCATGCCTCCTCCAGCTGATTTGCCTTGTTTTCCTAGTCAAATAAATCTCTGCTTTTTAGGTCTCCTGTCCTACTGTGTGCCGCTAAATTTACAAATTAGAGTTTCTTATGTTTCTATGTGACTTTCCCACAAAAGTGGAAGCCCCTCAATGGTGAGAAACATGTCCAACTCATTGCAACACTCCCAGTGAAGAGGAGAATGGCTGGTGGGATAGACATGTCCAATAAATGCCTGTTAAAGAGAAGAGAAACAGTCAATATTTGTTTTTCTGATATGATATGGAATAAGATATTACTGTGCGGTGCTCAACCCCAAGACCACAAGGCCACTTTCTCCACCAGAACTGTAATCCTAGCTATGGCCTCATTATGCATGGCTATCAGTACTGACTTGCATGCCTCTGATGAAGGGGAGCTCACTCACCCACACACAAAGCCCTCCCCCAAAAGAACTATTTTGACTGGAGATGATATCATCTATTACTCAGCTCAAAGCTGCCTCCTGTAATTGCAACACTCTAGTCCCAGCCAGGGCCTAGAAACCATATAGAATAATTCTGTGACTTTCCCACAGGATAGGCCTTCAGAGCTTGAGGTGTTTGTGTCATGACCAAGTAATCATGACCCTCTCTCCCTCCCTATCTCCCTCCTTCCCTCGCTCCCTCCCTTTTTTGTTTAAATTCACAAAGCAAAAATTTATCTGCAACCTTCCACAGGTTTCTGTCTGCGCACAGGAGAGCTGATTCGGCCAGAACCCAGAAAACCCCAGCCTCATCAAGAGATGACACGTGGCCTGGTGGGCCTCACCCAGGGCACACAGCTTTCCCAGCCAGCAAACAAACAAGCCTTGGTCAAAGCGGTCACAGCTGGCACATGGTCTCTCACAGACACTCTGGGCATGCATTCCCGTGACTTAGAAAAGAGGAGGCCTTTGGAACCTGCCAGTGTTGTCTGCTGATTATGAGGTATCTGGAACCTGGGCCCCTCCACACCAGCATGGTGCTCTGCAAAGGTCAGCTGCTCTTCATCCTGTCTCAATGATACACAGTTTTTTTTTTTCCCCAAAACTTTAGTAGTGCCACTCTCCCTATCACCTGTCTCTTAATTCTGCTTCTTATTGTTCCTTAGATTAAAAAATACCCTTCTTCCATGGGAGGTTTGAACCTAGTCGTCCTGAGTTTGAATCCAAGCTATCCATTTATTAGCAGAGTGAGCTTAGGTACGTCCCTTCATCTTTCTGAATCTTGAATTTTCAAAGCAAAACAGGGCTAAGGGTACCCACCTTCCTGGCACTTGGCAGGTGCTGTATAAACATTTGTTGCATGAATGAATGAGTGAATGAATGAGCAAATAAATGGATGTGCAAATGAATGGATGACATCCAATTATATCCATTCTACCCCACACCCATTCTGACCAGGCACAGAGGTATCTCTTGGGAGTCTAGTTTAGTGGAGCACACTGATCACAGACTTGCACTTGTGATTCAGCCTAATGATTTTCTTGACCCATGAACTTAGCTAAGTCACTGCACTCCCTAAATTTCCTCTATTTCCCATCAGTCAAATGTGAATGTTAACCTCTGTGTTGATTCCCCTGCCAAGTTCTGGAAAGGCCCAAGTTAAAGCAGAGATGACAATGCACTGTGATCTGGAAGAGACTGGTCACACACCAAGGCTTCTCTTCACATGGACTGCTCATGTCTTGGAGCCAAGGTGAGAGTCCAGGGGCCCTCCTGGTGCCAGGAAGCTGAGCTGAGGTGCTTTCTGACTTGCTGCCAGGCAGGGCATTCTCCTGCCAGCATCCTCATTCTTTTGCACATAGGTATTTTGTTCATGCACAGGAGGCCCTTGCTCTTTTGAGAGAGACATAAAGAGAAGAGTCAGCAGAAAACCTGCAGAGGTCGGCAAATGTGCTCGAGCCATCAGCAAGTCCAGGGTCCTGTGTGTTGGACAGAATAGAAAAGTTCAGTGTGAATCTGGGAAAAACAAGAAAGTGGATATTGATGGTCTCTCCGGCTTGAATCTAGTTCCTCCAGGTCCCACATTTAATACAGGTTACTCTTGAGTTCACCTTTGGGTTCTACTTTGGGATTACTGGTTATAGTTGATAGCAATGGCAGAGGCTAAGTGAGGCATTAGACCAAAGGACCCCTTTTCTGTCCTTTTTTTTAGCAGTAGATGAGAAATTCCCTCTGCCTGGAGTGTCCTCCCTTCTTCCTCCACCCAATCTCTGATGTCAAAAATATACCTATTCTTTTTTCAGGTAAATTTTATTGTGTATATTTAAGGTAGACATGATGTTATGGGAAACATAGAGATAGTAAACAGTTTACTATAGTGAAATAAATTAACATACCCCTTATCTTAAGTCACCCATTTTCTTTTGGTTTTGTACCAAAAGTACTTAAAATCTGGTTATTTAGCATGAATCCCAAATACAGTTCAACCTTACTTCCTATAGTCCTCATGCTGTACATTAGTCCTCTAGATTTGTTCTATTATACCGATTGTTTTGATCTTGTTGTTCATTAGATCTCTAGATTTGTCTAACGTTCTTCAAATTAGAGCTATTCTTGAAGACCTTGCTCAAATGTCACCTCTCTCAAGAAGGCTTCCCTGATATAGTCAAGCTGAAAATCAACTTTTTCTCTTTGATCATCTAGGGCACTCCCTAAACACAGCACATTACCTTTCATTAGACAAGTAATGATAAACATACTATTGAGAATTAATGATGTGCTACAAGAGAGTGTACTTTATATGTCTCCTCTCTATCAATCCTCAGAGCAACTTGACAAAACAGGTACCATTATTTTCCCCATTTTATAGATGAAGAAACAGCTTCTAAGAAGTTACAAAATAAGGAAGTCACAGACAGCTGAGACCATGGGACCAGGTTGTCTAGCCCCACGTGACTTCAGCTCTTTGAGCCTGTCCACCAGAACTTTCTGTGATGATTAAAGTGTTTCATATTGCTTTGTCAGTATGGTAGCCACTAGTCCCCTGTGGCTAGAGTACTTGAAATGTGGCTAATGCAATTCAGGAATTGGATTTTGAGTTTTATTTAGCTTTGACTGACTTAAATTTAAGTAGGCACATGTTGCTAGGAACGACCATATTGGACTCTGCAACTCTCACCCACTCTATGTCATGCAATACAACAGCTATTTGTACTCAGTTCATATCACTCAATTTGAACTCTGGGCTCTTTGAAAAAACAGGGCTCTCAGGCTTCCTACAGAAATAGGTACTGAGTGCTCATGGTAGGCACTCAGTACCTATTTCTGTAATAAACTGTTTGCCTATGGTCTCCATGATGACCTGAGTAAAAGAGTTGCTTCAATCATGAAGCTGCTGGTTGACCCAGAAAAATCCCCATATCACCCATGGGCCTCAGGTGCCTTATCTATAATATGGAGGACATCAAGTTCAACTTTCAACAGGGCATCTTTAGCCCGGTAAGGTCTTACCTGTGTGGAGAGTCGGGGTCAAAGCAAGTCTGAGTGACATCAGTGATTTTAGGGTCACAGCACTCTCCACCATCAAAGTTGAACCGTTCATAGTTGCAGTCCATGTCACACACCCCGTTCTGTTGCTTCTTCATGAAGGCGGGGTGGCGCAGGTGACGGCAATCCCCACCGTCATGGCCGGTCAGCGTGTGGTTGCACTCGGGGTCACAGTTCTCATCCCCAATCTTGCTGATGTCACAGTTGGCCAGGATGAGGCGGCGGCGAAGGGAGGAGTTGCTCACCTCCAGCACCTTCAGCTCCCAGGAGATGTTGTAGTGCTTGAAGGCCTCAGCCAGCTGCTGGTGCTGGAAGTCCACCTGCTCACGGGTCACCATCGGGTTCTTATGATCATCTTCATAGAGGTTGACCACGCGGTAGCGCACCACCTTGGGCTGGCGGAAACTCGGGAGCTGATTGTAGCTGGCGATGACCTCTGCGTTGTCACACAATGTCTGTCCGCACAGAGGAGGCTCCAGACTTGTGTCCAGCAGAAAGCCGTGGGCATTGCTGAATTCCACTTTGGGGCTGCTGCCATCCTTCATGGGGGACCAGGCATGCTTCACATTGTCCCAGTTCTCCTGGAGGAGGAGTTGAGGTAGAGCAGTGTGGGTGCCGTGGGTTTCCATGTCAGACAGTATCTCCCGCTGAGTCCTGGCCACCTTCCACAGACTGAAGTGCTCGATGTAGCCCCGGTAGTTGTGATTCAGGGCACTGCCCCCTAACATGAGCACTTTGCACTTCTGGGTCAGTGGGCTGAATATGCCACCCACTTGCTCCCCAGAGGTGGCCACCTGCGCACCATTTACATAGAGCTTCATGAACCGCCCATCATAGGTGGCAGCTAGATATACCCACTGGCCTGGGAGGTAGCTGCGGTGGGCATTGATGGTGGTCACTTGCCAGGCCCGGTCTGTCTTCAAGGAGAAAAAGTAGCGTGGGTCTCTGTTGCCTTGGTCACTGATGGTGTGAATGCCCACGACCCATCCTCGGTCACGTGAGGTATAAGAACATTTGTCATACAGCCCTATGTGGCCCCAAAAGAGAAAGATTAATAAATAAAGGATGGAAAAGGAAGGGGGGTTAATTTATTTTTCTCTGATAAAATTTGTATCAGGTTATCCTAGACTCATCGCTTTCCAACTGCTCTGTGGGATCCTAGCACTGCCTCTGGGACCACCTCGAGGGCAAGGCAAGGGCTGGAGGAGCTGAGAGAGTGCATAAGTTGGGTTTGGGGCATTCTCATCACAACTTTAACCTGCGAAGTGTAACTTTTATTAGTTTTGAATATGAAGCATACAAGAAAGATTTTTGTTTAAAGAAAGGGTACTTCACCTAATGAAAATGCAACAACAGCAGCAATAATAATAAAAATCTGAAAACCATTTTCCAAAGCTGTTGGATGGGGAAGAGGACTTCGTAATTAAGAGGGTGTTTTAAGTGTAAGATAATATACACGGTGAAAGGAGAAACAGAGGGAGATGATAATGAACAGAAGATGCTCATTTAGAAGGGAGGTCCCTACAACAGTTATCAGAACTTTGAGTGCACATCTGCCATTAGCAGTCATTAAATGATCAATGGCATTAAATTGTCAGGAAAGTTGGGGGATAAAAGTGAGGATCAGGAGCTGAAAAGCTGGAACTTCATTCTCTAACAGGAATCTTGCCATTTATCCCCAAAGAAAGAAAACACACTTCAGAGCTAAACTAGAAAGGTTTTCAAAGATCATCACCACCAAACTGTTTGTTTGACAGGTGAGAGAGCTGAGCCCCAGAGAATAGAAGGCATTTGTCAAGTCACAGAGTCATTGACAGTATATATATATATATATTTAATAATAATGAGCAAAATCTCCTAAGCCTCTATGGCAGGCCAGACATTGTGCTAAGGTCTGTATATGCATTAACTTAATCCATGTAATATCCCTAAGGTGGTGACATTAAGTTTCTCATTTAACTGATGAGAATATGGAAGTTAAAGGAGATGGAGAGACAGGTTGAAGGTCAACTGCTTGGTAAGTGGATCCTAGATCCATCAGACCCTTAGATTCACCATCCTAGGCACTAATTTTATAGCAACTCTCCCTGCCTCACCAAAGTTATCAGGCATCTGGGCTATGCCACCTACCTGGGGCATGTCACACATTTGAGTTCGATATTTGAGGAAGTTCCAAGCCAAGCATCTCTATAGTTACTCTGGGAACCCCAGGAAGTAGGTTAGCGGATTCTCTCTGGATCAAATTATCTTTATGCTCACCAACCCCCATTTCCTAGCCTTTCTGGAATATACCCAGTGTCCTTGGCACAGACAAAGCTGTTGGATGGGGAAGAGGACTTTCTAATTAAGAGTGTATTTTAAGTGTCAGATGATGTATGAGGCCAGGTGGGAGAAGAAAGAGAGGGAGAGGAGAGTGAATAAAAGATGTTCATTTAGAAGGACAGTGACCGCTCTCAGCTGGAGAATTGTCGTGGTCACCATAACTCTGGGAGTTCACCTGCCATTAGTGCTCATCAAATGAGCATGGAGAGCTTCTAGCAAAATCAATAGAGGAGGCCCACACAGTCTTCACTCCTTTGTGGGCAGTGGGAGCTTAGAATTGGTGTAAATCTCTTTGTTAGCAGCTGACATGGCCAGCAGTCTTGGCCTAGCATCTATGCCAATCTAAATCTCTCCTCCCACTTCCTGCTCAACCATCTTTCAGGAAATGGCCAGAGTCTCCTTATAAAGTCATCCTGCTTTTACCATCAGGACAACCTTAATGAAGCACCAAGTGCCTCCTCTGATGTCCTCTGGGTCCTGATCCTCTATCTGGTAAAGGAGGGGGTTAAGTGAGGTTCTGTGTCACATACTAGGTCCAAGTCTGATTTTCTTTATTCTAGACTTCCCAATGACTAACATGCAAGGTACCTCTTTCAAGAAGTTCTTCCTGACTGCCCTGTGAATAGTGATTATTCTCTTCTTTGAACTCTTTTTACTTTTAGGAAACTCGACACGTGCACTTCGGTTTTGGCGTTGTCTGTGTTCTCACCATTATCCCCTCTCTGCTAAACTGTATTCTTCTCGAGAGCAATGGTTATGTCTGTGTCATTCCAGTAACCTGTCCAGCACCTTGCTACAGCAGGCATGGGAATGATTCTACATAGAGCAGGAGATGCGAAAGGGTAGGGATTTTAAGGACAAACAGAATCAAGGGCATTAACTTATGTCTCTATAACTAAAGTACAGAGAGAATCAGAGAATAAAATGTATTCTTGGTAAAGTAGAAAGATCAGGATCTTTGGACTCACGGTAATTTACTTTGAATCTTGACAACAGCAGTTACTAGTTGTACAAATGGGGCAAAATTGCTTCACCTCTAAGCCTTAATTCCTTCATCTGTATCTCTAAATATATTGTCATAAAAGACATAGTGAATATGACATCCTCCGCATACAACGGCTGTCCAAATGAGAGTTCATTGTTAAGATGCTGAAGGGTTCAGGGGCAATGTAGAGGATGAAAAGGAGTGAGGAAATGACAGGAAACAAAATACAAAGGCCAGAAAGAGAGGGTACCCTGAAGGCATTTTGCCCGATATATCAAGAAGGAAGGCTCAAAAAAGCCCCGGTCCTCCTCAAACCCACTGGCAAACCCTTCTTAGAAATCATAGATTCCGTCAGCTTAGATGATATCATGAGACTACATATTAAAAGCTGCCTCCCCACTGACTCCTTCAAAAGACTAAGATCCAACTCCAGATTTGAAGTGAGTTGCCCCAGATCTATCTGTTGCTGCCCATTATGGGAACCAGTGAGAGCAGAGGTTCCTGAAGCCATGACATTCATGCTCTTTCCCACCTCTTAGCTCACCTTCTGTCTCTCCCAACTAACCCTATCACTCATGAAAAGAAAATGAATGACCTTCTAACGAGAAAATTAAAATCTAAAACAAGATCCTTTTTCCCTCTCCTTCTCTGTCTCTCTCTCTGCAGGTTTTTATTTTGCCAGGGGCTCCAAGTCCCTGGTTTTCCTGTTGCCTTTGGAAGGCAGCTAGCCTAGTTAGCAAGGTAAAATGTTTACACATCTGTAGGGTGCTCTCAGTTCAGAACCTTGCCGGGGCTTGGGACCCAGGCTCAGGCCACCTCTGTTTGCAATTGAGAGAAGGGGGAAGAAGTGAGAAAAGGCAGATTCTGCCAAAGAGCTAAGAAATAAGGGGTGGCTTAGCCATGGGAGGCAGAGAGGAAGGGCAAAGAGAGGGTTTTCAGTGGAACCAAAAAGAAACACATTAAGGGAAATGAGAACCTTGAAGCAGCGGATTCACAAGTTCAGAGGGAAATATTTACCTGGAGTATAAGTAGTGAAAGAAAATCACGGAGCTTCCATAAGGTTGGGGGAGTATAGTGGCAATGGGGTTTTATTTCTATATGAAAATAACTTAATCAACAGTAGTCTTATTTTAGGGTCTGAAAGGGAAGCATCCCTGTATCACCAGCTCAGAACCAGAAGTTTGGCACCAGAGATCAGGCTTGACTTGCCAGGTAACCTTGCCTGGGACAAGTCATACCACCTCCTCTATGCTGCTGAACCTAATTTCCCTTCTCTGTAAAAGAAGGGGTCAGGATAAAAATGATCCCTTGCTAGAATTTAAGAGCTCTTTTGTTCTCTGTTAGAATGGTTCCTTGTAAGGAGAAGGTGCTCAAAAATATGTGTTGATTTGAATTAGATGCCTTATGTCATTCCCAACTCTTGCATGCTTAGGTTCTGTCTCCCCTGAGGATCTCTATACAGGACACAGAATGCTCTTCTCTGGAGGACACAAAAGAACACCCACATCTCCACACTGCCCTTCCTCACAGTTCTCCATGAAGATATAGGCATAGTAAAAAAAAATGGTGCAAATGTGTCTGAAGTCAGCACCATGTGTGTGGGACTAGAGGATGATCCCAGGGCATATAGTCCCATGTGGCAAGATGGAAGGCCACATGCAATTTTGCACACAATCTACATATAATTAGCATATGTCTGTCTCAATGCTATAAGCACATAGAATTAGACAATGAAAGTGTGCAAGAGTCCCTCTACAGAAGTGTGTCTGGGCACACTGCACACAGGGAGAGGCTGAGGTGCAGCAGGAAAGGAGCCTGCCCTGGTCCTCCTGTGAAGGTACTATCGCTGGAACCCTGGCCAGCTGATCTTTCTAATGCACCCCATCTTCCTGCAGCTAGGCTGGATGTGAAAAGGGTTCTATAGGCCCCCAGAAACTTGATGTCTCTTTTTTTTCATTGCCTCTTTTTCTTATCTATGCATTCAATCTCATCCCAGAAAGGAATATCATTCACCAAAGAAAAAAGCTCAAAGGCATGGAAAGAGTCTCTCAGAACCTTGGCTAAGGCTGTACAAAGTGTGGGAGAATACTCTGAGAATTAGGGGTATTCTCTAAAGATCATCACGGTAGATATTACCCCAAGGCAAGTCTGTCTGATGACCCCATGCCACTCAGGCATATCTTCCTCCTGTATATTCCTCATACTCCTCCCCATTCTAAAACTACCTCATCACCGAGTAATTACTCATTCAAGATCTGTGCTTCCCACATATGTGGCTGTTTGCTTCATTTATAAATGCCCAACATCCAACCTGAAGTCTGGTATGTTATAAGTGCGCTGTAGAGTTTGTTATTGAAAGTTAAAAATAAAGAAAGAAAGGGGGGATTCTTCCCTATTTCTGCCTTCTCTATAAGAGTATCTTACTCTTTATTGAGAACATGCTATCGTTTACTCTATGTTAATTATCTTGCTTAATCTTCACAACAAATCAATCAGCATTGTTCCCTCTTCAGGGTAGACTGATGCTCAGGATAGGGAAATGGTTGCCCAAAGCAACACAGCTCAGAATCCAGGTCTATAGAATTCCCACACCCAGGCTCTTAGTCATGGTCACCACATTAAGTGCCAAAGGCCAAATGTTTTGTTGTAGGCTGTTTAAAGGTATGGCCCCCTCTGGAAAGATTTCTGTAAGTTCTACAGCACCCACACAAGCAAGGTGAATTGAATTGAAAGCCAGGAGGCTGCTGTCTTTATCATTCTACTGTATGGACCTAAACAATTAACTAAGAATCGATGGTTCTTTATTACTAAATAGTAATCTATTCCACTGGGCTCACCCCACTTCACTAGAATCCAAAGTTTGTCCAGGCATAGTTGTCCATCTGGAGTGCCTCCTCGAGCTTGTCCTTTGGCATCTGGACTTCCGTTACTGGCCTACCTGCCTGATGGTTTCTGACTCAGGTTTCCTCTAACTTCCAAGGTCTACACTGATTTTTCTTCCCACACTCTTGGCTGCCTCCCATTTTCTTTTTCATTGTGTTGGACTAAATTGTGTTCCACCAAACTTCATATGTTAAAGATGTAACCCCCAGTACCTTGGAATTTAACTGTATTTGGAGATACAGTCTTTTAAAAGGTAATTAAATTAAAGTGAGGTGATAAGGCAGATCCTAATCCAATTTGACTGGTGTTCTTACAAGAGGAGAAAATTAGGACACAAGTAATACAGAGAAAAGACTATGTGAAGATACAAGGAAAAGACGACCATCTACAAACCAGTGAGAGAGAGAAAAAAAAAAGAGAGAGAGAGAGAGGTCTTGGAAGAAACAAACCCGGCTGACACCTTGATCTTGGACTTTTGATGTCCAGAATTTTAAGAAAATAAATTTCTGTTGTTTAAGCCCATCAGGTTGGGGTCCTTTGTTATGACTGCCCTAGCAAACCATCGTTCAACCAGTTTTCTAAGCTCTGCCACTGAAATTTTTCTAAAATCTATCTTATCTCCTAATATCTGTTCCCAGTTCAGAATTTTTCTCTTGTTACAATGCAATGTCTCAATTTACTCAATGGGTGTTTTGAGTAGAGCAAGGTGTGTTAGAAAGATAGCAAAACTGGTGGTGTGTTTATCACATACAGGAAACATTCCTCACTGGGGAGTGGGGTTTCTGTGTTTCTGAATCACCTGCTGTGTGTTGGGCATGTGGGCAGCAACTTCCCTCTCAAGGTGTCTCCTAGAATCCTCACAATAATCTGCTACAATAGGTACTATTTACAGATCAGAAAACTGGAGAGTCAGAGAGGCGAGGTCCCCTGCCTAAGGTCCCACAGCACTAAGGGGTAGGAAAAACTGGAATTTGAGTCTCCTAATTTCAAATTCGAAAGCTCCCCCACAGTTGAGGGGGACTCTAGCTATGCTTTCTTCCTGTGGTCTTGCCTAGGATGTTTTCCTGGGAAGCTTTAAGTCAACATAAAATTATCTCTGATAACATTTGACTTTCTGCCATCACCGTCTGGGGGCAGGGAGGGGGGGCTGAGATAATTAGCAAAGGATGGCAATTTATATGCAATTCGTGTTATTGTTTGTTTTCTGTCATTGGGAGAGCACATATAGAAGGAGAAAAAACTCTACCAGGACATTTCTTCTGTGAAAAAGTGGTATTTTAAAATAAATAATGATAATAATAACAAACACTTTCTGAAAGCCTCTATGTGGTAGTCTCTTTACTAAGCACAGACTAAGTGGGATTTATTAGTATTTTTTTGACAGATAAGGAAACTGAGATGTAGAAAGGTTAATTGATTTTCCCTCCAAGGATCCAGTGAGGGATTGGGAGAATCACGATTCTAACTCTCATCGCTCTCACTCCAGAGCCAAAGCTCCCCACCAAGATGCTTTCCATGATGGATTGGTGTTCTCAGTCCACCATGAAGGCTGTAATGTCCAGGTCTGCCATGCTGTGCTGTGGTCTCTGGGTGAGTAGCTCTCCACTCTGGGCTTCCTCACTTCCTTTCCTTAGGATATGAGAGTGTTAGATCCGGTCACAGAAGTCCCTTCCATATACATTCTGTGATTCCAAGATCCCAGTGACTCCAGGTATCCCAGCATTGGTTCCCCTGTGGGAGACATAAGGTCATTGCAGGGCAGGGTAAAAGGCAGTTTCAGACCCTTCAATTAAAGGATGCCCACTAGCTGTGGGACATTTGCCAGGAGAATACAAGAAGAGGTGAGAGGATGAGGGGATGAAAGGGGGAATTTAGGTCAACAATCTGGTTTCTTTCATGAGGCTAAAAAAATTAAAAGCTAAAGGTTGGAGCTGGTCCCTTTTTTGTTTTGTTTTGTTTTGCTTTCCCTTCCATGATTTAATCGCTAGTATCAAAGCCACAGAGGAATGCTTGAGAGAGCAATCCTATGGAAAGCTTTTATCTGTCCAGAGGAGAGTGATTAAAACAGACAGATTTGGGTTAAGTATACCCATGGTCCCTGCACTTGGTTCAGTCGGGGGGAGACCCACCAAAATGACCTGGAGGACTCAGCACCATCAGGCATTCAGAGGAAGGCTGGGATGTCACTGAGGAGGGTACTTGGGGGACGGCTCCTCAGCATCCTCATCCCTCCGGGTCCACCCTGGGTCAAAAGATTTGCCTTAGGCTCAGTGAAAGGAGGAGGCTTAAAGGGAGACATACAGGACTGGAGGATTATACCAAGTTATACTGGGTTCTGGACATCTCTGTATCTTGTACAACAGAGGCAGGAACATTGAAAGTAACCACATGGAACAATTCTCAAGGTCAGGTTAGCTCAGGTGTTTCCCATGTGTTGGCCATGCAAGTGTAGGAGGAGGACAAGACTGCCCTTCTCAGGATGGCATGGAGCAGTAGACTGAGCACCCTCGATGGCACCTGTCTCTGCTCTCCTGCCTGTATTCTTTTTCCTTGCCAGGAACTGTTACCTGAAAGTACCCTGACTACATGGGTCTGCTCACCCTTTTTACTAGCTGTGTGACATCAGGCAAGTTAATTCACCTCTCTGAACCTCAGTTTTCCCACATATACACTAGGATGAAGAATCTTATTCTGTACACTTTACAGATGTCTTCTGAGAGAGAAAAGAGATAAATGTATGCATATTTCCTTGCAAACTATTTAAGGCTATCCAGATGTGAGGCAAGCTTGAGAATAGTATGCCTGAGGGTTCCTGAAACCCGTAAGTTTTAATAATACACAGACTTATGTGATGCATTTGTGACAGCAAACTGCTCTTGAGGGCTCAAGGTGCACCAGTAATTCCCTTTGGCTCTTGTGTCTCCAGTCTTCCTCCTTTGCTCATGTGTAAGCAGTCTGCATGGACATAGAAAGGTTGGGGGATTACAGGCCAGTAAATCTGAGTTCAAATGCTGGCTTTGCCATTTACTAGCTATGGATGGAAAAGTCAGGGCACCTTTCCCAGTATTAGTCTCCCCATCTGTAAAATGGACATGATACATCTTCCTCTGACAGTTGTAGTGGGGGAACTAATGAGAATACAAATGTGACAGCACTTGGCACATGGCCACTGGCAACAAAACAAGTGTTACAACACATGGACAGTGGCATGAGGCTGATCTGTGTATCTCAGCTCTGCTCCCTGTTAGCTGTGTAGCCTTGGGCAAAATCTCTATCTCCTTGATAGTTTCCTCATATGTAAACTGACAATAACAAGCACTTAATAAATAGTGCCATTTCCACGATTTAGTAAGAGAATCCAAATACTCATTTGCATAGAAAGGGATCATTGTAGCTACACTTTTCAAAAATGTATATTAATAATAAATATCTTTCCGGCCAGGCAAGGTGGCTCACGCCTGTAACCCCTGCACTTTGGGAGGCTGAGCTGGGCGGATCACCTGAGGTCAGGAGTTCAAGACCAGCCTGGCCAACATGATGAAACCCTGTCTTTACTAAAAATACAAAAAATTAGCCAGGCATTGTATTGCATGCCTGTAATCCCAGCTACTCGGGAGGCTAAGGCAAGAGAATCGCTTGAACCCGGGAGGCAGAGGTTGCAGTGAGCCGAGATCGCGCCACTACATTCCGGCCTGGGCAACGAGAGCGAAACTCCGTCTCAAACAAACAAACAAACAAACAAAAAATAATAAATATCTTTCCTTCTTTTTCAGAATTGGGATTATTTCCCCCCTTTTTTGTGCTGTTAAATACACACATAAAGTTTTCTTTCTGACACTGTTCTCTGAAATGAAGATGCATGTTTATTCCTCTCTTTTTTCACACATTATTGATGAAATCAGTGCATCTAAAATTGGTGCACATCAGCGTAAGAAAGGAAGTGGAGAAGGACAAGAAAAAAAGACCAAGAAGAAAGAAGCGGTGGGGGATGGGGTCAATGAAGTACAGTATAGTTTTGTTCATCCTTGAAGGCTGCACAGCACAAACCAGATCCTGGTGGACTGAGCAGGGCTGATGTTGGGGCTGTCTTGGAAGAGAGATCTTTCCTTCAGTCATTTCCATAACTTGAGAATCTACAAGCTCCTCTCTCCACTCACTCATCAAGCCTTGGAGACAATGATACCACTTGCCAGAAAATGGTCAAGGATCAGTTCATCCTGCTGTCATATCCTGCATGGCAGCCCCAAGACTGACCCTTCACCATTCATTGAATTAGGCAGAGTCAGGGCTGGAAGTTCTCTTACTGGTTATTTAATCATCCCCTTTCACAACTAACCTCATACTTGAATCACCTGGACAACATTTAACACATGACTGACTGCTCATATTTCCAGGCCAGCACAATGATTGGCAAGTAGAAAGCACCAATTAAGTTGACAAAATGCTTATATGTATGCATGTATTTAAGGGGAAATAAAGAAATGCATGTGAAGGTGTTTGCATGAGTGAAAGCACAGTGGACAGTCTGGTGGTGAAGAACACAATTTGGGAGTGAATACAGCTGTTTTAAGTTTTGGCTCTGTGATGACCTTGAAGCAGCTCTGGTTGGAAGGATGTAATAATACACTGTTCATAGAACACTTATCAAAGTGCCTGGTGTACAATAAGCATCCAAGAAATGGGCATCATGAAGGATGTATGTGAGGAAAGAAAAACCAAATGCATGTGACAAGTATCAGAGAAATGAGACAGAATTGAAGAAGGAGAGAACTGTTTCTAATAAGCTCAGAAACATATTTTACATGTCCCTACAGAGCCACATGGACATGTAAATTTAATGTCACTAATAAAAATATTGGGGGGGGGGTCTTTCCTCTCAGTACTCCAGAGAGCAAGACATCAATAGCCATTAATACTATTGGAGAAGTAAAGGAAGCTTCCCTGATACGATAACTTTCTCTCAGTTTTGCTATAATCAGACCTTGGCTCATCTTGTCAACTCCATTTTTATCTCTCTGTGTAACTTTGCTTGTGTGTATGTTCATGCACATATGTTTAAAGTTTAAAATAATATATCACATATTGCCTAGCATAATGGTGGTGCTTAGTAGGTGCTCAACAGACTCTAACTGAATGAATGCTGTATATGTAGTTATAAGGATACTATAGCATTCTATCCACAAGTTTACAGACTAACAGGAGAGAGAGATATTTATCTTTCCAAGCTGGGGTGTGAGATATGATTTCAAATATCAGCTCTGCTACCATGGAGCAGAGATTAGAGCAAGTCATAATTTTGGTCTGAGCTTTTCTTCTCTTACTTGGTAAAATGAGCATCCTATTATGCACCATAAAGGGTATGAAAAAACAGCTGGTGCTTAATCCATCATCATTACCATTATTGGAAAACTCTTCTAACTGGCCCATGGTCCAGAAGTTTCATCGCTCCCTGATACAGACTGTGAAGCATCACCAGATTTATCATCTTAAAATCCTATTTTTCACTATTCCCTCAAACAGACAAACCTCTTTCTCTGATGCCCTCCGAGTAAAGCCAATATCAACTCCACATTTCAGAAATTGGTCTCAACCTATCTCTGAATATGTAGACAGACCCCGGTAAGATTTCCTTGCTTTGGCCCACACTGTTTCCTACAGGTGGAAATATCTCCCTATTGTCCCTGTCCTTTCTCTTTTCTGATCTTCAAGACCAATACCAGTATTATTTCTTCCAGCAGACCTTCAGTCTTCATGAGTCTCCACCATCAGTTATATAAATGTTGATAAGCACCTGCTATCTGACACAGATGTAGTCAGTCTTTGACCCACACATCTTTCTGTACCAGCCACAGGACACTTGGGCTGTTTCTTGATAGTTCACACACATAGTTGTTGAGGGCATAGCGTCTCTTTTCTCCTGAGTCTTTCTGGGGTCCTAATACTGTTTTTGGTTGTTTAGCTGTTGATCTATTTTTTTTTTTTATGGCAACGATCACTGTTGACAGCATGACTCATTTCTGAGGTCAACCTCCAATGGTTCTCTCCCCCGCTAGACTGTAAGCCTCATGAGAGCACAGAGTACATGTCTGTCACCACCCTGTATCACTATATAGAGCCTGTATCACTATATAGAACCCTCCATATTGTGG
Source organism: Papio anubis (assembly GCF_008728515.1). Classification (NCBI taxonomy): domain Eukaryota; kingdom Metazoa; phylum Chordata; class Mammalia; order Primates; family Cercopithecidae; genus Papio; species Papio anubis. Next base: position 85,609,954 of record NC_044988.1, on the reverse strand, counting down.
CTAGGACATAAGACCTCAATAAACGCTTGCTGAATGGATAAATAAATGAAAGATTTATGTGCCCAAGGTTTGTGAGGAAACCTAATTTGGGTGGATTTTTAGGTTTCAAACAATCTTTTCTTCTTCTTTTAAATTTATATTATTGTATGTTTAACTGACAAAAGTTATGTATATTAATACTGTACAACATGATGTTATGAAATATGTATACATTATGGAATGGCTGGACCAAGTTAATTAAGTATGCATTATCTTACATGCTTATTAGAATTTTTGTGGTGAGAACACTCAAAATCTATTCTCTTAGCAATTTTCAAGTGTGCAATAGTAACTATAGTCACCATGTTGTATAATAGATCTCTCGAAGTGATTCCTGCTGTCTAACTAAAATTGTGTATCCAGTTTTCAAATGCTCCCCTCAGTACTGGAGGTCACCCTGATTTAGAGGCAAGAGTGGGGGTCCTTGTTACATCATATAAGCTCCTTCAACTTCCTGGCCCTCGATTTTTCCATCTATATAATGGGAGGTTGGCATCAGTGGTCACTAGGTTTGAATGTATAAATAGTGAAAGAGTAACAGAGAGTTAGGAAAACACAGCTTAGCTGTGTGTTGGCAAGAACTTAGGCAAGTCACATTCTCTCTCGGGTGTCCATTTTCTTATTTGTGAAAGAAGATGACTGTGGTAAAATAAATTCTACCAGTTTTCTTAAAAATGCAGAGAAAAAAATTTCTATATAGAGGGTAATAAGACATGAACTTGTGCTTTAATTTGCCACTATTAATCTTGGGCAAATTTCTTTTCATCCACGGTCACTTCATTACTTTCATGAATTAAATATATATATAATTATGATTTATGATTGCATTGTTATAAAAATAAATGTAATTGAGAGGCTGGATTCCTTATTATAGACGTATTATTACTATATTATTTGTTCTTCTGATTCTAAAATATATTAATTAATCTAAAAGAAATCCATTAATTCTAAAAGAAAGAATTAATCCATTTTTGCAGTTTAACAACCATAGACCTCAGGCACTGTGCCAACTGTGTCTCCAGATGAGTCATCAGCCTTGTTTTCATCTTTGGACCTTGGTTCCTCATCTGCCGAAGAGCACTGGGAGGAGGAGGCACTGAGCACCTGTACCCAATGTAAGCAGCCAAGAGGAATGGGGAAGATTCCCACATGGGAAAGTCAAATGATATAAATTTCATACCTGATGCAGGCCTACAGCAAGTTGTATAAAAACACAGCCCACACAGTGTGGGATGAGCTCTGGAGAAAAAGCTCCTCTCTCGGATGAGCCTGCCATCACCTCATCTTGGCCCACACAGCCTAGGGTGAGCCTTTCAGGAGAAAGATGGCAAAGGGAGATAAGAAAGGGACAAGGCCAGACAGGCAGATCTCTGCTTTGCAGGGCTGGTGCCCTCCAGAATTACCCTTCTAGTCAGGGAGAGCGATGACAGCTGATGCTTACCGAGTGATTACTATGTGCCAGGTGTTGTGTGAAACTCTTTGCCTAGATAACTTAGGTAACTCTCACAATAATGCGAACAGGGAAATATTATTATTATCACCATTTTACAGATTTTACAGATGAGAAAACTGAGACTCAGAGAGTCCAAATAACTCGCCTAATCCTGAGTAACCTGTTGGCCAACTGACAAAGATGGGGTTTAACCCCAAGCAATCAGATTCCAGAATTCACATTTTAACTTCTAAATATTTCTGCTTAGTCAGGAGAAAGCTCACTATACCAGGACAAGGGGCTGCTTTTAATGATAAATAAAGAGAAATAAGTCGAGTTCTATAGTAGAGGTACAAGCAAACAGAGCTCAGCAGAAGGACTGCTTGATTCTGACAAGAAGGTGCAGGGAAGTTTTCCTGGATGAGTCTCAAAAGAGCCGAACCTTGCATGAGGTACAGGATTTGGGGAAGGAGAGGCTGGGCCAAGACTTTCTAGCACAAGGTGAAGCATGAGCAATGGCAAGAGCTGTGAAGTCCGCCTAAAGGTAACTCTCAAGATGAGAAAGACATCTGCTTTTGATAGGATTGAGGGTGCACAGAGTAACTGAGGGAAATAAAGTACAATGGCTGTCTGAGGCTAGCTCACAAAGGGCTGTGAATGACATGCCAAAAGATCTAAAGTTTCTTCCATAGAAAAGAATGAATCTTTGGTGTTTTTTGGGCAGTCCACAGGGGTGGGTGGGGATCATTAGCTGGGGATTATATGGTATCCCTTTTGACAGTCACTGAGCTAACAGAGCCAGGACTTAAGTCTCAGGACTCCTGTCCAGTGCTCATGTGGCAATCTGGAGTCATTTAGCCTTAAGATTCATTACTGAAGAGGGTGAAATATGAGCACATTTTCAAAGAGAGAGGTCTGATACACTACTAAATTTCTATTGTTTTGACATCTGTTAGAAAATCATAAATTATAAATAACTCAAAAAACCCTTTAAGGCTCTAAATGGATAAATAGTTTTTAGATGCTCTTTGGGGCTTCATAATTTAAATTTTGTTCCACTAGGTAGAGGATGATTAGTTCAGCCTTGATCCTGGTCTCTAGCTGACCTTGAGCAAATGTCATCTACCTTCTGTCTCTTGGTTTCCCCATCTATTCAACTGAAGGAGGATGGAGAGTTGGTCTTCAGATCCCTTGATTTCTCTGAGAGTCTATCTCATAAACTCCTTGAAAGAAAGGGATTTTATCTCCTTTGACTTCATATCCTCATTGATTAGCTTGAGATCTGATACATGGTAGACTGTAAAATATTGTGGAATTCATGGTACAAACTAAATTTTAAACTCAAGACTCCAGGGATCTTTAAGGGACTTTAAATCAAAAGTTTGGAAGTGGTGACTATTTTTTAAATAAAAAAAGGTATAAAAACAAGCAGATCAGAAATCAGACAGGTTAGTATTTCCTCTGGCTGTAAAAGATGCTCAGAAACTGAAAGACTATGAAACAGAGAAGATTGATGAGGAGGAGGCCGAGAACACTGTAAGGTCAAGGGGGAAAACAAATGTGAAAAAGCATAGAGAGAGAAATATGTGTTTTAGGAGTATCAGGTGATTCCGTTTAATCAGAAGAATCCATGTAAGTCAGTGGTTCTCAACCATTAGATTTTGCCCACAGGGAACATTTGGCAATGTCTACATTTTTGATTGTCACAACTGGGGAGGAGGGTGTGGCTACTGTGTCCAGTACCTAGAGGCCAGGGATGCTGTCAAACTCCTCAACAAGGAATTATGCATTCCAAAATGTTAATAGTGCTGAAGTTGAGAATCCTGGTGGAAGCAACGAGGGAAAGTTATGGTAGTAAACAATGCTTAGGGAGGAAGGTGAATGTGAGGCTGCAGAATTTAGACCCAATCTAGACAGGTTTATGGTGGAGGAGTTAGAATATGCACTCTGAAGACTGCTTCCACCACTGACTTGTGTGGACCTTGGGAAATTCACTTAACATTCCTCATCTTTCATCTGGAAAATTGCAGTAATAATAGTACCCACCTCAGAGGGTCATGGTGAGGATTAAAGAGTTAATGTATGCAAAATTTTATGAACAGTGGCCGACATATATAATGCATTAAATATATTAGCTGTTATGCATAGGTAATAGGGAGCTACAGTAGACTCAAGTTCAAGAGAGCAGCAATAGCGGCTCCTCAGTTGATGATTCCTTAGAAAAATGCTTAGAGCTGCATGATTATCATGTGACTATTACATCCACCCAATTAATAATCCTTCTTCAATCAGCTTCTGCTTCAGATGACACTGCAGGCGGATGTGTTTGGGTTTGTCTTGCTGTCTGCAAGCAACTCCCTGTCTGGGCTTTGTCTCCTAGATATCCACAATGCCCAGGCCAGCATCTGACTGCCTCTCCAGTTCAGGCTCCCCATGGTTTCAATGAATAAGGAGAAGGAGATAGAGAAAGTCAGACACGAGGACAGACGGAAAGATGGAAAGGCAGGAAGCCTTCTGTGAAAGCTGCTGCCAGTGATACACACTGTTCACAGGGATCCCAAGTATAGAATCAGGGGCATGTTTCAGACGCTTGTTTGAGCTACTGATACTGTTCTTTTGGAACTCTTGTTTGTAAACAGATATTTCTGCTAACACTGGGCTTTGTAAGGGTGGACAGAGTCGGGCGGTGGGGGGGATGAAAGTGGGGGCTGGAGAAAAAGGCAGGTTGTGTCCTAGAGCCTTAGACCATGTGTTTGTTTTTGAGAATACAAAGACCTCACTGTATTAAATGAAAATGCTTGTTTTACAAGGCGAGTGGGAATATGATAGGTACATGTCGAAAATGCTTCAGAAACTGAAACAACCTCATGCCACAAGGGTGTTCTGCTACATCATACATCCAGAGGCATACACCGAACGTGAAGGCTCAGCATCACTAAACAAGAGCTTTGGGAGGCTGTGGGAAAAGAGAGTCCCAGAAGCTAAGTGACTGGCAGCTCCTTTCTCTGGTCTCACCTCAGCCTGCCCTTTCTCAAAGAGAGGGCTCCATTTCAAACTTTCTATTGGTTTTCCAGCACCTGCTAACCTGAGGGTAGAAACTGTTACTGATCTAAAATACTACTGTTGATACAGGAGCCTCTGGTAATCTAGATCCAGACTTAGAGCACTACCAGGAATATTTATAATGATAGAACTATGCAGGAAGAACACTAACTTTTTCAAATTAGTTTTCAGTGAGTGGTTTTCACACTCTACTCTGTGGAAGCACAAGGTTCAGTGAAGATGTCTCAGGGAATTTTTTTTTTTAAGAACTCACAGTGCCATAAAAACAAGAATTGGAATCTCCTAACTCTTCCTCCAGTCCTAGCACAAAGCCTGGTAAATGGAAGATTACATGTATCGAAGAATGGAAGGACGGATGGACAGATGAATGGATGGATGGGTAGACGGACAGCAGAAAAGAAGAAAGTAAAGAAGGGTGGATGGATTAGGGAATGAATGGGGATGAAAGGGGATGGATTGATGGAAGGGTGGATGAAAGGAAAGAAGGGAGGGAGGGAGGGATGGAGGGAGTGGGGAGAGGGGATAGGGAGGAAGGAAGAAAGGGAGGGAAGGAGAGTTAATAGATGGGTAATGGATGGAAGAGTAGATTGATGGAAGGGTGGATAGATGGCTGGATTTGTGGATTCATGGTCAAAGTCCACAGTGAATGCTTATGGGCAGGACCACTTCAGGCCACATTTGAAGTGAACTTGCCTATTTAAAAACTCAGAGAAACTCAGAAAGCAGAGTTTGAATAAACAAAGTTGTAGATTATATTTCTAAGAAATAAACTAATTCTTCCTCAGAGGAAAAAAAGGTCCAAATTCTATTTACTCCAACAAGGGTACAGATGAAGGAAAGTGCAATTGCTCAGTCTGATATGACAACTCAACATCAACATTCTCATTTTCACAGATCCCCTACAGTGTTCATATTTTAGAGCTGGGAACAAGCTTCAGGAAATGACCTGGTATGCCCCCTGTTTTTCAGCATGTAAGTCACCATTTGGGGGACATAGATCCCTTCAAGAAACTTAAAAGAACTTTGACTCCAGAAAAATGTGCACAACCTCAAATTTTTACAGAAAATGTCTTGGGGTTTACAAATCAAGTACTTCTGAACCCAAGTGCAAAAACTCCCGTATCCTCTGTTGATCTAAAATAGGAGTGCTTTTCTGGTATTTTACTTGGTATTCATATTAATAAGGAAATAAATTATAATTATATTAACCAAAATACTAAGTCATAACATCAGCAATCGCTCCATATCATGATGCTGCTGTAACTGAGACTCCACTCTTGGCCTCACACAATCCATTCTCCACATAGTAGTCAGAGTGATCTTTGGAAATCATAAACCAGATCCAGTAACTCCATTGTTTGAAGCTCTCTGATAACTTCTTGGCACACTAGATTAAAAAAAAAAAAAAAACTAGTGTGCCATCCTCCTCCTCTTATATTCTAGGTGAAGACTGCAGGAGGAGCATGGACATATCCCTTACAATTCCACCTAGCTCTTAGCAGCTCTCTCTAAGAATAGTTTGGATAGGTCAGGTGTGGTGGCTCACACCAGTAATCCCAGCACTTTGGGAGGCCAAGGCGGGCGGATCACTTGAGGTCAGGAGTTTGAGACCAGCCTGGCCAACATGATGAAATCCCGTCTTTACTAAGAATACAAAAATTAGCTGGGTGTGGGGGCAGGCGCCTGTAATCCCAGCTACTCGGGAGGCTGAGGCAGGAGAATTGCTTGACCTCGTGAGGTGGAGGTTGCAGTGAGCTAAGATGGTGCCACTGCACTCCAGCCTGAGTGACAGTGAGACTCCATCTCAAAAAACAAAACAAAACAAAAAATGCGTTTGGAGAGGCTGAAGGACAGCCACAGGGAAGGGACTTAAAGCTAGCATAGATGGTATACTGGTTTACTGGAAAGAAAGAGAGGCAGAGAGACAGGGAAAGATGATAAGCATATATATTTCAACAGGTAACTGGTTAGCTCAGAGAGCCCAGGGCCATATCTCACAGTCAATGCCACTCACGATGTGTCTGCCTTCACTGTTTGGTCTTTCTAAGGCCTATGCTATTAATTCTCAAAGCACCTTTCCTTCACAGCACTCACATTCAATTCACCTTATCTTATTCCTCATTTGGAGCCATCTCTAATTTGTTCATTCATTTAACAGTGTTTACCCAGCACTTACCAACATGCCTAGTATTCTGCGAAATAATAGGAATAATGCAGAGATGAAGACCAAAATAGTCTCTGCTCCAAGGAGCTCAGAGACAATTGGGGAGAAACAGACACCAAAGAAATCACAACAGAGTGTGATAAATGCTATGAGATGGTAAGATAAGGAGTTGTATTGGCTTGATTCATATGGTGATGGATATTGAATTGGCCAATAATTTCCTAACACCATGGTCCTAAAAGATACTCTGAGTAACTATCTACAGCTGAGGCATGAATCCAGAAGTGTTGATTATTCTCATTTGATTTATGGCTACATGTTTAAAATTACATACATGACTATACCCCCACACAAGGCAGAGCACACACTCTACCTACATACACATTCACTTCATGAACAAGTCCCCAATCCTTCCAGGTGGAAAAGATCACTTATGTCTTTGAAATTTCAGAGCACTTTTTAGACCTCATGATAAACATGGGTGTTTCATAACATAGTGTTTCTGCTCTGTACTTCCCCAAAACTCTATTAATTGCTTAGTTATAGCAGTTACCATGATGTCATGTATCTGTTTACCAGTCTGCTTCCACTACTAGGACTGGGAGCTCCTCAAGGCATGGAACTATGCCTTGTTCTCCTTTTTAATTCTCATCTCCTAACTCAATGTATAACATATAAAAATGGCTTAATAACTATATATGAAATAGAAGGATGAATGGTTAGAAAGAAGGAAGAAATGAAGGAATATTTACCTTTCCTAATAAACTTGCATTTCTCATTGAACCTTAAAGAATGTCTAGGACAGCAGATTGGCATATAAGAAGTTCTTTAAAAAAGTTATTCAATAGCTATATGATGTTTTCTAATAATCTTACTAATATAAACCCATAATTATAACTATCACCCCACACTGTAAGGGAAAATAAAGTGACCCAGTGGAAAGAGCATTGATGTGAAAGTCAACAGATCTAAATTTGAGTTTCAATTTTGCTACCAATTTGCTGATTAACCTTACTCACTTAGCTTATCTTAACAAGTAAACATCCATGGATCTTAGTTTTTCAATCTGTAAACTGAGCAGATTTGATAAAAGCAGTTTCTGTTACTCCAGCTTTAGAATTTAGGAAAGGGAAGGTCAAGATACTGTATTTGTTTTTAGCAGATTTAATCAGCCTCTTGGCGGGCTGTTCTGTAAAGGGGTCATCCCAAGAGCTTAATACTGGCTCTATCAAGGCTTAATCAGTTCTGATGATAGTCTCCTCAAAATCAGCCTTGTTATTCCAAAGTCACTTTTCTATTCAAAAGCTCATATTCACTCAGCATGGTCACCCACATAATTCCAAGATTTGCCTGAGAACTCATCAGGGCCCTTATCAGAGGATGACAAGGAGGCTCCATTGAGCATATCTGGGGAAACATGTCCCAGGCACTGATTCTCAAGAGAGGAATCCAAAAACATTTTTGGCAAAGAGAGTATCTTTGAAATCAGTGTACAATTGGTCCTCCTTATCTGTAGCCTCTACATCTATGGATTCAACCAAATTCAGATTGAAAATATTCCAGAATAAATTAAAATATGATACTTAATAAAAATAATACAAATGAAACAATACCACATAACAACTATTTATATAGCATTTACATTGGATTATGTATTATAATCAATAAATGATTCAAAGTATATGGGAGGATGTGTGTGGGTTATTCACAAATATAATGCCATTTTACATTGGGGACTTGAGCATCCTCAGATTTTGGCATTGCGGGGGTTGGTGCTGGAACCAATCCCCGGTGGATACTGAGGGACAACCGTGTATCTCCTAAAGGACTAAAGGTGGGAAATGCTCTAATGGATGTAAATTGTCTTTCTGTTTGAAAATCACCTGCAAATAAAATATACTTTGCATATCTGAGATTTCTTAGCCAATCTCTTTGAAATCTTATAATGTTCATTCAGATTTTTCCTCGGTTTCTTCCTCTATCCCTCCCTCTCTTCCTTCTTTACCTTTTCATTCTACATTCTTCAAATGTTTGCATTAGCCACTGGGGGGCACCATCATTCATTCATTCAGTCATTCATATATTCATTCTCTCATGGAACATTTACTGAGTAATTGCGGTGTTCCAAGCAATGTGTTAGGCCTTGAGGATGAAGAGAGACAAAATTAAACTGGTATGGATTAGAATTCCAGTTTCACCACCCATTAGCCATGGGTACTTCAGGGAGTCATGCAACTTTATAACCCAGTCTCAGAGTGTTCAAAGTGTAGCATTCAGCATAGTCCAGCACATAGTAAGTGCTTATTATAAGCTGGCTGCTTTCATTACTGTTATTACTGCTGAGAATGTGTCTTCTCTCCTAGGGGTATATAAACAGTGGATAGAGAATTCCAGATCCTGAGGTCATCACAAGGTCTAACAAGATCAAGGAAAATCAAGGAAAGCAGATAGAAAGCCCCACTATCAGAAAGGAGGGAAATGGGTGAAAACTCAAGCAACAGATAAGACTGCCAGGACACTTGAGGCTCAGAAAGACACTGATAAGGGGGAGAGAGGGAAATCTGAGAGGCAAGCAAAGCTTAAGATTATGTGCTGCCATGCACACACAAAACAAACGCTTTGCAAACAGGCACAGGGCTGAGAGACGAAGACCAAGGCCAAAATGTGGCTTGGATTAGAAAGGCCACAATGTGAGCTGAGGAGGCCCTTAAATACACTATTCCCCTCCCCCTTCTGTTTTGGAAGGCCAGATTTCTTTTCCCTTCTGACTTCTTTGCTTAGGGGTAAATGGAATTAACCACTGTGTAATGTTTCTGACGGTGACGCACATGCTAGGTCATGTGCTTTGGTTACGTAATGCAACATGCCTAAGGTTCCTAAGCTTTTTCTCCCAGAATCATTAGATATTCAACTGGTTCTCTTATCCAGTCAGCCATTTATTAAACAAAAATACATATTGCCCCTTTATAGGTCAGATACTGAGCTAGGCAATAGAGAACTTGAGATGGATGAGATCTCAAATATGTACACAATTAAATGTCGTAATTCCAGGTGTTTTGATTAAAGTGTGCAGAAAGCATAGTGGGAACAGATGAATAAGGTAGGGAACAAGTTACACTTTGGGAGAAGTTATGAAGGGCTTCTCAGAAGACAGAAAACTCTGGCAAAATCCTGTAAAGGCATAAGCATTCTGCAAAATGGTGCACTGGAAATAGAAGATAAGCCAAGTAAAAAAAGTGATAATTAAAAAGCCAGGTGTATTTGGGGGAACTTCAAATAATTCAGATTTTATTGAAAAGCTTTTAGCTAGAGGTGACAGAGTCAGGTTTGCATTCTGGAAAGATCTGACTCTTGGATGTTGGTGAGCAGGTTGAAGGGGGTGCAGGGATTGAATTTCAGAGAAGTGGGCATTGTAATACTAGGGAAATAGTCACAGCAAGAAATAAAGAGGATTTAAGGTACAGGAAGAGAGGTTGGCTATAAACAGTTTAAGGAAGCAGGACAGTCAGGAATTGAAGACTGATTGAACATGGTAGATGATGTAATTTAGAGTGGGTGACACCAATGAAGATCAGGATGCAAGGAATTTTGGAGGAAAGATGATTGTCTCGGAAGTGTTGAGTTTGTAGAACATGCTAACATTTCCAGTAGACAGGTGGATCTGTCAGTCTGGAGCCCAGTGGAGTCTGTACAAATAATGACCATTAGTAGACAGATGGGTAATTAATCTATGGGAAAGGGTGTAAAGTCAGGAAACAAGTGGACCCAGATCTGGCTTAAGACTTTAAAGTATTTACCAGTGGAGGATCTACCAATGTAGAAGTAACATTCTAAGTTGTCTGCTTTGTGACACAAAGCTTTTGGGCAGTCATGCAATAGTATCTACCAATGGAAGAGTAACATTTTAAATTGTTATCAGTCAGTGGTACTCAGCCTTACCCAGCTTGGTCACTGACTTGGACAAGCCACTTTCCTCATCAACCCTCAGTCCCTCATCTATGAAATAAATGGCTTGGGTAAGTCCTTTGGACTTTGACACATCTTGCTTCTTTGGACTTAAATGGAGTTTACTTCACAAAACTGAGTATCACATTTACCAATGTTTTATGTTTTCTGCCTGGGTGCCTTGCATCTTAAGACTGGCCTATTAACACAGCTTTCTCTCTTCTTTCATCAGCCTCTGAGCTGAAAGATCCGCAGTCACACTGGGGAAAATAACCCCCTCCATACAAATGCATTTGGCCATATTCTGCCGAGCCACCTTTCATGTTCACAGAGCAACAGGAATGGATATGGGACACACATAGGAATTACTTCTTAATTACAAGGATAACAGGTACAGGTTGGACCACTGGCTTCCTAAACGCACAAGGCTATACCAGGGCTCTGCAACTATTGGTACGCTGCCCCTACTCACATACTTTGATATACCAAGTTGTTACTGCTTTTATGTCTTAGTTTCCTCCAAGTGGGTTGGAATCTGAGACCTGACCAGGGTTCTCTACAATCTGCAGTAGAAGAGGGGAACCTCTTCTATTCTTCCAGGTTCTGTGGACCCTGGGTTTGTGGCAAATAACACTGAAAACCAAACACATTTTCTTTATCTTGTTTGGAGAAAAATCCAAGTGGTCAAAGCAAATAAGCTGGGTATGAGGAGTAGGAAGAGAGAGAAGAAGGAGGGAGTTGAGAGGAAGCAGGATATACTTCAGGGATGACAGTTCCAGGGATCCTCTGAAGGAAAACAATCTGGAAAATGATGACAGACTCCAGAGTTCTGGTATTTTAATTCACTGAGTTATCTGATTAAAATGATAATCAATACTAAAAGGTCCAGGAATTTGTCTGGAATGGCCTTTATATCTTAAGAAATTACAAAATATGAATATGCTAGCATTCACCCAGTAAGTGATGACTGGAAGTTGCTCAGTGAGTTTTCTGGATATTTGTGGGGGCTATATTTAGTTATATTATTAATAGTATGGCTTCCAGCTATCAGGAAGTACCAATATTCCCCAAATAATGTCTTCAGTCAGTCTTAGAAATTCTACCACTGGTACATTGCTTTGTGACACAAAGCTTTCTGGGCAGTCATAAAAGAGTATCCACCAATGGAGTAGTAACATTCCAAGTTGTTACCAGTCAATGGTACTTAGCAAGAAGGTATACCATCTTCTTTTTCACCCAGTGTTGCTAAGGCGTGGAAGCCGAAAATGTGTCCACAATTGGCCCCTGAGGGTGACAGGCACAGGCACCACCTAGTGGAGGAAAATACACCAGAAAAGGAAGAAAACTGGAACTATTGCCAACTTCACAGTTTTGTCTGAGGACAGCCTTGATGAGGATTATAGAATCTTAGGAGGTGTCTGTACAAGTGTCTTTAGTGAAGATAATCCCTATGCTACCACAATGTTCAGATTTGAAAACTGATTCGGAGAGGGAAAGTGACTTGCCTAAAGTCACACAGCAAGCTAGTGTCTAGAACTGACATCTCCTAGCTCAAAGTGCATTGCTCCTCCTTTTGCGATACACCGTGGCCTTCTCCAGAAAGCCTCAGGCCTGCTCATAGGTCTCTTCTCCAATGCTACTCTCAGGATGGCTTCCCTTAACCACTGTTTTTCAAATCTTACTCCTCACTCCTCCGGCATCCCCACTCCCACACAGCATTCCTAGACTTCCTTCTCAACTCTTTCTTTATAAACATTCACCTGACATTATGAGATATATATGCTTATTCATTTATAGTCTGTCTCCACCTTCTCCCCAACACCCACTGCCCAGAATATAAACTCCCTGAGGGCGGAGATGTTTCTCTCTTTTGTTGACTACTCTCTCCTCAAGGCCTAAAACTGTACCCAGCATGGAGCAGAAACTCAAAAGATACTTGTTGCATGCTTGGGCAGGAAATAGACAAATTTTACCTGGTCTCTTGTTCTTTGTTTGTATTTCTGAGATTTTTTTACAATGAGCATGCACTGTTGTTTTTTTTTTTTTTAAATGACATAATAATGTGTTTATCTTGTTTGCCTTTCATTTTAGTTTTTTAAATTTTTAATTTTTTTAATGTTAAGATGACAGCGATAACTCTTTCCTGAGTTGTAAGGGAGGAAAAGGTAATTCCTGGCTTTGCCAAAAGAGAAAAGTATGTCTAACTCCTAGAGTTATTGAGAGTATTAGAAATAACACGTGGCAATGGCTGGCACACATAATACTGATATGAGTGAACATTTGCTGGGTTACCGCATGGTCTAGATTCCATTACTAAGCATTTTCCACATGGAGGCCCAGTTAATCTTCAAAACAACCCTACAAAGTAACAGCTAGTATTATCTGCACTTTACAAAGGGGAAAAGTGAAGCTTGGAGATACTAAGTAACTTGCCCAGGGTCATGCAACTAGCAGGTGCAATAGTCAGGATTTGACCAGGCAGTTTGATTCCCGAGTCTGGTGATCAACCATTGCAAAATAGTTCCTCAGTAAACATGTGCTCCCTCAGGTCGCTGCCCCAGGGCTCTAAAACGCTCTAGAATTGCTCTCCAGGTAGTTAGGGATGGAGAGAAACAAGGAACCAGAAAAATTGGAACTAAGAGTATGTGGACCTGTGAGTATATGAGTATGTGTGTGTGTATTGTCACAATACTTTTGGGCCTGTCATAATCACTAGCAGATCCCATGAAATTCTCATGAACAGAGCCATTTCACAATATGTAGGGCAGTCCCATACAGCAAATAATTTTCTCACTCAAAAGCTTCTTATTGCAGAGCAAGTCTCCATTTGCCCCTTCTCCATGCTCCTCCTAAGGCTCCCCTCTTCACTTTTATTCCCCTCAAGTTCTCCCTGGATAATCATTTTCACTTGAGTTTGCAACTGTACAGAGAGGAGGGGATGGGGAGCTCCTCAGATCTGAAGCCTGGGCTGCATCACCACCTTCAGTTAATCTTTGTGCGACCTTGGGAGAGTCCCTAACCCTCTCTAAGCGGTGGTCTCCGTATTTGCAAACCTTTCAGGTCACAGAACACGCAGGGAACTGAGACTTCACTTTCTCCTGTGGCTCTCAAACACTTTTAGTATTTTTAACTTTGTATTATGGAAATCTTCAATGGCACACCAAAGCATGAACAAAAATGTATTAAAGCTCCAAGGTTTAATCACTTGGTTTCAACAATTGTTAGCAGTCTGCTAATCTCTCACGTACCACTACCCCCAGAAAACCTTTTTTTTTTTTTTTTTTTCTGGAGCTTTTTAAACAAATAAACAAACAAAATAGACAAAACATAATTTTACCCACAAGTACTTCACTATGCATTTCTAACAAATTAGGATCTTTAAAAAAAACATAAGAACAATATCATGTAACACCTATCATGATTAACAATAACTCCTCAGTGTCAGTCCACGTCCATTTAAACTCTTTGTAATGGAGGAACATATTCGTTTAAACAGAAGCTTGTAGAATCGCACAATTTAAGTGGGATAAGGTGAAGGGAAGGAGAGAGACAGAGTCCTGCCCTTCACCCTTGTCCCAGAGGCGTCCTACGATTGGGGAGCACAGTTTGAAAGTCCCTATTTCACCCCTGACCCTCTTTTTGCATCCTGAGAACACTGAGGTCCAGAGAGAAGCGGTAAATGGTCAAGGTCATAAAGCACTAAGTGGCAGGATTTGGCAGACTTACAAAGTCCCAACATCAAAGAACTCCAGTGAGGTCACAGGCATGAAAAGGTTTGCTAACTCCATAACTGTTTATCATCTACAGTGTGAATGATGACAATAAAAGCACCTTTCCAGGAATGACCTTGATTGCACTAATCTTTCGCATCTCTCACCTTCTAGCTCCTCCTAACCATGCTGACCTGTGCACTGTGGTCTGACTTCAGCCAACAGCTTCACCTGCCATTGTCTCACCTGGTTCTCATGACAGCCCATGAGATGGGGACATTGAGAGTAAACATCTGCCAAACCCTCTCTCCCGAGGCCCCAGTGGTTAAGTCAGAGACCACAGGTCACACAGCTCAGAGGAAGCCAAACCAGGACCTGAACTCTGACCTCCTAATTCCCACTTACAGAGCTTCAAAAAAGCCAAGGAACTTACAAGTCAGTTCTCAGCTGCTGGTGTCAGAATCACAGTTGAGCACTTCCAGTAACTGCATCAAGGCAAGAAGCAGAGCTCTTACTACAGTAAGAAGAAAGTTAGGAGAACCTTAGGGAAAGGGAACTAAGTTCCAGAGAAGGGGAAGCTGGTGAGGAGAGAAATAGATGCCTACTGGATTCCTGAGCCCTCGCCATAGGTAGATAAGATACAAGCTGCCCATAGAGGGAGTCCTCCTACCTCTGGTACCTGGAGATTTTCTCTTTTCCTTATTGGAGACACCTGCAGCCAGTGCTGGTTTTACAGTGATCTCAAGGTGAGAGGTTTTGAAGTAATAGGAACACACATCTTTCTAAAGAACTAGCCCAGGGCGAAGTGAATGGTGAATGCCTCAGAGCTGGGCTTCCCTTTCTTATAATCCTTCTTCCTGTTCAAAGAGGCTTCTGTCTCCAAAACTCCGAGAGATTCATTTGACATCAGGTGTATCCTGTAAAGATGGGGACCACCATGGTCCCACACAGGAATGGCACTGGAAAAAATGAAATGTCAGAACCTGTGGCACCCAGGGGCTTGGAGTGAATAGAGGAATTCAGGATGGAAGAGGGGTCCTTCAGAGTTGGGGCACCAGAACTTTCCTAAAGGCTTAGCTACTACCCAGCTCAGTAAGCAGGGAACATCACTTCCCCTTTGGGCCTCTGCGGAACAAGGGGATGTCAGACTACATCGGTAATTACTTTCACTAGTGGTCCTTCAACATTACTTGAGAAGGTTTTGGGCCAACCCGTTCCCAGGCCAACCCCAGACCCACAACATCAGAATTCTTGGGGTGCAGCCTGGGCAAAGGATGTTTTAAAAGCTGGTTATTCCAGGTGCAGCCAGGAATGGGAAGTGCTGGACCAAATGATCTCTCAGACTATTTAGAGGGGACCACCTGTGAATACAGTTTAATTTTGTGTGACCCTGGTCCTCAACTTTCCTGTTGCACAGTGAGCTGTTTGACCCAGATGATCACCGAGTTCATGTCCAGGCTGGCCATACACAACCCATACTCCCGAGTTCTGTATCTACGGACCTCAATTTTGCCTTCCTCTGTGCAGGGAATAATGGGAGGTGCTTTCCCAGGTTTCACAGCCTTTATCGCTTCTAGTTGTTCACTGAGTGGCAGCTCAAGGGAAGGTGAGAGTTTGGGGAGCACCTGGGGAAGGAGCAAGAGGTCGACAGTAGATCTGTGTGGCTTCCTTTTTTGGAGGTGCTTGCTCTCTCTGAATGCTAACTCGTTTTCCTGTTAACAGGTTCCAGTGGTTCTGGGCCTCCTTTGGCTCTTATTATCGAGGGGTCATCCTAGCATGTCAAAGAAGAGAAGATCAAAGTGAAAGAAAGGTATTTGAAGGAATCTAATTATTCCCCAAGATACATTATTTACTCTAGAGAGACTCCCCAGCAACTCAAGAAAGGAAGCCCTACAAACAGTCCCCACTTTTGAAAGCCAAAGCCGGAAACTGGAAAAAGAGATGCAGCTACTTTCTAGATCTGGCTACCCTTGACCGAGTCCCTAATACCAGTTGACACTGCTCTAGGTACTTTTTCATTGAAATATCCTGATGTCATTATGCCCATTTTATAGATAAGTAAACCAAGGGATAGATGGATGAAGTGACTTGACTCAAATCACACAGCATGTAAGAGAAATTCCAGCCTGTCTGTCCGATAATTTGATGTGAAAAGAAAAACAGACCTGCTAGGTCTCATCCAGGGCTTCAGTTGAGATTTATACCCATTTCTCATCCTCTTCAGTCTGTAGGTGTATGGTCAACATACAGAGATGCAGAAAGGAATGGAAATGTTCCACAGAAAGATTAAGGAAGAGCATGTGAATCATTTCTTCTCTCTCCAGAAAGACTGCTGAAAGAGGAAACAAGGACTTGGGTTCACATCTAGGCTCTGTCCACTGAGAACCTGTGGGACTTTAGACCAAGTCATTTCAACTCTCTGAAACTCAGATTCCTCTTTTGTGAAGTACAGGCGATGATACACACTTCTCAGGGTAGTTGTGAGGGCAAAACATACAGGCACAAGGAAAGGGAGCACCCAGCTAGAGTTGAATTTCTTCATACCTTCAAGTGTTCCCCAGTCCAGAAAGCCAAGACTGAGATCTTTGGAAAATCATGTCTAATAAGAATGAAGTGGCCGGGCGCGGTGGCTCAAGCCTGTAATCCCAGCACTTTGGGAGGCCGAGACGGGCGGATCACGAGGTCAGGAGATCGAGACCATCCTGGCGAACACGGTGAAACCCCGTCTCTACTAAAAAAATACAAAAAAAAAAAACTAGCCGGGCGAGGCGGCGGGCGCCTGTAGTCCCAGCTGCTCGGGAGGCTGAGGCAGGAGAATGGCGTAAACCCGGGAGGCGGAGCTTGCAGTGAGCTGAGATCCGGCCACTGCACTCCAGCCCCGGTGACAGAGCCAGACTCCGTCTCAAAACAAAAACAAAAAAAAAAAAAAAAAAAAAAAAAAGAATGAAGTTTGTTGAGCACTTATTACATACCAAGTCCAGTTTTAAGTACCTTCCACATCCAAGTTCTCTTAGCATTTACACCACTCTATGAGATGAGTACTTGTGCCATCATCATTCTGTACATGAGGAAGGTGAATGAAGTCCAGAGAAGTCAACTAGCTTGCTTGCCCAAGGTCACACAGTTAGTTAGGGGCAGAGATTCTACTTACGTAAGCTGGCTACTAAAACTGAGTTCTAACTATTACAGTATTCTAGATCCCAGGTAGGACTACAGATATCGGGAGAAAGCCTTGTTAATATATGGACTCCTAGCCATATGCTTAAACCCAGCCTTCACTGTTACAGCAATGCTGAAGTGGAGAAAATGTGGGCACTCTTTTATGAGGGTTGGGTGAATACTAGGAAGTGGGGGCTGCAGAAGGGAAGGAAAAAAAGATTCCTGGGAGTAACCAGCACACTTAATCCAGTCCAACCATTAGAACAAAAGAAAAAGGGCCAGCCAGCAGAGGTGCTGGGTGGGATTCAGGTAAATCCTTTTCTCCTCCTGAGCAGGAATTCCGAATCACGAAGGGAAGGGGAGTGGGACAGGGGTGGGAGGAGGGCAGTACTTGTGGGGTCCACATTTCACTTATCTAACAGGTCAGGAGAAACTTTAACAAGATTAACTGCTGCTCAAGGCCTCTGCTCGATGGAGCAAATTGAGTCTTTTGTTTTCCTTTTCTTTCGAACTGGAGAGGTGTTGGGGGGGCAGTTGGGGGGTGAGGAACAGGGGTCTGGTTCCTCCTGCCTGGTGTGGTACAAAAGCAAAGGGATGTGTCAGAAACAACCCCCCATCCCCTGACTTGAAAGGGAACCCAAATTGCTATGCATGAAGGCTGAAGGCTGTGTGTGGGTGGTGGGTCCGTGTGGGGTGAGAGGTGATGGTGTTTATGAGACACATTCTCTCAGCAGTGCAGGGGGGCAAGGCCTGGAAGTCAGATGCCAGGGATTAAATCCTAGTTCCTGCCGCTGAGGAGCTGTGTCATCTAGCACACGCCCCTCCCCTCTCTGTGTGTCTCTCTCCCCATTCGGCCAAAAGGGAAACTGGCTTGGGTAACCTCTGAGGACCCTTCTCACAGTAGCCTTAAAGGATTCTTCAGTCCTGGAGACCATCCACGGGTGGACCCTCCAGAGAATCCTACACACAGGCACTTTCTAACTTTGGCTTTGTTTTTGCCTGCATAAGCCTTTCCTTTTTTTATGTATTAATATATATATTCTTCTCCTTTCCTTTCAGAAAAATAAAAGGCATGTTTTCTGAGCTTCAGAAGCAAACTGCTCCTTCGCTCCTTCCCCCGTCTCTCCGAGTGCCTGTCTGAACTGGTGTCAGTGAAGTTTGAACCGGGGCAGAAATAGCATCCCGGGCGGATCTGGGAGCATAGCCCGCCTACCAGGAGAGGCAAGGCCTGCCTCTGCCAGACGACAGACCCGGTTAACAGCACCGTAAAATTAGACCTTTACGAAACCCAATTGAATCCTGCAGCAAAGAGTGATGTAAGGCAGCCTGGCCTGACAGCAAGACAGCAACTCTCTGCCTGAAATAGCAGCGCGGTCCCTGCTGAGCGATGACTGCTCTCTCAAGATAGGTGACCAGGGATTCCTAGGAAAGTGGCAACGCCCAGTCAGAGAAAGCCAGCAGAGGTCAGGCAGCAAACTGGGCACCTGAGGTCGCAGCGAGAGGGTGAGCCTTAGCACCGGATCCTTGCTGCCCACCTCGATCCTGGCTCTCCCAGTCCAAACTTACATGAAGGAGGGAGCTGAAAAAGTACTTCTGCAAAGAACCTCTGTTTGTTTGCTTTTTAATTCAAGGAGAAGCAGGTTCTTTTTAGTCCAACAGCCTGTACCATGTGGAGGATATGCAGAATGAGTCTTTTCTGGCTCAGAGCCAGGTGTTTACACACCGCCAAATCTGGCTCCAACTCAACTAGGGGAGGGAAAAGAAATCCACCAGAATCCTCAGGAGAAAAGCTCCTGGCTTTCTGGTGCTACACGACAGCAGTGCTTTTTTTTTTTTTTTTTTTTTTTTTCGTTTTGAGAGGAATGTTATTTCCACACATAAAATGGACCAGGCATTTTATACAAGCAATAATAACCTAACGTCCCCCATCCAATTAAAGTATTTTACTGCAACAATCTTTGTGTGAGAGAGTGAATGAGTGCTCAAGAGAATGCGTGTGAAGAGAGGCTGCTTGTCTGAATTATAGACATTTATAAAGCAGTCTCCTGTGGAATCCCAGGTGTTTTATATATGTGTGTATATATGTATATACATGTATTTATGTAGACACACTTACATAGCTAAAATGCATTCACTACCCTTTCACTGATGATGCCTGCATAACCCTGTGCTCTCCTCTCTCCGGGGAATGCCTTCCAAATCACTGATAGGACAGGTAAAGACTAGGAAAAACCAGACCTACAGATTAAAAAAGAATCACCTCCAAGCAGCAGTCTCTTTGCTTTTTCACATGTTTGGAAAGAGAACTCAACACACTACAGCCCTAAATTATCACCATCGTCATTATTATTAAGGATAACATCTCCTCTGTTCCAAATTAGACCCTCCTCTGGGTAAATAGGGCTTGCGAGTTAAAAGTGAATGAGTTCAGTTTCCTTCTTCTTCCCGGGAAAAAAAAAAAAAAAAGGAAAAATAGCAGGCGATGACGTCAGTTGTGGGTTGTTGGGGGGAATCACTGTATCGCTCTCCTTTGATAGCTGGAAAGCGGGGGCTTTGGGAGACGTATTCTTGGGATAGCAGCAGAGTGTGTGTCTCCTAAAGGGGTCTTCATGTCAATTGGATAGTCAGTGCTACATCTGTGAAAGTCCAAGCCATGGAAAGACAGGAAGAAGCAGAATTGCCCGAAGAGCTCAGATCTTTCCCTTCTAAGAAAGTGTGTGTGTGAGGGGGTGGGATCGCAAAACGCCTTCACACGTTTCCTGGCTGCAGTGAAGGGGGAACCCCTACTCTCACTTTAAGACGTCCCAGGACATGGCAAGATTGTTTGTGCAGAAAGGGAATCTCCCAGACAGAAAAGGCAAAACTTTCCTTCTCTCTTCCAGCGCCGCCCCCACCTCCGCTCCCCAGTTTTATTAAAGGCATTTCCACAGATTCATTTAGAGGGGGAAAAATGGATGCAGAAGCATTTCTAAGGTTTGCAATCCTCGCAAAGTGTCCGGTTTCACTATAGGCTTTGCTGTGGAACAGCGAAAGGGAGAGAGAGGGAGGTTGAGGAGGGAGAACTCAAATTCATTACGGGCTCATAAAGTTCCAAATGAGAAAAGCGCCCCGTTTCGCAGCCGCGTCTGGGGAACGCTGGCGGGGTGTGCATTAGGAAGGTCTCGTCCCAGCCCCGAGTGACAGGCAATGGGCTTTAAAAGCTAGGACAGGATGGCGGGGAGGGGATGAGGGTGAGTCCCAGAGGCAGGCTTCAATCAGTGAGCAACTTTGGGGCATTTCGAGGACTTCTAAGTCCTGGCGATTACAACAACCTTGCCCTTGCCGGCTTTCGGGGGAATGGGGCCTAATGTAGGGGAGTTACCCCTATTAAAATGTCAAAGAAATCAACGGTCCCCAAGTCTCCTTTCACAAGCATCTCAATTGGGTCATCCTCCCTTTCATCCCAAACGGAGAGAGTGCATCTGACCATTCGGAGCACGGGTTATGTGCCCTAGGCTCTCCGGGAACCAGCCCTCACTGGCCGAGGGTCCGCGGGGCCGCCAGGAGGACTCCCCAGGTTCCTCCCAGGGATCGGGCAGTGACGCCTTCCGAGTGTGCCCATTCCACTGATGGGGCAAAGTGAGGCTCTCAGCTCGCCCGGATGTCTCTGCAACGCTCGCGGGGCAGCTACCGCACAGACACGCCCGCAAGCCCCCGACCCGCCCGCCACCAGCGCCCAGACACCCGCGCGCTTCTGGGGCCGCAGGGACGGTGCAGCGCCCGCTGGGGCGCCCTCGCCTACCTGTGATCACTGCCGGAGACCTCTGGCCCCCTTCCGCTCGCAGCCACACTTGCAGCGTGAACGCGTCCCGGGGCAGCTCGAGGTCGGCCCGGAGGCGCAGCTGCTCGCCTCGCCCGCTGAAATAGAGCGCCCGGCTCGGCGGGCTCGGCTCCTCGGCGGCGCCCCTCTTCCGCTGCTGCCGCCGCCGGGGACGCACGGCTTCCCAGGCACCGCCCGGCGGCAGCGGCGGCGGCGGCAGGCGCGGCGACCGCCAGGCCGCCGGGTGGCGGTGGCCGGGCCGGCGGCGGGGCGAGGGATCGGCCGGTACGGTCTCTCCGGGCCCGGCAGGGGACGCTCGGCCAGCCGCAGCCAGCGCGGCGCTCCAGCAGCCCAGGTGCGGCGCAACTCAGAGCCGCATGTCCGGTTCCCCCGCCCCTTCGCCGCCGCTGGGGCTTCTGCCAGCTTTGGGGAGCCTCGGCGCCCTCGACTTTCTTCGCTTCTTCACCTTGCGGCCCCCTTCCACTTTTCTTTTTCTTTCTCGCTTTCCTCCTCAAGGTGTGTGCTCCACTCTCCCCACCTTTGAAAAATACAGTCCAACTCCTCCTGGTTGGCAATTAATTTCTCTCCCAGCTCCTTTATCTGCCTTATTTCCCCCCCAACAGCTGGTTGCCTTCCTCCTTGTTTTATTTCATTTTATTTTATATGATTTCTCTCTCCTAAAAAAAAAGCTCCTCTAAGACTGATCCGCTGAATTCCCTCCCCCAAAAGATGCTCTAATTTATTTATTTTTTGCGTCCTTTATAACACAAGCCACAGCCCCCTTCTCCCCAGTCCCCCCTCCCCTCCCTCCTTCTTCTCAAAATGAAAGGAAAGAGGGGGAAAAAATCCCTCAGAAGATGAGTAAACAAGCGTATGCTAATCTGCTCCCCAGCGCTCCACCTTCCCAATTGAATGAGTCCCTGTTAAAACAGCGGGGATCATGACTAATCAATCAGTTTGGAGAGGCCGAGCTACCCAGCTTTCCTTCACTTTGCCGTTTCCTTCCTTCCACTTTCTTCCTTTTCATCCATTCCATTCCACTCCATTCCATTTCATTTCCCTCATTCCATTATTATCCATTCATGTTTCACCAAGATCCACCTGTCCTTTCTAAAGTCCTTCTTTCCAATTCATTCCATTCTCTCTCTCTCTCCCCTCTCTCCCTCTTTCTCTTTTTCTCAGTCTCCCCCTCCACTCTTCTTCCCCCTTCCTCTCTCCTCTCCCTTTCCCTCTTTCCTTCTTCTTTTCCCTCTTTTTTTGCTTCCTCTGTCCTTTTCCCTCAGGATTTCATGGGATTGTTGGTCCATTCCCCTCTTTTCTGAGCCCCCAGATAAGGCTGACTTCAGCTGACTCAAATGTTTCCAAAGTCCTTATGGAATCATCAGAAGAAAATAGAAGAAAGGCACTGTCCAGGACATCCGCCTTTCAGAAGCTGTAGTCCCGGTGCGACTGGGTCTCTGAATTCCCCCGAATATTCTTTAAAATACTCTGTTGGTCATTAGAAATTATTTTAATTTTATAGGAAGAAAATGAGAGAAAAATATTAATTTGCCTAATTTTTTCAACTGAAGCAATTCAGGTCCTCTGAAATTGTTAAAGTCACAGGTAAGGATCTGACTATTTGCTGCTTTGTAGGTCTGTTTTTGAACTGGGACATACATGTAATATATTTTTTTCTTCTTTTTTCCCCCTCTTTATAGAACTCAAAAGCTCCCCCTTATGGCAAAACAGATCCTCTTTTATTTTGTCCAAGTGTTTAATAAGTCAAAACGTGTTAGCAGTGGTGGATTACAAACTATTAATTACCAATCTATTCCAATAAAGTAGTGATAAAAATATTCTGTGTGAAGTTTGCATGTGAATAGCCTGCTGAAAGCCTGCAATGAAATTAACTCCACTAAATTGTAACTTTCTTCTCCAAGTGCTCTTATCTTCCGAGCTGCCCCAGATCTTTCTTGAGAGCTGGGAACATTGCTACACGCTTCAGGAAGAGAGAAAACCAGGGAGGAAGAATGTTTGTTGGTGAAAGTATGACGATTTGTCGGATGAGCAAATGACTCAGACATCCCCTCTATGAAAGCTGGAATGCGATATATGCAAAGATCATGGAAGCTTTCTGAAAATGGGAGATCTCAGATTCATACCTTCCTAGTTTAGAAAGAAATTGCTCTATAGTCTTAGACTAAGAACGTTTGAACTATGTTTCTGTAGTCATAAAATGAAAATAGCACCATAACCTAAATGTGTTTCCAGAGACTGGCTAGAGGAAAGAAAATCTTGGATGCACAATGTCATGAATAAAGAATTTGCCTAAGCAAATCTTTGACTTTTTGCAACTCCAAGTCATCTGTAAAAGGTTGCCATTGGATAAAAAGAGAGCTATGTTGAACAACATAAATTGTATCATTCAAAATCCCACTTCCTCTCCAATAGAGGCTGGATCATGACTACTGATTTACTTCAGTTGTGGCAATTAGGCATTTAGAAACTGCATGTCTTCCAGGGGGATTTTTAGTCATTGTATGCAGTAATTTTGAATATTCCTAGACAACTGGGAATTATTCAATTCTCAGACCAGCAGTGGGAGCACGAGATTTTTCCTTCTCATTTCCTACTCCCTTCAACTCATATCAGTTCTCTGGCCTTGAGTAAGTCACTTCATTTCTCTTCCCTTCCGCTTCCTTACCTTTAAAATGGGAATATCTACTTGGCAAATTTATTTTGAAGACAAGATATGCTCTGGAGTATAATCTTTTGTAAACAATAAAAATGATATATGAATACCATTTGTTCTATTGTTGTTGTCAAAGACAAAGGGCTCCTCAGGTTCTTAAAGACAAACAAGAATTGAAGAGGCCAAGTTATTTCTCTCCTCTAGGAGGCAGGAAAACGAAGGGACAATGAAGTTCATGTCTTATAGCTCTTTGAGCTCCTTGATCTCAGTCCCCAAATGCATTGGGATCACTTGGCAAGACATTTCACTTATCGATTCGTTGAACATACATTGACTATTTGTGTCCATCTGTCTTGGAAGCCATTCTAACTCTTTATGCATATATGTATGTATGTATTTGCTTGTTTTTAATTGAGTGCATAAAATTAGATAAAATTTTATTATTGGTTCATGACTCACCCTAACCCTTGATCTATGACTGACATTCATATATATGTATATATATATAAGACCTTCATATATATATACACACACACTTGTGTGTGTGTATATATATATATATAAAATGTATCATGTGCTGCTATCCCTTTTTTACTCCAACACTTGATCTTTTATGGATGTGTTCCCTCTGTTTTAATCATTTTTAGTAGAAGAGCAATCATTTGAATGTCAGGTGACTCAGAATCTAATTCTGCTTTGTGTAGGGTCTTTAGATCTCATTCTATTCTCATGTAAAATGAAAAAAACTGGAATCAAATATTCCTAAGATCATTTCCAGATTTGAGATATAATGGAGCCTCTAACTATTGGAGTAAGGCAACAATTCCCATCTAGTCATCCCATATTCAGTTAGTTTCCTTCCATCCAGTCCCCCTCCCCAGGGATTCCTTTAAGTTCATGGGGATTTTTGTCCTAAAAGGTACTTTGACTCTGTTTCTTTACTCTTATGATATACTTCTTCAATGTTCATTTTGTTTGGTAATTACTAAAAGCATTTTTCCAGAAAGGACATAAGGTTCTATTGGAAGTTAGAATAGTAACGTCAAAGTAGGGCCCTAAAGATTGATACTGATTTTAATGTGGGTGGGTGAGGGTGGTTCAAAGTACGTTTCAGAGTCACCCTGACCTGGGTTCCTATGACTCTCAGCAAATTGCTTAATTTCTCTGAGTCTCTGTGACCTTACCATGGAGTTGTCATGAGGACTAGATTAGTGTATTGCATGACATAGTAGGTCCTCAATAAATAAGTACCCTCTCTTCATTTCCACAGATCTAAATTTTAATGGCCCTTTGAGCTTTTTTCCTCAGCTTTTCTCTGGAGCCAGAGCCCTATGTATTTCTTATGTCAAGCCAGATGGATAATTCTCATCTTAGAATTCCTAAAGCAAACATCGTCTGTCTCACAGAATCTGGAACTAACTGAGATAGGATCTCCCATTGTTCTTAGTGTAGTGTACTGTTTATATCTTTCCTCCAAGATTAGAACCTTTCGAGGGTGAAGACCTTTAAAGGCAAGACTCTTCAAGGGCCAGTTCTGTCACCTGCTCGGAGAATCTTCAGCTAACTGCACCCCTCCCGGAGCGGCCTGAAGGGCTCCCTCCTCTGGGCTCTTGTCGAACTTCCTCTGAATTTCTATCAGCACACCCTGAAAGCAAACTCTTAGGCATAATTACATATTGGCATGCTTCTTTTTTCCATTTGGGTCAGAGACTGTTGCATTCATATGTGTTCTTTCCCAGCTGCCTAGCTCAGCGCTGTGCATAAAGATGTTTGTCCACAACCCCTGTTGAATTTAAGTATATATATTTATATATGTTGTAGAACTTCTTTATTTTCTCCTGTGGTGCCAATCATGGTGCTATGAGTCCATTAGTTTCTTAATAAACAATTAATCTAATTTCTTTTTTTTCTCTGCCTCAGTTTTCCCAGATAATGCATCTGTGAACACCCTGACAGATACAGTTCATCAGTTGCTCAAGTGATGGTCATTAAAAAGAATGTAGACATTGGAGTAGAATAAATTGGGTTCAAATCCTATCTTTGCTAAATAGCAATTACAGTAACAGCTTACGCTGATTGAGTGTGCACTGTGTTCCAAGCAATATATAAGCGCTGTTTATTGGAACGATCCCATCTAATCCTTATAACAAACTTACAGAGGAGATCTAACAGTCATCCCATTTTGCAGGAGAAAAAAACAACAACACTGAACTGGAGAGACTAAATAAATAGTGGAGAGCCCAGCCAATCCAAATCTAGCACTCTGTGTACTAGCTCAAGGCGATAGGAAAAACAACTTAACCTTTTGAATCTCATTTTTCATTTTTATGGATTTCATGGGGTTATCTAGAAGATTAAATAAGACGTGGATATCATGTTGCACAGTGATGAGTACATATGTCAGTGGTGTTGGATAAACATTAACTTCTTTACTTCCCCCCAACAGTACTTTAGTTGGATTAATTTAACATATATACTAGAGTTGACAATTGTAATAATCACACCAGCAGTCATAATGACTCCCTCATATTAAGCACCCACTATGTGTTGGACCCTGTACTAAGTTTTTAACTTCACAAGACTAGGAGGTAAGTCTGAATCCAGTTTATCTGAATTGCCCATAAATTTTCTATCTGTCCTTCTGTCTTCTTAAATCATATGAAAAATAAATTTACCCACAGCGCAGAGTAGTTTTCAGAATCTCCAAGATCCTTTGGAAACAAAAATTAATACAGTGATTTACGTATTGCTGTTCTGAGGTTAGAGCCGCACAGAAAGAGAGCTGGTGATCAGATTGTTTGCCTGTAGGGGATAGGTAGGGGGTTGGGAGTCAGGGACTTCTGAAACTAGAAGTGAAGATGGTGACCTCAGGATGTTCCTCTGTATGTTTTTGAAATTTTTGTGTCCAGTGGTGGTTGGCTTAGAATCAACTAGAGTTCTCTCTTAACCTTCCTGCAGGTTTAAGACTAGGAAACTGAAACAGAAATGTCTGCATTACAACCCTGGTCCTTTGACTCATGCCAAGGTGCCCTATTTTGTTAATCTCAGGTGCCCAAGGCATTTCTTATGCATAGAATTTTAATTAAAGATGAAGACCACTAATTTACACTGCATGCTTTTAAAAAATTGTAAAAAGGCATATTATTTTATAAATTTCATTTATTATTCCTTTAGTAATAATAATTAGGTATGATTTAGTATGACAGACACTATTCTGATTGGTTACATATATTAAATTTTACATTCATTTAATCCTCAAATTATGATCTGTAATGTTTCTTATTTTCCTCAATTTTTTCAGACTAAAAAAATGAAGCTGAAAATAATGAGATTTTTAAAAAGTTGGTGAGATTCTATGACACATTTGAACCAAGGCTATCTCTCTCCAAAGTTCACATTCTTAACTGTTTGGCTGGCCTGCCTCTAATCCACCTTTAATCTTGCTATTGTTTTAAATTTTAATCAGGAAAATATCTCCATATCCCCTGGAAGAGGAAGCTTTGTGAGAAATCAGAAATGGGCAATGGTGGGCGTCCCCTTCATGCAGTGCATGTTGCAGTGTTTTGTTGAGTGGAAAATGAAACGTTTGATAACCCCTTCTACTTAATTCCAGGACAAATGTATCTTGTGGTTTATTTGAGAGGAGGCCTTGAGTCATATAATGGACAATGCTTTCAGATCTGTTTTTTTTTTTTTTAATTTTTTTTTTTTCAGAAATTGCAGAATCTCTGTCTAATTGGCCAGTTTTATATCAACTGAGGTTGAAGACGTGCAATTTTTCTTCAGTGAAGATCTTCTCATGGGAAACTAATTCAGCAATGCTTTGTGATGAGCTCAATCTACAGCAATTGAGAATAGCATGACTTGCTGAGCCCCTTCTCTGTGCCATGCGTGGACCTAACCTACAGCCTCACAGCAACTCAAATAGGTAGGTTTTGCTTTGTCTGTTTGAAAAGATGGGAAACTCAGGTTCAGAAAGAGGCAGCAATTTACACAGAATCACCTAGCCAAAAGATGTATGTTCAAAGAAGAACTCTAACCTATGTGCTTTGACTTCAGTCGAGTGCAAATATCTTCATAACATTGTTCTTGACGAAACATTAAAAGAAATCATTCCTAGAGGATTAGTTTTTATCCCTGTCTCTTGTATTTTAGATTTATACTCCTGTATTCCTTTCTGTGCCACACTTCAAGCTTCTGGAAGATGAGACCTGAGTCTTTTGTCTTTTACAACTTTTCATGGGATTTACTCTCTGTGTTTTTTGTTTTTTGTTTTGTTTTGTTTTGTTTTGTTTTTTGAGATGGAGTCTTGCTCTTGTCACCCAGGCTGGAGTACAGTGGCAGGATCTCAGCTCACTGCAACCTCTGCCTCCCGGGTTCAAGCGATTCTTCTGCCTCAGCCTCCTGAGTAGCTGGGATTACAGGTGCCTGCCACCACGCCTGGCTAATTTTTGTACTTTTAGTAGAGACAGGGTTTCACCATGTTGGCCAGGCTGGTCTCCAACTGACCTCAGGTGATCTGCCCACCTCGGCCTCCCAAGTGCTGTGATAACAGGCGTGAGCCACTGTGCCTGGCCTACCCTCTGTGTTTTATACTGAATAGGAGTTGAGTGAACATTTGGTGAACTCTGTGAAACTTCCATAACCCTTAGCTATGTCTGACTTCCAGAATTTTGTCATGCTTCTCCTTCACCTTAGCTTGAGTCCTACAAATTCTTAAAATTCATTTGAAGAAAGTCCTGACTCTTTCAGGAAAGTTTCCTTATACCTTCCACCAACTGGAATTAATCTCTCCCTCTTCTGAAGCTCTCATACCTAATCCCCAAGCCATTGAGCCAGCACTGTCATGCACAGCCTTATGTTGCTACTTAACTTGTCACGTGGACATAACCTTAGCTAGATGGTATATAAAGACAATGTTAGCCGTTAGTATCTGACACACCATCTCATTGTAGTTTGTGTGTGTGTGTGTGTGTGTAACAGAAAGTGCTTTACAACTTGTTAAATCTAACACTCTTGATTCACAAATAGAGATCCACAGAGGGGAAAGGACTCTCCCAAAGTCACACATCCAAACCATCCCAAAGTGAGAATTTCCTAACCAATATGCTTCCTACTAAAATGCTGCTTCTGTTATTGCAGATGATGATAATTCATTTATTTATCAATAATTATTTATCAATTGTCAATTATGTGCCCAACAATATGTTAATGCCTGGCTAGCTGACTAGCATGATTTTTCATTCTTAAAATTATTATTAGTATTGTTATGAATAGTGGACATTTATTGGTGTTTTATGGGGTGAGTGTTTATACATTACATTATTTAGTCTTTATAAGAACTCTAGGATGCAAGTAATATGATTATCTTCATTTTATAGAGAAAAACATCTTTAGACTACCGCATAAATTTGCAACAATCAAAAACCAAGTACAATTGGCTCCAAAGTTCATATTTCTTAACCTTTAAGATAAACTACAGCAATGAGAAATTTGAAATTTCCTTCATGATAACTGGAGATTTACTGTGCAGTGCCTCGAGTCAGTCCTTAACTTCACTGATAAAGGGAACCAGCAGTGGCCAGCCCTTCAAACTTAGGTCCATATGCGATACTATTACAATGAACATTGAGAGAAAGCATCACATAATCCTGGGAGCATACAGACCCTGGATTGACTTGGACCATGCATAAAAACACTAATTTTATTTTATTATTTTTTTCTTTTAATTTTTATATTTTTATAACTTTTATGTTCAAAGGTACATGTGCAGATTTGTTATATAAGTAAATTGTGTGTTGCAGGGTTCAATGTATACATTATTTTGTCACCCAGGTAATAAACCACCCAGGTAATAAACCATAGTACCTATTATTTTTCGATCCTCACCCTCCTGCTGCCATCCACTCTCAAGTAGGCCCTGTTGTCTGTAGTTCCTTTCTTTGTGTTCACATGTATTAATGTTTAGCTCCCACTTATAAGTGAGAACTTGCAGTATCTGGTTTTCTGTTCCTGTATTAGTTTGCTTAGGATAATGGCCTCCAGCCCCATCTGTGCTGCTACAAAAGACATGACCTGATTTTTTTTTGATGGTTGCATAGTATTCTATGGTGTATATGAACCACATTTTAAAAATTCAGTCTACCATTGATGGGCATTTACAATGATTCCATATCTTTGCCATTGTGAATAGTGAAACGACTAATTTCAAACAGTTAATAAATAATAATAACTTTCGACAGTGGCCCTAGTTTATGGAGATTACTTTGTGCTCCTCAGAAGAAAGGGAAACTTAAACTTATTTTACACTATCATGTTGAGAAATGATGAGCTCACACTTGGATCTGCTCTTGCAGTGTTCAGTAGGGCCATGGGAGAGACTAGACTGGTTGAGTAACTCTAATGGGACTCAAGAGTCCAGGCTCTGGTCTCACTTCTGCCACTAAATTCCTGTGTTGCTTTAGACAGATCTTTTATTTTTCTCTTTGAGAACATGCCAGGACTTTGGAAATGGAAACTGATATGGTTCTTGCTCTTATGGGCAACAGATAAGCCCTAGTATAGCTGTTCTCTAGGACCACTGTCCTTTCTGTTCTATAGAATCAAAGTCCTTTCTGATTGATTGGTTGTCTATGAACTGCACAGTATTAAATGGCTCTAAACATTACCCACTTTCCTATACATTATTAAATGACTCTGAACATTACCCCATGTTTATACACAATTTCACATCTTATTTTATAGACTTGGTTATTTCCTTCCTGATTCCAATGATAATCCTGTTAAGACTCCCAGATGATGTGCCCACTAAGAGTCCTACCCATTCAGTTCTTACCTGATTCTCATCAGCACTCTAGAGTCATTCCATATTACTTCTGAACACAGTTCAGGATGGTAACCTAGGTCTTGAAGTTCAATGGGCTATGAGTATGAAGCAGTTCTCTGGACAACAGCCTTACCCAGCCCATCAGGTTTCAACCTACCAAATTATCTCAACACCCTTCTCAGACTACCTGGTCACTGTCATGCGTACGTTCTCAAAGGCAGTATTAACTGATTTTTATGTCCTGCATCATGATATTCATCATTTAGAGGGGAGAGAGTGAACACTATCAACCCAGATAGACAAGTGGAGAAACCATTGGGTGGTTATTACCAGCCAAGTTTCTCAGCATCTTCATGAGAAGTCGGTTAACAAACTCTTGTGGGTAGAGAAGCAAGATTGGAGAGAAATGAAAAGTTCCTATGCCAGGAACAAAAGTTCCTCCCTGCCACACACTGGCTAGGTTT
Organism: Papio anubis; assembly: GCF_008728515.1. Lineage (NCBI taxonomy): Eukaryota > Metazoa > Chordata > Mammalia > Primates > Cercopithecidae > Papio > Papio anubis. The sequence goes on along the minus strand of NC_044988.1, from coordinate 85,578,679 downwards.
GAATCCTGACTATATGACTATGTGCAAGAGACTTAACCTATGAGTCAGTTCACTCACTGATAAGACGAGAGCAGTAATAAGAAGATCTGCTGTTTAGGGTTTCTGTGAGTGTTAAATGAATCAGTATTTACTAAGTATTTGGGGCTTGTCTGGTACAGAGTTATCACTCAAGTAATGGAAACTATTTTCATTTTAATAGTCTTTCTACTGAGCTTTCTACACTCCTTAGTGGCATCCTCAGATAAAAATTAACATAGCATTTTTCTACTGAATAAATGTTTATCAATCACCCCACTGGGCACCTGGCAATAGGCTAAGTGTCAAGGATTCAAGTATGACCCATGTCTTCATTAACTCACCTGTCCAATAATAATACTAATAAACATATACTAAGAATCACTAAATGTTGGGTGCTGCATTAACCTAGTCAATCCTATCAACAAAGTCCTGAGTTTGTGCACTCCACTCACTTTTCAGAGAAGAAAATTGACCAGACAGGAAAAGCAACTTATTCACGTTGTTAAAATATGATACAGCTACAATTCAAACTTAAGCAGTTTGAGTCCTGAACCCACCACTTAACCACTTTGCCATATATTTCATTAGAAAAGCAAAAGATTAAATAACAACAACAGCAAACTGAGTACGATAGAAACAGGGATTGGGATGGTACATACTGGGGGACCTCTGAAGAAGAGATTGGGAGAGCCCAGGGTAAGCATATAAACATGAGTCCAGAGGACTTTCGTTTTGTCTATATTTTTGTCTTTTATATTCACAATGAAAGTATATTTATGCATAAATTTTAGTTATTTAAAAAATAGAAAAATACTTAAAGATGAATTAGTAACACAGGCTCTTTTTATACCCAGTCCGCTTTAGAGTTTGCAAAAAGGCTTTCTCTTTCATTACCTCACTGAAAAATTAGGACCTCCCTCCAAAGGGATGAAACAGCAGGAATCTTTATTAGCCCCACTTTAGAGATGAGAATCTTGAAGCCCAAAGAGGGGAAGGAGTGTCAAGTGACTGGCCTAAGATAAAACAGAAAAGAGGTGGTAAGCCTAGGATTTTTCATGTGAACATTAATTCATGAATTGACTCCATCTTGGCTGGCTAATTCAAGTTCCCATTGCTGCTAGACAGTAAAATTGATGATGATGATGATGGCGATGATGTGCTAATTAAAATTTCTATGATGCTTGCTAAGACAATGCACACTGCTAAACTTTAAAGCATCAAATCTTCTCATCACCCATTTGAAATAAGCACAATTCTTAGCCATGTTTTCCTAATGGAGAGCCTGGGGCTTACCAGCAAAAGCTGACTGACTCCCTGGAGGTTATGGTAGGGTTTGAGCCAAAGTCATAAAAGCAAAGAGACTTTGCTTTTATTACTTTGCACTAACGCCTTTCTTGCCAGTCATCAGAAAGGAGAAAATAAACCCACACTAACTCAACTTCAAGGCTAACTCCTGAGAAAACATTCCCAGAGCACCTGAGCTGTTGTCCTGCCCTCATCTTCCTGCCAGCCACTCTACCCATCTGAACCTGTTTCACCATCTGAGAAATGGAAATGACAATGCCTCCTTCACTTCACAGAACTCAATTCTAAAAAATGATATGATCCAATATACAAAGGAGTCTCTCCACAGAGGCAGCTCCTTCGCTTTGCCTCTTATGTAAATGTCCTCTCTGGCCAAGCAAGATGTGAAGACTAGAGAATAAGCTTTGTGACTTAGAAGCAGACTTGGGAGTACAAAAAGTGTGGATTTAAATTCTGGCTCGGTCACTTACAAGATACATGTCCCTGGGCAAATTACTTAAGCGCTCACTTGGTCTCTGTTTCCTCATCTGTAAATAGGCTTAAAATTATCCACTTTTCAACACCATTGTGAGACACAAATGGGATAGTGCACTAAAGTCCCTGGCGCGGTGCCTGGCACAGAGTACGTGCTTAAAGATGAAGCTGTCTGTGATAGGTGTCCATATCTCACACCACACTCAGCCCATTTCTAACGCTCAAAACCCACTGAATGATAGAGAGTTACACAACTTTTACAGGAGCCATTCCAACCACAAATACTTGTTCCAAGAAATTCCATTCTATCCAAATGGATTCATTCTCAGTCTATATTTCATGAGGGAAAAAGAGAGATAACATTCCATATTTTCATTAGACCTGCTTTAAATTTTCTTTTTCTTTCCTTCCTTTGTCCCTTCCTCTTTCCTTCCCCTTCCCTTCCCTTCCTTTTCCTTCCCTTCCCCTGCTCCTTCTTTCTTCCTTCCCCTCTCCCGATCGCTTACCCTCTCTCCCTTCCTCCTTCCCTCCCCTCCTTCCCTCTCTTCATCCCTCCCTCCTTCCTTCCTTCCTTCCTTCCTTCCTTCCTTCCTTCCTTCCTTCCTTCCTTCCTTCCTTCCTTCCTAATATACTATTATAGAAATAGTACGTAGGCTCAGAAATAAGGAGAATTGGATTCTAAAGGAGATGTGGTAAATGGGGCACTTGGAAAATTGATCTAACTATTTCTCCTCCTGCCTACCTGTCCCATGAAAATGACAACTGATCCAACTTTTACCAAGCACTCACTTTATGCTAGACACCATGCTGTAAACTTTATAACCATTGTATCTTGATGTCACATACCTAATATCTGTCAGATGATAACTCACCTCTGAGTAGCTTGCTCTCTTTACTCACTGAGAAATACTATGTATGAATTTAAAAGTGTTCTGAATGGACTTTTAAGCTATATAGAAATTATTATTATTAATTATGATTACTAACAATCTCAATACTGGTCAAAGTTATAGTGATAACTGGTCCACTCAAGTACAATTAATGCACTTGATTTGATACCTTATGGTCACCATAGTTGTGTAATGGATATATTCTGTGGCCTGCTTGACATGGCTATCATTATTTTTAGAAATGTTACCAATATTTTAATGAACATCCAATTTCACTAATGTTGATTATAAGGCCTTCTTTATAAGTGTCACAGAACTCAGAGCTATGTATTCCTGATCAACACAATGGAAATTTTGATGTTCTAGTGAACTTTCTCTGATGATTTCCTTATAATATTTTATTATAGTATCATTGCTAAGAGAAATATAGCTGAGATAATAAAACTCATGGAAATATAGATGCCAAAAAAGGCAGAGCCAGAAAGAAATTTGTCATGACATATATATTCCATCCTAGTCTTAGAGATGGGAAAATGCAGGAACAGGGTGGGATGTCAATTCGCCCTGGGCTGTGCTGGGACAAAATCCAGGTCTCTTGAGTTCTATTATATAAGTGCACAATCTACTCTTTCACAATTCCTGTGGATAGCACGAGTTCAGCTAAATCTTTTTGATGACGTATGCTAATGAAACACATTTTAGGCCTAGAAATTTCATTAGGAATTGAATAAGCTCAATAGTAATAATAACAACAACAACAACAACAACAACAACAACAACAACATAATCAGGGAATGCCATGACTCCCACCAGTTATGTTCTCCTGTCTAGGTGACTCTAATCCAAGGAACTGTACATCTTTACAGTGCAGAAGAAAGGTTGCTACAAAGATTAACATGCCATTTTAAGGTGTTTATTATTATTGGTTTTCAATGTCCCTGAGGAATAACTATCTTGCCCTTCACATTTCCTAAAAAAAATTGTTACATTCCCTCAAAAGTTAAGCACTCATACGCCAACTCCCATCCCAGCCAGCTAAATTCTCCATGTAGTTGTATACTTTTGGTTGTTGTTATTCTGGATTAATAAGCTCCAAACAACACCTTTATTGCCTGGGGGAAAGAAATGTGACAGCTCCAGATGGTGGCCCATCAAAAGCCGAATATGCTCCTGAATCCTCCTCCTTCATGGCAATAGGGTCCCTGGTGGAAAGGACTGCCACTGGCCAGCAGCTTCCACAGAGGAGAATGCAAGGGCTGGCTACTGCCCCCTGCCCACCAACTGAGACTCTATGGGAACAGTCAAGATTTTAAGGATGAACAGCTCATGCTTACTCTGTACCTTTGTCCCACAGAAACATAAATGGTACTATCTCTTGCTTGAATAAATGTTTTGTTAATGATATGACATCGGAAAGTTATACTTTCAATGTCCCCAGATGGCACAGGAAAATGAAAAATCTCACCTCACTTGATTATTCTTCAGATCTCCATGATGACACTAATTATATAGTCTAATTAGCAGGCTCCTGTATGAAGATCATGAGCTAGTTGAAGAAAGTGAGTAAATCTTGAAATTTGCTGAATTTCTTCTTTGGCTCAATGCTAAGTGCTTGGGACCTCTTATAATAAGAAAAAGCTTAAGAACGAATGTATGAATTTGCTGATTTTTTTTTTCCACCAAGTGGTCCTGTGGGCAATTTAATTTCTTAATTTAACAAACACTGTATAGAGGTATACATGCAGCCATTTGGAGCCTCAAGGGATAAGTGGTTAATTCTAACATAGATGAGAATTGAGGAGGGCAAAAGTTTGAGAAGATTTCAAAAATGAAGAAACACAGATTCATTCAGACTAGGAGAAGGGTGATGTTTTCAAGCACAGGAAACAGCATGTGCTAAGGCCCTGTGGAACAGCCGAGATAGATAATTTGAGAAGTGCAGTTGCTTTTGCTGGTCAGAGCATAATTTGCACATTGTTAAAAAAACTTGGACTGGATCCTGAGGCCAGTGATAGGCAATGAATGGTTTTCTATAAGCAGCTAATATGATGGGATTTACATCTACAAAGGATCACTCTGGCTATTGTTCAAAGAAGGGATTATACTGGACACTGGAGGTGAGAAAACAGGACTAGAGGCTAGATGACAGATAGTGAAGGCTACACAAAGAAAATGCCTGAAGATGAATAAAAATCGGTTTAGAAAGTAAAATCAACAGGACTTGCTGATGGTGGAGTGATGAGACAGAAGGACAGGTTGCAAACCTATAATCCCAGCACTTTGGGAGGCTGAAACTGGCAGATCACCTGAGGTCAGGAGTTCAAGACCAGCCTGGGCAACATGGAGAAACCCCGTCTCTACTAAAAATACAAAAATTAGCTGGGCTTGGTGGTGCATAACTGTAATCCTAGCTACTGGGGAGACTGAGGCAGGAGAATCACTTAAACCTAGGAGATGGAGGTTTCAGTGAGCAGAGATCATGTCACTGCACTCCAGCCTGGGCAATAGAGTAAAACTCAATCTTAAGGAAAGAAGGAAAGAAAGAAAAGCAAGAAAAGAAAGAAAAGAAAGAAAGAAGGCAAAGTCTTGGAAAATAAATTCTGAAACTAGATAGAATATCACTGGAGAATGAGAAGGGGACTCACCACTTATGCTTGCTGGTGATCTATGTTGAAATATTCTTAATCAGGGCAGGGTTGAGGGGTAGCCATCTCAATTCCATTGTTAGAGATGAATTATTTTTTTAGTGCCACATGGCTACTAGCTTAACTTCAACACATTCTCTATGTCTTGGAACAAATTCACTAATCTTATTTAAAACAAGACACTGTAAAGAAGAGGTTCTCAGTATATACAAGCCTCTCCCCAGTGTAGGAATTTCTCTGTAAACATCCCTTCTCTAGGAAGGTACTGGCTTCCTTAAATTCTTCCTAAGACCAGAATCTCAATACCTTTCAAGACAGTCCTGTGTGAATTTGGGAAAATTTAATGGTGGACACGAACATTTTTTAGTCCATTTTTAGTTTACAAATTGTTGTTTGTATGAAATCCTTTTAGGTCCAGTATCATCCTACCAGGTAAGTTAAGAGATTTTCTCAAGATCACGTCACCAGTAGCTGGTAGTACCAGGTTTGAAAACCCCATGGTGCCCTGCTCCTCTGCTCCCACAAAGTTTATGTGTCACCGCACTTCAACGTTGCATGATCAAATTTTCCTGTTTCAGTGTTGGTTTCCCTCATTTGACTGCAGTCTCCTTGAGAGCAAGAACTCTGTTTGATAACTGTTCATTTCATGCCTGGTTCATGAAGTGGCTCAAAATACAGGAATTTTACAAATGTTTATTGAAAAACAACAAAAGAGTATCTTATAATTTGGTCTTTTTGTTGAAAGAATAAAGTCTAACGTTTTCTTCCCTGAAACTTCTAATCACAGTTTCATCCTTTAAAGTCATGGAAAAGAAATCTTCATCTTTCACCTGAAAATCCTTCAATCACGGCACATTAATCCAACATTCATCACCCACAGCTTTTATATATGGCTTCCAATTTTCTCTTCTAGTCATAAACTTTGCTCTTCTTGTTCTGCTTTCTAAAATGTTACTAATTAATAGTGGGCACAACAAATAGATTCCACCACAACCAGCTGTTCCCTGATTAAAAAAACCTTACCCATGTATACAAGCTCTTGATGATTTCAAGAGACCAAAGAAAAATTGTCACGGCATCAGGGATTCAGCACCCAACCTTCAGGCAGTGCCTAAGTAGTGCCAAGCCATGTGCATGAAGAGAAAACCAAGATGAGTCAGTTGCCCAGATGTTTTGTTGTCAGGTCACCAAGGATCTTGATGATTGGGGCCGAGATGCCAGGGTTTGTGTGGCCATGTGTAGTCACGGCTTCAAAGGGAACACAAGCCTAATAAAGCAAAGACTGATTCCAGAACTAAAACATGGGGCTGGAAGGAGAAACAAAGAGAGGCAGGAAGATCTGGGCACAAGGAGGGGTCCCTAGTAGAGGATAACGGAGAGGCTCTTAGGAGACCAGGGTTGTGGGACAGTATGGAATCTATCAGAGGTTGGTATTGAGGAACTCTCATTGTCTTGGTTTGCCATTCTTGGAAGGAGGGATACTGTTCCATTTAGTGAACACCAACTCTGTGCTACAGATTGCTCAATGTGCTGAGAGTAAGTTGTGCACAAGATAGCCATGGTATATTCTCCTAGTAGCTCAGAAGTTAGTGGAGACGAGGGACGTTAGAATGCCTGTGAAATGTGTTTCAGTAGGGAAGTGCAAGGCACTGAGAGGTCTCAGGACGTTTATCTGATACAGGTCTATGAGTGTGTGCATGCCAGAAGGCTTCCTGGAAGAAGTAGAATCTAAGCTGAATCTTGAAGAATGAGTAAGTTTAGCCAGGCTTTGCCATGAGAAGCCTGTTCGCATCAAAGGGAGAGTATTATGAAAGTGTGGAAGTGAAATATTGAGACGTTCAAGAAATGGAAGTGAGTTCAGTAATGAGGGCAAGGACTTCTGCTTTGTTCCCTGTAGAGTTCCCAGTGCTTAGGACAGTGTCAGCAGGTTGCATTTGTTCAACAAAAATGTGTTGAGTTAATGAAGTTTTGAGAAAGGTATCATATTTTCCACCTCAGGGTTACCCCTGTTTTGACTCCCTCATTCTAAGTGCATTTCATCCTCTCTTTCCTCTTCTTCTCAAATGGGATGAAAGAATCACTGAGGCCCTGCAATTGGAGGTATACTGGACAGACTGCAGATCAGCCTTGGATCTGAGCTCTCATTCCAGTCTGCCGGGATTGTTTGTTGCGACTTTGGACAGCACATGTCTATGTCCTGGATCTCTGTAAAACGTAGGGTTTGGACAAGTCAGAAATTGCCAACTGGTGGTCCAGGACTGTATTAATATGCTTATTTGGCTTATGTATTATCTTTAAAACACTTGTATTTAGTGCCAACATTAATATTTTTAAGGATATTAATTGCCAACATATAAATATTTGGGTGCATTAGAGTTCCTACAATCACAGAGGGCATCAATCTTGGGACCTCTGTAGCAGCTTTGCCTTTAGATAAAGCCTGGCCTTTCCAGTTCACTCTCCTGACTGACATCACATCATACCTTCCCTGCTTGGCCCTGGTGGGCATTGAAGTTTACCACCTGTGCATCAAATGATCTCAAAGGTCCTTTCCACATTTAAAATCCTTGGAGGCCAGCACCTGGTAATGTGTCAAAATGAAGAAAAAATATCATCTACTGACTTTTTTCCCCCAGTAGAGCAAACACTTTTCAAATGTGCATTTAAAAAGTGATTCTCTGAAGATAGTACTCAAGGTGGAGTTGGAATCATGTGGAGAAATTAAATTATTGTTTGGTTTGACTGTTAAGGCCCTGACTATTCTCCCATTTCACATGACCCCTCAGCAGATAGTTAAGAGTAGTGGGTAGCATGGAAACTGAAGCACAAACCCACTTAGGCATGAGCAAGGAAAGAAAGAGCTCCAGAAGTCCCAGAAGAATCGTTCTGTGTCACCTAGCCCTAGCCAGGCATCCAACAACAATCCTAACCCAAACATGGGCTGAAACCTGCAAGACAAGATGGACTTAAAAGAAGTAAAAGGAAGGTAGCAAAAGCAATTCAAGCATCAGAAGTAAGGCTAGAATGAGATCTGAGATGAACAATCACAATGCACACAGTAGGCATTTAATAAGATGATGACATATTTGAGGAAAACTGAGTGGTACCATCTTTTGCAACAGAGATGCACAGATGTCTGTTAAGGGGAGACCAGTTTATCATTTGGAACTGGACTTCCTCTTGATATGATGCCAGGAGGAGAGGAACTAACATTTGTGGGCACCTATAGCATATCATACACAATATTTTGTCATCCCTTTATGCATCATAACTCTATAGAATAAAGTGTTCATTTTATAAGTTAGGTTGCCTGTGGTTCAGAGAGGTAAGAGAGTTTCCCAAAATCGTGGAGCAGAATTTGCACCCGGGCCACTTGGGCTTCCCTTCCCTGTCTTTATTATGCTTGTTTCTGCTGGCATCTCCCATTTTTCAGGTGTTTTGTATTCTGGTGACATTTCAGCAGGCACCAAGTTTCTGGAGTCCTACTCTACAGCAAGCATCCTCTCTGGTTTTTGACTAAAAATTATCAACTCAGGCCTCTGGTCTGGCTCAATTTGCAGGTCATCCCTTTCCCTCTCTTTAAAAATACCTGGGTTCCTGGTCTCATGCCAAATACAAGGGAGAAGGCCAGAGACACAGAGACGTCTGGCAGATTGTCCCCCTACCTGAGGCCCTATTAGTGTGACCACATACTACAAGAAAGATGGAATCTCCCTGATTCAGCAGAACAAAATGAGCAAGAGTTGGCCCAGGCTTGTCTCTTGGTACAGATAAAGATGTGGGATGTATGAAACGATCTCACAAGCTCCCGTGTCATTTTAGTTTTGCTGAGCAATGGAACTGGTCCCTGTTTTATACAGGCCAGAAGAGGAAAAGTCTATCACATTTTGAGGAGGGATATGCAGCTGGGAAGAATCCAGAGGAAGAAAGAATTGAAGACAGTGGCTGCATAATCACTGACAGGCTGTATAGTATCAAGCATACTCCAGGACTCTGACAAAACTGGATTTAGAGTTTGCCTCTTGTTTGTAATTCACATATGTATTTTTGGTCTTTGTTTGTTTGTTTGTTTTTTCCTTTTGTGGAGAACGGAGTCTTGTTATATTGCCCAGGCAGGTCTGGAACTCCTGGGCTCAAGCTATCTCCCTGCTTTTTGCCTCCCTAAGAGCTGGGATTATAGGCATGAGCCACCGCACCTGTCCAGTAATTTATATACGTATTTTTTATTGTCATAAAATATAAACAACCGGGGAAGGGTGCAGTGGCTCATGCCTGTAATCCCAGCACTTTGGGTGGCTGAGGCGGGATCACCTGAGGTTGGGAGTTTGAGACAAGCCTGACCAACATAGAGTAACCCCATCTCTACTAAAAATACAAAATTAGCTGGGCATGGTGGCACATGCCTGTAATCCCAGCTACCCAGGAGGCTGAGGCAGGAGAATCACTTGAACCTGGGAGGTGGAGGCTGAGGTGAGCTGAGACTGCGCCATTGCACTCCAGCCTGGAAAACAAGAGTGAAACTCCATCTCAAAACAACAACAACAACAACAACAACAACAAAACAACCTAGAACTTGTCATTTTAATCACTTTTAAGCGTGCAGTACTGTGGCATTAAGTATATTGTCATTGTCATGCAACCATTACCACTACCCATCTCCATCTTTTTAATATTTCCCAGATGAAACTGTATACCCATTAAATGCTAACCTCCCATTCCCCTGCCCCACAGACCTTGATAGACCAGTTCTACTCTCTGCTTCTATGAGTTTGACTACTCTACGTATCTCGTATAAATAGAATCATGCAGTATTTGTTTTTCTGTAACTGGCTTATTTCACTTAGTATAATGTCCTCAAGGTTTATTCATGTTATAATTGCATCAGAATGTCCTCCCTTTTTAAAGCTAAATAATATTCCATTGTATGTATATACCACATTTTAAAAATCCATTTATCCACCAACGGATGCTTGTGTTGCTTCCACATTTTGCTGTTGTGAATAATGCTGTTGTAAATACGGGTGCACAGATACTATGGAAATATTTTTAAAATCATGGCTAATATATATTCTTTGAAAGCAATGATTAGTAGCTAACATTATGTAAACAACTGAGGAGCCTCACTGGGCATATTGTAATGAGGAGAATAATTTCTAGTACAATAACAAAAAAATGGCTGTGACTAAGGGAATTATGGGAAATTGGTCTTCCCCACTGTGCCAGAATTATTTTCTTAAAAATAAAATATCACCATGTCACCTCTCTTCTTTAGGTATATCCTCTAATGTACATTAGTTTCAGAATAAAATACAAATTCCTTAACATGGCATTCATGACCTTCGCCAAGCTTCCCAGCCTCATCTGTTATCTATCCATTTATCCCCAAGCTGCCTATGAAGCAATCATTCTGTACAAGGAGCCCACCTTGTTCTTTTATGCCTCAGGCTCTACACTCTCTATTCCTTTCATCTTTATCTTGGAGAGCCCTTCACTGTAGTACTGATGACATGGTATGGTATAGCAGCAGTCTCTTCCCATGTCATTTGCCTATGAGCTAGAGGGTGGGGATTTTGTGTTACTCTTTTCTATAATACTTCTATTAATCACGGAAGGACTTAATGCTTTTTTATGTGATTGAATGAGGGAAAGTGTAAATATTGCTCAGTAGATAAAACAGGATTTGAACATCTTGATTGAACCCCTGTTTGGCTATATGAATCCCTTTTCAAGTGACAAGAAAGGATAAGCCACAAGCACATCTGAAACCTGAAAGGTTTTCATTTGAAGACTCAGATGAGAACTGCACTTCCTTCAGGTTTTTTTCAGCACATGGACAGCAAGAGTACATACTGTAAATTCGGAGTTCAAATTAGAGAGAAACAGGACCAGAGTATGAATTAGAGAAAAATGGTATGAATAAGGTTTTGCAATTACTGAAAAGCTTCAACATAATCTCTTTAGATAGTCTTTCTCATGGGCCTTTTAAAATTTCATACAGCAGGAATCATTTATTTATTACTATTTATTTATTTTACTGAATTAATACTTTTAATTGACAAAATCATATAAATTTATAATGTAAAACATGTTGCTTTGAAATATGTATACATTGTGGAATGGGTAAATTGAGCTAATTAACATGTGTGTTACCCTATATAGTTATCAATTTTCTTCTGAGAACATTTAAAACCTACTCTCTTAGCAATTTACAAGAGTACAATGCATTGTTGTTAACTATAGCTACCATGTCTTTACAATAGATCTCTTGAACAGATTCTTTCAAACTGAATTTTTGTATTCTTTAACCAACATGTCCTTCAGACCACCCCACTCCAGTCCTTAGTAACCATCATTCTGCTATCTACTTCTATGAGTTCACCTTTTTTGATTCCACATTCAAGTGAGATTATGCAGTATTTATTTTTCTGTGCCTGATTTATTTCACTTATAATGTCCTTCAGATTCATTCATATTGTTGAAAATAAACCTTTAAAAATAAGAAAATCATTTCATTTGCAACAACATAGTATGCTATTTTTTTTATTTTTATTTTTTGAGACGGAGTCTCTCTCTGTTGCCCAGGCTGGACTGCAGTGGCGCGATCTCAGCTCACTGCAAGCTCTGCCTCCCGCATTCACGTCTTTCTCCTGCCTCAGCCTCCCAAGTAGCTGGGACTACAGGCGCCCACCACTATGCCTGGCGAATTTTTTTTTTTTTTTTTAGTAGAGACAGGGTTTCACCTTGTTAGCAAGGATGGTCTTGATCTCCTGACCTCGTGATCCACCCACTTAGGCCTCCCAAAGTGCTGGGATTACAGGTGTGAGCCACAGCACCCAGCCCATAGTATGTTATTTTGTATATATACCACATTTTTTTTATCCATTCATCCATTGATGGATACTTAAGTTGACTCCAAGTCTTGGCAATTGTGAATAATTCTGTAATGAACATGTTAATGTAGTTATCTCTTCAACATATCAATACCATTTCCTTTGGATATATATCCAGAAGTGGGATGGCTGGATCATATGGTAATTACAGATTTAAGTTTTAGAGGAAATTCCATATTTTCTATAATGTCTCTACTGATTTACATTTCTATCATCACTGTGCAAGGGGCCCCTAGTCTCCATATCTTCTCTAAGACATGTTATCTTTCATCTTTTTTATTATGGCCATTCTAATAGGTATGAGGTGACATGTCACTGTGGTTTTAATTTGCATTTCTCTGATGATTGGTGATATTAAGTATTTTTTTTATTGGGTATGTGTATGTCTTTGTTTGAAGAGTGTCTCTTCAGGTGCATAGCCCATTTTTTATTTGGGTAATGTGTTTTCTTACTACTAAGTTGTTTGAGTTCCTTATATATTTTTGGATATTAACCCCTTATCAAATATCTGATTTGCAAATATTTTCTCCCACTCCATAGGTTACTCTGTTGATTGTTTCCTTGTTTGTGAAGAAGATTTTTCAGTTTGGAGTAATCCCATTTTTCTATTTTTCCTTTTGTTGCCTGTGCTTTTGGGTTTATGTCTAAAAAATCATGCCCAGACCCATGTCATAGAGCTAGTCCCCTGTTTTCTTCTAATAATTGCACAGCTTGAGGTCTTACGTTTAAATCTTTAACCCATTGTAAGTTGATATTTGTATGTGGTGTGAGAAATTCAGTGTTCTGCATTTAAATATCCAGTTGTCCCAATACAATTTATTGAAGAGATCATCCTTTCCCCATTGTGTATTCCTGTCTCCTTTGTTGAAAATCAATTGACTGTAAATTCATGTATTTATTTCTGGGGCTCTATTTGGTTCCATTGGTCTATGTGTCTCTTTTTATGCCAGTACCATGCTGATTTGATTACTATAGCTTTGTATTATATTTTGAATTGGGGTAGTATGATGTTTTCAGCTTTGTTCTTTTTGCTCAAGATTGCTTTGGCTGTTTATGTTCTCTTGTGGTTCAATATGAATTTTGGAATTTTTTCCTATTTTTGTGAAAAATGTCTTTGGTATTTTGATAAGAACTACATTGAATCTATGGAGTTTTTTGGGTAGGATGGACAGTTTATTGTTCCTCTGTTCTTCCAATCTATAAACATGAAATATCTTTTCATTTATTTGTGTCTTTTTCAATTTCTTTCATCAATATGTTATAGTTTTTAGTGTATAGGTCTTCACTTCCTTGGTTAAGTTTATTCCTAAGTTTTTTGTTTATTTGCTTTTTGTAAATAAAATTGTTTCCTTGATTTCATTTTTGGATAGTTCATTGTTAGTGTATAGAAATACTACTGATTTTTGTCTGTTGATTTTACATCCTACAACTTTACTAAACCACCTTATTAGTTTTAACGTGTGTGTGTGTGTGTGTGTGTGTGTGTGTGTGTAGTTTAGGGTTTTCTACATGTAAGGTCATGTTGCCTGTGAACCAGGACAGTTTAACTTCTTTCTTTCCAAAGTGGATGGCTTTTATTTCTTCTTCTTCTTCTTCTTCTTTTTTTTTTTTTTTTTTTTGAGATTTCCTCCTCTTCCAATACTACTACTCTCCTTCTCCTTCTCCTCCTCCCTCCCTCCTCCTCCTCCTCCTCCTCCTCCTCCTCCTCCTCCTTCTTCTTCTTCCTCCTCCTCCTCCTCCTCCTCTTCCTCTTCCTCTTCCCCTTCCTCTTCTTTTTCTCTTTGAGACAGGGTCTTTTTCTGTTGCCCAGGCTGGAGTGCAGTGGCAAGAAATGGGCTCAATTCACCCTCTGCCTCCTGTGTTCAAACAGTTCTCATGCCTGAGTAGCTGGGATTACAGGCACGCTCCACCATGCCTGGCTAATTGTTTTGTATTTTTAGTAGAGATGGGGTTTCGCCTTGTTGGCCAGCCTTGTCTCGAACTCCTGACCTCAAGTGATCTGCACACCTCAGCCTCTCAAAGTGCTGGGATTACAGGCATGAGACACCTCACTCTGCATAGATGCCTTTTATTTCTTTCTTTTGCCTAATTGTTCTGACTGGGACTTTCAGTACTGTGTTGAAGACAAGTGGAGAGAGTAGACATCCTTGTCACATTTCTGATATTATTGAAAATTTTTTGACTTTTTCCCATTGAGTATAATTTTAGTTTTGTGTTTGTTACACATGGCCTTTACTGTGTTGAGGTACTTTCCTTCTATACTTAATTTGTTAGGAGTTTTTCTTTCTTTCTTTCTTTTTTTTTTAATCATGAAAGGATGTTAAATTTCATTAAGTGCTTTTCTTTTTAACATCTGTTGAGATGATCATATGGTTTTGGTCTAACAGGAATAATTTAAACTAAATTTCATGATACCAAAAGACTTTAAAGATCATGAGGCAAGTCTTGCTCTCTGGGACTTGGTTTACTCATTGACAAAATGAGAATGTTGGACCAGAGATTCTGAAATGCTCCAAATTTCTGTCAATTTGGCTATGCTCTCCAAATACAATATCCTAAATCTAAGTACCTCCAAAAGTAATCCTGAACACCTTTTATGGTTAGCATTTTTTCCCCTAGACACAGTTATCTATGATACATACCTATGCATATAATTTATATTCTCTGGTACTAGAAGAACTCTGTTTTCTCACCACTTTGAGGCCCTGCAGACATTTCTCTCCCCTGAGCTCCCTTCTCTTTGCAAAATATCACCTAGCTTTTTCTATTTTATAATTGACAGGGTCTTCTCCATGTTGGACGTGCCCTACTCTATCCTTACCATCTTCAATGATGGGAAAAAGAATGAATTCTGAGACTTCAGTGGAATCAACCTGCTACATCTAAAGCCCAGGTTTCATGTTACAATGAATGAGGGCAAGTCAGTAATATCAGCTGAGATTTCATCCAGGACTAGGAGTAATTTGAATTTTAAGATTTGTTTGGCATAAAAGTAGGATGAAAGCTTCTAAGAGAGAAGAAACAGTTATAAGAGATGGAAGGAGATTTGGGACCTCTTTCCTCATGGAATCTTTACAGATGAGTCCTGTCATTTGTTGTGTTAATTTTCTGTTGCTGTTGTAAAAAAAGTTATTACCCCATTAGTGGCTTTAAACAAACACAAATTTATTATCTCACTGTCCTGTGGATTGTAAGTTTTGTTTGGCTTGGCTGGATCTCACACAAAGTCCAGTGGACTCTGAGTAAGGTCTCACAATATCAAGATCTAGGTGTCATCAGGACTGTGTTTCTTACTGAGTTTCTTGGGTGAGAATCAACTTCCAGGCTCATTCAGATTGCAGGATAAATCCAATTCCATGTGATTTTAAGACTGGCATTTCTATTTCTTTGCTGGTTATCAGCCTATGAGAGTGGCAGGAGATGAGGTTGGTAATGGAGGTTAGGGCCAGTTTGAGTTTAGTTGGCATTTGGATTCTGTTGTAAGGGCAATAAAAAACAATTAGAGTGCTTATGCAAAGGAGATACATGATTTGATTTGTGTTTATAGACATTACTTGATAATCCATGTGGGCAATTAATTCTAGTAATACAAAAGTGGAAACAGGAAAACAAAACAGAAATCTATTCAAGCAGATCAGGCCAAAGATCACAGTGGCCTGACCAGGGGCATAATAATAGAGTCTAAGATCTAGACCCTGAAGTAGTACAACTTCAAGCTTTCTGACATAATTTGAGAACCTCAGGATCGACTCATGCAGTTTTTGAAATTAGATGAAGTCTTAGAGAACATTTCACAAAAGCACTGCATTTCAAAAATATAAGGCAAAAATCCAGCCTAAAATAACTTGTCCATGCTCACACAGTAAGTTGGTGATAGAGCGGTGATTAGAACTATGCCTCTTGACACCCAGTACAGTGCTTCTTTTACTGTATTCACATGCTTATATTGGTCCTTATCAAGTATTTCACAAGCAAAATATTGCTCACAAAATGCAGAGACCATTTTGACTAAGAAAAGAAGGAAGATATGTTGTTCTTGATGTTGGGGGTTATTTTAGGTAAAATAAGAGCATGGATCAAAGGAAAAGGGGACCTGTTTGCAGGTATCTGAGAGATGAGGCTAAAGGGAAAAGCTTCTTAGAAATAAGAGCATGACTGATTTTCTCTTATGCCACCAGAATAGCCTGGCAAGGCTGGGCCTGGTTTCCCACCAGGTAAAAGTGATGGGTTCCCGGAAAGCCAAAGCTTTTCATGTATTGGCAAAATCACAATTTAGGATGAGGGCGTGAACACATCTTCACTTTATACTCTGCTAATTTAGCATCTGCTGCAGTTAAGAAAGGGTATGTGTGATGCTCATGTATAACAGAAGCCAAAATAAGTAATAAAATCTGCCCTTAGTGGTAACAATGTATTATAGCATAATGCAATCTTCTCTGACTTCACTCTTCATCATCTCTTCTACTTATTCATATTGATTTAATCTTATGGTATCTGCATAATGCATATAAGTCACATCTAAGTGTGTGTGTGTCCTTGATATACTTGTGTACAGTCACCCCTCATTATCCTTGGAGGACTGTTTTCAGCACTTCCTACAGATACCAAAAGTTGAAGATACTCAAGTTCCTTACATAAAATGGTGTCGTATTCTCATATAACCTAAGCACATCCTCCTGTATACTTTACATAATCTCTAAATTACTTATAATAACTAATAAAATGTAAATGCTATGTAAATTATTGTTATGCTGGTATTGTTTTCTCATTTGTTTTTAAACATTGTTCCATTGTTCTTAAGCAAAAAGAACAAAGGTGGAGGCATCACATATCTGACTAAAAACTATAATATAAGGCTACAGTAACCAAAACAGCATGGTTGTTATACAAAAATAAACACATATACCAATTGAACAGAATAGAGAAACCAGAAATAAAGCCACACACCTACAGCCATCTGTTCTTTGACAAAATTGACAAAAACAAACAATAGAGAAAGGACTCTATATTCAATAAATAGTGCTGAGATAGCTGGCTAGCCACAGGCAGAAGAATGAAACTGGGCCCCTACCTTTCACCATAAGAAAAAAAAAAAACTCAAGATGAATGAAAGATTTAAATGTGCAACCTCGAACTGTAAGAATCCTAGAAGACAACTTAGGAAACACCATTCTGGACATTGGTCTTGAGAAAGAATTTATTACTAAGTCCCCAAAAGCAATTGAAAAAAAAAAACCCAAAAAATTGACAAGTGGGACCTAATTAAAGAGCTTCTACATAGCAAAAGAAATTATCAACACTATCAACAGAGTAAAAGGAAAACCTACAGAATGGGAGAAAGTATTTACAAATTAAACATCTGACAAAGGTTCAATATCCAGAATCTATGAGAAATTTAAACAATTCAACAAGCAAAAACAACCCATTAAAAAGTAGGTGAAAGACATGAACAGACACTTTTGAAAACAAGACTTGTAAGTGGGTAACAAACATATGAAAAAGTGCTACATATCACAATTCATCAGAGAACTGCAAATTAAAACCACAATGCAATTCCACTCAGAATGGCTATTATTGAAAATACGAAGAACAGTAGATGCTGGTGAGGCTGCAGAGAAAAGGGAAGACTGACATACTGTTGGTGAGAATGTAAATTAGTTCAGCAAGTTTGAAAAGCAATTTGGAAATTTCTCAAAGAACTTAAAACAAACTACCATTGAATCCAGCAAACCCATCACTAGGGGTGTGTGTGTGTGTGTGTGTGTGTGTATATATATATATATATACACACACATTATATATACATTATATATATATATATAAAATAATTCTACCAAAAAGACACATGAACTTATATGTTTATTGCAGCATGTGTCATAATAGCAAAGACATGGAATCAAGCTAGGTGCTCATCAATGGTCACTTGGAGAAATAAAATGTGGTACATATACACCATGGAATACTACTTAGCCATTAAAATGAATGAAATCATGTCCTTTGCAGGAACATGAATGCAGCTAAGGGCCATTATCATAAGTGAATTAATGCAGGAGCAGAAAACCATATACAGCAGATTCTCACTTACAAGTGGATGCTAAATATTGGGTATTCATGGATATAAAGATGGCAAAAATAGACACTGGAGACTACTAGATAGAGGAGAGAAGGAAGAGGGCAAGATTTGGAAAACTGCTAGGTACTATGCTCACTGTCTGGATGATGGGATTAGTCATGTCCCAAACCTCAACATCATGTTATCCATGTAAATGACCTGTACCTATACCTCCTAAGCGTAAAATATCAGTTGAAATTATACACATTAAAAAACCCATAAAAATAAAATAAAAATGAAGAGACCAGTGTTAGGAGAATAAAATATAAATTGTTGTACTTTTTTATTGTTTTGTTTTCCAATATTTTCAACCCATGGTTGGTTGAATCTGCATATGCAGAACCCTTGTATACAAAGGGCAGACTGTATGTAAATTATGTTTATATGTATTTCTTTTTTCTGTTGTGAAATCCTTGCTTAGTCTGAAGATAATTTAGTCTTATTTATGTCTGCTTAATAAAAATGAAAGATTTAGCAGACCCATAGACATCTATTTGCATGAATTAACTTATATGAGAGGCTTGTGTTTATTTTTCTGTCTTACTGAAGGAGAAGAGATCTTAGTGAATGCAGAGGTGGGGACTGGGAGAAAGGTTGGGGATTAAGAACAGGAGAATGTAGTGGACAATAGGTCATGTGCGCCTGCTTTTTGATAGCACTGTAGGTGAATTTTTAAGCAGATTTGTGGGGGGAGAGGTGGAAAGGAAAGGGGTGATACAGGAGAATGGAAACAGGAGGATGACTCTCTGGAGAGAAATGTTGGTAGCAGGAGCTAAATAATCTGTTTCAATGAGATAATTTGTGATACAATTCAAAATATATCAATTAGCTACAGCTGTATAATAAATTACACTAAAAAAATAGTGGTGTTTTTAATGGAGATAGATAGTAGAAGGAGTAGAAAGATGGTTACTAGAGGCTGGGAAGGGTAGTGGGGTATTGGGGGAGGTGGGAATGGTTAATGGATACAAAAATGGTTAAAATAAATGAATAAGACCTAGCATTCAATAGCACAACAGGTGACTATTGTCAATAATAATTTAATTGTATATTTTTAAATAACTAAAAGAATATAATTGGATTGTTTGTAACACAAAGGATAAATGCTTGAGGGGATGTATACCCTTTCTATGATGTGATTATTACACATTGAATGCCTATATCAAAACATCTCATGTACCCCATAAATATATATGCCTACTATGTACCCACAAACATTAAAAATATATATTTTTAAAAATACAGTGGTTTGAAAAATTGTAAATTATTTTTCACAAGTCTATGACTTTTATGAGCAGTTCTGCTAAATGAGGCTGGTTTTGGTTGGGCAGTTATTCCGGTCTTTCTGGGACTCAGGTGATCATCTGAGTATTGGCAAATCTAAAATTGCCTTGGCTGGGACAGCTACGTCTGTTTCACGTCTCATCCTCTAGCAGTCCTGTCTAGGCGTGTTGTTGAAAGTTCTTTTTCAAGTCTCTGCTTACATCAAGTTTGTTATTACCTCATTGGACAAATCACATGGGCAAAACTCAGATTCAGGGAGTTTACTATCAATGGATATGGATTCAGAGAGGAGTGAGAAGTTTTGCAATCAATCTACTACATATAAGCACATTTTCTTCAGGCCATGTCATAAAGATCTTGCAGAGTTGAGGAGTGGAGCATTCTCCTCCTTTAGGCCTGGAATGTAACTTGGGTCTGATGGAATGGGTACTGTAGAAAATACAGCAGGGGTTGGCAACTCCAGGAGCTCTCAACTCACTATTGAGGTGCTGGTGGGAGCATGTGATGAGTGAGTTACTCCATGAACAAAGTCTTTTTGACAAATTGCTTTGGGCACATAGTCATAATCATAAACAAATCTTTGGAAGTATATTTTGGAATACTTTAGCATAAATCTTCCTCAGCAGGAGTACAGAATTGTCATTCAGGATCTTGAGTGCCATGTTAATGGCGACAACCACCCCAAGTGACTTTCTACAGGAGATGTCAACAAAGGGACCAAAATAGAAGAATAAGAGATAAGTTACTACTGAATATATGTGGATAGCAACAATAATTGGAAAGGGATTTTAGCTAGATGGTGCTAAGATCCTATGATCTTGCAGGTGGGAGCCTTTGAAATAACAAAATTTGGGTATTCATGCTATAGACACTTCAGGCTGGTATGAATGACATAGGGGACATGCCAGTTATATTTACATATTTATTTGTTAAGGTTCCTGCCGTGAAAAATAGATGACAACCCAAATTCCTGCCCATTAAGAACACTGTTTCTCTCTTAAATTTGAAAGGTCTCATCAACGTTAAATAAAAAATACCTAATAGTTTTTTATTTACATATTTTTGAAAAAAAGACATGGAAAAGTAGGAAAATAATGTGCACTGGCATCAGGCAGACCTGAATTACCATTTTAAAATTTTATCCCTTAATGATGTTTAAGATTGACAAACTGCCTAACCTCTCTGTATCTCTTTTCCTCATCTATGAAATGGGATTGACCACATCTTTGTCACAAGATTGGGAAATGGATTAACAATAAAACATGTAAAATACCTGACACATCACAGGTGTTCTAATAAATAAATGTAGTTGTTTCATCATTTATTGCATATCAACTGGAGTCCAGGCATGGTCCTGCATGTTAAAGATGGAAAAGAGCCAACAGTCCCAGCATCCCACCTAGGGATTCAATGATTGAACAAATGAGTAACATATCTGTCTCCCCTTACAGAGCAATGGATTTCTTGAGATCACAATCAGTGATGAGTCCGTCATCTTAGACCCAGCATCTCCAGCATCTAGCAAAGGACTTGATGAGGCAATGCTTTTGAAATGAATTTTATTATATATTAGAAGTCTGGTTTTTCTTATCATGATTAATATGAAGTCTCTCATAGAATAGCTGTTTAGTACATTTTGAAAGTGAATGAGTGATCAAGAGAGAGAATGTAATAAAGAAAGGAGGAAGGAAGGAAGGAAGGAAGGAAGGAAATGGTAAAGAAAAGCCTCATCATTCAGTCTTTTCCACCAGAATCCTTGAATATTTGCTCTTGAGAAATATTGCTGCTCACCTCGGATGGAGCTACTTCTGCAGAAGTAAATGGACAGGCAACAAAACATAATTATGGCTTCAGGCAACCCAAGACAGAATGGGAGCAGGGGAGTGGGGGAGACATCTAATACCCTAGTCCTCTATCTTCTTGGAATAAGATTGTCTTTTGTTAAATAAAAATTATTCCAATAGCTTTAGTGCTAGTAATAACTTTTGGCTACATGGATGATGTACATGTAACGATGAAGTCTGGGATTTTAGTGTACTTGTCACCCAAAATGGGTACATTGTACCCAATAGGTAATTTTTCATTTCTGACCCCCTTCCCATACTCCTCCCTTCGGAGTTTCCGGTGTGTATCACACCATTCTGTACGTCTTTGACTACCCTTAGCTTAGTTCCCACTATAAGTGATAACACATAGTATTGGCTTTCCATTCCTGAGTTACCTCACTTAGGTAATGGCTTTCCTCAAAACTATACAAATGCATGAAAATTAAATAATACTCCTGCATGATTTTTGAGTCAATAATGAAGTCAAGATGGAAATTCAAAAAATTTTCAGAATGAATGGTATCAGTGGCACAAGTTATAAAAACCTCTGGGATATAGCAAAAGCAGCACTAAGTGGAAAGTTTATAGCACTAAACACCTACAACAAAAAGACAAAAAGTCCTAGGGAAGCTCAGGGACTGAAATAAAAAGATAGAAAGGTCACAAACTGACAACCTAATGTTATATCTCAAGGAACTAGAGAAACAACTACAAACCAAACCCAAAGCTAGCAGAAGAAGAGAAATAACAAAGATCAGAGCAGAACTAAACTAAATGGAAACCAAGAAAACAATACCAAGGAACAATGAAATTAAAAGTTGATTCTTTGAAAAGATAAATAAAATTGATAAACCACTAGCTAGATTAACCAAGAAAATAAGAGAAAAGATTGAAATAAGCTTAATCGGGAATGAAAATGGAGACATTACAACAGATACCATAGAAATACAAAATATTATTTGAGACTAGTGTGAAAACTTCTATGCACACAAACTAGAAAAACTAAGGGAGGCCAGGCGCAGTGGCTCATGCCTGTAATCCCAGCACTTTGGGAGGCCAAGGTGGGTGGATTATGAGGCCAGGAGATCAAGACCATTCTGGCCAACATGGTGAAACCTCATCTCTACTAAAAATACAAAAATTAGCTGGGCATGGTCACGCACTCCTGTAATCTCAGCTACTCAGGAGGCTGAGGCAGGAGAATCGCTTGAACCAGGGAGTCGGAGGCTGCAGTGAGCCAAGATCGTGCCACTGCACTTCAGCCTGGAGACAGAGCAGGACTTCGTCTCAAACAACAACAACAACAACAACAACAACAACAAAAACTAGAGGAAATAGATAAATTCCTGGAAACATACAATCCACCAAGCCTGAAACGGGAAGATATAGAAATCCTGAACAGTCCAGGTTTAGTCTTGGGAGGGTGTATGTGTCTAGGAATTTATCCACTTCTAGATTTTCTAGTTTATTTGCATAGAGGTGTTTATAGTATTCTCTGATGGTAGTTCGTATTTCTGTGGGATCAGCGGTGATATCCCTTTTATCATTTATTGTACCTATTTGATTCTTCTCTCTTCTTTATCAGTCTGGCTATGTATTTTATTAATTTTTTTGAAAAACCAGCTCCTGGATTCTTCGATTTTTTGAAGGGTTTTTCATGTCTCTATCTCCTTCAGTTCTGCTCTGATCTTATTTATGTCTTGTCTTCTGCTAGGTTTTGAATTTGTTTGCTCTTGCTTCTCTAGTTCTTTTAATTGTGATATTAAGGTGTTGATTTTAGATCTTTCCCCCTTTCTCCTGTGGGCATTTAGTGCTATAAATTTCCCTGTAAACACAGCTTTAGCTGTGCCCCAGAGATTCTGGTACATTGTGTCTTTGTTCGCATTGGTTTCAAAGAACTTATTTATTTCTGCCTTAATTTCGTTATTTACCCAGTAGTCACTCATGAGCAGGTTGTTCAGTTTCCATGTAGTTGTGAAGTTTTGAGTGAGTTTCTTAATCCTGAGTTCTAATTTGGTTGCACTGTGGTCTGAGAGACTGTTTGTTATAATTTCGGTTCTTTTGCATTTCCTGAGGGGTGTTTTGCTTACAATTATGTGGTCAATTTTAGAATAAGTGTGATGTGGTGCTGAGGAGAATGTATATTCTGTTGATTTGGGGTGGAGAGTTCTGTAGATGTCTATTAGGTCCACTTGGTCCAGAGCTCAGTTCAAGTGCTGAATATCCTTGTTAATTTTCCGTCTTGTTGATCTGTCTAATATTGACAATGGGGTGTTAAAATCTCCCAGTATTATTGTGAGAGTCTAAGTCTCTTTGCAGGTCTCGAAGAACTTTCTTAATTAATCTGGGTGCTCCTTTATTGGGTGCATATATATTTAGGATAGTTAGCTCTTCTTGTTGCATTGATCCCTTTACAATTATGTAATGCCTTTCTTTGTCTTTTTTGATCTTTTTTGGTTTAAAGTCTGTTTTGTCAGAGACTAGGATTTCCTTTTGCCATTCCGGACATCAAATCTTTCTGGCCTGTTTTTAGTCTTTTCCCCAATATCCACATCTGAACTATTTTTTTGAGGCCAGCATCTTCCTGATACGAGAACCTGGCAGAGACACAACAAAAAAAGAAAATTTCAGGCCAATTTCCCTGATGAACATCGATGCAAAAACCCTCAAAAAAATACTGGCAAACCTAATCCAGCAGCACATCAAAAAGCTTATCCACTGTGATGAAGGCAGCTTCATTCCTGGGATGCAAGGCTGGTTCAACATACCCAAATCAATAAACGTTATCCATTACGTAAACAGAACCAATGCCAAAAACCAGTATTATCTCAGTAGATGCAGGAAAGACCCTCAATATAATTCAAAACCCCTTCATGTTAAAAGCTCTCAATAAACTAAGTATCGGTGGAGCGTACCTCAAAATAATAAGAGCTATTTATGACAAACCCACAGCCAATATCATACCACATGGGCAAAAGCTGGAAGCATTCCCTTTGAAAACCGGCACAGGACAAGGATACCCTCTCTCACCACTCCTATTCAACATAGTATTGGAAGTTCTGACCAGAGCAATCAGACAAAAGAAAGAAATAAAATGTATTCAAACAGGAAGAGAGGAAGTCAAATTGTCTCTGTTTGCAGATGACATGATTGTATATTTAGAAAATCCCATCGTCTCAGCCCCAAATCTCCTTAAGCTGATAAGCAACTTCAGCAAAATCTCAGGATACAAACTCAATGTGCATAAATCACAAGCACATGCTCACAGATAGGAAGAATTAATATCATGAAAATGGCCATACTGCCCATAGTAATTTATAGATTCAATGCTATCCCCATCAAGCTACCATTGATTTTCTTCACAGAATTGAAAAAAAACTACTTTAAATTTCATGTGGAACCAAAAAAGAGCCCATATAGCCAAGACAATCCTAAGCAAAAAGAACAAAGCTGGAGGCATCATGCTACCTGACTTCAAACTATACTACAAGGCTACACTAACCAAAACAGTATGATACTGGTACCAAAACAGATATATAGACCAATGGAATAGAACAGAGGCCTCAGAAATAATGCCACACCACATATACACCATAGAATATTATGTAGCCATAAAAGAATATGAGTTCATGTCCTTTGCAGTGATATGGATGAAGCTGGAAATCATCATTCTCAGCAAACTATTACAAGAACAGAAAACCATACACCGCATGTTCTCACTCATAAGTAGGAGTTGAACAATGAGAACACATGGACACAGGGAGGGGAACATCACACACCAGGGCCTGTCTGGGAATTGGGGGCTAAGGGAGGGATAGCATTAGGAGAAATACCTAGTGCAGGTGACAGGTTGATGGGTGCAGCAAACCACCACCATGGCACGTGTATACCTGTGTAACAAAACTGCATGTTCTGCACATGTATCCCAGAACTTAAAGTAAAAAAAAAAAAAAAAAAAAAAAGCAAAGCAAAGAAAAGAAATAGCGCCACACATCTACAACCATCTGATCTTTGACAAATCTGACAAAAACAAGCAATGGGGAGAGGATTCCCTATGTAATAAATGGTGTTGGGAAAACTGGTTAGCCTTATGCAGAAAACGGAAACTGGACCCCTTCCTTACATTTTATACAAAAATTAACTCAAGATGGATTAAAGACTTAAAAGTAAAACCTAAAACCATAAAAACCCTAGAAGAAAACCTAGGCAATACTATTCAGGACATAGGCATGGGCAAAGGCTTCATGACTAAAATACCAAGAGCAATGGCAGCAAAAGTCAAAATTGACAAATGGGATATAATTACACTAAAGAGATTCTGCACAGCAAAAGAAACTATCATCAGGCTGAACAGGCAACCTACAGAATGGGGGAAAACTTTGCAATCTATCCATCTGACAAAGGGCTAATATCCAGAATCTACAAGGAAGTTAAACAAATTTACAAGAAAAAAATAACCAATCTCATCAAAAAGTGGGCTAAGGATATGAACAGACACTTCTCAAAAGAAGACATTTATGCAGCCAACAAACATGTGAAGAAAAGCTCGTCATCACTGGTCATTAGAGAAATGCAAATCAAAACCACAATAAGATACCATCTCAAGCCATTTAGACTGGCAATCATTAAAAAGTCAGGAAACAACAGATTCTAGATAGGACGTGGAGAAATAGGAACGCTTTTACACTGTTGGTGGGAGTGCAAATTAGTTCAACCACTGTGGAAGACAGTGTGGTGATTCCTCAGGGATCTAGAACCAGAAATACCATTTGACCCAGTGATCCCATTACTGGGTATATACCCTAAAGATTATAAATCATTCTACTATAAAGATGCATACACATGTGTGTTTATTGCAGCACTGTTCACAATAGTAACGACTTGGAAACAACCCAAATGCCCATCAGTGATAAACTGGATAAGGAAAATGTGGCACATATACACCATGGAATACTATGTAGCCATAAGAAATGATGAGTTCATGTCCTTTGCAGGGACAGGAATGAGGCTGGAAATCATTCTCAGCAAACTTACACAGGAACACATGGACACAGGGAAGGGAACATCACATACCAGGACCTGTCTGGGGGTGGGGGGTTAGGGGAAGGATAGCATTACGAGAAATACCCAATGTAGATGACAGGTTGATGGGTGCAACAAACCACCATGGCACGTGTATACCTATGTAACCAACCTGCACATTCTGCACATGTATCCCAGAACATAAAGTATAATAATAATAATGATAATAATAATAATAAAATAAATTTCAAAGCTGACAAAAAAAAAAAATCCTGAACAGCCCACTAACAAGCAGTGAGATTGAATAAATAATAAAAAAAATCCTCCAACAAATAAAAGCCTAGGAACAGACAGATTTACAGCTGAATTCTACCAGACATTCACAGAAAAATAAGTACCAATGCTACCGAAACTATTCCAAAAGAGAGGAGAGCATCCCCCCTAACTCATTCTATGAAGCCAGTATCACTCTGATACCAAAGCTGTGAAAGGACATAGCAACAAAAGAAAAGGAAACACCAATCTTCTTGATAAACATACACACAAAAATCCTCAACAAAATACTAGCAAACCAAATCCAATAGCACATTAAAAAGGAAGTACACCATGATCGAGTGGGTTTCATCCCACGGATGCAGGGATGGTTCAACATACTCAAGTTAATAAATGTGACTTACCACATAAGCAATTAAAAACAAATACCATATGATAGTCTCAACAGATGCAGAAAATAATTCAATAAAATCTAGCATACTTCATGATAAAAATCTGAACAAACTAAGCATAGAAGAAACATATCTCAAAATGATAAAAACCAAATATCACAAACCCATAGCCAATATCACACTGCACAGGGAAAAGTTGAAACCATTCTCCCTAAGAAGTGGAACAAGACAAGGATGCTTACTTTCACCACTTCTATTCAACATAGTACTGGAAGTCCTAGCCAGAGAAATCAGGCAGAAGAAAGAAATAAAGGGCATCCAAATTGGAAAAAAGAGGAAGTCAAACTATCCCTGTTTGCTGTTGATATCATATTGTACCTAGAAAACCCTAAAGTCTCTTCCAAAATACTCCAAGAATTGATAAATTAATTCAGTAAAGTCTTGGGTTATAAAACCGGTGTACACAAATCAGTAGCCCTGCTATACACCAACAACAACCAAGCTGAGAATCAAATCAAGAACTCAATCTCATGTACAATAGCCTCTTTCTTTTTCTATTTTTTAACCTTCTGAATGACAGGAATTACTCCCTCCCCCAATGCTCATGTGTGCTCATCTCATATACCAGAGTCTTCAGTCGTTTTTTCTCAACAGCAAGCACAAGGGTAATTTATCTTCCCCTGGCTAACGTCCTCCAGGGAGTTCCATCTCCCACTCTCCTCACTCCCTGCTGCATTCTAACTTCTCACCACCCAACCATTGCTGTCTCTCAGCCCTTACCCCAACCCCTCGGTTGTCAGAATGAGCAGAAATTAATTGATTCAGAGGCGCTGTAGTAGATTAAAACATTCCAGTTATACTGCCTCAGTTTTCGAGAAAAACGGGGAGTCTTTAAAAGATAAAGAGGGGGAACTAGCATCGAGTGAAGTGGGGTTGGGGAAGAAAAGGGGATGATCTGAAAACTTGGATATAGGGTTAATGTATTAGAAATTTGGCCTGCATTCTTCTTGGGACAATGTTGCTGCATGAAATAAATACCGTCTTGAACTTTCAAAATGATTGCCATATGTTTTGGGGTTGGAAAGTTGCCTATCCCTTCTCTTCACTTCTAACTTCCCTCCTACCCCTATTCTTGTTGATTCACTTAAGGCTTAAGTTTGGTGAAATCCATATCTTTGCCATCACTTTGCTATAGGTTATAGATAAACTGGAGAGGAAGCCTTGTTGCCAGCCACTGGAGAAGGGGAATTTTCTTCTTGTTGGGTGCCAAAAGGCAAAGAGATTCAAACACTTGCAGCAGTTCTTGCCTGATTGAGGGAGAACACTGGGAAACCACAACAAAGTCCCAAGGCTGCTCCGAAAGAGTAAGGAGAAAAAAAATCTTTGGATTGAATACTGGAAGTTGTAGGGAGGCATATTTTAGCAAAATAGGGGTAAAAACAGAAATATTCATAGGAATTAGAAATATCCTAAAATAAAGGAGACTTCCCCAGAAGGTAGAAGCTTTCTTTAACTGGGTATGTTTAAGCACACATGTCAAGATACTGTTGAAAGACATTATGAATTCAATGAAGGCTTTACATAAATCTATGGTTTACAAGATTTTGTGGCTATGAAAAATTTTCTCTTTGTTTATGTTTGATCAGACTATACTGGAACCCCCAGTGTATACATAAGGATAAAAGCAGTGGTATACATTTCTTGGAAAATTATTTAATATTTTTATTGTCTTGATTAATATAAAAATAAGAGATCTGGAGTCACAGTATCATGACACAGTATTGATAAAGTCCTGAGTGACATAGATTTGTGACTATATATAACAACATTAAAAAAAACACTTGCCTGAGAGACTTTGGATACTTTTAAATTAACAGAGATAATTGGAGAAATGGTGAAAAGAGTTTTGCACCAAAAGCCATGAACTTGGCAATTCAAGTTAGCCCACTTGAAATGTCTTGATATTTTATGTACAACTAATTTATTTCTTCTATTGCACAATTTAAACATGTGAAGAGTCTCTGAAACATTAGAGGTCCATGGTACATCATTTTCAAACAACTGCTCTAGAGATCCATAAGCTCCCATTCACTTCTGATGTTGTACAGTTTTAAGAATCTTGAGTACAGTGAAGATTGAGGGATTTCTTATCCATGTGGTAGGCTGCATGAATCCTGTATTTACTTAGGAGTGTTGGTTATGCTCATGGAGTTAATTAGGAAAATATTGACTCTATACTGCATGTGGAAGGAGATAACCTTTCAGCAAACTAAGGCTGAAAAGCAACTCAGTCTAACATAACTGATCAAGGTACATGTTGTTAACAATTGCTATAAGGGATACTGAATAATCTTAAATATGTGTCTTGATTCCCAGAAGCAGATCTTGAGGTAAGAGTTCTAGTGTAGATAGTTTTTTTAGGAGGTAATACAATAAAGCAGCAGTAATGAAGTGGGGAAGTATAACAAGGAAGGAAAGGAAACCTTTAAGTAGGTTTTTAAGTTATTAAGTAAATCACTGCTATAGGCATCTAGAGCTCTCATCCTACTGGGGAAGTCTGGGAGCCAGTGTTGAACATGCACTTAAAGTGATCCTATGGATGACCATACCCACATTGGGATGGCTACTGTAAAAATAAGAGTGAAAAACAAAAAATGACAAGTGTTGGCAAGAAGGTGGCAAAATCAGAACCCTTGTGCACTGTTAGCGGTAACGTAAACATGGTGCAGCCTTCATATGAAGCAGTATGGCAGTTGCTCAGACAATTAAAAACAGAATCATCATATGATCCAGGCATTCTACTTCTAGGCATATACCCCAAAATAATTGAAAGAATGAACTCAAAAATAATTGTACACTTAATATTCAGGGTGGCATTATTTACCATAGTCAAAAGGAGGAAGTAACTCACATGTTCAGTAGCAGATGATTGTATAAACAAAATGTGGTATATACATATGATGGAATATTATTCAGCTTTATAAACAGGAAATTCTGACACATGCTACCATATGGATGAACCTTGAGGACATTAGGCTAAGTGAAATAAGCCAGTTACAGGAAGACAAACACTGCATGGTTTCACTTACAGGAGGTACCCAGAGTAGTCAAAATTACAGACAGAAAGTAGAACGGTGATTGCCAAGGGCTGGCAGGAGTGGGAAATGGGCAGTTAGTGTTTAATGTGCATAGAGTTTAGTTTCAGTTTTGTAAGATGAAAAAGTTCTGGAAAGTGGTTGCGCAACAATGAATATACTAAACATTACTGAACTGTACACTTAAGAATGCTTAAGAGCGTAAATTTTATATTATGTGTATTTTACCACATTAAAAAAAAAACCACCTATGGGAGGAGCAAGGAAGCTGTGTTATTTACACACCAACACCTGTTATTGGTTGAGGGATGCACCCAAAATATTGATTCTCCCACTTTACTTCTGGTCTGTTTCAGACATAAGTTAAGTGGGCTTTCTGGCCTGAGGAAGCCCACACACAAAGAATTGAGAGAGGGGAAGTCTTGGGAGTTGGAAAATCAGGCTAGCGTGCATGGAAATGGTAAAAATAAAATAAGAAGCACCACATCAGAGAGAGAAAAACTGGTGTGAAAATCATAGTGGAAAGACCTGGGGCTTTGTGTTCAGAACCAGTTACATAGTCTAAAATCTAGAATCATGAAAACTAGCTATGCAACCTTGGGACATTTTTCTTTTCACTTCTCTCCACCTTGAAGCCTGCATCTGTAAAATTGGGATGATAGTACCTACAGTAGACAATTGTCATTTTGGTATACCATGCATATGACTTGTTCCCCATTGGGGAGGCTTCATTGTGTGTCTGGAAGGAAAGCAGAAAAGTCAGTATGAGATTTGCATCTTTTCATGTGTCCTGGAATGAATGGTATAACTCTGAAGTGGCTCATTGGATGCCTCTGCCTTGGACTTTCTAGGTCAAGTGAATGTGTCAGATACAGTGGAACCAGGGAGAGGGGATTCTCAGTTGGAGCGGAGGTGTCTCAGTGTCAGCATTCATAGAGGGGAGGTCTACAGATGCCTCTTTTTCCTCTGCCCAACAACAACCTGTTGTTTAAGAGAGGCAGAGGTGAATTCTGTTGTTGCTGATACAATTCCCACCTCTTAGGGGTGTTTGGAGATTAAAAGAAATTAGATATGAAGGGCATTTTGCACAGCTCCTGGCAGGGAATGGTGTGGATCCTTTCCTTTCTTGACAACACGGAAACTTTGTAACAGGACTGCATACTCTCTTACGAATGCAGGCTTCTGGCTTTTTCCCGTTCTTGTCTATCCATCATGCTCACTCCCCCATGTAAACTTCATGCATTCTTCCAGGAAAAACAAAAAGGTAAGCATTTATAGAAATCTGTTTCATGACTTAATTCTATCCAGAAGAAGGCACAGAATGATGGATGTTTAAAGTTTGGTTGTAGTTCATTGACATCATCTATCATAGTGTTTTTTGGCTTTTTTTTTTTTTTCTATTTCTTATTGTTGACACTTTCCTCCTGGTGAAATTATAGATAGAGCCCCAATACATGAATTAAAAGTTAAGTTGTTACTTTGTTTCCAATTTGCAATATATTATTTTCCTTTGCTAAAAATGGCCTTCTGCTTTGAATTGCAATAATTTATGTTCTTATCCCACTTACTTGGTTTTCTTTATCTAAGTAACCATCTTCCCATTCTCACCATTACACATACTGTAAAATTAGGCACATAATGAACAGTCAATGAACATTTATCAAAAGAAATAATCCACTACTGGTAGGGGGCAGTGTTTTCACCTTTAGCTTAATCACCTAGTGATTTTATGTGGTTGAAAATGTCTACGGTAGCAAAGGGAGAAAAGAACTGTTGAGATTATGAGGACACAGTAGCTGTTGGTCTCATAGGAGCAGATAAAAAAGAAAAAATCAGTAAGACTTAAATGATAATGAGTAGGATATTCAAGTTAGTTTTGTTCTTTCATTTTAGGAACTGCAAAAATAGCATAGGAAGTTCCAAGGTACCATTTACTTAGTTTCTCTTGATTATTTTACATAATGATAGTATATTTAAAAATTAGAAAATTGATATTGGCAAAACACTCCTAAACTACTGACTTTATTCATATTTCACCAGCTTTTTCTATGTACTTGTTTGGTGTATGGTTCTATGAGATTTTAACACATGTATACTTTTGTACAACTACTACTACAATCAGGATATAGAAATGTTGCAACACCGTCACAAAACTCCCTCATGCTAACTTTCAGTAGCCACACCCTCCCCAAGTCTGACTCTGACAACCACTAACCTGATTGAGGGATGGTCTATCACTAGAAGTTTTTCACTGCAAGAATTTTATATAAATGGAAGCATACAATATGTAATCTTTTAAGATTATAAAGACACAGCCTAATGTCTTTAAGATTTGTCTAAGTTTTTGGTTGTGTCAATAGTTTGTTCCTTTTTAACGCTAAGTGGTATTATGTTGTATGGATATACTAGTTTGTTTATCCATCTAGTTGAAGGATGTTTGAGTTATTTTCAATTTTTTGAACTTGCAAATAAAAGTATGTCTTTGGCCGGGCGCGGTGGCTCAAGCCTGTAATCCTAGCACTTTGGGAGGCCGAGACGGGCGGATCACAAGGTCAGGAGATCGAGACCATCCTGGCTAACACGGTGAAACCCCGTCTCTACTAAAAAGTACAAAAAACTAGCCGGGCGAGGTGGCGAGCGCCTGTAGTCCCAGCTACTCGGGAGGCTGAGCCAGGAGAATGGCGTAAACCCGGGAGGCGGAGCTTGCAGTGAGCAGAGATCCGGCCACTGCACTCCAGCCTGGGTGACAGAGCGAGACTCTGTCTCAAAAAAAAAAAAAATAAAATAAATAAAAGTATGTCTTTGTCAGTTCAGGTTGCTATAACAAAGTACCAAAGACTAGGTGGCTTAAAAAACAACAACAAAAAATATTTTTCACGTCCATGAGTACCCAATGTACAGTTCCCACTTCTAAGTGAGAACATGTGGCATTTTGTTTTTCTGTTCTTACATTAATTTGCTTAGAATAATGGCCTCCAACTGCATCCATGTGGCTGCAGAGGACATGGTTTTGTTTATTTGTTTCTTTTTATGGTTGCATAGTATTCCATGGTTTACGTGTACCACATTTTCTTTACCCAGTCCTACATTGGTGGACATCTGGGATGATTCAATGTCTTTGCTATTGTTAATAGTGCTTATTGCCAGAAAATTTTTATTTTAGCCATTTTATTAAGTGTGTACTGGTATCTTATTGTGGCTTTAATTTTCATTTCACTAATGGTAAACGAAGTTGAAGATATTTTATGTATATATCTTCTCTCTATATACCTTGTGTGATAAAGTGCCATTTTTTTAAATAAGATTGATTGTTTTCTTACTGTTGAGCTCAGAGCATTCTTTACATGTTCTGATTAAAAATCTTTTGCCAGACAAGTGATTTGCTTATTTTCTCCTAGTCTACGGTTGTGTTTTCATTCTCTTAACAATAACTTTAACAGAGCAAAACTTATTAATTTTTTAAGGTCAGTTTTAACTTTTTTTATTTTATGGATTATGGTTTTGGTGTCCTATTTAAGAATTCTTCACTTTACCTTAGGTTACAAGGATTTTCACCTATGTGAAATGTTCTTATAGTTGCAAGATTTATATTTAACTCTATAACCCATTCTGAGTAAATTTTTGTGTCAGATGTAATATTTAGTTCAAGGTACATTGTTTTTGGTCTATGGATGTCCAGTTGTTCCAAAACAATTTGTTGAAAAGACTATCTTTTCTTTACTGAAATGCTGTGAACTTTTATCCAAAGTAAGTTGGGCATATTTGTGTGTGTCTATTTCTGGGTTCTCTGTTCTGTTCCCCTGATGTTTGTGTCTATCCCTTCATCAGTGCTACACTGTACAGTTTACTGTAAGGATATAATAAGTTTTAAAATAAGGTAGTATAATTTATTCAATTATATTATCTTCCCAAATTATTCTAGCTATTCTAATACTTTGGCTTTCCATACAAATTTTAGAATCATTTTGTCTATATCTACAAGAATTCCTGATGGGATTCAACAAGAATTGTATTAAACCAACAGGTCAAAATGGGGAAAACTGACTTTATTAGTCTGTTTTCACACTGCTGATAATGACATATCCAAAACTGGACAATTTACAAAAGAAAGAGGGGTTATTGGACTTACAGTTCCACATGGCTGGGGAGGCCTCACAATCATGGTGGAAGGTGAAACACATGTCTCACATGGCAGCAGACAAGAGAAGAGAGCTTGTGCAGGGAAACTGCCATTTTTTTAAAACCATCAGATCCCGTGAGACGTATTCACTATCATGAGAACAGCATGGGAGAAACCTGCCCCCATGATTCAGTTATCTCCCACCAGGTCCCTTCCACAACACATGGGAATTATGGAAGCTAAAAATGAGATTTGGGTGAAGGTACAGAGCCAAACAATATAATTCCACAACCTGGCCCCTCCCAAATCTCATGTCTTCACATTCCAAAACCATCATGCCTTCCCAACAGCCCCCCAAAGTCTCAACTCATTTCAGCATTACCTCAAAAGTCCACAGGCCAAAGTCTTATCTGAGACAAGGCGAGTCCTTTCTGCCTATGAGCCTGTAAAATCAAAAGCAAGCTAATTACTTCCTAGATACAGTGGGAGTACAGGCATTGGGTAAATACAGCCACTCTAAATGGGAGAAATCAGTCAAAACAAAGAGGCTACAGGCCCCCTGCAAGTCTGAAATCCAGTAGGGCAGTCAAGTCTTATAACTCCAAAATGATCTCATTTGAATGCATGTCTCACATCCAGGTCATGCTGATGCAAGAGGTGGGCTCCCATGATCTTGGGCAGCTCTGCTCTGTGGCTTTGCAGGGTAGAGCTTCCCTCCCAGCTGCCTTCATGGGCTAGCCTTGAGTGTCTGTGACTTTTCCAGGTGCATGGTGTAAACTATCAGTGGATCTACCATTCTGGGTTCTGGAGGACAATGGCTCTCTTTTCACAGTTCCACTAGGCAGTGCCCCAGTGGGGACTCTGTGTGGGGGCTCCAACTCCACATTACCCTTCTGCACTTCCCTAACAGAAGCTCTCCATGTGGGCCATGCTCCTACAGCAAACTTCTGACTGGACATCCAGGCATTCCCATATATCTTCTGAAGTCTAAGTAGAGGCTCCCAAACTCCAATTCTTGACTTCTGTGAACTTGCAGTCTAAACACCACGTGTAAGCTGCTAAGGCTTGGGGCTTCTATCCTCTGAAGCAACAGCCAGAGCTGTACCTTGACCCCTTTTAGCCATGGCTGGAGCAGCTGAAATGCAGGGTACGAAGTCCCTAGGCTGCACAGAGCAGGGGGCCCTCGACCTGGCCCATAAAACCATCTTTTCTTTCTAGGCCTCTGGGCTTGTGATGGGAGGGGCTGCCATGAAGACTTCTGACATGTCCTGGAGACATTTTCCCCATTGTCTTGAAGATTAAGATTCAGCTCCTCATTACTTATACAAGTTTCTGCAGCCATCTTGAATTTCTCCTCAGAAAATGGGATTTTCTTTTTTATCACATAGTGAGGCTGCAAATTTTCCAAACTTTTGTGCTGTTTCCCTTTTAAAACTGAATGCTTTTAACAGCACCCAAGTCACCTCTTGAAAGCTTTGCTCCTTAGAAATTTCTTCTGCCAGATACCCTAAATAATTTCTCTCAATTTCAAAGTTCCACAAATATCTATGGCAGGGCAAAATATCATTATTAGCTTTGCTAAAACATAACAATAGTCACCTTTGCTCTGGTTCATCCTTATCTTCATCTGAGACCATTTCAGCATGGACCTTATTGTTCATATCACTGTCAGCATTTTTGTCAAAGTCATTCAACAAGTATCTAGGAAGTTCCAGACTTTCCCACAGTTTTTTGTCTCTTTCTGAGCCCTCCAAACTGTTCCGACCTCTGCTCGTTACCCAGTTCCAAAGTCACTTCCACATTTTCAGGTATCTTTTTAGCAATGCCCAACTCTACTGGTACCAATTTACTGTATTAGTCCATTTTCATGCTGCTGATAAAGACATACCCGAGACTGGGCAATTTACAAAAGAAAGATGGTTATTTGACTTACAGTTCCAGGTGGCTGGGGATGCCTCACAATCATGGCAGAAGGTGAAAGTCACATCTCACATGGTGGCAGACAAGAGAAGAGAGCTTGTGCTGGGAAACTCCCATTTTTTAAAATCAGCAGATCTTGTGAGACTTATTCACTATCATGGGAACAGCATGTGAGAAACCTGCCCCCATGATTCAGTTATCTTCCACCATGTTCCTGCCACAACATGTGGGAATTATGGGAGCTATAAGATGATATTTGGGTGGGGACACAGAGTCAAACCATATCACTGACTTTTTTACTTTGTTGAGATTTCCAATTCATGAACATAGTATGTCTTACCATTGAAGTATTTATTATTATTTTTCATAAATTTTGTGTAGTTTTCAGCTACTAATAAAGATCCTGTGCATGCTTTATTAGTGTTGTTGTTTTGTTTTGTTTTTTTTTGAGATGGAGTCTTGCTCTGTTGCCAGTCTGGAGTGCAGTGGCATGATCTTGGCTCATTGCAGCCTCTTACTCCCCAGTTCAGGTGATTCTCCTGCCTCGGCCTCCTGAGTAGCTGTGATTACAGGCACGTGCCTACACGCCCAGCTAATTTTTGTATTTTTAGTAGAGATGAGGTTCCACCATGTTGGCCAGGGTGGTCTCGATCTCCTGACCTCGTGATCTGCCCACCTTAGCCTCCCAAAGTGCTGAGATTACAGGTGTGAGCCACTGTGCCTAGCCATTTTATTAGATTTATACCAGAGACTTAAACCTAAAACTTCAGGGTTTTGGTTTTTTTTTTTTTTTTTTTTGAGACAGAGTCTCGCTCTGCCGCCCAGGCTGGAGTGCAGTGGCCGGATCTCAGCTCACTGCAAGCTCCGCCTCCCGGGTTCACGCCATTCTCCGGCCTCAGCCTCCCGTGTAGCTGGGACTACAGGCGCCCGCCACCTCGCCCGGCTAGTTTTTTGTATTTTTTAGTAGAGACGGGGTTTCATCGTGTTAGCCAGGATGGTCTCGATCTCCTGACCTCGTGATCCACCTGTCTCGGCCTCCCAAAGTGCTGGGATTACAGGCTTGAGCCACCGCGCCCGGCCTTTTTTTTTTTGAACTATGATAGGTGGTATTTTGTTTTAAACTTGAGGTTCTAATTGTTCATTTTTAGAAGATAGAAATATTGTTGATTTTCTTTTCTTTTTACGTTGTATCATACAATCTGGCTAAACTTACCTAACAGTCTGGGAGTGCTTTTGTAGAGTCAATGGGGTTTTCCATCTAGACTATTTTTAAAATTCTTCTCTTAATGTCCCACTTAGTTAATTTCTTAGAGAAGTGAGAATTAAATAGGGCCTGATGTCATCACTGCACATGTTCTCTTTAAGAAATAAACAACTGAGATTCAGAGTCTTAGGACTGATATAGCAGAAGACAATAGCTAGGATTGGAAGAAAAATCTAATATTAGAATACTTTTTATTCATAGTGAATATGAGAAAAAGATTGATAAATTCAGTAATGCCTGGATTCATTAAAAAATGAATAGAAGCAATAAAGTAATCTTTCTAGCTCTTGTGAATGGCCTATTATACTCTGTGTGTTGGTTTCCAGATTGGGCCATGTGAGATGAACAACTATCACACTACACTTAAATACTACAGTCTAA
This sequence comes from Papio anubis, assembly GCF_008728515.1. Lineage (NCBI taxonomy): Eukaryota > Metazoa > Chordata > Mammalia > Primates > Cercopithecidae > Papio > Papio anubis. The sequence continues at coordinate 85,540,768 of NC_044988.1, read as the reverse complement.
AGACGTTGAGGATTATTGCCCTTAGACAGAATGCATTGTATGGCATTGAGTTGTGGTTAACTTTTGACTGTAACTTTACACTTAAAAAATATGTCTTCTTAGCGTATTATAGAAATTCAGTACACAGGAAATGGGTTCAAAAAGACTTGGTTTTAGTCCTTGCTGAATGAACTTAAGTAAGTTACTTGATACCTAAATCTTAGTTTCCTAAGCTGGAAACTTAGAATGGTACAATATATTTTATTATATTTGTATATTTCATAGATGCTAATAATGTGATGAGATAGGTGTCATTGTTTCAATGTTACAACTTAGGACCCCCTGGCCTAGGGGGTTTACCTTGCTCAAGACTATACTACTACTAAGAAGCCCAGAGAGGATGTGTATCTAATGGTTGTTGGATTCTAAAGCCCATGCATTTAACTATTAAATTATAGAAAGTCCAAATTGGCAGAATAGAGAAGTTATTAAAGTATAGCAGGACCACAAAGGAGAGATAAGAGGGACCATGTACTACAAGGCCATATTCTAGCCGTGAAATAAAGTAGAATTACCTGCCAGGAGTAGCTTGTTGATTTTCTGCAATTAGATTTTAAACATAATCATTAACAGTGGGACCATATGGAGACACCTTAATGCATTTAAAAAACAGGTATTGTCAATGTATTGTAATTTAATTTTAGTGGTCATAGATAGAACTGGGTTTTTAGTTAGCAAGATAGTTTTCTCCAACTATTTACAGAAATTTCCACTGAAGAGAAATGATGAAAGACACATACAAGTATTCAGGGGAAATAGAAAAATTGAAATTTTATTTCCTATCTCAAAGAAATAGAGTTGGGGCTAAATTAAGAGAAATTTCAGCCACAGTTTTTTTTGTTTTGTTCTACCATATTGCAAAAATTAGTAGGAACAAAAAGGAAACATTGAATGAACAATGTATGCTGCCAACAATCCTCTAAAGTAGACAGTCATTTTATCTTGAAGATAATGCTCAAAGAGGTGATTGAACTTATTTGTGGTTGCACAGCCAGTAAACTAAATCTTTGGTACCCAAAGTCAGGCTCCCCTGATTGCAAATAGTTGCTCCAACCAATACGTCATGTTGCCTCTCGAAGAATAAAAATCTTGTCCTGATTTTGACTCCGAGGTGTGTTTACCAGTATGTTAAAGGAACTATATAGTTTATAAATTGTGTGGCATTATTACCACTGACAAATCCAATGAGTCATTAGCATCCTTAACCGGGTAGTGTAACTGTTCCTGCCATGGTTGTCTTGTTTGCCTTCCATCCAGAGTTTTGAATTAAATATTCATTCACCATTAAAATATTAATGCAACCCCACTGTTTCTGTAACAAATATTAATTTCTTATGGCATTTCCAGGAAATGCATAAGTTATACATTTTATATTCCATGGGAAACTGCTCATTCTACTTTTGTTCATGGCTACTTTTGTTCCCAGTTTTGTTCACTCCTCTTGGGTACAGGAGTCTGGAAAAGAGCAGGAGAGGGGAGGTGTTTGATTTGTAAATCGAGCCCCTGACCAGTCATGACTTTCCCGACATTTTGCTGCTGTGTTGTTACTGGTCCAGGAAATCCTCCCACCAGCAATTCAGGAAGCCTGTGGGATAAAGCCAAGGAAGACCACTGTGATTAAAACCCGCTCAGTAGGTTAAACTTTTAGAAATCACTGAGTGTTAGGATTTCAGGATGGATCGTTTCATCCTCTTTCATTATCCTAGCCTCACTCACTTTTCTTCTCTCCAGACAGGAATGCATTTCTTTTTTCAGCCTTGATGCTTTTCAGATGTTTCCTTATTAGAAGAACATCATATTCACGTTTTGGGGAAAGGGAAAGGTGACAATTCATAGTTAGAGGGGTCTCTTCTTATAGTCTCAGAGAGTTTTCTTTGCAAAATTGATGCTCAGAATTATCCCGTGGTGCTTGTCAAAATGTAGATTCAAAATGTGATTGGTCCATCGCAAAACTCACTAAATCAGAATCCGGATTTGGGGTGTATTTAAGACCTAGGAGATTACAATGCAGCCAACATCTGAAATGCTTCAGTGTATGTATTGAATTAACTAGGCTTTGGTTTGGACAAATTTGGATTCAAATTTTAGCACCACTCCTTATTCACTGTGTAACTCTGGGCAAGTTAACTTTGTAGTTCCCCTATTGATAAATAGGAATAATAATAATACTTCAAAATGTGATTCTTACAACTGGATGAGATGCTATATATGAAGCAATTAACATAGTACATGACATGTAATAGATGTATAATGATGTTATTTATGAATCATATTGATAATATCAAATTCATAGGTAAATAACTTTGCAAATCCCAACCTCCACACAGGAAAATTATATCATCTAGCCCTGTGTAGCTCCTTCTCCATCAGTGGAGCAGTGTCCCTGGGATGTGAGGAACTTACAAGAAGCAATAAGATAATTTCAAAGGGAGACAAGATTCATAGGCCAAATCCCTGGAGTCCAAGGCAGCCTAATAGAGGACCCCCAACATGTTGTCTATAAGGCTTATGGTTTTCAGAATTAATTTGTATTGTGTCAGCTAAAAGAGTTCCTTCTTGAGAGCCTTGACGGAGGCTGATTAATTGGGCAATTTCCCATGACTATTTCAGGTCTTTGAAAGTTGTTTCTTGCCCAGTACCCACCCTTGGCACATCTCAGAAGTGGAGCTCTCTGGACTTTGCTGCTCTGCCCCAGGACCACTGGGGTTCATCTAGGGGTTCTGAGGGAAAGTCTTGTAATTCTAGAATTTTAGGGCTTTAAGGTTAAATATAACTAGGCAGAAAACTTGATTCTGTATTTTACCAGCTGGGTATATGGATAAGTCATTTAACCTTTCAAATTCTTAGTTTCTGCACTTTAAAAATAGTTCATGATATGAAAATTAAGAGAGAAGACACATGCAAAATGCCAGGTCATACAAGTTATACTCTCTTCTTACTTTGGTTTGTAATTATTTTCCTTTGGTCTATACTTTCAATATTTTTATCTTTCTTGCAAATTTTGCAATAATTGCTATAATTCATCTTTTACTGTTTCCCTTCACCTCTCCTACCTTAATTTATTAACTTATCTAAGTACAGAGAGAACTCTTTAAGCCAGGAGACCACAAAGCTAAATATTACTTTGGGGTCAGAGCTGTACTGAATCTTTGTAATCACCTATATGTCTGCTTTATTCAATGGTTGCTACAATCAGCACCCCCTCCCTTTCAAATTAATAGATATTAAGAAGTTGAACTGCTTTTACGTTCACTTGGAGTTTCCAGCATGCTGTGGCTGTAAAACCAAACTATTCCAAACTAGGACATGTTAGTAGAAATGGAATGCTTAGAGCAAGAGAATCTGGTTTTATTCTGATTCCGGCTGGTCAATCCACAGTCAGAATGGAGTATCCAGTTGTGGGAATTATACTTTGCTACCAAAACAGACAAAGAGTAGTATGTTAAAGAGGGAATCATGTTGACAGTGAAGTGATGACAAAAACAAGCCAGATAAGAACAAGCAAGAGATTTGAGCCTTGAAGGGATAAGATGATGAGGAATGGACTAAGATGTGATCGCGGGTAACACAAATCTGAAAAGTGGGATTCAGTGTATTCTATGAAACTGCAAATGAATAGAATTAGATTCAATGATTACATTTCACAAAGATGTGTGGGCTCGACTTTGTGAGAAACAACTTTCTAACAACAGAGGAATCCTAAGATGGAATTCACTGCTCTATATGGTAGTAAGCTCCCATTTCTGCAAATGTTGTTGGGAAGAATGTTATCCATGTCAATATTTTATTGGAAATGACATTAAGCAACTTAAAAAATTCCTGAGATTCTATGGATGAATCATAGAGATACTGTACAAGCAGGAAAACATTTCTCAAAGTGTGTTCCTCAGAATAGGCATGTTTTAATGTAAGGGTTTTACAATCAAGTAAGTTTGAAAAATGCTTATTTGGCTTGGTTAAACACCTTCCTAGAGCATTTATTTAGTTAATGAGTACTGTGAATCTCCAAAATTGTACAGGCTATATAAAAAGTTTCCAAAAATTGTTTGGTCACAGAACCCTTTCATTTACTATGCAGTTTTTCCTAGCGGAACATCTCATAATACTAGTGTATGGTAAGCACTTGTGTACTCTTGCAGTGGTAGAGTAGGCTTTTGAGTCATAAAGAAACAGGCTTAAATCATGGCTCTTCCATTTACTAGCTATCTATTTTTGGACAAGTTACTTTTATTTCTCTGTGCTTCCTTTATCTTATGTGCAATACCTACAAGGTCTGAATGATGCAGAGCATAATACTTCTACATTGTAAGAATATTACAAATGTTGACCATGACCATCATCATCATCTTCATCATCATCAATATTTTGGACAAGATCTGATAGGGGTTCTGCTTCTACAGTAGTCTTTAGAGTCATTTGAGATTTAATGCAATAAAATGTTCATGGCATTAGTTTTTTGGAAGTGAACTTGGCAATATCAATTTAATTTTAAAATATCATGTACCCTGACTTCTCCAATCCTTTTCAAGAAAGCCACCTTCAAAAGTATCTGCACAAATACACTAATATGCAAGTACACTAGAAAATTGTGTGTAACATCAAAAGACTAAAAAAGATCTAAATGTCTATCGCTAAAGGCTTTTTACCAAAACAAAACAGCAACACAAAACAAGACTTTCCACTGTGGTATTCAATGTGGTCATTAAAAATAATGATACAGATCTGTTGGTGTTGACAAGAAAAAATTTGGTAAGTGAGAACCGTAACATTTTGGAACTCAAAGGGTGCTCAGAGATAGAAGCCTAGCTTTCTTGTTTTACAGATGGGAAGATAACATCCATAACGGTAACTGACATCATGACATCAGAGATGTGATCTAGCTACAAAGTGGCCAGGAAACTGTATCTGGTATATCTCCACTGCCCTGATGTATAACAATAGGTCCAAAAGGAGAGAAGCCCTCAAGATTCTTACCACCTCATTTAGCCCCACCAATGTCTGTGTAAATCAGCACCCAGCAAATCAACATCTGTGTAAATCAGCACCCAGAAAGGGGGAAGACAACCATTCTCACAAGTCGAGGAGCCTCTACCCTACTAGAAAGCACTCCTTATTTGTCTCCAGGCTGCCCAAAAGAATCAGACAGGAAGAATGCTGGCTCAGTGACCGTCTGGTTTGGAAATGGGAACAGACGGCTGTCATGTTCTGAAAAGCCCATTAACGTTCACTGAATTATTCAGTTTCTTCCTTGCTCCTTCGCAGAGTGTTCTGTCTTTTACGGATCCATTCAGTGCTTTCCAACTTTCCACTCTTCAAGAGGGAAGTCATGCTTTGTAAACTTTCCTGTATAGCTAAGTTTGGAAGAAAATTCAATGATCAGACCATCTTTGGTCCCATTTTATGCTATTCCAATACAGCCGTTGATGTTGAAAGGTGGCTAGGTTGGGGCGGGAAAGCACTAGTGCTAGGGAACATGCATTCAAATTCCAACTCTTCCACATTAACACCACAAACTTGGACATGCTACTTCACCTCCTGAGTCCAATTTCTTCTCCTCCAAATTTTACAGATGAACTGTAATATTACTTTAACTAACACTGGTCTTTAGATAACTAAGTAGAAAGAAATATATGCAAAACTGCTTGTAAGCAAAGAAGCACAAAGCAAATTTTATGTATACAGTACTTACTATTACAACATTGAGGCATTGGAAGGAAATCCTCATCATTTGTCTAAACTTGTCTTTAACTTTAGTGAGTTCTGATCCATCTAAATAACATCTGAAAAGCAACAACACATGTAAAATTGACTTCAGAGAATTTTAGATTTGAACAGACTATTGCCCTTAGCATCATAATACAGGCTGCTGTATTTACTATCAGAAGCTCAGTTCTGTAGTGGTCTCCTGACAAGAACTCAGTATTGTGTCCCTACTGATTTTTTTGGATATCAATGTTTTCCTAAGCTACTGCTCCCTCAATCTCTTGTTCACCTTCACCTAAGCGAAAAAAAGACACTTACTGGAATGAATATGTCACTTATCACTTATGTTTCATAATACCCCTCTGAGCTAGGAGGGTCATCTGGAAATTTGGCATGCGAGACAAAAAAAAAAAAAAGGTTTATATCTTTTGCAGACAAACATGGAATGAATAACAGAGACATAAATGTGATGAAGATTGAACAGGGAACAGTTGAGCAATTGAGTAACATGACTCATTCTTACCTCATTCATATTTATTAACAATAATAATAGTCTACAGAAGGGCTCCAATGTGTCAGAGCTTTATTTGCATCATCTCATTTAATCTTCCTAATAAACCTATGGTGTGTGAAGGTTAATTCTCACTTCTGAAGAAGGAGGAAACTGAGGATCAAACATATTGTGCAATTTGCCCAAGATTTCAAGATGAGTAAGAGATAGAGGCTTAACCAGGGTTGCCTAAATACAAGGAACTTTTGTATACAACACACCAGTGTTTCTCCTTGGATGGACAGACTTCACATGCTTTCCATGTTGGAATTGTGCTTAGCATATAATCAATGTCCACTAGATATGCTTTGTTTATGTTGAGTTAGCATTGCTGCACAGTGGACAAAAAAAGTTAGACAAAAGTAAGAAACTTCCAAATAAATCACATTGAACGACAACAGGGTAGACCCATTGCTGGTCTATATATTATAAATCCCAAGTTTTCCTCTTGTCTTGAACATCAATATATTGTGTGACTTTGAGCAAGGCACTAAACCTTTCTATGCCTCAGTTTTCCTGCCTGTAAACAGGGACTGTTGTACTTGCATCACATATCTAGCTGGGTGGTTCCAGAAATCAAATGAGATGTCAGGACAAGCACTTGGCAATAGAAAGACATTGCTGTTATCATTGTTCTTTATGATTAAGCATAGAGTTTATGGTATCTCTGTCTGAAAAATAACTGTGATAAACTCATATAAGCAAAGGGCTGGGAGGATTGTATGCAAAGACGTGAATGGAGGGGAGTAGGCGGTGTGTGGGTGAGCAAGATGAGTAATATGGGTACTGTGAGGCATGAGAAGTATTACAAGAGTTCATGGGAGGCTGAATTCAATCCAGGATAACAAGTCTGTAGGGTGAACTGGAGGTGAGACAGGTGATACACAGAAGTGGATTTTGGAAGAAGTCAAAGACGGGATTGATTGACTCACTGATTCACTTCTGGCCCCATCTCCTGGAACCACAAAGCAAGTGTTAACCCCATGGAATAGCTTAAGGCAGAAAAAAAAGTGCCTTTAGTAGATTTACACTGGGAATATACTAAGTATATGGGAATAGGAAGACAGTCAAGAGTAGCAATTACAAAGACAATAGTCATAAGGACAAAGTGATGTATTAAAAAGTGATTAAAACAGAGCATTGAATATAGTCAGCACTTAATGAATGGTAGTGATGATAGTGGTACTGTTCATTGGATGCTTAGGGAATATGAAAAATAGAAATGTATATAATGTAGCCCCTGACTTCAAGAAACTCACAATCAGTAGGACCATTCAGGAAAGACTTGAGAGAGGAAGAAAGAAAATGGAACTCTGATAGATTGTTTACAAAATGGTTCTAATACCTCCACTTATTCCTGTATCCACATCTTTTGCAATGCTATTTAACAGCTTCGCCCATTAAGTGGAGTCTTCCTCTCTAACCCTCAAATCTGGGCTAGCCTTGGATTTTGCTTTGCCAGTAGAATGTGGCAGAAGTGACTGTGCTAGTTTTGAGTATAAGTCCATGAGGTATTACATACATTTGCTTTGTCTCCTAGATCCTTGCCAGCTGCCATGAAGACCAGCCCAGGCTAGCTAGATAATGTAAGACACATGGTTGGTCAAGTGACCCATCTCCCAAGTTGACAGTCAATTGCCAAGCAATGAATGAGGCCATCCTAGACTAGTCAGCCCCAATTGACCCACCAGAAGACTACAAACACATGTGTGAGACCAGCTGATGTCTTCACAGCCTGGACAGATAAGAACTTCCCAGAAAACCTAAAGACTCGTGGGCAGTAAGAAATTGTTTTGTTTTAAGCCACAAAGTATTTGAGTGGTTTGGTATTTAGTCATAGACAACTGATACTGGAATTGTATTCTGTTCCTGTATACCATCTTCTCCTATCATCATCACAACTGCTCTGTGAGACTTTGCATCATGGACCCCATTTTTGAGATGAGGAAAGAAAGATTTAGTGAAGTGAGAAGTAATATACCCAAGGTCAGGGGACTAGAAGTGGTACAGTCAAGGCTTTACTCTGTCTGTCTGTTTCAAATTCTATGTAGTTCATACTATGTCACACTACCTTGAGTAAGGTGAAAAAAAAAATGACTTGTGGGTTGATCAGGGCGTTTGACTTTGGGACAAGAGTTGAACATAGTGGAGACAGGAGAGCAGGCCACGCACGGGTGGGGCTCCGTGAGGGCATGCACCAAAGTCTGAGCAAGAGAACACCAAGAGTGAAAGCAATAAAGGTCAAGTGGGATGATTCTTGTCTAACCTTCTTAAATCATGAAAGAAAGGAAAAGTTGATCACCAAGTGAAAACAAGGAGGGATTTCAGGAAGAAAGAATGACACAGGTGAGGGCTGGAAACATGGTGAATCAACATTCCCATCCAAAAAAGGTGTGACCTTAAGTGGGAAAGAAGAGAAATAAATGGTTTAAAATAGGAATATCATAGCCAAACATGGGACAGCACAGAATTTCCAGTACTTCCCTCGCAACACAACTCCCCCCTTGCAAGGAGAAATAAATTTGGAAGAGAAGTCTGGAAAGACCATTTTATCAGAGCCCAGGAAAATCTGTGTCTTGAACTATACCAGAAATCCTTCATGCATCTCTTTCATTGTTCCTTTGTTCAAGATCCTTTCTCCTGCTCTATAAGTAAGGGAATTCTTCAAGGCTTTCTCCTTGGAATTGATGCTACTGCCGCTCACCTAATAATTATAACCACATGGTAGGATAAACTTTCTTTGCATATAGTAGGATCACACTTCTAATCTCTCTGGGGTGCAGTGGAACATGAGACTAGTCCTGATCAATAAGTTGTAAAGATAAGTATTATGTGTCTTTTCCATGCCAGAATATTTAAGGGATAAACTGAAGACCCGCCCAGCAGAGGTCTTTTTCCCTCTGGTGCAGAGACAACATTCAAGATAGTGGTTGCTCCATCAACTTGGTTTCCTAAGTGACAGTGTATGGGAGAGTTTCCCTGTCAACCAGTGATGAAAGCAATACATAAACCTTTGTTATTTTAAACCACTGAGAGATGGAGGTTGGTTGTTACTGAAACAGACCCTACTTTCTTCTGAATAAGGAATCTTCTTCTCTTTGCTGGTCTAGATGAAAACGCATTAAAGTGTGTTCTTTGTAACATCAGTTCTGAGAGGTTATCTATTAAAAGGATTCTATTGTCAATAAACTCTGGACAGCACTGCCTACCCTAGCCTCATCTTAGAAAATCTCTATAAACACTTTGAAGCAAATTGGAGTATGCTATTCTAGACTCTGTCTTTAGCAAACCTATATATTCTTTAGGTTTCAAACACCACATGTATGCAGCTTATTTCTGAATACATAACTCCTCACTCTTAGAGGTCCCCACATAGAATGTTATTCTGACATTTCCAGTTCAATATGGAAGATCTCATGATCTTCCTATAACTCAATCTGCTCCTATTTATTTATCATACTTCTCTAAAGACACTAAGACATTTTCTATTTTCTGTATGTATATACAGTTCCAAGCTCCCTAAAGTCATAAAATAGTCCATCACTATGTATGCCTAAACCAAGCACAAAAAGTGACCCATAATGTGTATTAATAATGATTATTAAAAGGACTGGCATCAGGGAAGCACCTTATAACTGTAAGGATGTTTATTCTGTCTTTTCAAATATGACACTCCTGGAAAATACATAGGTTTTAGAGTTCAGGAAATTATGGTTGCATTTCAGCTCTCCCTTCATATCTTGCAAACCTGGCATGTTAATTTACCTGAGCTTTTTGTTTTTTTGTAAAATAGGTATAAGAATACTAACACATAACCTTGTAGTGAATATTAAAGTATACTTTACAGTTTCACCAAACATGTGAAAAGTGCTTAAAATTTTAAGTTATCTTGCCTTTCCTCCTGAACAAATAATGATCTTTGCCAACATTTAAGTACTGTTGGTACAATTTGAGTTATTAATTTTCTGGAAAGAAAGTACAAGCTCTATGAAGGTTATCTTTAATGTATCTTAGAAAATCTCACAGTGATCAGGTCTTGACTGTGATTTTGTTTTCCCACTACCTTCTGGTTCTAGCCACATATTTCTCTCTCTCCTCAACGTGATGCCTTGTTCCTGGGCATCATCATTCATCATTCAGCTCCAACACCATTCTGGCTATTCCTTAACTGCTGTTGGTCTTTTCACTAACCCATTCTCCACATTGCTCCCAGAGTCATCTTCCATAACGGCAACTAACTCTCCTCCTGATAACTTTTGAATGGGACCCCATTGCTCTTAGAATAAAGACCAAGCTCCTTTCATGGCTTGAATTACCAGAAAGGCACTTCAGGATGTGCCTCTCTGACTACTTTAGCTTTATCTTCTGCCAGTCTCCTCTTTAAATTCAACATTTCAACTATACTGAACTGATTTGATTATGCAAACAGGCTGTATTTACTTGCATTTGCCAATACTGAGTCCTTTACCAGGCAAAAATATCCTAGCCCTTCATTTAGTCAATCTCAATTCATCCCTCAAGACTTGGCTGAGAAACCTTGAAGAAGGTTTCCCTGTCTAAGAAAACTTCCTTAGCCTCATTCCCGTGGCACTTGGCTACACTCCAATATATTCTTTGTGCCCATGAATAGAACACGCATCAGGTTACTAGTCTGCCTCTCCCACTAGGAATTTCCTGAGGGCAGGCACAATGCTTGAGTAGGAAGTCAGTAGAGAGATGTGTTTTGAATGAATGAATAAATATGTTCTTTCAGGAGCAGCAGCAGTCATTAGTTCTCTTCATTGCATTGGTCACTTAATGCTTTTTGATCATGTGGCAGAATGCACATTCTTGCCCCCTTGTAGATGGGTGAGCTAAGTAATTAGTTCCAGCCAATGAGACGTAAGTATCATTTGTGAGTTGAGCATTTAATTGTCACAGTAAGTCCTTCCAGAGCACTTTATTCTTTGAAACAGAGACAAGCAACATTAAAGTTGGTGACTGCTCCATCAGCCTATATCTCTTTAGAGGCACATGAGTAAGAAATTAATGTTTGCCATTTTAAACAATTGAGTTTTCAGGATTGTCTGTAACTACAACATAATCCATCCTGACTTACACAGAAGGGATGCAGAAAATGTGACCTAGTACAGTGAAGGAAGCGTAGAAAGAGGGGAAAGTGATGGTGGAAATAAAGTCCCTCTTGTTGTTAAGGCTGAGAATTCTCCTGAGAGGTTAAGCAGCAGCTGCCTCTGGTTCAAGGTGAGCAGCACTTGTGAGGGACCCAAGGGTTTGGCAGGTATGCAGAGGCACCTTTATAGGGTGGCTGACATTTATGATCAACATCAGGTTATGGCTGGGTAAAGAAAAAGAGTTTTAAGGTCATGATGTCAGCAGAATAAAACTCCCTGCACATAATATGAGTAATCTCTGTGGCTCCGCTCTTTGTGGACCAGTTTGGGGTAAATTTTGATCCCAGCGTTTTGTTCGAAAGTTTCCATGTAGCCAGGAAGCAGAGTCAGGCCATGCTGACTCTTACTGGTGAGTGTACCTGACATATGTACTTAAGAATGCATTCCTTCTTGAGTAGACTGCACTACTGGGAAGTCTTCATAGTTTATTGGGATGTTCTCTTGAGTTCATTCTTGTTGGTGGCATGCAAGCATTGCATGGATCATGGCTTTTATGTGGGAGATATTACTTGCAATCCATTTTGCAGAGATAAAGTGTGGAACTCAGAACTTATCTAAATAATTCCAGAAAGAAAATAGAAAAGATAAGATTAAAATCAGTATAATATTAAAGATAATCCTTGAAGAGTGCTATCTCTGGGATAGGCACAATGCTAAATGTTTCCCATGAATTTTGTCATGTATTCCTTCCAGTGATCTTATAATGTAAATATTATTTTTATCCACTTTCACAGATAAAATATCTTAGGCTCAGAAAGATTTAGTGACTTTCCAAAGGTCACGCAGTAAAGAAGTGGTTGAGTCAAAATAAAAATTGAGCAATCTGACTTTAGAGCTGTGCTCTAGACTACTTCATTACACTATGCCCCAAAGGAATAAAAGTATGTTAAATCTCTCCTTTATGTTAAGCACAAAGAACAGAAATGTGCTTAGTCATAAGAAAACTTGTTTTCAGACAGAATAATTAACTTGCTAAAGATTTACAGGTGGTAGAGATTCTTCTTGGGTTCCCCCACCCCCACTGGGTTGTTTCCTTTAGAGTCTCCTAACCTTCATGTCTTGCCTAACAATCTGGCAGGTAGTTAGCCTAATCCTTCTCTTATGGCTAGTTCCAGATGATTTTTCCAAACTTCAAAAATTGTGCTTCTTTGGAAGTCCATTCATCATTCATTCACTCAATAAGCATACTGAGATCCTTCTCCATATCAGGGGGACAGAACTACTTAGATAATGTCATGACAGAGATGAAGAGGAAATAGAGTAGAATGTTCTGAGGTCCTCCTAAAAACTTACTATCACATACTTTACATGTATTATCTTATTTAATCTTCAGCAATCCAATAAGGTAGGTATCATTTTTTTCCATTTTATAGATAGATTAGATAAACAAGGCTCAGAAAAACTGAATAAGATTTGAAACTCAAGTTTTGCTGGCTTCAAAGTCAATAGTCAATCTACCCTTCTAGTCCAGAAGAGACTACTTTCTTTCTGATGTGTCATCGGTAGAACAGTTCCAAATGATGAGACACTGAGCTCCTGATACTGAATCAGAGTCATCTAGGGTTTAGGTGAACAGTGCAATTTCTGGTTCTCACACAAGACTTGATGATTTGGGGTCTATGGGGTTGAGTCCCAGAGATTTGCGTTGTAATGAGATTTTTGGATGATGCCTGTGAACATCATCATAGGTATCTGATCATGTTTATGTCTTATAAGCACTTTATGAAAAGAAGAATGTAAAACCTTCTCGGGAAAGAAACAGTGAATGTAGAGCTGGTGGCCTCAGGCGGTGAAGGCAGAACTGATCAAGACTGATGGCTTGGGCTAGAGGAGGAAGGCAGGATATGTTCGTGTGTGTATGTATATATGCATGCCTTAATGTATATGTGTTTATGTGAACACACACACACGTGTGTGTGTGTGTGTGGGTGTGTGGTGCTGAAAGACACTAAAAGAAAGAAAAGGGACTCCCATATCTCATTTGATTCAATTTTTCACACTCCTTTAATTTTTCGAAGAGACTATTTGAACCATTCTATTCCCAAACTCATCTTCATTATTTTTCATCTCTTCACACCGGTTTATTTTTTCTCTAGCCTTCATTATCTCACTTTACTTATATTACTTCTTAGTACATCTACTATTGTCTTTTTTGTGTATAATGTGAGCTCCATTTGGAGTTATGCTTCTCTGATTTCCCAAGAAAAATTGCATCCAGAGGATGTTCTATTTAGAGGTAGTGTGTATGTAGGTTAGGTTTCTTAAATCAGATTGCCTGGGTCAAAATTCTGTCTCTATCATCTAGTTATTTAATTGCTTCATGGCCTTGAGCCAGTATATATTGTGAAATCTGTAAACACACACACACACACACACACACACACACACACACACACACAGGCTTTGTGACTGCCACCCAGGTTGATATATATATTTTACTACCCATATTTGGTGTTATGTATTTTTGGAGATGTTAAGCAATGAGCAATATAGTCGGGAAATTGTCACCACAGACATCTAGTTTCAAATCCCACTTCCACTATTCACTAGTTCTGTGACCTTGAACAAACCTTCTAAACTTCTCGAACCTCCATTTTTTTCCCATAGCTGAAATGGAGACCATAACATCTGAATCTTAGGTCTTGTGTATGTGTTAAAATAGATAATGCATGTTTAACATATAGCTTAGTATCTTGTATATAGTAGCTATTTAGTAATATTTTGCATCTCCATATAATACATCTCTACCAGAGATGTTTGAAAGAACATAAGGCCATCTGGGATAACTCTTTGCCAATGAAAGAATTACCTAAACAACAGCCCTGATAAGAAGGTGACTGATTATTTCTTGAATTCCAGAAACAGAAAACTCAATTGCTTGCTAAGCAGTACCTGGTAGCAATTTGACTTTTCTATGTAGAAATGCAAATCCCTGCCTTAGAAGAGAAAGCTTAGTTTTATTCTGCGAGGTCTGTATCTTTTTTTTACTGGGCAATGCTTTCTCATACAGTGTCTGCTTTTCATTTAATGACAACTGTTTTAGATTCTTGTTGACTATACTGTGAATATGCACCTGGGCACTGGAGCATCACCTGCATCATGAACTTAAATATTTAAATCTGCCATTAACTCTAATACCTGACTTATGTCTTGTTTGAAACTGTTTCACAGTCAAAAGGGCACTATTATAAAAGCCTGTCTCTACTAAGCAGAGGTGCCATTTGAGGTTTTTCTGTGTAGGAACATTATTTTAGGCATTTTACATTTAATTTAATTTTCACTTATTGTCTTATTTAATCCTCCCAAAAAACTTTGAAGAAGATGTTACTATCCCCTTTTATGTTTAAATTTAAATTTCTTCATTTAAATATGAGGAAACTACATCTTGGGGTGGAGGAGGTAGTAACAAGTTATAGGACTAATACATACTCTGAATCTAGGCATATGTAATTCCGAATTTCATGGGAGAAAATGTTTTCTTACCTCATTTTTAAAAAATTAATGCTTCCTATATTTAGGAACACTTTCCTTTATTGAGTTCAATATGTGGTTAAGATGACTCTTCAATTTACTAACTAGAGTCTTAGAGAGCTGCTTAATTGGGTATTTTATTGTTTCAGTTATAAAATATAATAGAGATACAAAAAAGCACACAAAACAAAAAAAATGAGTTACTGTAAATAAAGCAGCTTTGTGACTGCCACCTGGCTTAAGAAATAGAATCTTGCCAGTACTCCAATAGCACTACCTTGTGCCCTGTCTCAAATCAACCCTGTATCCCAACCTCTCTCTCACAAAACTGACAACTTTCCTGACTTATTTCTAGTCATCTCCTTCTGTATGAGTCCATTCTCATGCTGATAATAAAGACATACCTGAAACTAAGTAATTTATAAAGGAAAGAGGTTTAATGGACTCACAGTTCCATATGGCTGAGGAGGCCTCATAGTCAAGCTGAAGGTGAAGGGAGAGCAAAGGTATATCTTGCGTGGCAGCAGGCAAAGGAGCTTGTGCAGGGAAACTGCCCTTTTATAAAACCATCAGATCTTGTGAGAATTATTCACTATCACGAGAACAGTATGAAGTAAAAAACAAAATAAAACCCATTCATGTGATTCAATTACTTCCCACCAGGACCCTCCCATGACATGTGGGATTATTACTATTCAAAGTGAAATTTGGGTGGGGAGACAGAGTCAAGCCACATCATTCTGCCCTTGGTGACTCTCAAATCTTATGTCTCTTTCACATTTCAAAACACAATCATGCCTTCCCAACAGTCCCCTAAAGTCTTAACTCATTTCAGGATTAACTCAAAAATTCACAGTCCAAAATGTCATCTGAGACAAGGCAAGTCCCTTCTGCCTCTCAGCCTGTAAAATCCAAAGCAAGTTAGTTACTTCCCAGATAAAATGTGGGTACAGGCATTGGATAAATACATTCATTCCAAATGAGAAAAATTGGCCAGAATTAAGGGACCACAGGCACCATGCAAGTCCAAAATCCAGTGAGTCAGTAAAATATTAAAGCTCTGAAATAATCTCCTTTGACTCCATGTTTCACATCCAGGTCCTGCTGTTGCAAGAGTTGGGCTCCCATGGCCTTGGGTAGCTCTGTCCCTGTAGCCTTGCAGGATGCAGCCCCTGGCTTCCTTCACAGGCTGGCATTGAGTGTCTGCAGCTTTTTCAGGTGCATGGTGCAAGCTGCAAGTGGACCTACCATTCTGGGGTCTAGAGGATGATGGTCCTCTTCTCATAGCTCCACAAGGCAGTGCCCCAGTGGGGACCCTATGTGGGAGCTCCAACCCCACATTTTCCTTCCACACTGCCCTAGCAAAGGTTCTCCATGAAGGCCCCACTTCTGCAGCAAAATTCTTCCTGGACATCCAGGCATTTTCATATACCCTCTGAAATCTAGGTGAAGGTTCTCAAACCTCAATTCTTGCCTTTTGTGCATCCACAGGCTCAGCACCATGTGGGAGTTGCCAAGGCTTGGGGTTTGCACCCTCTGAAACCACGGACTGAGCTGTACCTCAACCCCTTTTAGCCATAGCTGGAGGAGCTGGGATTCAGGGCACCAAGTCCCTAGGCTGTACACAGCAGGGGGGCCCAGGTTACCATTTTTCCCTCCTAGGCCTCCGGGCCTGTGATGAGAGGGGCTGCTGCTAAGGTCTCTGACATGCCCTGGAAACATTTTCCCCTTTGTCTTGGCAATTAGCATTCAACTCCTCATTACTTATGCAAATTTATGCAGCAGGCTTGAATTTCTCCACAGAAAATGGGTTTTTCTTTTCTACTGCATCATCAGGCTGCAAATTTTCCAAATTTTTATGCTCTGCTTCCCCTTTAAATGTAAGTTCCAATTTCAGATCATATCTCTCAAGTTCAAAATTCCACAGATATTTAGGTCAGGGGCAAAATGCCACCAGTCTCTGAATAGCAAGAGTGACCTTTACTCCAGTTCCCAAAATGTTCCCCATCTCCATCTGAGACCACCTCAACCTGGACCTTGTTGTTCATATCACTATCAACAATTTGGTCAAAGCCATTCAACTAGTCTCTAGTCTCTAGGAAGTTCCAAACTTTCCCACATCTTCCTGTGTTCTGAGCTCTTCAAGTCTCTAGGAAGTTTCATACCTTCCCACATTTTCCTATCTTCATCTGAGTCCTCTAAACTGCTCCAGCCTCTGCCTGTTACCCCATTCCAAAGTTCCTTCCACACTTTCAGGTATTTGTATAGCAGCACCCCACTCTACCAGCACCAATTTACTGTATTAGTTTGTTCTAATGCTGTTAATAAAGACATATCTGAGACTGGGTAATTTATAAAGGAAAGAGGTTTAATGGACTCACAGTTCCACATGTCTGGGGAAGCCTCACAATTATGGAGGAAGGTGAAGAAAGAGCAAAGGCACATCTTACATGGTGGCAGGCAAGAGCTTGTGTAGGGAAACTGCCCTTTTATAAAACCATTAAATCTCATGAGACTTATTCACTATCACGAGAGCAGCATGGGAAAAACCCAATCCTATGATTCACTTGCCTCCCACTGGCTCCCTCCCACAACACTTGGGATTATTACAATTCAGGGTGAGATTGGATTGGGAACACAAAGCAAGCCATATCACCTTCTGTTTCTTTATAGATTTGTCACCTAAGTATCCACCCCTAGAGACCATAATTTAGGCTTGCTCTTTATTTTTTTTTAATGTTGAGTCTATTAATCTATAGGTTCACCCTCTAACTCTCACTTTTCCTTACTCTTCATCTACAAGAGTACTTAGGGCATCTGGGAAGTCTCTCACAGTCTGGATTGTGTTTGATACACATTCGTAGTACAGAACAACATGTTCCCCTGTCCTATTTCTTGCAAAGTGGCAGCAGGATCCAAGGCCTGATGAGACTCTATTCAATCCCTTTAGTAACATTGGAAGTGGTGATGAGTTCTTCCATCAACAACTGCATTATGACTGCTGGTTGTTTTTCTTGTAATGTTCAGAGCTGTTGAAGATCAGTAATTGGATCTATCAATTCACTGGGGAAGGAGAGTTCAAAATATTCTAATTTTATTTTATTTTTTGCATTTATCTACTGGGATATTTTTATAAAAAGTCACATTCCATTACCTACTATTTAGTTAACCCATGGTACAGTTGCTATAGGAAGGGCAGGATAAATGGTTGAGTCTTTCCCTTTATTCACCAATTTTCAAGGTAATGAACTGGTTTTAATCTCATCTTATTATGAAGTTGAGTTCTATTTACATTAATTTAAATGTACTTGACGGATTTAATCAGATTTTTTTTTAATTTTTAATTTTTTTTGACACAGGGTCTTGCTTTGTTGCTCAGGCTGGAGTGCGGTGGTGCAATCATGGCTCACTGCAGCCTCAGCTTCCCCAGCTCAAGCAATCCTGCCACTTCAGCCTCCAGAGTAGCTGAGACTACAGGTGTGTGTCAACACACCCAGCTAATTAAACTTTTATTATTATTATTATTATTATTGTAGAGATGGTGTCTCATTATGTTCCCCAGGCTGGTCTTGAACTTTTGGGCTTAAGAAATTCTCCCATCTCAGCCATTCTAAGCGCTGGGATTTATAGGCATAAGATAGGCCCAGATTTTTAAATCTTTGAGAAAATAAAGGTCCTTGACAAAATATAGAACTTTCAGGGAGAATTTCAACACCACTCTTATATAGAGCTCTGGGACAAGTAATCATTTAAAAGCCACACATCTATTTATTGGGAACTTAATGTGCATATGAAACACTTTTTTCTTTAGAAAAATATTCCCTCTTCCCAAAGGAGATCACCTTCACACTGTTAATGAAAAAGCACGTAAGGTAAGAAGAAACAGAATAGGACAGTGCTTTATAGAAAAATTAGTAATAGTGTACACTTTTTCTTCTCCATATCTTTCTTTTTCTCCTATTTCTTCTCTTTTTTCCTTTTGAGTATGGAGTGTTGAAAATGTACTTGGGTTTAACCTAATACAGACTCCAAATTAAAAGACAGAGCAAGAATATCTTTAAAGTCTTCTGTGCAACATTGGATTAACGAAGCTCTCCAGTTTTGTGGTTCAAATCAGGGAAGGCAATGAGGAAGTTGATGGGATGGTTGGCTTGTCAAGCAGCCTCTGATATGTCATGCAGACACAATGAATCCAAGTCTCCATGAAACCAAGGAAGGATAATGTGGTTCATATAGAAAGGTTAATTATGGATGTTTCTTTTTTCTTTGACAATCCTTTCAGTATTTATGCTTTTGGTTTGCTCAGTGGAAGAAGCTGAATACAGCAGTGTTCTGGGAATTTTAAGGGATTTAAAAGTGAAAGAGATTGTGCTCTGCATCCTGCACTCCACCACTTATTTTATGGCTGGATAATTTTTGGGAAATTCCTTAAACGCTTTGAGCCCTATGTTTCTTAATTGTTAAATAGTGAAGAAGCATGTCAGTCTACTTTGCGAGGTCATCGTGGGCATTCAACAAACTAATTTCTGTGAGGTGCATGGCGCAACACTGAGCACAGACCAAGCACTCCAAATATATCGGTTTCTTTTTTTTTGCCTTCTGGCTTTCAACAAATCTTAGAAATGTATTTTTTTTTTTTTAATGTGAAAAACTAATGGAATTGGAAAAATGCAGGCAAAGGAGTATTTATAGCAATTTTCTGGTAATGGGTTATTATACAAAAAACAAACAATTTTTTTTTTAAAAAAAGAAACAGAAAGGGAAGGTGGGAGGATTTTTGTAGAGGGATATAAAGGCAAGAAAAACAGAAGTGAGGGAACAGAGACACAGATACAAAGATGAAATGCTGCAAGCCATACATAGGGATCAGTTTACAACTGGGTGAGCTGTAGTTGAAGGTGGACATAAAGATGTAGGGGTAATTGAAACTGAAAAGCTAGACTCATGGATGGGTGGAGGCACTGATGTGACCCTGAGAAAGGATGACTAAGCTCTCAGTGGGTAATGACATGTCTGTATCTAAACATAAAACATTAAAAAAATCAAAATAGGTGTTTGGTGACTCAAACCTAGGGAGAGATTCCTCAAACACTGGTGAGAACAAAAACACCAAGGAAGGAAGAATATTTTGGGGAAGATTAATTATGTTTGAATAAAGTTGTTTATTTTCATTGCTGTAAAACAGCCTCACGATTCAGCTTTCTTCTGGCAAATGACATCTCCACCAGGAAACACCCATGGATTTCTGTGTCTCACGCTGACTTCCATCTGTTGCTGTGTTACTCAATGGCAAAAGGCACCCATATTTTCCCTTGCAGAAGATATATTTATTTCTTGGTACGCACAAAGTCGGAAGCATATTTCTTTTGGTTTATTTGATTTCATAAAGGGGCAACCACAGTAAATTCTAAATATTTAAAACCTGATTAATTCACTCAAAAACTGCTATGCTACAATGTTGTCACTGAGAAGGGATGCAGATGGAAAAGATTCTTATCTTCCTCCTGATAGCTGAGAAACCAATTACAAGGGGATAGATGGGATAGATCATTTGTCTCCAGAGAAGGCAACGTGAGGTAGTGAAAGGGGAACTAGGCTAGGAGTCAACACTTTTGTAGTCTTCTATGAGCTCAGTGGCAGCCTGCTTGTGTAATCTTGGCAGTCTCATGACTGCCTGTGTATTCAAAAGGGCACAGGTTTTAGAGACACATTGACTCAAGTTAAATTTCTATTTTGATCACTTACTAGGTATACAGCCTTGGGCTGTGCTCTGGGTACCAGTGTGCTCACATGAAGTGCTTTAATAGTCATTAACTACCTGTATGGCCAGGTATGAGACACTAAATGAAGCACTTATTTGTTGATCAGGCCCACAGATAATGTTCATACAAAATATGTTTTCCTCTCCCTATAATTGTACTGAGTCTCTTTAACTGCAATGAAGGCAATAAATTCATGCCAGTTCTAGGGAGTTGCATGATTCAAATAAATATATATTTTTGTACAGAGATGAGAAGCTTTATAAATTGTAATAGTATTGCTATTTGAAAATGTTCTTATTTTGGCATCTTGTGCCAAAAATAAGGAAATTATGAGAGGAAAAATAAGAGTGCAAACAATGATAAAGTATTATGTGGCAGATACCATGTTAGGTGCATGGTGCATTTATTTATTAGCCCTGTAAGCCATAGCAAGAAATACTAGTTGCTGTAATTAACAATCCCCAAATAAAAACTTATGTACAGTGATCACAGTCCAATGTGGCTAGAGCAGCTTTTCTCTGAGTGATATCTTTCATCTCACACCTCTTCTAGGACCTTAGCGTCCTTCCCTGGATTTTTTTTTAAACATCCAACTGGTAACTAGGGAAGGATTAGTGGGTAGAAAGTTCTGAGGTCCAGGGAAGGGAATGGCCTATGCCACAACTGTCCCATTCTTTTGGCTAGATTTAGGCACCGATGCCCTCACTTAGATATAAAGAACCTGGGCAATAAAAACTACTTGTGTGCCCAGAAGGAAAATAAAAAAAATTTGCAGAGCACAGTTTTAGCTCCCTTGTATTATCTCATTTAATCTTCATAAAATTGTTACAAGACAGCTTATAATAAATACTTTACAAATGAGATAACTGGAGTTTACGACTGTTAAATAAGTTGCCCAAATTCACATAATTAGCAATAGGCAAGCTGGCATCCCTTAAATTACCTTTAATTGCCCAGGTTTTGAATTGGCAGCACAGACAGATGAACTTGGAGGGAGGTATATCTGCATACTCAGGTTGGGTTGGTAGAGTGAGAATGACCCCCAAAATATTAAAATAGTTATGGTTTGGAGAATATGCTTTCAATGCCTAGTAACCAGCAGTCCCACATAAATATTATAGGAAAGTATCTTCTCTAGAAAGAAATTTGCAGCAAAATTACAGTTTGTGAGAAATATTAAGACCCTTTAGGAATTTAAGGACTGACTTAGAGACACAGAATACAAACAGAATATGGAAAAAAGTCCTTGTGCTGCAAAGGTTTTGGCTTAGTGGAGAAAATAGGACAAATGCTTGTATAACATTTAATGAAAATATGGTTATTAGAATAAGAGGGCATACTTGTAGAGTGCTATATAGGCTGATTTATAAAGAAATTGGACTCTGTGTTTAGAATATCAGGGTTTGCATCTTTTCTCTACCACTTCCTATATGTGTGTCTCGGGTGAACTGTTTCTGTTCTCTGAGTCCCAGTTTTCTCATTTGCAAAAGGAGAATTTGTAAACAGGAAAATAAGTTATATATGTATATAAGCCAAACCATATATATATATATATATATATACTGAGTCTCTTTTTTTATATATATATAAAAATATATATATAATTTGGCTTAAATATATATGTATGTATACATACATGGTTTGGCTTAAAGCAGATGTTGGGAAATGCTTTCTTTCTCCTTTCTTTTTCCTTTCATGTAATCATACTAACAGAAATAATTTTTTTAAACTAGCATTTATTGGCTGGGCACAGTGGCTCACACATGTAATCCCAGCACTTTGGGAGGCTGAGGTGGGCTGATTGCAGGGTCAGGAGATCAACACCATCCTGGCTAACATGGTGAAACCCTGTTTCTATTAAAAATAAAAAAAATAAAAAAATTAGTCGGGCGTGGTGGCGGGCACCTGTAGTCCCAGCTACTCGGGAGGCTGAAGTAGGAGAATGGCATGAACCTGGGAGGCGGAGCTTGCAGTGAGCTGAGATCACGCCACTGCACTCCAGCCTGGGCGACAGAGTGGGACTCTGTTACAAAGCAAAACGAAACAAAAAAACCTACCATTTATTACAAGTCTACTCTGTTCTTACTTGATATGCTAGGTAGTTATATGCATGATTCTATTTAATTCTCAGGAGTCTCTTATGGAAGAGGCAAAGTCATGTGCCTAACACCATGTCAAAGTGGTAGAGAGATAGTTGGAACCCTGGTCCTCTGGCTTCAAATCCACAAATACCACCGAGCTTTGTACTTCAGCAGCATGGGCCATCTGGTCCAATCATTAATTGTGTTTTGATTCTCTTTTTAGCATCTGTATTTAGCCACTGAGACTCTTTTCTTGAATACTTCTGGTGTTTAAGGACGCATGCCTCCTTTAAACCTCACAGTATTTATCAAGCAACTTCTTGCTTATAAATTTTTTTCTGTTGGACCAAAATTTCTCCTCATATAACTTTCATTCATCAGTCATAGTTCTGCAATCTGGGGTTTACACTGAGCAAGTCTACTTCTGCCTTGAGGCTACCACTGGAACATTTGAATACATTTGTGATGAGCCTTAGGACTTTTCTTCTATAGAAAAATAATCCTGAGGCTTTCAACTTCTCTATGACATCTAGGTCCTTCACCTACCAGTATAGTGGCTTCTGGACAGCTTATACTTTGTCAATATCTTTCTAAAAGTACTGTGCCCAGAAGCAGAGGTGGTTTCCAGTTAGAGGCCAGAACACTGTGCAGCAGACACTGTCCTGGACTCAGCATCCTCATTCATAAGAGCCTGAGATCCCATTAGCTTTCTTGGCAACCTTATCCCATCATTGGCTCATGCTTTCCTTCCAGTCATTGTATATGCCTCAGCTGGTGAATTACAGAATGCCAGGGCTAAGAGAAACCTCAAAGATCATTTTTTGACAAAGGGTGAATTGAAGCATAGCCATCCAGTTCAGTGGCTAGAAGAACGATTCATGCGTCCTTCTTCCCATTTATCCACCCTTCCAACAAGTATGTTTTAAGTTCCCTTTGTGAGTCAGTTTCTGTGCTGACTGCTGAGTGTACAGTGGCATACAGAATGGAAATGTTCCCTGCCCTCTTGGAGCTAACAGTCCAGAGAAGAAAACAGACTCTAATCAAGTAATGTCAAGTGGAACATATTACATACACTGTGAAGAAGACAGTAGGAGATCAGAGTGCTGTGAGAAAATATAATGAGGTACCTGATATAGCCCAGAGAGAAGCCCTGCAGTCCCTCAATTCAAAGGTCTTTTACTGCACAACTCTCCTTTGTCATTTAATTCACCATAGGTAGTAAAATAAAGATAGCTACAAATTCTTTGACACTCTTTCATCTGAGATGCATGTCAATTTTCCTCCCCTAGAATCAAGTGATGCTGTGCCCATTCCAAGTCTAGCCTTGAAGAAGTCTGATAGATTTCACCTTGAGTCTTGAACTGCCAGGTAGAAAATATGATTATCCTGCAGGAGAGACCACATAGAAGCACCTTGAGACTTAATGGAAAGAGAGAGAGGGATCTGAATGAACCCAGTCTTTCAGACTTCCCCACCAAGGTGCCCTCCAGACCAGCCCAGCCATCAGCTGAATACCATTGAGTGATCCCAGGTGGTGCTACATGGAGTTGAGGAGTTGCCCAGCTAAACTGCTCAAATTTCTGACCTACAAAATTATGAGCTATAATGGAAATGCTGTTTTTGAAGACCTGAGGGTAGTTTCACGTATGGCAATATATAATCAGAACGTTGTATTTCCCCCTTTTTCCCTTCCATTTAGAAAGGTGTTTTTTTCTTTTTCTTTTTTTTCTTTTAAATTTCAGTACCCAAAAGCTCACATGAGTTGATTCACTAAATATGCATTTTATACCATGCTAGAGGCAGTGGGGGAATATATATTATTTGGAGATATATATATATATTATTATAATTATTATTAAGAATACAAGTTTTGGAGACAGATCTTGATTTGGATCCCAGCTCTGCCAGTCATCAACTGAATCATCTTGAGAAAGTTTCTTGACCTCTGAGCCTCCGTTTCATCATTTTTAATGCAGAGATGAAAATGTGTGACTTTGTAAGTTTGTTGTAGGTTATGAACGATAAAATATATGTGAAAAACTTACTGCAGCTTTCTGGCATACAGTGAGTGTCCGATACTATGGCTATTTTAAAAAGCACTATTGTAAACAATGTGATCTTTGTCCTTAAGAATTTTACTGAATCGTGGGAGAGATAGAAAGCATCAGTGCTGTAATGAACTCCATGATGGAGGAAAGTGTAGGACACCATGGGGACATAGAGGAAGGATATTCATTCCAGTCTTGAGGAAAGTAGAGAGGGAAGACTGTCCAGAAGAAATGACGTTGAGAATTAGACCTGCAGAACTAGCAGCAGCTAACCGTGTTAAAGCGAAGGGCTAACTTCACTTTATGCATGTAGGAAATCCGTTCTTGTACCGTCTGATCTATTTATTTTTAAAAAGTGAAGGGGTAGACCATGAAGGTAACTATGTGCCAAATGCCAAGGGCAGAAAGGAAGTTGGCCAGTTCAGTAAATGGTAGATGGTTTTTCACCACTGGAGCATGGTATCCGGTTTTCTCATATCTTGTTAAACTTGAGCCATTGAATCTTCTGGGACCCTGACTCTAGTCCGCTGTATTAACTATGCTTGCTATACAATCTTCATTTCAGAACAGGTAAGTGTTATTAATTATCCTTCTCTAAATAATTGCTGGAAATTTTGAGCAGAACTAGGCTGGGCCCCAAGTATATGAGATAACAAAACAGTTTAAATTAAATATGTATAAATTTATAATATATACATTTAATATATGCTATATTACATAATACATAGTATATTTATACATATTATATATTATATAAACATATATGTTCATATATAAGATTTATATGTTCCAAGAAATAGAGATAGAAACAATTATGAAAAAATACTATAAAAGCAAGATAAATTTTCAAAAAAGAACATTTCAGAACAGGTAAGTGTTATTAATTATCCTTCTCTAAATAATTCCTGGAAATTTTGAGCAGAACTAGGCTCGGTCACTATACTCTGAGCTCCACTGTTAGAATGTCCCCCCTGCCTGGATGCACACACAAAAACCTCCATATAGAATGAGGTCAACAAGAATATTTAAAACATGTATGGAAATAACCTACTATAAAGGACACAAACAGAATAGGTAACAACCCCAAGCATATGAGATAACAAAACAGTCTAAATTAAATATGTATAAATTTATAATGTATACATTTAATATATGCTATATTATATAATGCATATTATATTTATACACATTATATATTATATAAACATATATGTTCATATATAAGATTTATGTGTTCCAAGAAATAGATAGAAACAATTATGAAAAAATACTATAAAAGCAAAATAAATTTTCAAAAAAGAACATAAAGTCTGAAAATTAACTTTATAATCTGAAATGTATGAAGTCAGTAGACAGTTTTAAACACAACTTAAGAAAGAACTGGTAAAACACAAAATAAAATAAAATACATTTTAGAAAATTGCTCAGAGTAGTGCAGCAACCTAAAGGTTTTCAAAACAAAGTTGTAAGATAAGGAGCCTGCATGGTTTGATCCTTCCAAGGGCATAGCTTCTTGACCCAACAAAATGTCCTGCTTTTTGCCATTCTTCTCATCTCAAACTGTATTTACTCTCCTCCTAACTCATTCCGTCCTTCCTGCCAAAATGTGGCAGGCTCACTAGAGCTGAGGTGGTGATTCCAGTGCTAGGAAAGACAGGGGAGATTCCAAGAACTACTTGAACAACTCGAGTTATAATGCATGTCCTAAGAAAGCATGCCAGCACGTTTCTGGAATATTCTGAACTGCATAGAGCTATAAATCTTCAACATCACAATGTTCCCTATTCTGTTCTTATACTTTTAAAAAAGCAGGGTTTTTGTTTGTTTGTTTTGTTTTTTTTTTTTGGTTTGATTTTTAGCATGGTTATCTAAGTTGAAGAAGATCTCAGTAAAGAGTTCTTTCTTTTCCAGCCTTCCAGAATCCACAGACAACCTCCACCAGTGAATTAAATATTTGGTCATCCTTCAGTTAGTTATTTCTGGAGTGGTTATAATATAAGTCATTTTTACAGGAATTTATGGGCACTTAAACCTAGGTACTGTCTGTAACTGTGTTTTATGGGCAACATAAATGATTCTGGGCCTTTCTCCCCTTTTCTTGTCTGTTCGCATCACAAATAATCATATATCATAACCAGAGATGTCTAGCCCACACTAAATTTTCTTTGCCTGATGCTGTAGGTAGGATATGGACGTGCAAAAGGGTGATGGCCTGGTACAGGGGTGGATGACAAGAAGAGGGATTTTGTTATCTCTTGTGGGGGCAAGTAGTACTGAGTTGCGTAAAAGTCCACATTAACTGGCTTTTAATGGACACTGTTAATGGTTTTATTGCAATTGCAAATATCCCAAGGTAGAAACCATTCTCAGAGAGATCAAAACAAGTTGTTAGCTATGGTGCTTGGCGGGGCACGGGAGGGCGCTGTTATGCCCTGAATTTGATCTCTCACCCCCAAATTTGTATACTGAAGTCCTACATTCTCCCCATCCCAGTACTTCAGAATGGGGTTATGTATTTAGAGATACCCTTTAATGAGGTCACTAAAGTAAATTGTTGGGGGTTTCTAATTCTACATGACTGGTGCTTTTATAAGAAGAGGAGATGAGGGCACAGACAGCAAGAAAACCGAGGAATGACCATGTGAAGACACAGAGAGAAGGGGAACAAGTTCCTACATGCTGTGATCTTGGATTTTTAGCCTCCAGATTTATGAGAAAATAAATTTCCAGTGTTTAAGCCACCTAGTCAATGGTGTTTTGTTATGCTGCCTAACAAAAAAAAAGGCAGAGGACAACAACAAAAAACATCAGGCAGGCTGGGATGGGGTCATGGAGCAAGTGAGGCACTCCCTCTCATGACCACAGGGCAGCCTGAGGTCCTTACAACCCTGGGCTGAAGCCCTTCTGAGGCGCCTCAACTTCATCCCAGCTCCACCCCAGACAACTGTCAAGAGACCACCTGGCACGGAACAACCACTCAAACTTCATGATAGGGGCATTTGAACTGAGGTTATAACTCTCTGGAAGTTCCCTGGGGTTTTTCAAAAAAGGGATCTGTGTTTAACCTGATGATGGCTGCGTTTTCCTATTCATTCATTCATTCAGAAAATTCTAGTGAGTACGTAGCACATTCAGGGAACTGTGTTAGGTTCTAAAAGGGAGTAGCAATCAAAAGACATTATGAAGCACCCACTACGTGCCAGTTCTATACAAGGCCTTAAAAAACAGGGGCTTCTGTAGGTATTTTAAAGTAACTTCTTCAGACAAGGTGCTGAGCTCATATCTGTGGAAGGGAGGCAGAGTTGAATAGCACACGGGTGTGCCCACCATTGGCTCACAGTCTTTCTGTGGAAACAGGTATGTCAAAAATAACTCTTCCATAAGACTCTAGTTATGACAGAAAGACAGACATACCTTGTAGGAGCACAGGAAAGGGAAAAAAACCATCATTTTAACTGAGGGGATTTGAGGAGGCCTTATCAAAGATGTGGGTTACCAGTGGTCAAAAAACAAAATTAAAACAAGTTTCATTTAAAGATTTGACCTGGCTTTTATTCACAATTCTAGAACTGGGCAGCAAGTTTAAAAAATTTGGGGCCTGCAACGTAGACCACTATGGACATTCAATGAATTATGTACAGAGACAGCTGAATTGGTTACAGCTTGGCATTTTGCTTTGTTTGAATTAGCTGACCACTTGCCATTGACTAGGACTTGGCTACTGACATTGACAGAGACTCAGCCACTTGTGGCAATCAGGCTTTGAGCTACTCCTAAGTCAGCTACTCCTAAGTCAGGCTTTCAGCTACTCCTAAGTTAGCTACTCCTAAGTCACACTTTCAGCTACTTCTAAGTCAGTAGGAGCTTTTGGCTACTTCTAAATCAATTATTCCTAAGGCTTTGAGCACCTCCTAAGTCAGCTACTCCTAAATCAGGCTTTCAGCTACTCTTAAATCAGCTACTCCTGCATCAGGTTTTCTGCTAGTCAACATTTTGCACATAAGGACTCAAATACATAGATATCCTCAAGCCAACATTTAGTTAAATTCAACACAGTACAATTTTGAACCTCCAAGCAGGGCTTCACAGTAGGGGATGAAGAAGGAACCTGGGCTATAAGTATTGAAAAAGCATCTGTCACACCTGCTCAAGTGATGTCAACTGGCAAGGGCTCCTGCCCCTTAAGGAGATGGCATAAATATCCTTTTTTTTTTTCTTTTTTTTGTCGAGACAGCATCTCACTTTGTCACCCAGGCTGGAGTGCAGTGGCCCAATCGTGCCTCACTGCAGTCTCAACCTTCCAGGGTCAAGTGAGTCTCCCACCTCAGCCTCCTGGGTAGCTGGGAGTACAGGTGTGTGCCACCACACCTGGCCAATTTTGTATTTTTAGCAGAAACAGGGTTTCGCTGTGTTACCCAGGCTTGTCTTGGACTCCTGACCTCAAGTGATCCTACTGCCTTGGGCTCTCAAAATGCTGAGAATACAGGCATGAGCCACTGTGCCTGGCCCAGAAGGTAAATATTCTTGAAGATGCTGAGATCTGTGAAAAGCAAGATGCCTCATACAGGAGGTGAGTGCTCCTGGACTTGATGCTTGGCTCATCTAATGAACATCCTTGGATCTTTGTGTTTTCTTCCATAAAACAGGCGGGTTGTGCTAAACCACTGGTTTCCAGACTTCTGGATTTCATGGACTACAACAATTTTTAAAAATTAAGAGTGGGTGCAACATGCTTCTAATTTTCCCAGGTCAGCACATTTAAATGTCTACTATAATCTCTGTCATTTTGCTAGTCAGTGGCCTACACCTAGGAGCCACCACTGAATCTCAGGGTCACCCAGCTCTGATATTCTCCCCACTGTGAAAGGCGATATGAACTATTTTTGAAGATTCTAAAATGTAAATCATAGCTTATAAACTGGTGGTCCAGGGGCTGAGTTCAGCTTGTGGCTGTTTTGTTTGGACTGCAATGTGCTTTAAAAGAATTTCAATCAGATGCCAACATTGGAAAGTGGTAAGATTCACATAAAAATCCAGATTTCTCATTTAAAAAAAAATGAATATCTGGCAACATGGCCTGCCAGCGACTGACAGCAGTCACTTGTCTCTGAATGTGGGTCCTCCGATCCCACCTTCCTTCCCATCTACACACCATTATCCAGAACACTACTTTCACCTAAGTACCTTCCTGGTCCTCCAGGGCATTGAGGTTTAAGATTCCTAATTTAAATCATTTCAGTGAGACTTGATATGGACACTACAGTTTCGTCAGTGGATCTCAGTTCCTTTATCAACAAAACGGGCATAATGTGAGGATTAAGTGAGTGTTTGGAAGCTATGAAGTGTTGGGCAAGTGCACAGGCATAGTAGTTTATAATTACTGGTGAGTTTGGGTAACTCACACTCCCTGTCACAAGTTTAACAAGCCAAACACTTGGAGTATTGGAACAAATAGGGTGGTTTCTGCCTTCAGGAAATTCAGGGTCTACTCAGAGGTAAGAAGCATTGGGCAATGAGGAGAGGCAAGATAATACAGTAAAGAAGTCGGAAGTTCACGTAGTGTTTGCCTCTGAGAAGGCAACTAAGGTAGAAAAGTTGGTAACTTCAAGAGAAAAGGAAGCCATCATCGTGAACCTAAGTCATAATTAACCTTTATTATTATTGACCGAGATTTTTATTATGCTAAGTTATTCTGTACTGCTGACATCAACTATGTAACAATAACAGGAAGATCCATTTACTGGCCTTTTCTGTGCCACGCATGTGTTAAAGGCTTTTTCAATGTTCACTCCAAGCATATTTATTGAGGCCCAAACTTGTCCCTGAAACTGGAAGTACACTGATGAACAAGGCAGGCAAGATCCCTGTCTTCATAAAGTTTAGTGGGAAAGACAGACATTAAACAATCATATACATGAAAAAATGTTTTATTATCAGTGTAGTAAGTATCAAAAGGAATGGTGCTATCAGGGTATATAGCAGAAGGATCTACCTTAGTCTGGGAAGGTCAAAGAAAACTTTCCGGAGGAAGAAGCATTTAGAAGAAAACCTTAGAGGTATATAGGAGTTAACAAAGCAGCAGAGATATGGAGAGCTGAGTAGATAGAAAGAGAAGATTTATATCCATATATATTAGTTATCTGGGGACTTGAAGGGATTATTTCCATCTCAGAGATCAGAAAACTGAAGTTTGGAGAGATTGAATTAAGCTATAAATGACAATAATGGGATGGGGTTCCAGGTCATACATCAGAGCTACACTCCCTTCCTAACTCATATTACTCCTCCTTAGTTTGTCAACCTTTTATTCTCTATAACTCAAAGTATTTCTTATGAGTAGGGAAGAGAATAGATTAGCTTATGTGACTGTGTCGAAAACATTCTTCCCTCTCTCTTCACCTATTTAAGCCCTACTTATGCTTCTCATTCTAGCTCCAGTCATGTATTTAAATGAGTGTTTGATTCATATTTATCCCACCACCAATCTCCCTGAGCCATAAGCTTTGCAAAGACAAGGGTTAGGTATGCTTCTGCTCATGTTATATTTCTGGTGACTAGACACATACCTGACATATAGTAGTTGTTCAATAAACATTTGTGGGAGAAAAAAATTCACAGATATGAAGCAGAAAGCATTTGCTGGAATGTTCAAGCAAGGTTTTGGACTTGAATTTTCCCCCAGCACAGACAAGAACAAACTGTCTATAATTTCCCATAAACAGAAGATCAATTTTTGCTGTGACAGCATAAGTCCATCCTGGTGGGAGAAAATTAAGTCACACGTTTGCCCCTGGCATAAAGTTGTAGATTTTTGGCAGATGCATTCCACCATTTTGGCTGTCAAAATTTTGTGCGTACGTGTGTGTGTGTGTGTGTGTGTATTTCTTTTCCAACAGTCTCCTTCTGTTTCCATGGAAAAATGCCAAAGGAATGTGGGGGAGGGGAGAGTCAAAGAAAGAGAAATATTAAATTTTCATTAGAAGTAATCAACAGAATTTATTTATTCAAGGAAAATGACTTTAGACACATCAACAATAATAGTAGCAGTGGAAATAGTGATAATATAATTGCAATAACATAATCATCATTTAATCCTGTTAACAAACATTAAAGTCACGAGGAATTTATTGAGTGCCTGCTGTATGCCAGACCCTATAATAGGTGTTTCTTTCTAATAAAATTATCGTATTTAATTCTAATGATTGACTTGTGAAGTATAAAATATCTCAATTTTATAGATGAAATAACTGAGTTAAGTGAGAAAACAAAATATAACATGATCAAGATGACTCAGCTTGAAAATGAAAGAGACATAATTTAAACTCAGGACAATATGACACTTTTTCTCTTTATCACACTCTTTCAAAAGATGAGGTGGATCATTCTTAGGCTACTCTTTATGGTTTTGGGGTAAGGAAAATTTGACTTCTCTGAGTGAATCTCCTAATGATATTTCTTTTTTACATGGTTGAGCTACAGAGTAAGATCTAAAATTCTGCTTCCACAATTAGAATACTATTAAAGTTTAAAATCAGACTAATCAAATTATAGGGTCTATTTCTTATTAACCAACCACAAAAATATACTTCATTCACTTATGTGGTAAGTTCAGAAACAGGGGTTAGGAGTCTAGCAGACTTGAGTTCAAATCCCACTTGCATTATTTAACAGCTGCACTTTTTTTTTTTTTTGACTAATAATTCAATTCTTCTGAATGTTTTTTTTTCCCACAAGGGAGTTTAACGATACTTCCCTTACAGTATTACTATGAGGAGTAAGAAAATCAATGTATATGTACAATCCTCATCTTCAGACAGGCAATACCTCTTAGTTCCTCATTGTTTTCTCTGTGAATTCTATCTCCAATCACCTGTACTACTTTCCTCAACATCACCCTAGGGCTGTCCCCCAAATCTGCAAACTTTCCTGTTGCTTTCTTTAAGACTGTGTTCAACTATGCACTGCATAGTTTCTTTAACCTTTCTTTTCCCGTAAATCAATCCCAACAGCCCTTTTCCTCCATAAAGTGATTTACTATATTTCTTCCCCTATTGGAGGCAAAGCAGGATGTAAAAGTTTGCCACACTCATAGCAGTTAGGGGAGAAGAAAGACATCAGCTCACCAGAAGATATGGATTGCTTAACTGTCCCAACAGAGTGAGAAGGGGTTGAGGTAGAGGCTTTCTGTGATTCATGATGATCTTTCCTTATAGTCCAGCATCAGAAGGAATTCCAGCAGGCCAGATTCTGGATCAGCATTGGATATCGTAATACAGAGGAAGGCACCTAATCGTTCATGTCCCTTCTGACGTGCTGCCATCAAGTACAGGGTATTTTCTTCCTTACGCATTGTCAAATGTGGTTTTAATCAGCTGCAACCACAAAAAATCACAAACTTTAGGATTTTTTTTTTTCAGTTTCTATGCCTGAATAGCTTTGCAGGGACCTGCAGGAGACTAGTTAGGACCCCTAAGGTATGAAGGAGCAGATAGAAAACAAATGGCCACGTGCGCCAGTTCTCAAACAGACAATGTGCTCATCAACACCAAGAGAGACAGAGTACACATGCCTGCCCAGCTCTTCACTGGGATTCTAGCCCTTGGATCTCCACTGCCAACCCACGGCCCAAGGTGCTACTAGAGTGAGCTTCTGAATATGCAGCTATCAGCCCTCCCCAAATAAACTCCTTTGCTGATTTCCTGTTGCCTGATGTAAATCTGAGCATTACTGCACTACCAAGAAGTCTCCTAAATATATCAAATTCTTGATTCCTCATGTCTTGACCCCTCCATTCTTGTTTTGTCCAAATGACTAAGCCCTACCCATTCTTCTAAATCCCATTCTGAATCACCTCTGCTAGGAAACCTTCTCTGATCCTCTAAACCAGATTAACTGCCTTTCCTCAGTAGTTTCAGAGCCTCCCAAGGTTTGCATAGGACATTATTCATAAGCTACTGTGTTGTAATTATTTACTTATTTGTCTATGTTATTAGACTATGAGAAGGTTGAGGATAGAAACATTATTTTATTTATCTCTATGTCCCCATAATTAACATGGGGCCTGACTCATATGTGAGGACTTTGTATTACATACATAGCATAAAAACACACAGACTTGGAATTGGTTAGATTTTTTTTCCTTCTTCTTCTTTTTTTTTTTTTTCTTTCCTAGGCCTTTTCCCTGAAAAGGAGTTGTTTAGATTTGGATTTGAATCTACTCATTCTCATTTATTCTCCAGGTAACTATTGAAAAATTACTTCACTTTTCTAAGCCTTAGTTTGCTCATCTGTAAAACAGGAGTAATAATAAGACCTACCTCACAGCTGTGTTTTGAGGACTAAATGAAATAATGTCAGCAAAATGCTTAGCACAGTTCTTAGCACATGGTGATCCCTGGTACACTTACTATAAATACTCATTTTAGTGTTCTGCAAATATTTCATAGATGAGTGGATAGCATGAACCATGATGGCAAATGGTTCTAACAAAATGGACTGATGCCAGAATTTTGCCTTAAACTCCATTGACCCAGGAATAACTCTGAGGCTTTGGGCTGTTCATTAAGACTTTATTAAAATTATTTTAACCTTTGGTGGTTGCCAGAGCCAGACATGCCGGGGAGCTGAGGTTTGCCACAATGAGCTGTGTCCTCCCACGCATCCCAACTCTGGCAGAGCCATAGAGGGGCCTGGGATCATGGCCAAGGGAACATACTCCTCACTCAAACCTGTACACTGACGTGTCTTCTGGAAACTAGAAGAAAGGCTAGCTGTTTGGCTCTTTTGGTGACACTGAGTCTTGTAGCTTAAAAATATCTACACACACCCACCTGACTCCAAAAACCTGGTCTGAACTCAAGTATAAGCCAGTCTGACCTTGTGTTGCCCTACAGAGAAGGCTTCCCTGACATACATTCCTTGCCATGTATGGAGGAGTATCATCAAAGCCACCACAGATGCTACAGTCTGGAAAAAGGGATGTCCCAGGTGCTTCTTCTGGAACCAAGAGCCTAATCTCTCTGCATGTTCACTCTTGCAGTGAGAGTAGCGATGTCCTGGACCTGTAGTGATACTCTCAGAGCCTTCCTGAGGGGTCTAGATTTGTTCACTTTTCCATTAAGGGGATCAGATGCTTCTACTTTTTCAAACGGTTTCTTCCTCTCTTTCAGTGTCTGTGCCTGCCTTGAAGTAATGCCCCTTTCTACTTCCCCATCCACAGTTGTGGTGGTCTTCTCTTCATTCACTGTGAGGCACAAAGTCAGTGATATATGTTCATTAAGATTTAGTAAAATTTCTGAGTCTCAGGAATAGGTTTTGTGAGGACCCATGGTATTAACATTTGCATGGGCTTCTGACATCCTTTT
This sequence comes from Papio anubis, assembly GCF_008728515.1. Lineage (NCBI taxonomy): Eukaryota > Metazoa > Chordata > Mammalia > Primates > Cercopithecidae > Papio > Papio anubis. Next base: position 85,505,579 of record NC_044988.1, on the reverse strand, counting down.
TATATTCTAAAGTCTTTTTTCTTCCAGATTCCCAGATTAGTAGCCATATTTAGACTAATTTTCAAGGAAATGTATATGATTGTATCCAGGGTTTAAAGTCTGCGACGCACAGATCACACTATAAGAAAAGTAAAGAGAGACAGTAACTGTTGGTGGGAGTTGGAAGGGATAATGTGGTGACACAAATTAGGAGGGTTTCCTAGCTTAAACCTAGCTCAAGACACCTGTACCAGTGTCCACGTCTGCTGTCCTCCTCCCTTCTTTGAGCAACCATTCAACCATTCCTCCTCTGCTTCAACTCCTACCTTCCCTTCCTCAGTAGTAAGTGCTCTAGAGGAAATGTTACGGAACACAGCGACTCCTCCAAAACTGGGTTTCCAAAACAATTTGGACAAAAACCAGAATCTCACTTAGCAAGCAATGGGTTTAGAGGGTGAATATGTAACTTAAGCTGAACCAACCAGTACTCTTGACTGTGCCTTAAAAACAAACAAACAAACAAACAAAAAGCCCTGAAACTAGGAGGAAAAGAAATTTTCTGTCTTTTTTTCCTTGGTGTTAAATCAGAGAAGATTTAATCCTGAAAGCTGATAAGGGCTTCATGGGAAAACGATTTTTTCAGTTTTCCCAGTTCAACTGCTATCCTTCTCAGTTACATAAGATAAAAACAAACAACTTTCTCTTTTTGCCTAGGTTAATTCAAGTTGGTTTTCTGTCCTGGCAACAATTACTTGTTTTTTTCATTAGTTGTGCAGAGGGACTGGATTGTAAATTGAATGAGGAGAATCTGTGTTCACATAGAGAGTTCATGAACAAACATAGTAGAATGGGTGGGACTGACAAGGCAAAATACTTAGAAGTTTCACAAGAATCCAAGAACTGGATCAGACAGTGAAAGTTGTCAGAACATCTCAGATGGTGGGGTAGACTGTGCGATATCTATCCCCTTTTTCTGTCTTACCACAACCCACATCTCACTGTGTCCTCTTTTCATAGGCATCTGCTTGAATTCATCATGCTGCGGAATTCATCATGCCGCTTCAAGTTTTTGTGCCTTTGCTCATGTAGTGTCTATTTTCAGGGGTCATCTCTATTGGAGAGCCTTGTTGGATTCCTCCTGACCCTTCCCTGTTCCTCCTTGGTGCCACATGTATGTCTTTTGTTGCATTTATCTCTTCCATTCTTGTCTTCCATCCTAGACCCTGAAATATTTCAAACCAGTGATAGTGCTTCCTTCTCCACGTCTTGGGAATTAAGCAGATAACTAAGAATGGAGAAGAAAGTGAGATGGCTCATAAGAGCTACCTTAAAGAAGAAAATCTCATCACAGGTCCTGGTCCCAGTGGGCCTTGTTCATATGCAGCCTCTACTCTAAATCTTTTTAGAATCCAGTCACTGTTTTAGTGAAGACATGGACAGAAGTGAAAGAGGTAAATGAGAGGACAAAGAAAGAAATGTAAGAGGCTTCTAGTATGGTTTTAGTGTCTTAGTTAAAATTTGGGTTTTAACTTATTTTAGACTTTTTGATATACTCTTTCTGGGGACAAAATCAATTTTATTTTGTTTATCTGACTTTTAGGTGTGTTATTATTCTAATTTAAAGAGTTCTTAAAAACGTTGAGTCCAAAGATCTCATTTTCTTGAAAAGGAAAATCAGACCCTAAACTGTGAAAGTGACTAATTCAAAGTGACTTTTCTATCCAGTCTGTTTATGAATGCACCTATGTATTTACTCCATAATCACACATGAGGTGCTTACTCCATGACCATGACTATTTCAGGCACTGGGAATGGAGCACTGACTATGATAGAGTCAGCACTTACGAGGCAATCATGTTCTAATGCAGGCAAATGAACACGGCAAAATAATAAACAAGAAACATCAAGTGCTGAAAAGTGTGACCACAGACATCGAGGACTGATGTGATAGGGTGTGACAAGGGGGGCATCTTGAGATTATTGACTAATTCCATTCTGTTAAAAAGGTGTTATGAATATGATCCTCATTAACAGTAATTAACTGCATTCTCAAACCAGACTTTTCCTTTGAACAAAGCTAACCATTTAGTTTTGTGTCAATTGTTCCGTCTCACTGCTGGGGTAACATTCTCCAGTTTAGAAAGTAGTTTTATGGACAGCATCTCATTGAATCCTACCAATAACCCTGAGAACTGTGGGTCGCATAACAATTCTCATTTTCTAGGTGTGTAAATAAAGGCTTGCAGTATTTCACTGTCATGCCCACCGTCCATCGCCCATTAAGGACAGAGCTGGGATCAAATCCAGGAGTTTGTTGCTATTATTATTATTTTATGGTTATCACAATATTGTGTGAATTCCACATCACCACTCTAAGTAAGGGAGGAAAAAAATACTCTGAGAAGGTTCCATACCGTTATTTGTTTGGTGTGGATGCTGTTTGCATCTGTTTTGAGGTGTTGAGCAGAAAAACACTCCGTTTCACTGAAAGAACAGCAAGTTCTCTCAAGCCAATACTCTGTCCAATCACCCACTAATAAGGAGCAGGACAGGACTACAGCCTGTTTGACCCTATGTTGTTTGCCAGGTTTGAGTCACTGCCTGCCCCTTTGTGATGTGGTCCTTGGAACTCAGGTTTAGATTCTTCACTATGACATCTTGTCTTTATAACACCATTTTTTTTTTCTCACCGTGGTAATAGCAACATGCCCTTGTTAGGGTGAGATCATATTTTACAGGCCTTTGTATTTACTGTTTTTACAACCCTTATTACATGTGTTTTGGGGCCTGTTGGCTTGCCCTTCTTCCTCAGGAGACTGTGAGCTCCTTAAAGGAGGAAACTCCCCACATTAATATCTCTACTCCCAATTTCAGCACATAGCAGACACGCAATCCTAGGACAAAGAGTGAGTTTGGTGAAATTCAGCCACACATTAAGTAAGAACATTACTGTAAAGGGTACACAATTCCAAATTGTATTGCCAAAGGCATCTGTGGAAATTTGTGAGTTTTTTCTCAAAAGATATGATTAACTAAACATATAGAGCTCTCTTTCTTAAATGATTTAATTTTAGTTCCCGCAAGAATCTAGGGTTAGAATACATTGTGTGAGAAGGTGACAGAAACCAGAATAGGGGAAAATCACAAAATGATCCATTTTGTGCAGTCATATTCAATGCCAATGTTGCATTTGACTGGTCAAATACTTATTTTGTCCATCAGTATTTTTCTTCATTTTTGTTTTTTGGTTTTTTTCGCCCTACTGAAGACATCATAGGAATCTACATAAATCATAGCTTTCTGGGATTTTTTTTTAAGAGTTGAGAATTTTGGGGTGAAAAGTGTACATTATTTCTTTCAATGAAAAATGCTTGTCTCTGCATCCTTGACAGGCAATTTTCGCATTCAGTGTTGGCCTGTGGAGACTCCCTGGATGACTGTCCCACAGCCTCAATAGCTGGAAGAGCTTCCCATATTGAACAGCAATGCTTCTCCTATAGCTCTCAGTTTGTCTTGTCCTGAGTTCTTTATTCCCGTGGCGATTCTTCTGAGGTTGAAAGACAAAGCTTAAGTCTGTCCTGAATCTTCTCTTCTTCAGTCTAGATAGTCCTGATTCTTGCAGTCATTCCTGTTGTAGATTCCATCAAGAGGAAATATAACAAAGAGACAGAAGCTGGTGTTTTGAGTCAGAATTCCTGAATTAGAATACTGATTTAACTTTATTAATCATGTGAACTTTGGCAAATTATTCCTCTTCTCTGGCCTGTTTCCTTATCCTCAGTTATAAAATAAAATTAGTAATGGCATCTAGATCCTAATATCAAAAGGCTATTGGAGAAGTACATGTACTCCTTATGTATGTACATAAAGATTCTTAAAACAGTATCTTGCTCATGGCAGGTTCATAAAATGTTAGCTGTCTTTTAAACCTTTATACTTTGAGGTTTTTCTGTTTAGGTAAAATCTGCCTTGTTTTGGGCCCCTTCAAATACAGGTTTGGCCTTTGCTTTGTTTGCTAGAACATATCAGGAGCACCTAATCCCAAATGGAATTCTAGAGACAGCTCTATTCTTCATGATTACAGATTATGATGCCTTTTCTGTGAGTCCCAGCACCGATAAAAACCCCTGTTGTCTATTTTTCTTTCTGAGGCCTAAGTCGTCTGAATACACTGGACAACCTTACAGGAAAGTCTGAGAATTTCATTGCATCCAGAGGAAAATTCTGTCTCCAAAGGGTTTACAGAGTAGGATTGGTCATTCTGTTGATTGGGTTGATAAACCTATAAAAGAGAAATTATTTCACAGAACAAACAACAAAAATTCCCCACCCATCTTTGTCTCCATATCACAGAGCAGTTAGTTTTTTCCAACGAATGTCTCTTTCCTCTTTTCTTCTACCCCATGTCTTTATCCTTCAGCAGTCCTTTCTATGTCTTCCTTCTGGGCTTTGACCAATGCTGCTTCCTGTTGTAAAGATCTCAGGATATACAATCTCCTTGTTTCCTTAAGTGCTTTTCTTGCAAAGACCATTCTCCCCTGGCTTTCTTTCCCCAACACATTTGAAATTCTACTATAATAACATTACCTGTCTTGTTACCTATGAATCCCTTCTTCAACGTCTCCTATGAATAGGATGACAATATAATTTATCATCCAAACTGGGACGCTTTTGACAGTGAAAGAGGAAGTGTTAATAATTAAATCAGTGTAACAGATAAACTAGGACTGTATCAGCAAGCTTGCGTGGGTGATCGCCCTATCTAAAAGAGACCTCCTAGTAGTCTCTGTTTGATCAACCTAAAAGTGGCACTTGGCTCAAATCTCAAGACCCTCTTGTGCAGTAAATATCCCATTTGCAAATGAAGAGATAGATGGCAGAGTGGGGAGAGAGAGAGTGAGAAAAGAAGGCAGGAAAGGGGGTGGTCATTCAGCTATTAAGCAGAAATTGAACTTAGGTTAATTTTGCAAATCTCGTGTCCTTGCCCTATCTCACATACTCCTCAACTCATAGCCTTTCCTTGAAAAAGTGTATCTTTCGCAATTTTTTACTGTATCCTAATAACGATTTCAACATACTTAAAAAAATTTTTTTTACTATTTATTTATTTATTTATTATACTTTAAGTTCTAGGGTACATGTGCACAACGTGCAGGTTTGTTACATATGTACACATGTACCATGTTGGTGTGCTGCACCCATCAACCCATCAGCACCCAACCACTCATCATTTACATCAGGTATAACTCCCAATGCCAACCCTCCCCCCTCCCCCATAATAGGCTCTAGTGTGTAATGTTCCCCTTCCCATGTCCAAGTGATCTCATTGTTCAATTCTCACCTATGAGTAAGAACATGTGGTGTTTCATTTTCTGTTCTTAAGGAGGTTTGCTGAGAAGGATGGTTTCCCCAGCTGCATCCATGTCCCTACAAAGGACAATTTAACTCATCCTTTTTTATGGCTGTAGGCCCCATGGTGTATATGTGCCACATTTTCTTAATCCAGTCTGTTACTGATGGACATTTGGGGTGATTCCAGTTCTTTGCTATTGTGAATAGTGCCTCAATAAACATACATGTGCATGTGTTCTCTTATAGCAGCATGATTTATAATCCTTCAGGTATATACCTGTGCAATGGGATGGCTGGGTCATATGGTATTTAGTTCTAGATCTTTGAGGAATTGCCACTGTTTCCCACAATGGTTGAACTAGCTTTACAAATCCCCACCAACAGTGTAAAGTGTTCCTTTATTTCTCCACATCCTCTCCAGCACCTGTTGTTTCCGGACTTTTTAATGATTGCCATTCTAACTGGTGTGTGAGATGGTGATTCATTGTGGTTTCATTTGCATTTCTCTGATGGTCAGTGATGATGCAGTAGTATTTTTCATGTGTCTGTTGGCTGTATGCATGTCTTCTTTTGAGAAGTGTCTACCATATCCTTTGCCCACTTTTGATGGGGTTGTTTGGTTTTTTCTTTTTGTAAATTTTGTTTTATTCTTTGTGGTGGTTCTGATATTAGCCCTTTGCCAGATGAGTAGATTGCAAAAATTCTGTAGGTTGCCTGTTCACTCTGATGGTAGTTTCTTTTGCTGTGCAGAAGCTCTTTTAGTTTGTATCGAGATCCCATTTGTCAATTTTGGCTTTTTGTTGCAATTGCTTTTGGTGTTTTTAGACATGAAGTCCTTTGCCCATGCCTATGTCCTGAATGCCTGTATTACCTAGGTTTTCTTCTGTGGTTTTATGGTGTCTCGGGTCTAACATTTAAGTCTCTAACCTCTTGAATTAATTCTCATATATGAGTAAGGAAAGGGATCCAGTTCAGCTTACTCTATGGTTAGCCAATTTTCCCAGCACCATTTATTAAATAGGGAATCCTTTCCATTTCTTGTTTTTGTCAGGTTTGTCAAAGATCAGATGGCTGTAGATGTGTGATATTATTTCTGAGACTCTGTTCATGGTTCCATTGGTCTATATCTCTGTTTTGGGTACAAGTACCCATGCTGTTTGCTACTTAGCCTTGTAGTATAGCTTGAAGTCAGGTAGCATGATGCCTCCAGCTTTGTTCTTTTGGCTTAGGATTGTCTTGGCAATGCAGGGTCTTTTTGTGGTTCCATATGAACTTTAAAGCCATTTTTCCAATTTGCACCTATTTGATGGGGATGGCATTGAATCTATAAATTACCTTTGGGCAGTATAGCCATTTTCACTTATATTGATTCTTCCTATCCATGAGCATGGTATGTTCTTCCATTTGTTTGTGTCCTCTTTTATTTCACTGAGCAGTGGTTTCATGTTCCTCTTGAAGAGGTCTACATCCCTTGTGTTGGATTCCTAGGCATTTTATTCTTTGAAGCAACTGTGAATGGAAGTTCATTCATGATTTGGCTCTCTGTTTGTCTGTTACTGGTATAAGAATGCTTTGTGATTTTGCACATTAATTTTGTATCCTGAGACTTTGTTGAAGTTGCTTATCAGTTTAAGGAGATTTTGGGCTGAGATGATGGAGTTTTCTAAATATACAATCATGTCATCTGCAAAGAGGGACAATTTGACTTCTTCTTTTCTCCTAACTGAATACCCTTGATTTCTCTCTTGCCTGATTGCTCCTAGCCAGAACTTCCAACACTATGTTGAATAGGAGTGATGAGAGATGGTATCCTGGGTTCTGTGCTGTTTTCAAAGGGAATTTTTCCAGTTTTGCCCATTCAGCATGATATTGGCTGTGGGTTTGTCATAAATAGCTCTTATTGGCTTTGGAGATAATGCCCATCAATACAGAATTTATTGAGAGTTTTTAGCATGAAGGGTTGTTGAATTTTGTCAAAGGCCTTTTCTGCATCTATGTGATTTTTGACTTCAGTTCTGTTTATATGCTGGATTACATTTATTGATTTGCATATGTTGAACCAGCCTTGCATCTCAGGGATGAAGCCCACTTGATCATGGTGGATAAGCTTTATGATGTGCTGCTGGATTCGGTTTGCCAGTATTTTATTGAGGATTTTTGCATCGATGTTCTCAACATACTTTTTATCCTGGGAAATGGTGCTTCTCAAGCTTCCCTACCCTCCAACATATCTTGTTTATAAAATTCTGGTTCTTTGATATAGCTACCTCATTTCAACTTGCTTCAATAAATAGCTGCTACATTCATATATCTGGACCACATACTGAACAGAGGTTGTACTTAGTAAATGTTTTAAAGTCTTTCTGATTGTGCAGGTAATCTTATTATATGTGCCAGAGACCAGATGCTGGCGGATGAAACATAAGCTAATAAATTAAGAGCCCAAATAGCATTTTGGCAACACAAGCTTGATTTTCACTTCAGCCACCCTTTTGAAAAACCCCACTATAATAATTGTCATCATTATTATCACCATCATCATCTTCTTTCCATGTTTTTTTCTTTATAATGCAACACATGCATATTCCTATATACTTGGGATTACTCTAGGTTATAGGATTGTTTCTATTTTATTTTTGGAGAGGAAGCAATTGGCAATTTTCCAATTTTTTTTTTTTGTTTGTTTAAAATATGTTTGCTTTTGTTCTTCTGGTGGTTGAGTTTTACACTAGCAGATTTATTGAACATTCTGTAAAAGTAAGAAACATAGATATATTTGCAACCTTTATTAAAGGCTAAATAGACTTTGAATTTTATTAATGTTTTAAATTTGTGTAATGTTTATCTCTGACCTACATGAAGGACATAATAGGCTTTGTTTTATTATGTCTGGTAATAGCCTAATAAAGGATAACAAAAGGAAAATAAATTTTGCTATGTTGAGTGAAGAGACTAGGTTCTAGTCTGGACTTCAGCACTAAAGTATTGTGGCATAATTTCCTCCTGCGAGGTTTTATCCTTGTTTGGGAAAGTGAAACAATGTATGATATTCTTGCTTTTCAAAGTATATTCCAAAGAGCTGTAGGACTGTTATAGAAATGTCAATTAGGAGACAGGAGGCTCCTGAAGGATCCTGGGTTTGACCCCTTATTCATTAAGAGTAGCTTACATCTACTATAGAGATGATATAAGTACATGTAAATTTGTACTACTGTATGTGTGTGTGGTGTGTGTGCATCTGTGCATGTTGATGGGGGGAGAGGGTGGCCTGATGGGGGTGTGGAAAGAGAAGCTTCACAGCCAAAGAAAAACAAGAAAGGAAATTTCTTGGACAAAGTCATTTCTAAGGTCTTATAAGTTAAGATACCTTAGTTCATTTTATGAATAATCTGAATAAATTATTTGTACCTTTTATACTGGTATGGAGAAGATATTTTGATATTTCCAAAGATATGAAGAAAATCAAAGTGAAGCCTGAAGATTATAACCACATTTTGTGGTTCTAGGTGAATAAAACAATCCTGGCAAAGTAGTATTCTGTTTAGAATATAAACCAAACCTTAAAATCTCTGTACAATTTACTTAAAATTTCCAAATACTGGCGAAGGAAAATCTGATTGGCCCAATGTAGGTGAAGAGTCTAGCAGTGAAGCAATCAGCGATGCCCAGGAAGCAGTATCCCTCAGTGGAACTTTCACCATTGTGGTCTGGGTAGACAGTTCTCAAAGAAAAGGGTGATCAAAGAACTCAAAAGAAGCCCCCTGCAGGGCAAGGACCCCTTCCTAATTACACCAAGAGTCCTAGAGTCTACTTGTGATCAACCACAAAAAAATCACTCAGTTAACATTTATAGACTGAAAGCATGATTATGAAGATTAATCACAGAGAACGTGCTGATTCTCTGCGGCTGAATCAAAATATCTTGAGAATGGCCATACTTTCAAAACATTTCTTATTTGCACAATTGTATAATTGACCCTTTGAGCTTTATGTATGACATAGGTTCTATTGCAGATGTTGTCCCCAGGAAGCTGACACGAAGATGACTAGTGTGCTGTAAATCTATGAGGGAGTTTCTTGGGATCAACACAAGTAGGGTAAGAGAAAGAAGGAGAATTGGGCAGAGGGAGAAGTTGGGCAATGACGCTGTTATGACAAGGTCTCAGCTGACCCCACAGATTGCTCTGGATTTGGAATGGCCTTTCAGAATTGTACTGAGCTTATAATCCCACCAACAGTGTAAAAGTGTTCCTATTTCTCCACCTCCTTTCCAGCACCTGTTGTTTCCTGACTTTTTAATGATTGCCATTCTAACTGGTGTGAGATGGTATCCAATTGTGGTTTTGATTTGCAACATTTCTCTGATGGCCAGTGATGATAAGTATTTTTTCATGTGTCTGTTGGCTGTATGAATGTCTTTGAGAAATGTCCAATTCATATCCTTTGCCTACTTTTTGATGGGTTGTTTGGTTTTTCTTGTAAATTTGTTTGAGTTCTTGTAGGTTCTGGATATTAGCCCTTTGTCGATGAGTAGATTGCAAAATTTTCTCCTAATCTGTAGTTTGCCTGTTCACTCTTTGATGGTAGTTTCTTTTGCTGTGCAGAAGCTCTTTAGTTTAATGAGATCCCATTTGTCAATTTTTGGCTTTTGTTGCAATTGCTTTTGGTGTTTTTTGTGACATGAAGTCCTTGCCCATGCCTATGTCCTGAATGCAGGCTACCTAGGTTTTCTTTCTAGGGTTTTATATGGTGTTCGGCTCAACATTTAAGTTCTAATCCCTCTTGAATTAATTTCTATATAAGGAGTAAGGAAAGGATCCAGTTTCAGCTTCTACTTATGGCTAGGGCCAATTTTCCTAGCATCATTTATTAAATAGGGAATCCTTTCCCCATTTCTTGTTTGTCAGGGTTTCAAAGATCAGATGGCTGTAGATGTGTGGTATTATTTCTGAGGACTCTGTTCTGTTCCATTGGTCTATATCTCTGTTTTGGTACCCTTAAGTACCATGCTGTTTTGGTTACTGTAGCCTTGTAGTATAGCTTCTAGTCAGGTAGCATATGATGCCTCCAGCTTTGTTCTTTGGCTTAGGATTGTCTTGGCAATGTGAGGTCTTTTGGTTCCATATGAACTTTGTGCCGCTTTTTCCAATTCTGTGAAGAAGCTCATTGGTAGTTTGATGGGATGGCGCATTTTTTGAATCTATAAATTACCTTGGGCAGTATAGCCATTTCTTTCACGATATTGATTCTTCCTATCCATGAGCATGGTATGTTCTTTCCATTTGTTTGTGTCCTCTTTATTTCACTCTAGAGCAGTGGTTTGTGTTCTTCTCTTGAAGAGGTCCTTTACTTCCCTTTGTAAGTTGATTCTAGGTATTTGATTCTTTTAGCTAAATCCGTGAATGGAAGTTCATTCAAGGATTTGTCTTCTGTTTGTCTGTTACCAGTGTATAAGAATGTTTGTGATTTTTGCACATTAATTTTGTATCCTGGAGACTTTGTTGAAGCTTTTTTGCTTATCAGTTTACAAGGATATTTTGGGCTGAGATGATGGGGTTTTCTAAATATACAATCATGTCATCTGCAAACAGGGACAATTTGACTTTTCTTTCTTCCTAACTGAATACCCTCTTTGATTTCTTTCTCTTTGCCTGATTGCCCTAGGCCAGAACTCCTTAAACACTATGTTGAATAGGAGGGATGAGAGAGGGCATCCCTGTCTTGTGCCAGTTTTCAAAGGGAATTTTTCCAGTTTTGCCCATTCAGTGATGATATTGGCTGTGGGTTTGTCATAAATAGCTCTTTATTTTGAGATAATGCTCCATCAATACAGAATTTATTGAGAGTTTTTAGCATGAAGGGCTGTTGAATTTTGTCAAAGACTTTTCTCTGCATCGCATTGAGATAATCATGTGGTTCTTTGTCTTTGTCTCTGTTTATATGTGCTGGATTATGTTTATTGATTTGCTAATGTTGAACCAGCCTTGCATCCCAGGGATTAAGTCTACTTGATCATGGTGATAAGATTTCGATGTTGCTGAACTGGGTTTGCCAGTATTTTATTGAGGATTCTTGCATCGATGTTCATCAAGGATACATAATTTAAATTCTTTTGCTGTGTGCCCTGCCAGGCTTTGGTAATGTGGATGATGTTGGCCTCATAAATGAGTTAGGAGGATCTCTTTTCTATTGATTGGAAATAGTTTCAGAAGGAATGGTACCAACTCCCTCCTTGTACCTCTGGTAGAACAGCTGTGAATCCATCTGGTCCTGGACTTTTTTGTTGGTAGGCTATTAATTATTGCCTCAATTTCCCAGAGCCTGCTATTGGTCTATTCAGGGATTCAACTTCTCTCCTGGTTTAGTCTTTGGAAGAGGTAATGTGTCCAGGAAATTATCCATTTCTTCTAGATTTTCCAGTTTATTTGCATAGAGATATGTTTATAGTATTCTCTGATGGTAGCTTGTATTTCTGTGGGGTCGGTGGTGATATCCCCTTTATCATTTTTTATTGTGTCTACAGTATGGCAATTCCTCAAGGATCTAGAACTGGAAGTACCATATGACCTAGCTATCCCATTACCGGGTATATACTCCAAAGGATTGTAAATCATGCTGCTATAAAGACACATGCACACGATGTTTATTGCGCACTATTCACAATAGCAAAGACTTGAATCACCCCAAATGTCCATCAGTAACAGACTGATTAAGAAAAAATGTGGCACATATACACCATGGAAATACTATGCAGCCATAAAAAGGGATGAGTTCATGTCCCTTTGTGGGGACACGGATGCAGCTGGAAACCATCATTCTCAGCAAACTATTGCAAGAACAGAAAACCAAACACCGCATGTTCTCACTCATAGGTGGGAACTGAACAATGAGATCACTTGGACTCTGGAAGGGGAACATCACACACCGGGGCCTATCATGGGGAGGGGGAGGGGGGAGGGATTGCATTGGGAGTTACACCTGATGTAAATGACGAGTTGATGGGTGCTGACGAGTTGATCGGTGCAGCACACCAACATGGCACAAGTATACACAGGTAACAAACCTGCACGTTATGCACATGTACCCTAGAACCTAAAGAATAATAATAATAATAATAATAAAGAAAAAGAATTGTCCTGAGCTGTGGCTGAAGGCTGAGCATTTATACTCCTGCATAGACCAATAACTGGATGCAGGCTAGGAAGGGAGACTCCCTTGAAAGGGTGCTGTGCTACCCTCTTCATCGAAGAGCAATTCTTAAAGAAAGCTGACAGCTTAGGCTGTCAGCCAGCAGCATTTTTAGCAGCTGGGAAAAAAAGTCCTTTAGTTCTGTAAGGGGATCTGAGCAGCACCCTACCTGTGTCCCAGCATCCTTGTGTGATAGGAAGACACCATCCAGAGGCCTGAATCAGACTTGTGCTGTGAAAGGAGCCAATGGGGTTTTGATTGCAAGTATTGCAAGGTACTAGATAACCTAACTACATACATAAAATACTCTGTGTCTTTATTTCTTTTGCCATATGAGGGAAGTATGGAAGTCTGGCCCAGAGTAGAACATTAAAGAACCCAAATGACAGAGTATAAAGATAAAATATTTATACCAAGGTACATTAGTTTGTATTAATTTTGTAGCACTGCTGTACAATGAACTAGGTGGCTTTGACAACAGCAATTTATTCTCTTGCAGTAGAACCCAGAAGTCCAAAACCAAAGTGTCAGTAGAGTTGGTTCATGCTGGAGGATCTGAGACATAATCTATTCCATGCCTCTCTCCTACCTTCTGGTGGCTGCTGGGACTCCTTGGAGTTCTTTGGCTTGTAGATGCATCACTCCAATATCTACTTGTCTTTATGTGGACTTCCTCTCTGTGTGTCTCTGTGTCTTCTTTTCTGTCCTTTATAAGGATATTGGTTACTGGATTTAGGTTACTCTAATGATCTAATTTTAACTTGATTATGTTTTCAAATACTCTTATTATAAGATCACATTCTGATTTACCAGAAGTTAGAATTTCAATGTATCTTTTTTGGGGGGAAACAATTCAACCCACAACACAAGATAATGTGTGGCTGAGTTCCACTGATGTTTCCTTGATTCCTCCATTCCACGGTTCACATCTTCCATCATCTCCTCCCACCGTCATTGAATGTGACGCAGTCCAAACTTTCATCATCCCATGTGCTCTGTTGAAATTGCCTCCCAGATAGCTGTCCTGCCTCTGAACTCTCTTTCTTTTGAAATCTCTAGCATGTACTTGTTTCAAAATGCATTATTGTCTACATGATTAAGTCTAAAGTTTACCAAGAGTGTCGAGACTCCGGAGTCCCATTTGAACCTATGCCTTCAGTTTCATTTCACACTGTACTCCTCTGTCCTCCACATGCCACGCTAGACTCTCTCAAAGTACTATTTTTAAGAACTTTATTGAGGTATAATTGATATACTAAGAACTTCACATATATAATGTATAGTTTGATGCATTTGAACATATGCAAACACCCATGATATCATTACCAAAATCAAGGTAGTAGATATATCCAAGACCTTATAAAGTTTTCTTGTATCCCTTTGTTTTTGTTTGTTTTTGTCTTTGTACTTGTTGCTTTGGTGGTAAGAACACTTAACGTGAGATTTACTCTCTTAATACGATTTGAAATGCACAACACGGTATTATTAACCATAGGAACAATATTTTACAGAAAATCTCTAGAATTCAGTCATCTAGGATAACTGAAACTTTATATCCACTGAAAACACTCCCCTTTTTTACGAAATCTCAAATGAGTCCAGAACATTTCTGCACTCACATCTTCACCATGTTATTTCGTAAGTCACATATTTATTAATATATATCCTTCACTATTTTTGTATTTCTAAAAGAAAGCCAACTTTCAAGATTTACTCCAACTACTATTTTGTTTTAAACCATCCCGTAATTGCTCTTAGCTGATAGCAAGTCTCTTCCTCTGCCTTCTGTGTTATTGGTCTTACTACACTTAATTTTTTGCCAGATTAAGCTTATCTGTAGCTCTGTCTTTAGTATGCTATTTGAAGACTGTACGAAAAATGACCATGATGATATATTTGTCTCGATATGCCCCACAAACCTTGGCATTCAATGTTTGTTGAATTGATTTTTAAAATTAACATAATCAACAACAAACATCACATTTTATTATTATCACCAGAATTTTTTGCTTTTTTGTGTCTTTGGATAACGAAAACACAAATTTAAGATACTTTTATAGTATTTTTTTTTTCTACTGAGAAATGCTTGATACTCCACTCCCTCATCCCCACTTTTTCTTCTTAGAAGCAATGTGGATTTTATGTCAACACCATTTTAAAGAATGGGGGTGGCTTGGGGTGGAAAGAATTAGAGAATTTTATTGTTTAGATAGGGCAATGCAAGACCATTTCTTAACATGTGCTTAAATCAAGTTTTCCAAGGACAACCGTATTACACAAACCCAATAAAAATGATTATTTAAAACTAAATATTCAGAAGTTAGTAGGATGATTGGGGCTAAGTGGATATTTTAGCAAGGTATATTTCAATAAAATGTTTTAGGGGAAATTGATGTGGGGCAATGCCAATTGCAAATATACTTATGACAAATTGAAAGACGGAACATTTTTCTTGGGATGAGAAAGACTTTTCTAATCGACTTCATGTAAAAATATATATATCATTTTAAAACACCAATCTTTATAAACATAGGATAATCAAAGGGAAGGAAACAAAACTATCCAAAATCCTTTATCACAAGACAAAAAATGTAACATGTCATTATATTAATAACCTTCCTCAATCAAAAATGTATTGTCCACATTATTTGATAAAAGCCACGTACATGTGTGTCTGAACACTTCCCTTATTTTTCTGTTTCAAGGCACCACCCTTTACAAAACATTCTTAGAATGAAGGCTATCATGTTAAAGTACATTACCTAAACAAGAATGCATGAATCATTGGCATCTTACTTTAGCAAGCTACCCTTCATTCTAAGAATGTTTTGAATATCAGCCTATGTTACAAGAATTATTTTATTAAATAATTCTTAAGCAACTACTCTAGGCAAAGCACTGTTTAGGTTGCTGCTGACACTACATTGGAGAATATACATAAAGTTGTCATCTTTACAAAACTTTCAAGTAAAAGTAAAGACTTGTAAAAGACAATGCAATTACTCCAATATTTTTTTTCCTATCTCTCTGAATGAGTCCTGGCCTAGAAATATATATATATATATATAAATATATATATACACACACATATATATCTCTCTCATAAAAACAAAAAAACACTTCCTGAATTGCTGAATGTAAAATTTTGCAGAGTATTTTAACATTCATTCTTTAAAGAGAGAGAAAAGTGAAGGTTTCTTCTCTCTCTCTAAAGAATAAGGCTGAATGAACCAATTACAAGTTTGCAAAATTTCATTTTATTTACCTCAGAGCTTCCTCTGTCACATATCATCTGAGTACCATTAAAAAACACCCTGGCAGCTGAATAATCATAACAATAACATTTGTTGTATTGTATTTTACACCCCAAAATCACTCATTTATGCATCTCTAGGGGTGTGTGTGTGTGGTGTGTGTGTGTGTTAGATTTAATGAGCAAGATGGCAAACTTTATAGCTACTAGCAATGTATGAAAGCAGAAATATCAAGGGTATTTTGGGTACCTAAAAGCACGGGTAAAATCTTAACAGGTATTTTGCCAAAGAGGAAAGCATCATAAAGTTCAAGGAACTGCTGTTTGTTGTGCACCTACTAAGGTCGGTTATAGTGCTGAGAATTTTCACATACTTTATCTCTCTATTTTTCAACAGTAGCCCTGTAATCTAGGGTTCATTTCTAAAATATACACGAGGAGCATTCGAAAGATAAATTGAAGTGGCTGCATTCTGATGATCAATCCATGACTAAGCCAGGATTTGAACACATGTTATTTAATTCTAGACTCAGCATTATTTGTTTCTTGAAAGTTGAAGGGCATCCTTATCATAGGAGATACTCAAGCAGAGATTGGAAGGCCGCATGCTGAGAATTTTATTACGATGAAAACATCTGTTGAAAAATAAGATAAAATAACCTCAAGTTCTGCTCTAATGCCGAGATTATCTATTATTGTAATTGTGGAGGGAAGGAAGGAGGGAAGGAGGGAAGGAAGAAAGGAAGGAAGGAGGGAAGAAAGGAAGGAAGGAAAGAAGGAAGGAAGGAAGGAAAGGAAGAAAGAAAGAAAGAAAGAAAGAAAGAAAGAAAGAAAGAAAGAAAGAAAAGTAAGAAAGAAACCCTTAACAGAATTTGCTACAACTGCTTATACTGTGATTATGAACCAATGTCCCCAGTCATCACCTAAGGAAGGATGCACTAATCTTTGGCATGTAAGAGCAGTGTTTATTCAGACTTGTAAAACCTTTGACACTTAATTTCTATCTCTGTGTCTCTTAGCTTTGTTTATTTATAAAGCTAAATTTCTTTATCTACCATACATTTTTTCTTTATGTTATTTTGTTTGTTCCTGCTTACCATCTAACATAGTTATTTATACTTTTCTCTCATTCCTTTTCTACACTCTGACTCTTGAAGCAAAAGAATGGTCATGTGGTTTGGCTCTGTGTCCCCATGCAAATCTCACCTCGAACTGTAATCCCCATAATCCCCACGTGTCAAGAGTGGGACCTGGTGGGAGATGATTGGATTATGGGGGAAGTTCCCCTATGCTGTTCTTGTAATAGTGAGTGCATTTTCATGAGATTTGATGGTATTAGAAGGGTCTTGTCCCCCATTTGCTTGTTCATTCTCTCATGCCGGCCACCATATAAAATGTGCCTTTGCTTCTCTCTCACCTTCCACCATGATTGTAAGTTTCCTGAGGCCTCCCTAGCCATGTGGAACTGTGAGGCAATTAAAACTCTTTTCTTTATAAATTACCCAGTCTTGGGTATGTCTTTATAGCAGTTTGATAACAGACTAATATAGTTGGTGTCTGATTCTTTATCTCAACTTCCTAGCACAATGCTTGACATGGAGAAAGGACTTAATCATTATTTAATAAATGCACAGAGCCAGCAGGTATTAAAAAGGTAAAAAAAATTTTGTGTACCAGGAGAGTGCCCAAGGCAAAAGAAGCAGTGTATATAAAGGATTGGATACCTTTGAGTGCGAGAGCAGGTCTGGTATGAAGAATTAAAAGAAGTTCATAGTATGTTTGTAGCAGAGGGTGCTTATGGAAGGCAATGAGCCCAAAGATAGATGGGCCTGAATCTAATAAAAAGAATTCCTTGAAATTCACTTGAGAGCAATGAGGAGCTTCGAAGTGAAGAGTTTTAAGCTGTAAAATAACAGAGTAAAATAAATGATAATGAAATATCATGCTGGTTACTATGTAGAGCAGAAGAGACAGAACTGTAAATACAGAGAGGAGTTAAAGGTCATTGAAATTGAGATGAGAGGTTCAAAAGGCCTAACTTAGGCAGAGTCGAGTGGGGGTGTCATATATGAGAAAGATTGAAGAGGTAGTCTTACGAGGATTCTGGGAATGACAGGGCATGAGGGCTAAGGGACAAAGGTATGTTGGGAATAACTTCCTGGTTTCTGATTAAGTGGTTCATGGATGATTAGACAGTTCATTGGGATAGGGACTAGAAGGGAGATAAAATGAGCTCAGTTTCATGCCAATGTAAAGATTCTGGTGGGAATCTAAGAGCTCTCTAATAAGCAGTGGAATTGTAGTTATGGAGCTCATGAAAAAGAAGAGGGCAAGAAATTTAAATGTGGAAAAGATTCAAAGGCTCATTGAACTTAATTTGGTTTGAGATATTAAAAACTTTTTTTGTGTGATATAACTGAATACATGAATGTTATAATAGGTTATCTCTGGACCTCTTGGGACATTGAATGTTATGTTGGAGTTACCAACTACTTTTGCTGCTCCAAAAAGCCCTGTGGAATAAGGCATTCATTCTTAGCATGTCATAAAGACTAAGTAAAATGTAATATTTGTGTATCTAGAATAGAGTCACATTAAGTAATTGTAGTGATGTGGGCTATCTGCATGAGAAAAACAATGTTTTATTTGTTAGATGCAGTAGGTTTAAGAGATAAAATTGTTCAAAGCAGAATGTTGGGGAGGAGAAATAACAATTAAACTCATAATTGGACTCCATAAATGAATGATTCTGTTAATAAAACTTTACATATTTATTTAAATTGTGGTTAAAGTAAGGTTAAAAATATCAAGGATCAACTTCCTGAAAAATTTGACCAAAACAGGAAAAAAGTTGGAGAACGGAAATTTATAGGCCAAGACTGCCTGACTTTATTTTTCAGAGAGATCCACTGTACCTTCCACACCACCTCAATTGCTCTTAGAAAATCTGGAAATAAAATAATTATAAAATCTGATTGAAAGATAGAAACATATTCTAAAATGTGGAATACAAAAAAGCCATAAGAAAAACTCACAAATTCAATATGGCATACAAGGAGTAAGTACAAAAAGCAAATAGTTTTAAGATGTTCCTCAATGAAGGGAGGTAAGAGGAACTGGGGAATGTGTGTCATACAGAACACCTACATCTAACAAGATAAAGATAACTGGAGAAAGACTAAGAGGAATTTGCATTGCACAAAACAGCTGAAGAGTCCCAAGATTTTGTAACCAGTGCCGACAAAAACTTCAGAATCATTTAGGAAACCCATGGTTGTGTTGCCCTTTTCCCCTCTTCCAGCATCAACAGAAAGCCACAGTTAGAAAATGTTGGCTTCCAAAACTGTGATCTATGCATGTTTCAAAAGCAAAGGATATTTGGTGAGCAATGGGTATCGGAAGTTACTTTGACAAGTAGTGTTGATTTGGGCCCCACAGGAGTGAGATTGGAAATGGTAGTTTTTCTTGGCAAACTTGAGTTTTAAACCCTTTGTATCTTGAATGCTGGGAGAGGCAGAGAGATTTCCCAATAAGATAAGGTAATGTAAAAGAAACCATATATCTTGGCAGGCCCTATGTATTTCATATTCTCCTTGAGGCTAACAAGTTTTAGAGTTCTTGCATGCGTGCATGCACACATACACACAGGCACACACATGCACGCGCGCACACACACACACACACACCGTGTGCTGGGGCTATTTATTTATCATTCTGAACTGTGTTGGTCCCTTCTCTCTGTCCTTCTTCTCATGTCAAGTCCATAAAAGCACACTTAAGTATGTGATTCTTTGAAATTTGATTTGTGTGGTCAATGGAAAACCACTGTTTTAAATTCCCTGGAAACATGGGTCATGGATACTATATTTAAAGAAATTTTAGTCATCAGGTGGCTGGATTTTTCCACCAGTATTTTCACCTTGCATTGACTAACTCACATACACACTCCTTATCCTCCCAACTTTTGTAAGCAAATGCATCACCATCCACATCACTCTGATACACATACACTGTTCATAATGACATCAGAGGCCCATGATATTTCTTTTTTGAGAGAATTTTCCATTTGGGTTGGAAAAAAAGGAAAAGTAAAGAAAGTAGGACCAAATCTAGTCATGCAGTGTCTTAACATGGAGAATGTAGGTTGAGAGGAGGTTTTAAAATTATCACTGGGGTGTTAGTGAGGGATGGAGTGGAGGCCCGGTGGCAAGGCTGAATTCTATGAAGACTTTGGATGCAATGCCTAGGATGTGACTATCCCTGATGTTGGTTGTTGGATTTCCTCTGGGAACTCCTTCAGTAGCTGGAAATACGTGGTTTTATTTTCATTTCAAAGCATTAGCAGAATATACATTGTGCCTAAGGGAAGGAACAAACTACATGAGGGGGGACTAAGATGTTTTTCCTGCCCTTGCCAGAGGTCAGCTAACCCAAGACTTCAGCTGCATGTGCTCCTTACACAATCCCAAGGAAAAAGACATTTATGAACCAAACTCCAAGTCTCTCCCTTGTCACCATCAAATAAATTGAGCACTCAGCTCTTCAATTCAGGAGCTTTTAAGGTTCTGTCTGTGGCTCAGCTACTGAATCATCATCACCCTTGGCCCTCATTAGTTCACCTTCCTGTGATCAAATCTATAACCCTTGGTAAAACTGTATGGGACTTAGTTTCTATGTTTCAGCTAATGGCAATAAAGCACAGTGTTTTTTAAAGTGCTGTTGTCTACTCATGCATATATATATACATACACACACACACATATATTTAATAAAGCATGAAATTATTTTAGGATTTATGTTTTCTCTTTCTTCAGAAACACTGTAGTAAAAAAAAAAAAAAAAAAAAACCATAACATTTTGCTTAGGTTAAAAAGGCACATGTGCCTAATACAATAAACACATCCTCAGAAACACAATAAAGTGAACCTTCTTTTACTTAAACTTCAACTATGGGAGAATAGGTAAAGAAAGTAGTTATTTCTGGCAAGATGTTACACAAATACAAACTTCATGCCAGGATTAAGAGTGGTTTAATGGAAAGAGCTATTTTCATTAGTTTCCTTTGCTGTCATTTGCTAACCATGTGACATGGAACAGATTACTTTCAACCTCTAGAACACAAGTGGTTCATCCATAAAATGGATGACTTACGATTTTTTGATTATTTTAAGATGTAAACAATATATCATGTTTCTTTTTATTAACAGCTTTAGTGAGGTATGTTTGACATGCAAAAAGCTGTAGATATTTGATGTATACAATTTGATATGTTAAGTAGATAAGTATATATCCCAGAAATCATCATCACTATCAATGCCATAAACTTATCCATCACCTCCAAAAATCACTTCCCACTTGCTTTTTTTTTGTGGTCAAAGCACCTAACATGAGATCTATCCACTTAGCAAAATTTTAAGGATACAATATAGTATTGTTAATCATAAGCCCTATGTTGTACAACAGATCTGCAGCATATATTTATTTTGCATAACTGGACCTTTGTACTTTTTAACCAGTACCTCTCCATTTCAACATCTCCTCAGCCTCTTGCAACCATGTCACATGGTTAGCAAGTGATGAGTCTGACTACTTTAGGATCCCACACATTAGTCAGATTATGCAGTATTTCGCTTTCTGTGTCTGGCTAATTTCATTTAGTATAATGTCCTCCAAGTCCTGCCATGCTTTCACAAGCGGTAGGATTTTCTTCTTTTTTAAGGCTGAATGGTATTCCATTATATGTGTACACCATATTTTATTTATCACTTGCCATCAACGAGTATTTAGGTTGTTTTCATATCTTGGGTTCTCTGAATAATGCTGCAATAAACCTGAGTGCAGATAGCGCTTTAAGATCTAGATTTCAATTCCTTAAGGCATATACCCAGAAGTGGGATTGCTGAAACGAATGGTAATTCTGTTTTTATTTTTCTGAGGAATTATCACATTTTTTCCATAGTACTGCACCAGTTTACATTCCCACCAACAGTGTACAAGGGTTCCCTTTTCTCCACATCCTTGCCAACACTTGTATCGTGTGTCTTTTTGATAATAGTAATTCTAGCAGGTTGTACTTTGTTCTTTTGATAATGATGAGCTCAATGGGTGTGAGGTGATATATCATTGTGGTTTTAATTTGCATTTCCCTGATGATTAGTGATGTTAGATACCTTTTCATTTATCTGTGGGCTATTTGTATGTATTCTTTTGAGAAATGTCTGTTCCGGTCCTTTTTAGATTTTAAAAATTGGATCATTTGGATTTTTACTATTGAGGTGTAGGAGTTCCATATATATTTTATATAATAACCCATTACCAGATATATGTTCTGTAAATACTTTCTCTTGTTCCACAGATTGAGTTTTCATTTTGTTGGTTGCTCCTTTCACTATGCAGAAGCTTTTCAGTTTAATGTCATTCTACTTGTCTATTTTTGCTTTTGTTGCTTGTGCTTTTGTCATCATATCCAAGAAATCATTGCCTGGTTTAATGTGTAAAAGGTTTGTTTTTCTCTTTGTTTTTTCATGAGTATTATTGTTTCATGTTTTAAGCTTAAGGTAAGAGAAGGGTCCAATTTCATTCTTTTGAATGTGTATATCCAGTTTTCCCCAATGCTCTTTATAAAAGAAACTCCTTTTTCTTCGTTATGCTCTTGTCACTCTTGTCAAAGATCAGTTGAACTTTCAATGTACCAGTCTTTGATCTCCTGGGTTAAATTTATTTCTAAGTATCATATTTTTGACTCTATTGTACGTGGAATTGTGTTTAAATTTAAATTTCCTTTTTAGATAAGCTATTGTTATTATCTAGAAACAAAACTGACTTTTGTATGTTGACTTTTGTATCCTGCAACTTTACTAAATTTGCTTATTGAGTTCTAATAGCTTTTGGGGAAATCTTAAGGGTTTCTTACATATAGGATTATGTCATCTGCAAACAGAGGCAGAAGCAGAATTGAGGTGATATCATTGTGTTAATATTAGAAATAAAACTATGATGCTATTTGGAGAAAGCTCAAAATTGATATAACAATGACTATAAAGACTCAAAAGTGAGACACTGACTGTTGGGTTGAACAGGCTAACACACCATTGAAGTGGAGAGAGAAAATGAAGATTGTAGTTGGATACAAGGTCAAAGAGACAGTATGGGGCAGGAAACTATGCAGAGCCCTGCAGGCCATGGTGTGGACACGGGTTTGCATTCTGAGTAAGAGGGATCACCATTGGAACGTTCTGAGTAAGAAGTGCCACAATTTGACTCATTTTTAAAAGACTACTTTACATTCCCACAGTAATTACAGCATTATTCACAATAGACAATATATGGAATCAAACTAAGTGTTCATCAGTGAATGAATGGATAAAGAAAATGTGTATATGCAAAATAAAATATTATTTAGCCTGAAAAAAGGAAATCCTGTCATTTGTTACAACATAGATAAACCTGGAGGACAATGCTAAGTAAAATAAGGCAGACACATAAAGACAAATATGGAGTTATCTCACACGTGGAATGTAAAAGGGTTGAACTTGTAGAAACTGTGTAGAATGCTTGTTACAGAGGATGGAGGTGGGGGATTGGGGCTATGTTAGTTAAAGGATACAAAATTTCAGTTAGAAAGGAGAAATAGGTTCAAGTGGCTTATTGTACAACATGCTGACTATGGTTAATAAATATATTTTTGAAAATTGCTAAGAGAATAGATTTCAAGTGTTCTCACCACACAAAAAGTAAGTATGTGAGGTAATGCATATGTTAATTGCCTCAATTCAGCCATTCTACAGTGTATACATATATCAAAAAATGTTTTATACAATAAATATGTACAATTTTCATTTGTCAATTAAAAAGTCTATAAAAAAGGACTATGCTAGCTGCTTTGTTGAGAAGATATTAAAAGGAGCAAGCAAGGAGTCAGGTTAAACAGATCATTAATAGTTCAGGTGAGAGAATATGGCAGCTTGGACCAAGGAGATAGGCATGGAAGTGGTGAGAAGTGATATTATTCTAGATATATTGTAAAGGTTCAATAATGAGGATTGATGTGTTGGAGAGAGAGAGAGAGAAAGAGAATGATCACAAGATTGCTAGTTTTTTGGCTTCAGAAAATAAAAGGATGGCATTTTCATTGGCTATAATGTGGAAAATTACAGATAGGGCAGTTTTAGTGCAAGGGTAGTGGGACAATATTATGAATTAAGTTCTCAAAAGTTAATTTTAAATGCAAAATGAAACATCTCTATGCAGTTGTTGGGTTGGCAATTGTTATAAAAGTCTGGCGTTCAGGTGCAGTATTTCCAGGCGGTAGGTAAAATCTAGGAGTCGTCATAAAGATGGCATTTTTATTTTATTTTATATTTTATTTTTGAGACTGAGTCTTATTCTGTCATGCAGGCTGGAGTGCAGCGGCGTGATCTTGGCTCACTACAACCTCCACCTCCCAGATTCAAGCGATTCTCCTGCCTCAGCCTCCCAAGTAGCTGGGATTACAGGTATGCACCACCACGCCCAGCTAATTTTTGTAATTTTAAAAGAGACAGGGTTTCACCATGTTGGCCAGGCTGGTCTCAAACTCCTGACCTCAAGTGATCTGCCCGTGCTGGCCTCCCAAAGTGCT
The DNA here is from genome assembly GCF_008728515.1 of Papio anubis. Taxonomy (NCBI): domain Eukaryota; kingdom Metazoa; phylum Chordata; class Mammalia; order Primates; family Cercopithecidae; genus Papio; species Papio anubis. The sequence goes on along the minus strand of NC_044988.1, from coordinate 85,481,187 downwards.
GGGATTACAAGCGTGAGCCACCGCACCTGGCCAAGGTGGTATTTTAAAGACCAGACATGGGATGAACTTAACTAGGGAGTATAGATAAGGATAAACTATCCCAGAATTGAATCTTAGACATTCAATGTTTAAAAACGGCAAAGATTAGGAAAAGTCTTCAAAGGAGACTATGGAGTGTCTGGAGAAGAAGAAAGAAAACTAAGTGGATGGACTGTCCCGGCAAATAATGAAGAGAGTTCTTCAAAGAGGAGAGTGATACACACTATTAAATGCTCCTCATGAGTAAAGTGAGTACTGAGAATTGACTGCTGAAGTTAGCAACATGGCAATTACTGATTACTTTGATTAGAGTGGTTAGTGTGGGTAAAAGTTTCACTAAAAAGAGTTTAAAAGAGGAGAGGAGGGGAGAAATTGGTAACCAAAGTTTTTTCCATAAAGTCAAAGAAAAATAATATGCAGGTGATACAAGAAAAAATGATCTCATTTTTTTTTTTTGTTAATAGGAGAAATAACAATTTTGCATGCTCAGTGGAGGGATCCCGAAGAGAGAGAAAATTAATCATTCATGAGAAAAGAGGGGAGAATTGCCTGAGTAATGTCTTTGACTAGATGAGAGAGAGGATAGTGTCTACTGACGAGGTGGAAATCTTGGTCTTGGATAGCTAATAGGTTAGAATGTAGATATTCTTATATATTCAGGGAGGTATGTGAGAGGTTGTGGAAATTACCTTCAGATTGATTCCATTTTCTTAATGAAACAGGAAGAAAAAAAGGGCTTCTGCTGCGAATGAGGATGGAGAAAAGGGTGTTGGGGATTTCAGAAGCAAGGGCCAACTCAGATATGGAGGTTTTTAAAAATGATTCCAATCCTGTCATTCAAAGCGCCCTTCAATGGTTCTGACAGATAGTTGCATAGATATCTTCCAAGTGTTTGGAGAAGGTAATTGTGTACCCCATGAAGTATCTGTTCTCCTTGGTTACAAACTTCTCAGGCAACTGTTCCATGCAACATGACTTTCAGAATTTTATGATATTACTTAGTCTTTTTTGAGGACTCTAGATTTTCAATATCTTTCTAAAATGAGATGTTCAAAAATAAAGTCAATGCTCTGAATGTGTTTTGACTCCATAAATTATTAGACAACCTACTAGTCTAACCAGGTTGCACTGTCTTTGGAAATGCAACTTTGACTTAGGCTTCTTATTCCACAAATCCTTACCCAAATCCACAAAACCATTCCAATCTTGTGCAATTGATTTGCTTGAGATTATATTCAGGATCTCACACTAACTTCTTTAAAATCCTTCTTTGTTGGTTTCAGATTAGCATTCTAGACTGTAAAGGGCACTCTGAATGTCATTTCAGTACTAGAAAAGAAAATAACAGGTGGTGTTTATTGAGTAAGTGCCAAACACTGGGGTAAGCTCTTTAAAGGCATTTGCTAATTGAATTTTCTACACAATCCATGAGAAAGATGTGGTGCCCATTTTATAGGTGAAGAGACTGAGGTACTGAGTGATCAAATTGCTTGTCGAGAGTCACAAAGTTAACAATGTGACAATCTGGGATTCAAACTCAGAAATTTAATGTCAATGTCTAAGCTCTATTTTATGCTCAAGAGAAACAATCTGTTTGGAGGAAGAGCTGAAAGCATAATTGATGTCTCTATTCTGAGAACTCCTGAAAAATCAGTCCCTTTTCTACATCTCCAAGCTCCTCATCCTCCCATGAGATAGTAAGACCTTTAATTTTTATATGTCACCTCTTATGTCTAATTCCTAAATGTTCCTATTCTACTATTTATTTCATTTAGCACTTCCAGGGATTGTGCTATCTTCAGATTTTGCAAAGCATTTAAACTAAGTGGACAGGCATTGGAGAGATTTGGGACACCTGCTGAAAGTTTAAAAGCTGTCCCATACAAGTCAGTTTTAGCCACAATAAGCAAATTTTATTATCCTTTTCTTTTTACATTTTGATGAAGTTCTTATTTTTCCATGCTGATCTTCCATATTGAATTATAATGGAAATCTCCCTCCCATCTTTTCCTTGTTATACATGTGCATTTTAAATACAATTTCTAGAATAAACATGTTTCAAAGCAATCTCTGGTTCCAAAGACTATGACACCCTTAGTAGGTTCTTCCAACTTTAAGCCTCACATGGATTTCCCAACTGTCCAGTGATTTAACTTGTCAGATTGCTGGAATCAAGTCACTCATACATGTTACCCCTTAATCTCCAACTGAAAGCCATAGCCTTCCCTTTTGCAAAGAATGGCACTTCTATTGCTTTAGAAATCCAAACTGTCTGCTCACTGTTTGTGCACAGCTGCAGCAGCTAAAAGCATCTGTCATGCAACATATGGAATTTAATTTCCTGATATTTACATAGATTGAAACTGGTTTTGCTCTAGACTTCAGAAAATCTTTGCACCAGATCTTAAGACAAAAGTTTTCAGATAATTTTATGCCCACCTCCCATACTCCCCTGCTGCAATTCCTTCAGTGACCAAGAGGACAATCAGAACATGAAGTCTGCTAGTGCTTCATCATATTGAAAGATTAAAAGAGTCCTCCACTTACTGGCTTTGCTGTGTTGATGGCTTACATTGGTTCTGTTTTCAACTGGAAAACTCTGGGTTTTAAAGTATGTGTTTCCTTGGGATTTTTTTTTTTTTTAAATATAAATCTTTCCATTGTAATGGGTGTAAATTTACAGAAAAATTGTGAAGATAGTGGAGTTACAATATACCTCACATCCAGTTTCCCTTATTATTGATTGACTTCTTACATTGACATGATAAATTTATCATGATTAATGAACCAATATTGATACACTATTATTAACTAAAGTCTATACTTTATTCAGACTTTCTTAGTTTTTACCTAATGTCCTTTTTCTGTCTCAGGATCCCATCCAGGTTAATGCATTACATTTAGTCCTCATGTTTCTTTAGGCTTGTCTTCACTGTGCCAGTTTTCTAGACTTTCCTTGGTTTTGATGACCTTGACAGCTTTGTGGAATGCTGCTGAGATATTCTATAGAATGTCCTTCAGTCTTTTTTTTTTTTCCTCTCCTGATTAGAGTGGACGTATGCATTTTGAGGAGGAAAATCACAGAGATATTTTCATCAAGTCATACTGAGAGTACTGTCTTAGTCTGTTTGTGCTGCTATAACAGAATACCACAGACTGGGAAATTTATAAAGAACATAAATTTATTTCTCACAGTTCTGGAGGCAAGCAAGTTCAGGATCAAGGATCTAGCATCTGGTGCATCTGGTGAGGGCCTTCTAGCCATGTCCTCACCTCAAATGGCATGAGGCAGAAGGGCAAAATAGGATGAACTCTGTGACCTCGCATGGTAGAATAGCAAAAGAGGGAGAACTCACTTCCATAAGCCTTTTTCATCAGTGTTAATTCATTTATCAGGGTGGAGACTTCATGACCTAAACATCTTCCAAAATTCTATACCTCCCAGCACTGTTGCATTGGGAATTAAATTTTTAACACATACATTTTAGAGGAGGGGACATATTAAAGCCATAGCATATATTATATATACTATCAATCTGGTTTGTGACTATGGATGTTAACCTTGAACACCTGGCTGAGGTACCATTTGTCAAGTTCTTCATGAGAAAAGTTACTCTTTATTTTCCCCCTTCCATATCATACTCTTTGGAAGAAGCCACTATAAGAAGAAGAAACGTAGTTTCCACATTGGGAAGTGGAAATTATTCTCCACCTCCTTGAGGGCAGAGTAACTACATAAATTATTTGAAATTTGTCTTGGTATTTGTATTTTCTCCCCAATTTACTTATTCAATCATTTATTTGCATCAGTACAGAGTCATGGATGTTTATCTTATGTTTAAGGTTATATTCCAATACTGTTTTATCTATTTGGTTGCTCAAATTGTTACAGTTTTGGCCATTGCAAACTCTTTCAATTAGCTTCTGTGTCCTTTTGATATGTCCCATCATTGTGAGATTTGTCTGTTTTTTTGTTTGTTTGAGTTCTTTCCTTTTTGGCACTACAGAATGTTCCAGTCTCATCTTTTATATTTCCTTCCACAGTCCTAGAATCAGCCAATTCTTTTCTTGAAATTTTGTTATGACTCAGGTAGTCTTAATGAGGAAATTCTCACTGGTTGTATAGTTCTCATGGGTAGTAGAACCCGGACCCAGTAGCTAGTTAGAAGCAGTTAGTGAGAGATAATGCACATCATTATAATTCCAACTGCTTAATCTTGAAAATCTCATGCACTTGTGAAGCAAATATTTATAGAAAAGCACTGTGTTCTAAACAATAAGATAATTAGATGTTGAGGACATACTAGTTTATGAGAACTATGGCCTATTCTCAGAGAGCTCACAGTCTAATGAAATAAACAAAAAAACAAGCAACCATAATACATTGAGTAGATGCCAGGGTGGAGGTAAGTAATTCTAGGATTAGAGGGAAACATGAAAGACAGTCATGTAACTGAAGCAGAGAAAATATCCTGGAGGTGAACTGATGAATGTATTGAGGAATTTATACCCAAGGTAACTCCTTTGGGCGTTCTGATCTAATAAAAGTTTGTGGTTTCTTCAAATACATGTTCTCATGGATCCTCTCTTGTAATTTTAGTGGTTACTTTGCTTCAGAAGCTGTAGTCAATTAGAAGAATCTATGTCTTTCCATCATCACATCATGAATAAAGAGACAGACCCCTGATTCTTTTTTTTTTTTAAATTTATTTATTATTATTATACTTTAAGTTGTAGGGTACATGTGCATAACGTGCAGGTTTGTTACATATGTATACTTGTGCCATGTTGGTGTGCTGCACCCATCAACTCGTCATTTACATCAGGTATAACTCCCAATGCAATCCCTCCCCCCTCCCCCCTCCCCATGATAGGCCCCGGTGAGTGATGTTGCCCTTCCTGAGTCCAAGTGATCTCATTGTTCAGTTCCCACCTATGAGTGAGAACATGCGGTGTTTGGTTTTCAGTTCTTGTGATAGTTTGCTAAGAATGATGGTTTCCAGCTGCATCCATGTCCCTACAAAGGACACAAACTCATCCTTTTTTATGGCTGCATAGTATTCCATGGTGTATATGTGCCACATTTTCTTAATCCAATCTGTCACTGATGGACATTTGGGTTGATTCCAAGTCTTTGCTATTGTGAATAGTGCTGCAATAAACATACGTGTGCATGTGTCTTTAGAGCAGCATAATTTATAATCCTTTGGGTATATACCCAGTAATGGGATGGCTGGGTCATATGGTACATCTAGTTCTAGATCCTTGGGGAATCGCCATACTGTTTTCCATAATGGTTGAACTAGTTTACAATCCCACCAACAGTGTAAAAGCGTTCCTATTTCTCCACATCCTCTCCAGCACCTGTTGTTTCCTGACTTTTTAATGATTGCCATTCTAACTGGTGTGAGATGGTATCTCATTGTGGTTTTGATTTGCATTTCTCTGATGGCCAGTGATGATGAGCATTTTTTCATGTGTCTGTTGGCTGTATGAATGTCTTCTTTTGAGAAATGTCTGTTCATATCCTTTGCCCACTTTTTGATGCGGTTGTTTGTTTTTTTCTTGTAAATTTGTTTGAGTTCTTTGTAGGTTCTGGATATTAGCCCTTTGTCAGATGAGTAGATTGCAAAAATTTTCTCCCATTCTGTAGGTTGCCTGTTCACTCTGATGGTAGTTTCTTTTGCTGTGCAGAAGCTCTTTAGTTTAATGAGATCCCATTTGTCAATTTTGGCTTTTGCTGCCGTTGCTTTTGGTGTTTTAGACATGAAGTCTTTGCCCATGCCTATGTCCTGAATGGTACTACCTAGGTTTTCCTCTAGGATTTTTATGGTATTAGGTCTAACATTTAAGTCTCTAATCCATCTTGAATTAATTTTTGTATAAGGAGTAAGGAAAGGATCCAGATTCAGCTTTCTACTTATGGCTAGCCAATTTTCCCAGCACCATTTATTAAATAGGGAATCCTTTCCCCATTTCTTGTTTCTCTCAGGTTTGTCAAAGATCAGATGGCTGTAGATGTGTGGTATTATTTCTGAGGACTCTGTTCTGTTCCATTGGTCTATATCTCTGTTTTGGTACCAGTACCATGCTGTTTTGGTTACTGTAGCCTTGTAGTATAGTTTGAAGTCAGGTAGCGTGATGCCTCCAGCTTTGTTCTTTTGACTTAGGATTGTCTTGGAGATGCGGGCTCTTTTTTGGTTCCATATGAACTTTAAAGCAGTTTTTTCCAATTCTGTGAAGAAACTCATTGGTAGCTTGATGGGGATGGCATTGAATCTATAAATTACCTTGGGCAGTATGGCCATTTTCACGATATTGATTCTTCCTATCCATGAGCATGGTATGTTCTTCCATTTGTTTGTGTCCTCTTTTATTTCAGTGAGCAGTGGTTTGTAGTTCTCCTTGAAGAGGTCCTTTACATCCCTTGTAAGTTGGATTCCTAGGTATTTTATTCTCTTTGAAGCAATTGTGAATGGAAGTTCATTCCTGATTTGGCTCTCTGTTTGTCTGTTACTGGTGTATAAGAATGCTTGTGATTTTTGCACATTAATTTTGTATCCTGAGACTTTGCTGAAGTTGCTTATCAATTAAGGAGATTTTGGGCTGAGACAATGGGGTTTTCTAAATATACAATCATGTCATCTGCAAAGAGGGACAATTTGACTTCTTCTTTTCCTAACTGAATACCCTTGATTTCTTTCTCTTGCCTAATTGCCCTAGCCAGAACTTCCAACACTATGTTGAATAGGAGTGATGAGAGAGGGCATCCCTGTCTTGTGCCAGTTTTCAAAGGGAATTTTTCCAGTTTTTGCCCATTCAGTATGATATTGGCTGTGGGTTTGTCATAAATAGCTCTTATTATTTTGAGGTACGTTCCATCAATACCGAATTTATTGAGCGTTTTTAGCATGAAGGGCTGTTGAATTTTGTCAAAAGCCTTTTCTGCATCTATTGAGATAATCATGTGGTTCTTGTCTTTGGTTCTGTTTATATGCTGGATTATGTTTATTGATTTGCGAATGTTGAACCAGCCTTGCATCCCAGGGATGAAGCCCACTTGATCATGGTGGATAAGCTTTTTGATGTGTTGCTGAATCCGGTTTGCCAGTATTTTATTGAGGATTTTTGCATCGATGTTCATCAGGGATATTGGCCTAAAATTCTCTTTTTTTGTTGTGTCTCTACCAGGCTTTGGTATCAGGATGATGTTGGCCTCATAAAATGAGTTAGGGAGGATTCCCTCTTTTTCTATTGATTGGAATAGTTTCAGAAGGAATGGTACCAACTCCTCCTTGTACCTCTGGTAGAATTCAGCTATGAATCCATCTGGTCCTGGACTTTTTTTGGTTGGTAGGCTATTAATTATTGCCTCAATTTCAGAGCCTACTATTGGTCTATTCAGGGATTCAACTTCTTCCTGATTTAGTCTTGGAAGAGTGTAAGTGTCCAGGAAATTATCCATTTCTTCTAGATTTTCCAGTTTATTTGCGTAGAGGTGTTTATAGTATTCTCTGATGGTAGTTTGTATTTCTGTGGGGTCGGTGGTGATATCCCCTTTATCATTTTCAATTGCATCGATTTGATTCTTCTCTCTTTTCTTCTTTATTAGTCTTGCTAGTGGTCTGTCAATTTTGTTGATCTTTTCAATAAACCAACTCCTGGATTCATTGATTTTTTGGAGGGTTTTTTGTGTCTCTATCTCCTTCAGTTCTGCTCTGATCTTAGTTATTTCTTGCCTTCTGCTAGCTTTCGAATGTGTTTGCTCTTGCTTCTCTAGTTCTTTTAATAGCGATGTTAGAGTGTCAATTTTAGATCTTTCCTGCTTTCTCTTGTGGGCATTTAGTGCTATAAATTTCCCTCTACACACTGCTTTAAATGTGTCCCAGAGATTCTGGTATGTTGTATCTTTGTTCTCATTGGTTTCAAAGAACATCTTTATTTCTGCCTTCATTTCGTTATGTACCCAATAGTCATTCAGGAGCAGGTTGTTCAGTTTCCATGTAGTTGAGCGGTTTTGATTGAGTTTCTTAGTCCTGAGTTCTAGTTTGATTGCACTGTGGTCTGAGAGACAGTTTGTTATAATTTCTGTTCTTGTACATTTGCTGAGGAGTGATTTACTTCCAATTACGTGGTCAATTTTGGAGTAAGTACGATGTGGTGCTGAGAAGAATGTATATTCTGTTGATTTGGGGTGGAGAGTTCTATAGATGTCTATTAGGTCTGCTTGCTGCAGAGATGAGTTCAATTCCTGGATATCCTTGTTAACTTTCTGTCTCGTTGATCTGTCTAATGTTGACAGTGGAGTGTTGAAGTCTCCCATTATTATTATATGGGAGTCTAAGTCTCTTTGTAAGTCTCTAAGAACTTGCTTTATGAATCTGGGTGCTCCTGTATTGGGTGCATATATATTTAGGATAGTTAGCTCTTCCTGTTGAATTGATCCCTTGACCATTATGTAATGGCCTTCTTTGTCTCTTTTGATCTTTGATGGTTTAAAGTCTGTTTTATCAGAGACTAGGATTGCAACCCCCGCTTTTTTTTGTTCTCCATTTGCTTGGTAAATCTTCCTCCATCCCTTTATTTTGAGCCTATGTATGTCTCTGCGTGTGAGATGGGTCTCCTGAATACAGCAGACTGATGGGTCTTGACTCTTTATCCAGTGTGCCAGTCTGTGTCTTTTAATTGGAGCATTTAGTCCATTTACATTTAAGGTTAAGATTGTTATGTGTGAACTTGCTCCTGCCATTATGATATTAACTGGTTATTTTGCTCGTTAGTTGATGCAGTTTCTTCCTAGCCTCGATGGTCTTTACATTTTGGCATGTTTTTGCCATGGCTGGTACCGGTTGTTCCTTTCCATGTTTAGTGCTTCCTTCAGGGTCTCTTGTAAGGCAGGCCTAGTGGTGACAAAATCTCTAAGCATTTGCTTATCTGAAAAGGATTTTATTTCTCCTTCACTTATGAAACTTAGTTTGGCTGGATATGAAATTCTGGGTTTAAAATTCTTTTCTTTAAGAATGTTGAATATTGGCCCCCACTCTCTTCTGGCTTGTAGAGTTTCTGCCGAGAGATCTGCTGTTAGTCTGATGGGCTTCCCTTTGTGGGTAACCCGACCTTTCTCTCTGGCTGCCCTTAAGATTTTTTCCTTCATTTCAACTTTGGTGAATCTGGCAATTATGTGTCTTGGAGTTGCTCTTCTCGAGGAGTATCTTTGTGACGTTCTCTGTATTTCCTGGATTTGAATGTTGGCCTGCCCTACTAGGTTGGGGAAGTTCTCCTGGATGATATCCTGAAGAGTGTTTTCCAACTTGGTTCCATTTTCCCCCTCACTTTCAGGCACCCCAATCAGACGTAGATTTGGTCTTTTTACATAATCCCATACTTCTTGCAGGCTTTGTTCATTTCTTTTTCTTCTTTTTTCTTTTGGTTTCTCTTCTCGCTTCATTTCATTCATTTGATCCTCAATCGCTGATACTCTTTCTTCCAGTTGATCGAGTCGGTTACTGAAGCTTGTGCATTTGTCACGTATTTCTCGTGTCATGGTTTTCATCTCTTTCATTTCGTTTATGACCTTCTCTGCATTAATTAGTCTAGCCGTCAATTCTTCCACTTTTTTTTCAAGATTTTTAGTTTCTTTGCGCTGGGTACGTAATTCCTCCTTTAGCTCTGAGAAATTTGATGGACTGAAGCCTTCTTCTCTCATCTCGTCAAAGTCATTCTCCGTCCAGCTTTGATCCGTTGCTGGCGATGAGCTGCGCTCCTTTGCCGGGGGAGATGCACTCTTATTTTTTGAATTTCCAGCTTTTCTGCCCTGCTTTTTCCCCATCTTTGTGGTTTTATCTGCCTCTGGTCTTTGATGATGGTGATGTACTGATGGGGTTTTGGTGTAGGTGTCCTTCCTGTTTGATAGTTTTCCTTCTAACAGTCAGGACCCTCAGCTGTAGGTCTGTTGGAGATTGCTTGAGGTCCACTCCAGACCCTGTTTGCCTGGGTATCAGCAGCAGAGGCTGCAGAAGATAGAATATTTCTGAACAGCGAGTGTACCTGTCTGATTCTTGCTTTGGAAGCTTCCTCTCAGGGGTGTACTCCACCCTGTGAGGTGTGGGGTGTCAGACTGCCCTTAGTGGGGGATGTCTCCCAGTTAGGCTACTCAGGGGTCAGGGACCCACTTGAGCAGGGAGTCTGTCCCTTCTCAGATCTCAACCTCCGTGTTGGGAGATCCACTGCTCTCTTCAAAGCTGTCAGACAGAGTCGTTTGCGTCTGCAGAGGCTTCTGCTGCGTTTATTTTTTACTGTGCCCTGTCCCCAGAGGTGGAGTCTACAGAGACAGGTAGGTTTTCTTGGGCTGCTGTGAGCTCCACCCAGTTCGAGCTTCCCAGCAGCTTTGTTTACCTACTTAAGCCTCAGCAATGGCGGGCGCCCCTCCCCCAGCCTCGCTGCTGCCTTGCCGGTAGATCACAGACTGCTGTGCTAGCAATGAGGGAGGCTCCGTGGGCGTGGGACCCTCCCGGCCAGGTGTTGGATATGATCTCCTGGTGTGCCTGTTTGCTTAAAGCGCAGTATTGGGGTGGGAGTTACCCAATTTTCCAGGTGTTGTGTGTCTCAGTTCCCCTGGCTAGGAAAAGGGATTCCCTTCCCCCTTGCGCTTCCCAGGTGAGGCAATGCCTCGCCCTGCTTCAGCTCTCGCTGGTCGGGCTGCAGCAGCTGACCAGCACCGATCCTCCGGCACTCCCCAGTGAGATGAACCCAGTACCTCAGTTGAAAATGCCGAAATCACCGGTCTTCTGTGTTGCTCGCGCTGGGAGTTGGAGACTGGAGCTGTTCCTATTCGGCCATCTTGCTCCGCCCCTCCCCCTGATTCTTTTCTCAGGAAGGAGTTACAACAATGATGAAAATTGTGCTTTCCTCCTAAGGCACTCTGGGACTAAGAGATACAGATGCTCTTAAACCTTCATGTGGCTTAGCATGTGAGTGGCTTTTACATTTCAGAATTAAGAACTATAAATTTATTTTTCTCATTTATGGATATCTAAAAGAAATAGCATTTAAATATATTTTTAAACAGATTATATTTTCTAAAGATAATTGCAACAATTTCTCCTATTTCATGTGTTTCTCTCACAATGAAACTTTGATATTTCTCTGATCAAGTAGTAGGTCTATGTTCTCTCCTCTTATATACGAGTGAATTGTCACTGTGATGGAAGTGATATTGCTAACTTCTGAAGCTAGGTCATAAGAGTCATGTTCCCTAGCTTCTACTGCAACCTCTCTTGAGACATTTACTCTTGGCATTCAGATGCCATCCCATGAGGAAGCCTGAATGAGCCCATGTGGAGATATCACATGGAGAGTCCATATAGGGGTTGAGGCTGAGGAGCCCATTCAAGATCCTGGCTGACAACCAGCATCAAATGCAAACCACATAAGGGAAGGTGTCTCCAGATTTTTCCAGCCCCCAGCTGTCAAGTCATCCCTTGCTTAAAATTCTGCTCAACTAATGCCCCAGGCATCATAGAGCAGAGACACATCATCTTCTCTATGCACTGCCTCACAGAATTCATCGCTATAATAGGACTTTTGTTTTATGCCATTGTTTTGTTGGAAAAAGGGGATGGAGGAGGTTGTTATTATCCAATAGTAATAACTGAAATATAAGTAGCCATCCCTCCAAGCCAGTGGCCCCTGATGGGAGAGTCAGCCCTGACCTGTAGAAAGCCTAACACTCTCTATTATAAGCTATGTGATTTCAGGTTATTAACTTGTAGTTATTATTCAATGTCTGTTCCTTCTTCTTAGTGATACAGATGTACAAGAGCAGGAATGTATGTTTCCTATTCATTTCTGTATCCATAGGGTCTAACACTGTTTCTAAAACTTAGCAGGCAGACATAACATATTTGTTGGAAGGATAGATGTATGCAAGGAGGCATGGTTGAATGAATAGGGTTGTTAAAGTAGAAAAGGTATATGTTTTTAGCAGTGTCAAGTTAGAAATAAGTAACATTCTAACATTGTTTTCTTACCTGAGAATTTCAGGCTATTTGGCAATCTATTACTGCATAATAATTTACTCTGAAGCATAGTGGCTTAAAACAGCAAACATTTTATTGATCATGATTCAGTGGATCAAAGTTTTGGGTTTGGCTTGACTGACATTTTATTTTGTTTCAGTTGATACTGACTAGGCTTAGTCTAAACTGGTCTTACTCAAATGGGTAGCAGTTAGTGTTGGTTACTGTTTAGAGGCTCATCTGGAGCTATCAGCCAAGGATCCTTCATGTAGGTTATGGTTGTCCTTCATGTAGGTTACTACTATATGTGTGGTTACCCGGGGCTTACAACATGGTGGCTTTTCTCTTAGAGGAAGCATTTCAAAATATGAAAGTGGAAGCTGCATATATTTTAAAACTTAGCTTTGAAAGTTATACATCAATTCTGAGATGTTGTATTAGTCAAATCAAATTAGATGACCAGCTCAGCTTTAATTGAAGACGAAAGAGCATTACCTATTGATGAGAGAATGACAAGGCCACATTGCAAGATAGCATTTGAGGTGGGAGATGTTGCTGTGACCAGAAATAATTTGATTGATTTATTAATTTTATGTTAATTTATTTGCTTGCAAACTGCCTATTTATACCAGTACTTTAATTCCCAGAGGTTTTTACTTTCCGGCCACGCACAGACCACTGTGCATTACAGCTAGTCTTTTGAGTATAGCATTAAACTTCAAGTCAGAGGATAGGAGTTTGGATTTTGTATTTATCATGTAACTGCTATCTTTCTTGATTTATAGTTTAATGTCCCCAAACAATTGACTTAACTTATAAAACCATTGCAATTATCAATGTTTTATTAGGTATCTTAATTGTCTTAAAAATAAATGAGTCAATTATTACAAAAACTCTTTGAATGCTCTGATAAGCTGTATAGTAATGGCAGATCCAGGTTGTTCTATGCCTCCTATATGTTTGGTACTGTGTCATATGCAGTGGGTATAATCAGCTTTAATCTTCACAACCTGAGGCTCCAGAATTAGTAGTTTCACTTTACTGAGGAAAAGTATTCAATTCAAAGTCAAACACCCAGTAAATGATGATATTAGACATTCAAACTCAGAATGAGTTCCAAAGCTCATGTTCCAAAGTAATAAGCACAATCCCTTTCTTTTAGCAATTCATGATCTTAAGTAACATGCATCATATTCTACCATATAGACAAACTCCAAATGTATGAACTTGCAGGTGGGCATACCGATTTTGAGTCCCAACTCTGAATTTACCTGTTGTCTATGTCCGGGCCAGTTATGTAGCATCCCTGAACCTCAGAAATAAGAAAGCTTAAATGGGGGGGTTGCATATAATACACCTCACAGGGTTATTTTGTGAAATAGATGAAATAAAGCAACTAACTATCAACATAGTGTCTGGAGTAAATTTCCAAGATACACTACTTATTTGATTGACCATATGAAACATCTATTTTTAAAAGTCAAAAACAATAGAAAACCAGAAAAAGTTAAAAAATCAGCAATTTCATGTGTTCCAAGCTAAATTATATGTGTGTAATAGAATTTTTAAAATATATGTGTTTTTTTTATTAGCAGTACTTAAAAATGATTAAACAGAGTGTGGTTATATCTTCATAAAAATTCAATAAATAATCCAAAATAAAATTGAAATAATTTAATTTATAATATCATCATAAAAGATAATACACTTATGAACACATTTAACAAAAGAAATAGAAAGCTTATACTCTAGAAACTATAAAGCAGTGTTGAAAAAATCAAAGAAGACTTAAATAAATGTGAAGACATCACGTGTTGATGAATAAAAAGACACTTTGTTAAGATCCCAATATTCACCAAATTTGATCTACAGATTAAACACACTGTTCTTATAAAAATGTCAGGTAGATTTTTGTTTGTTTGTTTTTTAGAAAATGCCATGCTGATTCTAAAATTCATGTGGAAATATATATATATAGCCAGAAAAGCCAAAAGAGGCTTTAAAAAGAAAGGCAAAGTTGGAGAATTCATACTTCTTGATTTCAGAACTTATTTCAGAGCTATAGTAATCAAGGATTCAAGACAGTGTGTTACTGGCATAAGCACAGATATATAGCCCAATGAAACAGAATTTAAAGTCTCAAAGAAAACCCCTTGTATTTATGGTCATATTAATTTTGACAGAGGTGTAAGGCAATTTGGTGGAGAAAAGAATAATATTTTCAACAATGATGCTAGGAAAACTGGATATCTACATGGGTAAGAAGGAAGTTAGACTCCCTTTCTCACACCACACACAAAAATTAACTCAGAATGAATTGTAGACCTAAATGATAGTTCTAAAGCTGTAAAACCCTTAGAATGAAATATAGGAGTACAACTTCATTGTCCCGGGTTAGGCAAAGTCATCATAGCTGTAACACCAGAGGCCCCCATGACAAGAGAAAAAATATAGATAAATTGGGCTCCATCAAAATAAAGTAAATCCAGTATTTCAAAGGACACCGTAAAGAAATTGAAAATACATGCCAAAGAATGAGATAGAGTATTTGCAAATCATATATCTAATAAGAGATTTGTGTCAATAAGCTCTTACAACTCAATAGTAAAATAATAAATAATCTAATTTAAAAAAAAATGGGTCAAGGATCTCAATAGACATTCCGTCAAAGAAGATATACAGTGGCTACATAAAAGGATTTTCAACTTTAACATTACTAGCCATTGGGGAAATGCAAATCAGAACCATAATTAGTTACCATCACAGCCACCCATGACGTCACCTGAGATGGCTAAAATAAAAGAGACAGACAGTAACGAGTCTTAACATGGGTGTGTAAAATTGGAGCCTACATCCATTGCTGGCAGGAATACAAAAATGTATCGCTGACTCTGGAATATAGTCTAGAAGCTCCTGAAGAAGTTAAAGTTTCTGTATCCCCCTACAATTTCCTTCCTGATTCTATATGGAAGAAAAATGAAAATAAAACAAGGTTATTCAAAGCAGCATTGTTCATAGTAGCCATGAAAGTAGAAACACCCATAACTAATAAATGAATAAATGAATAAATAAAATGTGGTATAGCCACACAGTGGAATATTAGGCAGTCATAAAAAAGAATAAAGTAGTGATACATACCATAATGTGTATGAGACCTGAAAACATTATGCTAAGTGATGAAGCCAGTTCCAAAAGACCATATACTGTATTACTTAATTTATATGAAACATCCAGAATAAGCCAATCTGCAGAGACAGTAAATTAGTGATTGTCTAGGGCAAGGGGGTTAGAAATAAACAGTGACTTTTAATAGATACAACATTTCTTTTTAGAGTGATGGAAATGTTCTAAAATTGATTGAGATGATGATTGAACAACTCTATGAATATGGCAAACAGCATTTAACTTTACACCTTAAATGGGTGAGTTGTATGGCATATAAATTACATGTATATACAACTGCTCAGAATAATACTAGCAGACATGTGTATCATTGACGATGTGCCAGATACTCTTCTGAGTTCTCTATAGATATGAATTCATTTAATCTTCCTTACAATCCTGTTAGGTTGCAATATTTTTATTTTCTCTTTAAAGATAAAGAGAAAGAATAAGAGAACAGATAATTTGTTCAAGGTTGTTTGAGTAAGGGTGGGGCTGAGATTCTGATCTTGATACAGGATCTTCATGCTTATTTACTATGGTATATCACCTCTTATCAATTACAAAACATGCATGTACCTCTATCTTTATGCCCTTTTCTCTTCTTAAATTCTGCTTTGGTTGTGCACTTCCTCCAACCAAATGATTTGTGGTGGGAGTTTTTGTCTGTGTTAGTGTCAATGCTATTCTGAACATTTGTCTTAACTGCCCATCTGCATTTCCCTGTGCTCCTCAAGTCCAAGTAACTGTAAAACTAAACGTCTCCTTTGAGGCAGGTTGGGCTTTTCTACTCAGGGATCCACATGTCATTCTAAAATGGGAGGTGCAGGTGAGATAGTCATGAGGTTTAAAAGGAAAGGTGTTTGTGTCAGATGATCCAGAGTTAGAATCATGTCTTCATCTCTGCTAGCAGCATGACCTTAGATTATTTACTTTATTTCTCTAAGCTTCAGTTCCCTTATCTTAAATTGGGGATGAAGATAATACTTATGAGATGACATGATGGCATTGCTGTGAAAATTAACCTGTGAAAGCTATCAGAGAATGGCCCACGCTCAGAAAACAGGAGCCATCCACCTTATTCACTTACCCCACCAGTGTCCTAGTTTTCCAGCATGGTTAGCAGAGCGTACTGAGGGGTGAAAGTCCTTCTCAAGCTCAGAAAACTAATTTCTTCCATCCTGGAAAGTTTTCACCTCCCCAAATGACACAGTTAAACCAGATTGAAAACCTAGGACAAAACACTCTATAACTGAGAAGAGAGTGCATGATGGGACTTGGCTTGATCTCCCAGTTTCTCTAGAGAAATTAGAGCGGCTAAGATGTTTAAATCCCCAGCCAGAACCCATGATTTAATTTGGTTTTATAGTTCTAAGGATTGCCTTGTTGTGGTTTCCCTTTATCACATACAGAGCCAGATCTCTCCCCTACCCACCATGAAGAAGGGAGCCAGGCACTGTAAACGTGTGCTGGCACGGCACTTAGTCACTGAGATTCTTATTATGTGGTCTCCTTAGGCAGTCACATCTGCATGGAGGCTCGGGCATAAGGACCAAAGACAGGACATGGGCTGAATAGGGGAAACTTTGTGCTGCCTAAGTTTGCATCCTGAGTTCATGGTTTTACTATGAGATTTCAGTCAAGTCTCCTGCCTGAGCTTCCATTTAGCCATATGTAGCTTGGAAATACTAATCCACACATCGCCATATTGATGTGAGGATGTGAGAGCTGATGCCTGACACTGAGCAAGTCTTCAATCAGTGTTATTAGATGTCCACTAGGAAACAGAAGGAGAAAAGTAGCATGCATAGAGTTCTGAGCCATCTTTCTTGATCTCATGGTCATCATTCTGGGAAAATGGGATTGAATGAGCAGAAGAAAGTTCATTTTCCTTTGTCTGAGAAGATGTCTAGTAACATTTCTTGATACGTCCTGTCCATTCTACTTTTGACACTAGAATCCTAGATGGAAGTGAGAGTAGAGATAATATAGCCCCACCTACTCATTTAACAGCCAGGGAAACTGAGACTGAGTAAGGGAAATTGACCTACTGAAGAACACACAACAAATGAGTTTCAGGGTGTGAATTTGATGTTTGTGTTCTTTTCACTGCATGAAATTGTTTCTGGTAAATCACCTGAGACAAATTCAAAGAGAGGGAAGATTGCAGTGATTGAAAAACCTACTATTTGATCTCATGATAGGGTGACTGTAGTCAATAACAACTTAATTATGTATTTTAAAATAACTTTAGGAATGTAATTGGATCGTTTGTAATGGAAAGGATAAACGCTTGAGGGGATGGATACCCCATTCTCCGTGATGTGCTAATTTCACATTACATATGTATATTAAAACATCTCATGTACCCTGTAAATATATACAGCTACCATATACCCACAGAAGTTTTAAAAACTAATTTAAAAAATAAAGAAAAGAAATGTCCAAGGAAGAAGAGCTCTTATTTGATCAGAGGAGGAGGAAGTATGAAAGTGGAGCAGAAGCAGCCTGCCAAAGGCCTCCGAGGCCTTGCTTAGAGTTTGAGCCTTAGCTTGAAGGCAGTGGGAAGTCATTTTTACTGGAATACAAATGACTTGAGGGCAGAATTCTAGTTCATGTCATCTTCGTGAACCACTCCTGGCATGTAATATCTGGCACACAGTAGAATTTGAGGAGTGGTTGCTTGATAATGCTAGATTTCCAAATCTGAGAACCTGCATGGCTGGAGGAACTTGCAAAATCCCTTTGGAGTTGACGCAAGTTGGAAGAAATTCTGAAAACTTGCAACAAACATTCACTTTTCTAATAATTCTTTAACATGAAAAAATAAGCACAGGAAATAACTTCAGAGATAGCTCTTTCAAAAATGTTGTGACCCTGTTCATACACTGAACTGGTAATTAGTAAACTTTCCCGATAGCTAGTAGATAGTGCGTGACCCTGCAAAAGGCTGGTTCCAGGAAGTGAAGTAAGTAGGTGTTTTTTTGTATGTTTCAAAGAAAATATAGTTTACAAATAAAAAAATGCAATCTACAATAAATAAATAAATAAAATAAATTAATGAATAGAAATTCAGAGCCTAAGAGATTCTCCATATGGCATCTGCCTCAGCTTCACCTTCTACCCTGAACATATATGTGCTTCACTGCTCTTGATCATTGCTACACAAGACATTTGGTGACACGCTGACCTCTGGTCATTCTCATTATATTTATAACTTTGTAACAAATTATTTAGAAAAAGAATTAGAATAATCAGAACTGGGGTTTGAAATGAATTAGTAGCCCTTGGAACTCTGAGGGAGTAATAGGAGTACCAAAGTATGGATGTATCATTTCACCAAATGGGTGATCTGTGATTGAAAAATTTAACTGAGCTGGACTAAGATCGCGTTAGCTAAAAATAAGAAAAGGCCTTGAGCTGCCTTATAAATGATGGGTTCATAATGGAAGTGGAAACTGCTCAACATTTACTGGACGTTTTCTAAGTATCAGGCACTGAGCTAGATGTCTTACTTATCATTTGTCTTGTCTATTTGATCATCATACCATCTTTACAACATGAGAGCTATCATCACCACAATTTTGAGTCAGCAACTTGAGCTTCAGAGAGACAAGAATCTGTGGAGACGGGAGTGTATCTGTTTTCCTCACCACTATGTCCACAGAACTAGTAGTATGCCTGGCACATAGTAGGTAAGTTAAATGATTCCCCCACAGCCATAAAACTGAAGAATTATGCAATGAGAAATTGAATGGTGGTCAACATGGTTGTATGTGACTCTGTGTGTCTGTGTGTGTAGAAAGTCCTAGCTTGAATGACATCACTCCTTCATTCATAAACTTCCAATAAGTTTCCATTGCACAGGTCGTTATTCCAACAAGCCTTTGTTGATCTCTCCAACTTTGTCCCTGCCCTGTCTCCTTTTTCTTTTCCATATTCCAGTGTCACTAATTTTGTGTCTATCCTTCCAACATGCTGAACTAGGTTTTGTCTTGCTGTTGCTCTTTTCTATCTCTAAAACAATCTTCTACTCCCTTAGCATAGCTAGCTTTTCTTATTTTTCCTGTTACTGTGCAAATGACGTTTCTTCAGATAAGCTTACTCTAACAACCCAATCTGAACTTGTTATCCAGCCACTAGCTGTCACATCACTCCTTTTATTTTTATGCTCTATTTATTCCTCTCTGAAATGAATTTTACTTGTATATGCTTTCTGTTCTTTGTCAGATCTCTATTAGGATGTTAGTTTCATAAGAGGGGGACTGTTGCCTCTTTTTTATTCATTTTTGTATTACCAGCACCTAGAATATTATTGGCATTTTAGTAGATGTTCAAAAATATCTATAGAATAAACAAATCAGAGAATAAATGAACAAATGGGTGACTGTTGCCCGCTGAATGAAGTCCCCAAATACCAAGCCCCAATTCCTCTTGTTTTCTGCATAATGTCCTAATATAGGCTTTCGTCACTCTTTCTCCTCCTAATCTTATCCTTTTCTGTAATGGACAGCAATTTGCTCACCACATTCTACCTCTACTTCCCTTCTCTCAATTACCAGGATCCTGCTATTAAAGTATACTTCACTTATGTCCCAGCAATACTTAACCACTTAAAGTTTCCTAAATGCACCATTCCTTTCTCTCCTAGCCTTTATTCTTGTTGTTCCCTCCTCCTGGACCACCCTGTCCTCTGTTGTCACCCCATGCTTTCCACTGCATAAATCCCACAGAACCCACCATACTCAGCACAAATATCCCCTTTTATGGGAAACCGCCTCTGATCTTCCCAAATGGTGATCCCTCCCAGTGCCCCTTTAGTGCCTATTCCATATTGTATTGTAGCATTTATCCCACAGTTTAATTATGCTTTCCTGATACTTTCCTCCTGGAAACTGTTAACCCAGGGGAAAAAGAAAGTAAAATTTTACCACTCTCTGAATCCCAGCTAGAGTACAAAGTTAAGCATGAAATGGCTACTCAGTGAACAGGTGTGAATGAAGGAGACAGTGAATAAATGTAAAAAAAAAATAGTTAATTTATACAGAAACAAATCTGTGAATATTTGACCCAGGTTTTACTGTTTAGTTGACACGGAGAGTGACCAGTTTTCCTTGTTTGCTCGGGACCAAGAATTTCTGAAATAAGAGACTTTCAGTGCTAAAACCAGGATATTCCTGGGCAAATGAGGATGAGGTTATTGCCCTATACACACCCAATTTTCTTGATATTGATAGTGATAACAGGAGAAATTGATTCAGTGAGGTTTTTAGGTTAGGTAAGATTTCAGGTGAAGGTTACTGGATGGGAGACCAGAACTGCATAGTAGACTAAGATTAGAAGCAGGGGAAGGATCACAGTGGCACTTCCTCCTGGAAGGTAAACTTTTAGGGTGGTGTGGTGGCATACAGAAGGAGCAAACTAGGGGACAGGTGGGTCTGGGCCTCACTCTAATTGCCTCTTACTATCTTTATGGCACTGGGCAAGTAAAATGACCCTTGAGCTTCCTGTCTGTGAAGCATATTTTCCAATGCCAAATGAAGCACTATTACAGGTCCTAATTAAGTGCCTGACACATAGTAATTGCTCAACCAAGCACTATTCCCTTCAGCAGGCTATGAACCTTATACAATGGGAAATTGAACAATGGATACAATGGATCATTGTCTCCAGACCCTGAAGTAGGGTTGTTTCAACATGTAGGGTTAAGTAGTTATTACATTTTTCCAACCTGAATTAGCAAGAAGTTTGGTCTCATGAACCATTGGTTTTGTATATAATCAATACTACATTCTGTGTAATGTGTGTCTTAATTCTAGTTATGTGACTTTTTAACAGTTCCCTTGTCACAGCAGTATGCCCTATGTGGTAAGGTTACAGAGAGAGATCCACAATTTCTCAACAATCACAAAAAATACCAATATCCATATAAAACATGTTGTATCCTTTTGACCGAGCAATTCTATTTCTAGGAATTTGTCCAAAAGAAATAACCAGAGAATGCACGCACAATGATGTTCATCTCAGTATTGTTTATTACAGTGAAAAATCACAAACATCCAAAATGCTTAACAATAGAAATTTGGCTAAGTTAGTTACATTTTAGACATTCACTGGATACCACAGACATAAAAAAAATTGTATTCCCTAAACGTATTTAATGACTTGGAAAGAAGTTCAAGGCATATTGTTAAATGAAGAAAGCAGATAACAAAACGGTATGTTCAATATGATTCTAATTTTGTAAAATAAAAATCATGAAAGAAATAACATTAAACAATACCAGCAGTAGTGTCATTAATGTTTGAGAATGTGGAGTCAGAAACCTTGGATTCAAATTCCAGCCCTACTTTTTTGCTATGTGATTTTGGAAATTACCTTACTTTTCTTTGTCTCAGTTTCCTCATTGGCAAAGAGGGGACAACATTTGTTTCCATATTATAGGATTTTTTGTAAAAATTAAAAAACTTGTATCTATGAAGTGTTAGAAGATTACCCGGTACAAAGTAAATACTATAGAAGTGTTGGCTATTATTTTTAATTTTAAAAGTGAAGTTATTTGTAACAAACAGAAAATGAATCCTCTCTATGCAAATCCATCTGGCAATTAATTGCCTGAGCTAGAATTTGAACCTAAGCCTGTCTGACTCTATAATTTGATCACCTAACCATTAAGTAATTCAGAAAAAGAAATGTTAGCTATGTTTTTCATAGCTGTAAGATGATGCATAACTTCTATGCTCTTCTTTGTGATTTTCTAAAAGTTTAAAAATGAATACATATTGCTTTTATAACTAGAAAAAAACATTATTTCAGCACTAAATTTTAAGTTGTCTAAATGAAGTAAAACTTCTTATGCTCAATTCTACCTTTATTAATTAATTGGCCAGTTACTTTATTTCTGCACCATGACAAGGTGAAGAGGCAAGCTTCATGAGAGATGCTTCAAATACTACAAGGTGTCAAATTCATAGTCACAGAAAACGGGTCACAGGTACACTCTGGATCAAGCACTTTGGGTACCTGTGACCCGTTTTCTGTGACTATGAATTTGACGATCAGCATGTGTTCCAGAATCAGACAGAATTGAGTTCAAATCCCAAAGCTATAAGCCCTTGGACAAATTACCTAGCTACTCTGAGTCTTAGTTTCCTTCTTTATGAAATAGGATAATAACAGTTCTTCATGATGTCTTAAGTAGTTGGAGCTCTATGTGAAATGACCATGATTATTCCAGGTAAACAGTAGGTGCTCAACTATTGGTAATCATTAAGAGGATTATGGAATTTTGAATTGACACTTAGAGCTACTGAATCACCCTACACTGGCATGACATTGGGGAGTTCTAATTCCTACACTGTAACCTTAAATGGCAGCAATAAAATATTAAAGCCTCCAACTACTGGTTGGGTGGACCAACATTAGAAAGCCGTCTGTAACTCATTTCTATAGTGAAGGAAAACTTTGCCATTGTTTCTCACTGTGTATCCCCTCCTTTAAAGAATAACTAAAACACTAAATGCACCCGTTTTATGAGATGTTAAAAATACATCAAAGATTGAACTCTGCCTGCCTGT
Organism: Papio anubis; assembly: GCF_008728515.1. Lineage (NCBI taxonomy): Eukaryota > Metazoa > Chordata > Mammalia > Primates > Cercopithecidae > Papio > Papio anubis. Next base: position 85,458,392 of record NC_044988.1, on the reverse strand, counting down.
TGCTGATTTGGAAATGGGCTTGAATGCATTCCTTACATCCAGATTGAATTGCTATTACTTTTACTCTGCAATACTGCCAGACTTTTAAAACTTTTTTTTTTTAGTAGGACTTGCTCTGGGTCCAGAACATGGTAATAGGAATTAACTCTGGCAATTCTATTGCTTAGTCTGCTCACCAGCTCCTAAATATCAACACACGTTCTGAATTTCAGCCAGAATTGATTGGAAAATTGGCCTTATAATTCACTAGGGTTCAGATTTGAGATCAGTTAACACCAGACTTCTGGAAACATTGGCTGCCCCCTTGGGCCAGTGAGTGGTGAGGTTATTCTCCTTGAAAACAGAGCTGAAAGTCATGCCTTTCTTCCTTGCTTTTTAGTGATTTCAGACTTTGCATCCTGCTGCAAACTGCTCTGAGAGTGGGAGTACACAATGCTTCATGCAGGCTTTACACAGAAGGAGAAACCTGTTCATACAGAAGGGATGTTCAGACCCATGTTATCAATTCAGATTGTCAGGTTGAGCCACAGAGAGGGGGCAGGATCTACTGAGTGCGATAGACTGAATTGTGTCTGTCCCACCACTCTGAATGTATTTGTTGAAGCCCAGACCCTAATGTGATGGTATTTAGAGGTGGGGCTTTTGGGAGATAATTAGGTTTAAATGTGGTAATGAAAGTGGGATTCTTGTGATGAAATTAGTATCCTTATAAAAAGAGAAGGACACCACAGGCCTCTTTTTTGTCACTGTGTGAGAATACAATAAGAAGGTGGCCATCTGAAAATCAGGAAGCGAGTCCTCACCAGACAATGAATCTGTCATTATCTTGATCTTGGACTCTGCAGCCTCCAGAACTGTAAGAAATAAATGTCTGTTGTTTAAACCATTCAATGTATTGTATTTTGTTATAGCAGCCTGAGCTAAGAAACTGACACTGAGAGTTATGAAAGACTATAACCCATATTCCCTGAATCTCAGGCTACAGTTATTTTTTCCTACTTTGCCATATCTCATATATGAAAGTCTTTGCTATCACTCTAAATAGTGGGTAGTTGATAGATTAACTAACTATACCATCACCTAAATGTGGCCTGGATCTCAGCAACCTGTAACACATTTGATTAATCAATGGGTGGACAATGTACATTCGCCATCTTTCAAATTGTGGCTTCCCCATGAATCCCTTTGGTCCTTCACTGAGCCGTTTTGCCATGCACAGAGAGTATAATGCCACTTAGAAGTTGCAAGTCCACTTTGGAACACATGTTTCTGGTTCCAGTTGAATTGCCTTCTGAATGTGGAACTATTTAAAAATCAGAATACTGCTTTCCTGGAAGTGAGAGAAACATAAGAGAAGATGCATGCTGGCAATGTTTTCTGTAATGTAGGCTGTGACCCATGCTAAAATTAGCCTTTCAAACTCTCTACATATTTTGAACATAATGGCTGCATAGCCTGAGAAGGGCATCTCTGCAGAATTGTGGATTGAAATTATGTTAAACTAGGCAGCAGGAGTTTTATCAAAATTGGACTTCTGACATAGACTGGGAGATCTTTTAATTACATGATCAATAAGATTTCAAAGCAGGCTTAGAAAGTCATCAACATCACTTGTGAAGTGTAGTAAAATATGAGAGAAGGAAAAACTGAGAGTCCTGTGTCAAGAATCCAATTGACAGTCATTAGGTTTTATCTGTGTCAAATTTGAGAACATTTAACACCTGTCCCAGAGAAGTGCACAGGCAGTTATGTGAAACACCCAGCTGCTTCCCAGAACCCACAAGTCCACTGAAGATCATCTGTAAAGAATACACAGGAGACAGCCAGTGAAGAGAGCTCAACAACGAACTCATAAAAGCTTGCAAACAAACAGATTTCCACGTTGGCAAGCCAAGTCCCAAATGTTACTTACAGCTGGGTAAATTTGACCTTCCAAGTGTTTGTTCTTCTTTGTCACCCATTTTAAAAACAGAGACTCAACCCAAGATTACATGGAAGAAAGTGTAGCATAACAGGTTGGTTAAGGGATCGGACTGTGGAGTTTGACTGCCTCAGTTGGAATCTCATTCATGCTACTTACTAACTGCATGACCTTGGACAAGTTGCCTAGACTGTCTAATCCTTTGTTTTCTCACTTGTAAAATAAAGAATAATAATGGCTGTGCCAATTTCATAGGATGTGGTAAGGATTAAGTGTGTTTATCTACAGAGCTCAGCACAGTGCCTGGCACATAGCAAGGACTCAATACATGTAAGACTATTATTGAAATAGTTTCTTGCTTCTCACCCATAAAACATTCTGTGTATGTAACAACACACCTAATGAATCTGGGCACATGGCCGCAAAGAAAGTGTTCAAGAGGTGAGTAGGAGAAAAGCAAAGATTGCTTAGCTATGCATAATCATGATCGTTGCTATCTCTTATTGGCACTGTGTCAAGCACTTTATGAATATCATCTTATTTAATCACCATGGAATATTAAAAGGTAAATACTGTTCTCATTTTTTGTACAAGGCAATCAAAACACAGCAAAGTTAAGTAATTTATCCAGAGTAAGACATCCAGAAAATAGGCTCAAATTTGAGATATTCTGATTCTACATTTGATCTTCTGAAGCCAACAACAAGGCCAGGCACAGTGGCTCATGCCTGCAATCCTAGCACTTTGGGAGGCCGAGGAAGGAGGATCTCTTGAAGCCAGAAGTTCAAGACCAGCTTGGGCAACATAGTGATACCCCCATCTCTGCCAAAATATATATATTTTAAAAAAATTAGCCTGGTATAGTGGCATACACCTGTGGTCCAAGCTATTCTGGAGGCTGAGGTGGGAGAATGTCTTGAGCTCTGGAGGTCGAGGCTGCAGTAAGCTGTTATGGCACCACTGCACTCCAGCCTGCTTATAGAGAAGAATCCTGTGTCAAAACAAACAAACAAACACACACACACACACACACACAAAATTTTTACGTTTCCTAAGATTGCTTGGTGCAGTTTTGGCATGACACACAAGGAATTGTGTCACATCACATCAGCATAGTCCTGTCTTATACAATGGAGCGTCGGTAAACACAACTTACACTTACATGTTGTCATGGGAATGGAAGAGAGGGAGGTTTCTATATGTCCACCAATTTTCAGGAAGGTGAAACAAGCAGAGCAAATACATAGAAAAAGCTAAGACAAATGGACTCCTGTTCTTTGAAGTTCTCTTTCCCCTGATGAGGCAAATTTACAGGGCTAACTTTCAAAATATATTCAGTTCAGGTGAGCATAGCCAGTATTTATAAATGTTGCATATCACAGGTATTGTGGACGGGAATCAGCAAAGATGATTTATACACAAAGAAATCTAATGGAAAAATAAATAAGCAACTGCAAAACTGTATATTAAAGCAGAGTGATTAAGAGCCTGGGCTTGGGAATCCTGGCTTCATTATTCAGCATGCGAACTCAAGCAGATCACTTTACTTTTACATCTATAAAATAGGTCTATTATGTAATCCCTACAAAACAGGACTGCTAGCATAATGATATGGAATAAAGTGCATAAACAACTTAGTATTTGCACCTAGAGTCACTCAACAATATTAATTACTATGATTAAATTAGACCACCTACCTAGGTCTAGTACTAGTTCTACCACCTACTGATTTTGTATTCTTGAGCAAGTTACTGAATCACTCTGTTTTCTTACATGTAAACTGGGATAAAAATAGTACCTCCTTCAGCGGGTCATTACAAAGATTAAGTAAGTTAATATTGACAAAGCAGTTAGATAAGTGTCTGGCACATAGTAAGGGCTCAATGGTAGCTATGACTATTATTGCTGTGATTTTTTTGGATAGAAGTAAGCACGAGATGCTGTAAGAAAATAAACAGTCACCTAACTGAAGTTGTGATGTGTGAGCAGGAAAAACTTCCTAGAGGACAGTATGAAAGTGTAGACCAGGTGTGGGGAGATGAGCAGGGAAACAGCCAGAGAAATGGGAGATTTAGAAACAACACATCTTGCATTTCTTTATATTCAGACTTCAGTGGAGGCCTTGCCTCTCACATCTCTTGCTTTTGCTGGTTGGAGTTCATAAGTCCTACAATTGGTTTGAAGGCAAATTCCAAACTCGAAAAGGAGTGAGAGGGGGTAAGAGGAGAATGCAGTAACTCCTTTTGAAAAAGGGCTGCAATCATTTAGCCGATTATTTAACATTGTGGAATGCAGTAAGGTCAGAGACTGGCTCACCTTTCAATGTAACTACAGTCCCAATGAGCAATTTCTAAAATTGCTTGAAGTCATTTATACCAGTGAATGCATATGCATTAGAGCCTGGTTAAAGATTTAGAGGATAAGCTGGTTAATAGAATTAATTTAATATATCCGGTATAATTCAGTGGAACACATGAGTGCCCTTCAGAGCCTAAAACTGATGGGAGAGAAACAAATCCTTGTACCAGCCATTAAAGAAGGATTAGTTGGCCTCCTAAAGGAGTAAGCCCATGACTTTCATTCTTCTCTAGCTGTATGCTGATGGATCAATCTTAGATGCGTATTTATAGGCAGGTTGCAGTGGATCTTTCAGCATAACAACAACAACAACAACAAACAACATAACAACAACAACAACAACAACAACAACAACAACAAACACTGCTCTTAACAACAACAATTTTTCTTCTTTCTGTCTCTTTTCGGCTTTCTTTCTCCTCTCTATCTTTTAACTCTTTCCTTCTCTTTCTTTCTTTCTTTTTCTTTCTTTTGGTTTCTTTTCTTCTTTCTTTCCTTCCTTCATTCCTTCTTTCATTTCGGCTCTTTCTTTCTTTCTTTCTTTCTTTCTTTCTTTCTTTCTTTTTAACAACAAGCTCTTTCTTTTCTTTTCTTTTCTATAATATATGTCTTTTTCTTTTCTTTTCAGCTATTCCTTCCTTCTTTCCATTCCTTTCTTCATAAAACCATCTTCCTTCCTTCCTTCCTTCCTTCCTTCCTTCCTTCCTTCCTTCCTTCCTTCTTTCCTTCCTTCCTTCTTTCCTTCCTTCTTTATTTTTCTCTTTTTTTCTTTGGCCACTTCACATTCATTCCATGGTCATACTTGATCCCTTTGCCTTATTTTTGAAGTCAGGAGGGAATGCATAAAAGACCAGAGTACCATACATTCACCAAGGTCATCCATCATCCTTTGTGAGATAGGGTGGCTAGAAAAAAGCTACCTTCGCCCCTCTCTGCATAGCCTGAGTGAAGATCCAGGAAATAGTGGCTAACATCCTTATTTAAAATATAACCTGACTTAGTACTGAGGTTGCTGGTGGGAGCTGAGAAGAAAGCCTCCCAAAAGAATCTAATATTTACTGCAGTTCATCAAGACATCGACGTCCCCACCTTTTGCAGTTGAAACATGATTTTGTAGGACCAAATGTCTAGTTTTCTGAAGGTAATTCAAAACAAGACTATATTGTATTTTGCTATGGTAGATCAAAGCTTCTTCTTCCATCCCTGTCCAAGTTGTGATGCCAAATTAGGGAGACCTTTTGACTCAGAAAAAAAAAAAAAAAACACATTTGGGAAGATATTTTAAGATGATGAGAGAGCTTCTATTTATGCAACTCTCAGTGATATAATTTTTAATAGCACTTTTATATAATTTTTAAGCTGTCAAATCAAAACAGTACTTTTCTAATCTGGGAAAAATAATTTGGGAGTAAATATTGATTATTCTTATGTGGTATGTTTGTTTATGGCCAGAATGACAATAGAAATATTCTGTGTCACTGAACAGGACATTCAGGGGGAATTTTAACAAAAAGAAGAAAGTAAAGAAAAAAGTATGCATTTTCTATTTACATAAAAGGACACATGACAAGCTTGTTTGGCTTTCAAGGATCATGAAAAGTGCCCAGCATGGTGTGTAGTAGATATGAACCACATAAAAACAAATGTGCTTGAAGTCTATTTTTACCAAAATGGTATAGGTATTTTATCTTACATCAATTCATGTTCATAAGTAAATTCCCATTCTACACTATAAGCTCTTAAAAGACAGAAATTATTTTCTTTTTTCTTTCTCTACCCCTCCTCAGGTCAACATAAGTGAAAACCCTGGGCCAGAGAGAAAGGAAGGCCTGAGCTGATAGCCCAGTTGTGACTGGCGTGGGCAAGTCCTATCACTTCAATATGCCTCAGTTTCCTTAACTGTAAAATGGGGATAATGATGCTTACATTGTACCTTAAGGAGTGATTGTAAGAATTCAATGAGAATGTTGTGACAGCAACCTGCATGGAAACTTGCAGCTATATTTTCATTACTTGTACATCCCCAGTCCTTTGCTTTTATAGCAAAGATCCTGTCTCACAAAAAGTGTGTCATTAGTGAGCATGAGCATAACATTAAACAGGGATAAGTGGCTCTGTCTTTATTGGTGGAGGTTTCTATATTGGTTGCAGCTGCATAGCTGTTTTTATGCATATTGTATGCAATGACTTAGCCATTTGCAATGGTTGCGAAGAAAGCCAAGGGTCTGTGCTATAGCAAAGCAACTCCTCTTTGCTCTGGCTACAACAGGCCTTTTCCATGCCATGACAGACACAATCCATTTTGAATCCAAACAGATAAAGAAATAAAGAAGGACAGAGAAAAGTGATAAAAGCAAATAGAGGACAACAGAGGAATAAAAAGACAAGGATGCAAATAAATGTGGTTTTGAAACACTCTTCTAATTCTTTGGGAAGAACAGACAGCAGTGTTGAGCTAATGACCCAAAAATAGGTCTGAGCAAACATTTGCCAATGATCTGGAAAAGAATTTTTTTTTTCCTGACACTTCTCTAAGTAACAGTAGAACTTTGGACTCTGGGAAGGGAGGGTAGTGCTGAGGCCAGGCAAGGTATTGCTCACCCTTCATAAGGTTCTCTCAGGCACCCCTGCCAAACTTCAGACCTGGCTTGTGACAAGGAAACCTCTGAATGCTGTGGTTTGGATTTTGCTTGTGGCTTAATTTTCATATGTGAGGTCTTCTCATGCCCAAGAAACCAGGCCTTGCCCAATCGAAATCAGGCAGAATGGCCACACACATTTGCAAGATTGCATGCCATCTTGTCTTTCTTGATGATTTTCATAGGGCTTTCTTAACAAAAATGGAAGAAACAGGTAGAATAGGAGTTATGGGAGTTTAGTCCTTCTCTTTTCCTTATGTCTAGACCAACATTTTACAAACTGACTACTCTGAGGCATGGTCATTGATATTAACAAGAAAAGTGCTGTTAGGACAAACAAGTTTGAGAAGTGGGTTTAACAAAATGAAAGAGGTCTTTTTCCTGCAGAGAACACTGATAGGCTAGATGCCATTATACTTATTCTCAATCCTCCTGTTATTTGTTACACCAGCATCAATGGACACTGTCACCTACACCCTCCTTGAAATACTTTCTCCAATTAACTCCCAAGTTGCTGCCCTCTCTTGGTTTCCTCCTACTTCATTGGCCTTTGTTTCTCTGTATCCTCCACTGACTTTGAATTCCTCTTCCACAACCTGAGGAGACTGAGCCTCAGTCTCAGGTCCTCTCTTACTTTAACACACATATTCATTGAGTAGTCATCTTGGTTTATGGACTATTTATTTATTTATTTATTTATTTATTTATTTATTTATTTTGAGTCTGAGTCTCGCTCTATCACCCAGGCTAGAGTGCAGCAGTGGCATGCTCTCAGCTCACTGTAACCTCTGCCTTCCAGGTTCAAGCAATTCTCCTGCCTCAGCCTCCCAAGTAGCTGGGACTGCAGGTGCTTGCCACCATGCCTAGCTAATTTTTTTTGTTGTTGTTGTATTTTTTAGTAGAGACAGGGTTCTACTATCTTGGCCAGGCTGGTCTTGAACTCCTGACCTCAGGCAGTCCACCTGCCTCAGCCTCCCAAAGTGCTGGGATTACAGGCGTGAGCCACCACACCCCGCTGGATTATGCGCTTTAAATACCATGTATATGCTGATGACATCAACGTATCTTTTCTACTTAGTGTGACCTCACCAATTATCTTCAGGTTGATACTTTCAATTACATAAGTGACATATATGTAAATATACAAATATATTGCATACATATTGAATAAACATTTCACATGTAATATCTCCAAAATGAGACTTCCTCATGGTTTCTACACAGTTTCCCACTTTCAATGAATGAAACCACTGTTTTCTGTATTCCTCAGGCCAAAAATGCAGGAATCCTCCTTCATTCCTTGCATTCCCTAACACTCTACATCCAATTCAACCCCATGTTTTAACCGCATTACCTTTGAAATATTTCTTGAACCTGACTGGGTTTTATCTTTAATATGCTTATTCCAAGCCATTATCATCTTTCACATAGATTACTGTGATTACCTTCTAACCAGTCTCCCTTGGACACACTCACTCTCCACAGTCAATTAACGACAGTGTGTGATCTAAAAAACAGAAATCAGATCTTGCCACTCCCCTCTTCGAATACCTCCTGAGATTTCCCATCATACTAAAAGTAAACTGTAAACTTTTCCCCATATTCTAAAAAGTTCCATATAATCAGACCCCTGCTGATCTGACCTCATTTGTTACCACTATTCCCCTTACTCACTTGTGTAATGACACATCAGTGTTTGTGCTACTCAGAATAGGCCAAGGTTGGCCTCAGGACCTTTACACTGGTCGGTACTGCTCTGCCTCATATCCTCAACTGGCTTTTTGCTAACAGTTCACAGAATCAATAAGTACTTTTCCCTCTGACCCTCAGTTTTCTCCTTCTACATAATGATCAAAAAGGAAATCTGCTATATTTTTATTATATAAGGGAGGTGCTAAATGGACAAGTGTGGCAAAATCCAGGATTTGTAGACTGCAAAAGTGTCAGCACATGGAACAATACTTTGGTCCCACGCAATAGGATTGATTCATATTATCAATAACCAGATCAAACTAAAGGACACATTAAACATTTAGCACTATAATTAACCATGGCCTTTGTCATTTCAACGTGAAATGTCTTAGTCATTTCAAAGTGAAGACATAATGTATTGTAAATCTTGTTCGAGCCCCATGTGAAAAAGTTCCATTCTTTGGTTAGAGGTTTGAACTAAAGTTGAATCATTTATTTGAGCATAACATTTCAGAGGCTTTTCCAGGTAGTTCATTAGGAAACAGATTTTGTCCTCATGACAACCTTCTGACGTGAGTATCATTATCTTAATTTTACAGATGAAGACACTGATGATTGGTGAGTGAAACACTTCCCCAAGGAGACAGAGCAAACAAGTGACATAGATGGTTTTTGAAATCCACATTTTTAAGAAAAAAATTCACATTGTTTTACATAAGCAAAAATTCAATGTTTGCTCATGAAACAGTTGAGTTATGAACTTTTTATACGTAAAAGAAGATTCCATCAATATTAAGAATATCTGATTATGTGTGGTATGGTCAAAAGCCATGAGGAATTAACATAAACAAAGAAGTTTTAGATTATATCACTTTTTGTCTCTAAATCTCAGAGTATTTTCATAAGGAAGAATATATGACATTATGGATGCATTTAAAAACATAAACTACGGAAAATGAGAGCCTTTCTCAAGGAAGCAAATTTTCATTGAGAGCTGTTTGCATGAGAAAGATTTGCCTCACAAAAGTGGTATTACCATCCCTGGAGGTACATCAACAGAGAATAGACAATTCACAGTACGGGATATTATAGACTAAGCCTTGCTGGCTCACACAAGCTGGACCAGACAGTCTCACACAAGCTGGACTAGATGTCCTTTAGGGTTCTTTCAACCTTAAGACATGGCTTCTCAGTCAATTCCATCAATATCAATTGTTCTGTGTTTAAGCTTGTTCTCCTTCCAAGGCAGAGTCTGAGGACTGGGTATCAGGCAGTTTAATTGGGAGATGATCCTAGGAAGTAGAGTGAGAATGGAGAGAGAGTAGCAGGAAATGAGGAAACGCCAATCAACTGTGGGCTGTTAAATTTATAATTATTGTGGTCCTGCTGACACGCTTGGAGGAATCTTAAAAATTGAGCATTGGCCCCTTGTTCCCAGAAGACTGGGGGCTTCTTTCATCAGCTTCCACCTAACTGGTCAAGGCTATGCTTGCATAAGAGTTGAGTACACTTCTACAGTTCCAGAGAAGGCCATGAGGAAGAAATGTGGAGAGAGATTGTGGTGTACTGCTGAAGGTGCATTTTTGTTGCATTTTGCATTTTGAGTGCATTTTGAATTGTCCATCATAGCTGCACTAAGGTAATAGATAGGATAAGGGTATAAAATGTGGGGCACTAAAAGGATTTGCCATACCTAGTCTTTGTTTTGATTTGCTTTCTAGGCTGAAGTCTTGAGCAATCAGCAAGAGCCCCATAAATAAATACTTCTTCCACTCTGATTCTTCTATGAGTACAGGGTTAGCTGTGGTTCCTGTGTTAAGCAGAATAATACCCTCTTCGACCTCCAATATGGCCCCCTAATAATTTATGGAAACTGTGAATGTGTTAGGTTACAGATCAAAGAGAAATTAATGATGAAGATGAAATTAAGATTGCTGATCAGTTGGCTTTGAGATGGGAAGGTTACTCTGGATTATCTGTGTAGGTACAGTATCATCACAAGTGTTTTTATAACTAGAAGACAGAAGCAGAAGAAAAGAATCAGAAAGAGGGTAGCACAAAAAGAACATTGCTGGCATTGGTGATTGGAGGAAGGCCCAAGAACCAGGAATGCTGTTTTTGTTTTTGTTTTTGTTTTTTTCTGGTTGTTGTAGTTTTTTTTTTTTTTTTTTTTTTTTGAGACGGAATCTCACTCTGTCTCCCAGGCTGGAGTGCAGTGGTGTAATCTCGGCTCACTGCAACCTCCACCTCCTGGGTTCAAGCAGTTCCCTGCCTCAGCCTCCGGAGTAGCTGGGATTACAGGCACCCACCACTATGCCCGGCTAATTTTTTGTATTTTTAGTAGAGATGGGGTTTCACCATCTTGACCAGGCTGGTCTTGAACTCTTGACCTCGTGATCTACCCTCCTTAGTCTCCCAAAGTGCTGGGATTACAGGCATGAGCCACTGCACTCGGCCTGCTGGTCATCTTTAGAATCTGGAAAAGACAAGAATATGGGTTGTCTCTTAGAGCTTTCTGAAGGAATGTATCCCTGACAGTACCTTAACTTAGTCCAGTGAGAGCTATTTCAAACTTCTGACCTTCAGAACTGTAATACATTTGTATTGTTTAAGCCACTAAATCTGTGCTAATTTGTTGTAATAGCAATGGAAAATTAATGCAGTTCCTCATTTCCCAGTACTATAGGACAATCTGTGGAATCGAATCCAAAAAGGATTGGTCAACTTCTGGCTAAAAGAATGTTGCTGCATGACAAACAACCCTTAAATCTGTGGTTTACAATAATAAAAATCTATTGTAGGCTCATAGGTTGCTGAACGTCAGTTGTGGTATATATGTGAATCTGTGTATCGTCATGTGGCTGAGCTCTGCTAGGCTTGGCTGGGCTATACTGGGGTCTTGGCTTAGGAGTGGGTTCAGGTCAACTCCACATGTCTTTGTTTCATGACCCAGACTGAAGCAGCAATAACTCTATGGGACATACTATTCTTCTGGTGGAGGAAAGAAGCTCCAAAAGGCTAATACATGCTTGCCACATCTCTTAAGGCTAATTGACTAAAGCTGGCACATACAGTTACTTCTGCCCATATTCTATTGGCCCATGTCAGTGACAAGATTCAGCTCTAGTCATTGGAACCAAGAAAAGCACCCTGACCTACAAGAAGAATGTCAAGGTCACGGTGGGAAGGAAAAATTGTGGACAAATAATACAATCTATCACCAAAGGGCATCTGTACCTGTGAAGATGTGAGCTCATCTGTCTCCTGCAAAGACAGGTCTCATCATGGTCTGGCCAACATGGTTGGGTCTCCCAGTAAATGATACAAATCTATAGAGATCTGGTAGGCTGCAATGCATCTAAACAGACTCTTAGAATCCTAGCTTTAAGAATCAGACAAAGAAGTGTAATCCAACTGCCATATTTTAATAGGAAAAAAAGTGTGCTAAGGAAGGATTTTCCCCAAACTAACAATAGTAGAACTGATATTAGAACAAAGATCTCTAAAACAGTCAAGGGCTCAACCCACAGTCTCTTTAATTCTGAAATCCTGCTCCGTAGCCCCCACCCCAACTATGTTACTACTCCAAATTCTTTGAAATCTGTATACTAACAGTATGACTGAATTGAAAAAGATGAGGTTGATTATACCAGCATCAGACTGACAAAGTCCTCATTTTTCTCCTCTAAATCTTAGGTTTGAACAAACCTTTATTTTGGCTGGCGCTAGGGAAATCCCATTCTGCCTCTGCCTGAGGTTCTGTTTGGGTGTTGCAGAGCAGTGATTCACAGGAAAAGTACCTTCCAAACCCACAGGGGTTCCTTCTTCTTCTCCTTTTTTTTCCCCCATTAGAAGTAGTTTTTGGACTGCTGTGAGATGCCCAGATGGAGAGTGCTGTAGACACCGAGGCTCTCTTCTTGGCCATGGGTCAGGGAGGGTATCTTCAGGGGCTTTCTCAGTCTTTCTCTCTACAGGACAATCCTCCAGACAAAGAAGCGTAGGTTTTTCCCTATACCTGAAAAGCTCTTTTGTTATCTTTTTGTTCCACCCAAGCATGGAAAGACCCCAGACCAGTTGTTATCTGCTCCAGGAAACCTTCCCTGATTTTCCTGAGCATAGTTAAGTGCTCACTAGCACTTTGTGCAGCCTCTGTCCTATCACTTACCACATTGTATTATGTTTTTTTTTTTTTTTTCCTTTGTACAGCTACTTCTGTCGCCAAATTATGCCCTCTTCCATTGCTGGGACTTTATATTACTTACCATTATGTCCTGAGCATTTAGTACAATGTCTGCCACAGAGTAGGAATTTAGTAGACACTTCTTTGATTAATAGAAATTATTCTATTGTTTCTTTTATCTTATTTTAGCCAATACCTCATAACATCATATAATGAAATACTGCAAGATAATCATTTATTATATATGCCTGAATGAATGTAAGAATAAATGAAAGAGATGTAACATTTACTGAGTATCTTCTACGGGGTGATCTCTATTTTACACATCATCTCAACACATAGAAGCAGGCACAGAGTCACACACACGCATGTTCACATGATGCATGTTTATTTTAGAAAAAAAAGGAAAATGGATGTAAGGATATGATGTGGTGTGAATGTTTGCACCCCCATGCCCCCAAATTCATATGTTGAAACTTAAATGCTAATGTGACAGTATTATAAGGTGGGACCTCTGGAGGGTGACTAGTTCGTTAGGGCTTTGCCCTCAAGCATGGAATTAGTGCCCTCATAAAAGAAAGCCGAGAAAGCTTGTTCACATCTTCTGCCATGTGAAGACACATAGAAGGCACCATTTAATGGCAATGGGCCCTCACCAGACGCCATATCTGCTGGTATCCTGACTTTGTGCCCTGACTTCCCAGATTCCTGAACTGTGAGCAATAAACTTATGATGTTTTTACATTTCCCAGTCTATGGTATTTTGTTGTAGCAACCCAAATGGACTAAGGTAGAAATCTTAAATTGATCTTCAATTACTCACTATATTACAACTCAAAGATAATATTCTTTCATGTTTTGTTGAAAATCATTCCAGAATTTTTGAAATACATGCATTTTTTTCTTGTAAGAATGCAATTATATCATTGTTGAGATTTATTATTAAATTTGAATTGGTAATAGCTCTTTGTTATTTGTGTTTAAACATGTTGATGTTAGGTCTTTTCCTTAGCAATAAAGTTAAAATTGATATAATCATAAATATCACTCCTTTTCCTTATGATTTCTACCATCGATGTCATATATAAAAATGTTTTGGAATGTCAAGATGTAAAAATATTAATCTCTATTTTCTTGTGGCTTCATTTATTCCAATGATTTTTTTTCCCTTTTTTCTCCCTCCCTCCCTTCCTTCCTCCTCTTTTCTTACTTTTTCAGTCAAATCTTAAGTCCAAGTGAAATTTTATTATACTCTGAAATTAGGCAAGGATCTACCTTTGTTTTATTTTTTCTAGTAGTTTATCAAATTGAGTTTTATATAATTGGGGGAATTTACTAATAGTTTGTGGTAGTTTTAAAAGTTTTAATAATTTGAATTTTCTAAGTGAATAATAATATTATGTGTAAAGATATTTTTTGTTATCTTGATTAATAGTTATATGTTCTATATCTTCTTTTCATATGGCAACGGCTGTAACAGTGTTAATGACAATGGTGATAATGGACAACTGTATGTCCTGTGAAATTTTAAGAGAAATGATTCTATTAAAGTTGCAGTACTGAAAGTGATAGTGGTTGTTAGTGTAAGTTAGGTTACTTCAATAATGTTAAATAAATGTTCATATTTCCTAGTCTAAGGTTTATTTTTGTGTTAGAGAAGAGAAAAGCATGAGCAAAAAAAAGTTAAGATAAATATAGAAACAACAAATATGGCAGGGATATAGCTTAGATAAGTCCTTTTTAAAAGTTAAAGTACTACCAAGTTGAGTTTTAAAAAGAAGAAAGTTTATTAATATATAGTTCACAAGAGTTATTCCTGAAAAAAGGAGACTCAAAAAGACTAAAAATAAATTTTGAACAGAAGCATTTGCTAATCACACACACACACACACGCGCACACACACACACATTCAGCAAATGAACAAGAAACAAAAAAAAAACAATTTCTTTATCATTAAATAACTCACTACCTATATGCTATTCTCTCTCTTTTTTTTTTTTTTTTTGAGACTTTTGGCGAAGTCTGTTGCCAGGCTGGAGTGCAGTGGGGCAATCTCAGCTCACTGCAACCTCCGCATCCCGGGTTCAAGCAATTCTCTTGCCTCAGCCTCCTGAGTAGCTGGGACTACAGGCATGCACCACCACACCCAGATAACTTTTTGTATTTTTAGTAGAGATGGGGTTTCATCATGTTGGTCAGGATGGTCTCCACCTTGTGATCTACCTGCCTCGGCCTCCCATAGTTCTGGGATTACAGGCATGAGCCACCGTGCCCAGCCTCTAAGCTATTCTTTAAGTTCCTAGGCTTGGCACTTAAGAACTTTCCCAAAACATAACTACTCACTGCTCTTAAACACAATGTAGAACTTCTTGCCCCCAATTCCTGCCACTTAAAATATTTTTCTAGTTCTCTTGGTTCTCTTTGTTGGTGACACCCAAATGTGTCACTCTTCCAGAAGGCTTCTACAGTCACTATTCACTTTGGTGATTATCCTTTCCTTGGAAGCCCTTTGCTTCTTCCTGCCTGAGTGGTTCTGAAGGAGCTCAGAAAGTTTCACTTGTCCCTATGTGTGCTGGTCTTGGGTCTCAGCTCAACATCATTTCTCTCCTGGATTACCAAGGCAGTCTCTAACTAGTCCCCATGCCATTACAGTTCTAAATAACTCCTCCCTTGCAGTCTAACTGACTTGTATATCATGAATGTAAGATTATACCACTCTTGCTCCCAACCATTCTTTGCTTTTATTGGTTACTGGCATTAAGTTAAAGTTTTCTAATGCGGCCTTCAAGGCTTCTTACAATTTTGGTTCTGCTTGTTTTCCCAGTCTCATTGCATTGCTTTAGACATGATAATTCCCTTCAATTCCTCACATTTGCCAAGTCTTCTCATCTTTGGATCTTTTTGATATGTTTTCCTCTGACTGAAACATCCTTCTCAGTTTTTATTGAACTTCCCCTTGAGGTTTCATCCTAAACGTTGTTTCCTTGATAAAAACCTCTCCACCACCTCCTGGAATGGCTAGGTAACCTTACTGTGTACTCTCCTGGTACTGACATAATACCCTCTTTCTGGAACCACAGAAAAATTGTTAGTTACATTTTCAAAGGTGCATCTCCATAGACATCTAGAAGAGATAGAATAAGGTGTTCTTAACTTATATTTTCTAGCATCTAACATAGCCCCTGACATATTGAAGTTAATTCAATAAATATTTGGTGAACAAAATAATAAAGCCATACTTGGTGAATACCTTAATTAACCTCTTTTCTTAATAATGTAGACAGGGACAAATTAATAAACACTTATTTGGAAGACATTTTTTTTAGAGCTGTAGCTTCCAAATAATTTGTGTGAGCCCAGCAGTCAGCCAATGAGTTCTGTTTTATTGATCTAAAAATAAATCAGGAGTACTACCTTGCCAGAAATGATCTCAGCTCACTTCTGGGAGGTTAAGTCTTCATTGGAGGCATTTTTGTTGCTCAGCTGCAGAATGGAGGTCCCCTCCAGCAATATCCAATTAGCTAAAGGGGTTTAGGGATGATTTTGGCAAACTCGACTCAGTTTTGGGCATGACTTTGTTCCATTCCTTACTGTGCACATCTTGCCATTTCTGAAGCTGTGAGTCAGGCTGATGGCAGCCAAGCAAGTAGCTGAACCAGCATGTCCAAGGAGATCCGAGGTGTCCTTGGCTAGGGTCTTTGATGCTATCCACTAGGGGCAGATGTTCTAGAAGTGATGTCACTCTCTTCCTGTTCAGGTCATAGCTATAACAATGGGATTTGTGCAAAGAAGATGTCAAAGTGAATTATAAGTGGCTGAAGAATGCTTTTTTAGGGAATGTTTATGTACATATGCATGCATGTATTTTTGCCTATTTATTTACTAGAGACCCAAGGGTTGTGAACTCTAGTTCTTGCTTTGTCATGACTCACTGTATGACCTTGGGCAACTTATACCTCTTCTTTGGGTAGACCTCTGTTCTCCCAACTACACCACAACTGTGTTGGGAAGGTAATCTATTAGGCTCCTTCTAGCAACTTTGTTCTTTTAATTATCATGGAGAATAGCAATATTTATTTCATTGTGTTTAAGGAACTGATAAATCTTTCTGAATGCTAGCAACTCAATGGTTCCATTTAGTCTTTAATTACCAGTGCCTCAAACAGGTCTGCATTCATAAAAATTCAATACTCTTGCCAATATGTAGTGGAATTTAGAAAGGAAATTGGGCTGCCTTCTGCTGGTTGACTATGGCCAGGTTTAAGCAGCATGGAATTAAGAACGAGAATCCATTGGGCAAAGTGGAGTTTTTAAGATGGCTAAGTTATGTAATGGAATTCAAGATCCTAATTTGGAATTAAATTTTTTGTCACTTTAGGTCTTCTGAAAATGAATTATCAAGAATGTTATGACACTCCAGACCTCTTCAAAATAAACTTTTCTTAAACACTTACCACTTAAACACTGATGACCTTGGGAAAGTCATCTCCAATCTCTGAACCTGTAATGTGTGACTTTTGGATCAGGAAGCCTCTAACATTCCCTTTAGATGAACATGAATAATCATGGAAAATTTACAGGTCATAAAGCATAATCATGTTGAATGCTTTTTCATTTGGACCCATAGAAATATTGTCAGCTTATGTGTTGCTATTATACTATCCCTGAAACATCACTACTGGTCTGAACATGGAAACAAACAGAAAATAATAGAACAAAGGCACAGGAACAAACACTGACCGAATGCTTTTTGTGAACCAGACCAAGTGCACTGTGCTCAAATATTTTATCTCCTCTAACCCTCGCAGCAGCACTGTTATGTAGGAATTGTATTAATGAGGAAAGTGATAACTCAAATTATACTTAGAAAAGCTATATTGGATATGTTTATCATGGGGAAAAAGATAATTCAAAGGCTTTTGATGAAAGTAACATTTTATTTTCTTTATTTTGTTTCAAACCTTTATTTTTGTTGTTTACTTTTAAAACGAAAATCTTCAGCATTTTTGTCTAGTATTGATTTGGGCAATTGGTGATATTCAGTATATAAATCTTATTCTAATCTTTTTTTAGATGTTCTTAACTTTGAAATGTTAAATGAATTAATCTAATGTAAAAAATAAGCAAAATATTATTTATTTCAGCAACTGCTTTTGACATTCGTGCAAAGGAAGTTGAACTTGAGCAAGGAAATATCATGGGAATTTTAATCACTCCTTTGCTTATGCTTTCACCTTTCCCCTGCAATGTCTTTATAGTTGGTTAAAGGCAAATTAGGTTGGTCTTCACAGCCTGGGAGACCTGGGTGTGAGTTGTGCTTGAGCTCCTTCCAATATGTTACCTTGGCATTGCTCCATCAGAATACTGAGCTTCTGTCACCATGTGAATAACCAGGCCAACCTAAAGGGTTGCTGTTAAGATTCAATGATAATATGCACTGCACATTCCTCAATACCATGTCAGATTTTTCCTCTTAAAATTGTTCCTTTGATTTGAGAATCTGTGATGCTCTCTCAATTACTGTGTTTTGAATAACAAATTTTGTTTGGGGAAGGTATATTATCCGGAAACGTTCTCAGCCAATTCTAGGGTTAGATTCTTACAGAAGCCATCTAATAGAAGTAGAGTTTCTTTTTTAAAGGCAGTTTAACATAATAAATATTTCATAAAAGCCTCATGCCTGAGGAAAGAAAGAAGGAAGGAAGGAAGGGAAGGAAGGAAGGAAGGAAGGAAGGAAGGAAGGAAGGAAAGAGAAAGAAGGAAAGAAAGAAAGAAAGAAAGAAAGAAAGAAAGAAAGAAAGAAAGAGAAAGAAAGAAAGAAGGAAGGAAGGAAGGAAGGAAGGAAGGAAGGAAGGAAGGAAGGAAGGAAAGAGAAGGAAGGAAGGAAGGAAAGAAGGAAGGAAGGAAGAGTTAGATTCTGTGGCCCTTGTTAGAATTCCAAATGGAAGACATGTAAACATTCTGAAGCCTTCTTAAGTTTGACTAATACAGAGCTATTGGTATAAATCTGTAGTGCTTTGAATTACACAAAGTTCAAATTTTTACACAAAGTTTAAAAATAAATGTAGATTGTCTTTTAAAAACATATGTTAATTCAAACAAATTGCCAAGTAGGTGTCTCTAGGGACATACCTTAGTCAATAAAAAAGAGTGATTTGTAGTAAATTTATCAGTAGTTGATACGTAAAGTGTTTGAGAATAGCTCATTCTCTTATAGTGTTTAAACATTCTTTCCAATGATATCAAAATTGTGTATTTATTTGATAAGCAAATCTTTTTTTCTCAAAATAATGTAGTGGTAAACGTCATTCATTTACATGTCTGCACTGAATATTTTATGTTCACTTTTCTAAGATTTAAAATATTAAGAAAAATTCATGAAGTTATTTTTATTAAGCTACTTTAGAAGAATAAAAACAGATTTAAAAAAGCTATTGATTCATTCTAAAAATACTTGGTTTCTCATCAATTTTAGAAATTTCTACAGGAAGAACTTTACTGAGGCTAGAGTGGGGGTAGGTAAGAAGAGGGTTGCAAATTTGGGAAAATCTCTACCAGATGTTTGATTTCTGTTAAACTTTTCTCCACCAGTCATCTGGCAAGATTCTCAAAAGACAGATATCAATCTCTTTATTACAACTTACACCCTATATTCTAATATTTCTAAATAGTAATACACCATCATAACTCAGTTTTTACTGTCAAGAAAATATCAGTGAGATCGTGTTTACTCCTCATGTGCCCACCATCACACAGTGCACGCTTTCTTCTACAAAATCCCCGTTCTTCTTCGTGAGTTTCTCTCCTTTGTCCGTAAGGATCACATCTCTGCCATACATCCACAGCTATGTTCCTTGAGTTATTTATTCCCAGACTGCAGGGAAACTACTTCTAAAGTAGAAGTATAGTTCACCCTGTGGTGAGCTGTAAAAAAAAAAAAAAAAAAAAAAAAAACAGATTATGAAGTTGACCAGCCCTGGTTTTAAATCAAAGTTCTGGCATTTTCTAACTATATGATCTTGTACAAGCACGTAATCTCTCTGAGCCTCTGTTTTCATAGTACTTTTGAAGGAGTTAAGTGAGAAATATAGAGAAAATCCTTATCTCTGTGCCTACTACCTAGTATTAGGTATAAGGGGCTTAATAAATGGCAGGTGATCATAATTTTCATCATCATTATCATCTTTGTTATGGGTTAGTGTAATGTGCTGAGGCTCCTCAGAATTGAATTCATGTCTTTCACTTCCCAAAGTCATAAAAAATGTGGTAAATTTTCTTTTGGCCATTCAGCAAATATTTACTGACCACCCTGTTGCGTAATCTCTGGAAAGAAGCAGTGTACATAAAATGGGCATTGCCCCTCCACTCTCGCCTTACATGCAATTAAACAATTAGTCATAGAAACTAGCATACAGTTATAAATGGAAAGTGGTCGACCAAGTGAGAGGGGGATGCCAGGTTATTGTGAGAAAAGGGGTGTGTGTGTGTGTGTGTGTGTGTGTGTGTGTGTGTGTGTGTAGGTGAAGCATGTATTAGAATTAACCAGGTTTGAGTAAGGAAGTGAACATTCCACATGAAAGGAACAGTAAATGTGAAAGCTCAGAGATATAAAAAGACTGTAGAATAGAAATGTGTCTTTCTTAAAGACATTTCTTAATTAGATATGTGTCTTAAGAAAGACACATGTCTTAAAGACACATGGCTTCCTTGTTCACTTTAGCCACATCATCTTTTAAATTTCAAGAAAATTAAGGAGAGATGGGAGAGGTAGATGAATATCAGAAGACACAGGGTATAATATGGCACCCACAGAAGGAGCTTGGTCTTTATTCAAGAAGCAATGGGCAACCATTTAAGTGTTCAGGCAAAGCAGTAACAAAAATGAACTTATAGTACATTTTTTTTCAGAGGGAGGGGATGGTGACTCACTATATTCCCCAGGCTGGTCTGGAACTCCTGGGCTCAAGAAATCTTTCCAACTTAGCCTCCTGAGTTGCTGGGACTTCAGGCATGGTCTACCATGCCCCAACTCCCTAACTAATATTTTTAAATGCCAACTGACTATTAAAATTGTATCGGAGGGAAGGAAGTATGTTGGTAGGAAAACCATCACAAGGTTTCTATAGTAGGCTAGGAGAGAAATGACAGTGGCTTGGAGAAAGAAGGTAACAGAAAAAAAAGCACTTTGCCAGTAAATCCTTTGACTGTGCTTAGCTAAGATGACCGCGTCATAAATATATGTAACCTCTTGCTGCCAGTCTACCTGTGGGGCAGGGGAATCACCACAGAATATTGGAGTTGACATGAAAGAGGTAGTGATCTGTGCTTCACAATTGATTACATCATAATTAATTACAATGTTCACCCATGTGCATTCATTCTTTTTTTTAACTTATCACACATTTATAATTATGAGGATCTATAAGAATCCCTAGGCAATGGTTCATGTTAAGTGAGTGACTGACTTTTCATAACTTAAGCATTCTCTTGTTTATCCTTTTTTAAACTAGAAGGGCATGTTTAGCAGACACACAAAAGAGACAGGCCCACTTACCACTCTGCCTGCTCTGATGGGCTGGTAACAAGTAGGCGCCAAGACTCAGAAATAACTGTAGTTTCTGCTCTACTTTCTGGATAATCTAACTACCCAGACGATAGAAGATTTGTGTCTACCAGAGTTTTAAAAAATCCTTAGTTTTGGTTCTACTGTTACCAGCTTCTTTAACTTATTTTGAAATTATGTCTCCTTTCTTTCAGCCACATTGTTACAAATTTATTATCTAGGCTGATGATATCATCTGGAGAGGGCCCAGGGCTGTGGTCATTCAGCTCCTCTTTCCACATTACATAGGCAGCTTCTTCTCTCCCCTTTCAGGTCATTAATTTTTAAAAAGAGGGCTTGCTTTAAATATCTAGAGTAGTGCTTTCAGCTGTGACACAGAGAAGGTTTCCCCTTTCACAGCCTGCAACACGTGCCTGCTTCTGATTGAAGGCTGCTTGCTCAAGTAGGCATTTGAGATCCCTCAACATGTCTCATGAGAAGTCCTTGGTCAAAGTCATGCTAAAGGCACTTGTTAACTTTGTTTTCAAACTGGAAACAGACTGGAGAAGGAGTGGGAGACCTGAACTGGAATTGTATGTAATGGGCTACAGGCCAGGAGATTGGAATAGCTTCTCCACAGATTTATTGCGGGGTGTTAGTAATTCCTTTATGGCTCACTATCCTTCTGTGTAAAATGAGAATGGCTTCATCCCTCATCTCTAATTTCCAGGAATGCAGGAAGCGTTGGAAGACGTACCAAGTTTTGTAAAAGCACTTTAAAGCTCATACATTCTACAAGTATGTATTGAGCACCGAATATATGTCAAATACTGTGCTTAGCACCAGGTATAAAGTGGTGAATAAAACAGGCCTACATGCCAACATGCAACTTATAATATAGTTGGGTAGGCAGATGATATACAATATCATATATATACTATATATAATGTATATACTATATACTATATATATACACTTATATACTATAAGTATATAGTTATAAACTGAAAAATGTTCTGAATGGTTTGGGCTATAACGATATTTGGAAATGGAAGTCTGTGTAGAGTGGTCCAGGAATGCCTCTCTGAACAGCTAACCCTGAAATTAAGACTTAAAAGTTGAGAAAGAGGCAGCCATGAAGGAGGTGTGTGCGGTATGTGTGTGTACAAGTGCACACATCAGGGGAACAGACAGATGTTATGAGCAGAAGAACCAATTTGTGTGGAGTATATTAAGTATAAAAGAAAGTTTGGTGTATTTCAGGAACCAAATACAGACTGATGTGACTGAAGGCCAATGACAAATGGGTGAAAAGCATTATGCACATATAAGATATGATAGTCCTACATTTTTCAAGCTGTTTAGTGAGAATGCTGATATTAAAATGCATCCAAATAATAGATTAAACTTTCCAATCAAATTACCAAATACTGAGGACACGTTGCCACCTGCTACAAAAATGAACGAGTTGTGGTACTTTGTCCTCAGATAGTTCACAGTGTGCTGAAGGATAGAAAGACACAAGAATAAGCCAATCACTATAAATACAAGATAAAAATAAATAAAAGTACATATAATGGGTTATGGAGAACAAAAAGGAAGAAGTGATCACAACCTTTTGTAGTGGGTTTGCATACGGAGCAAAGCTTCTTGGAGGAGGTGAAATTGAAACTTGTCCTTGAAGATGGGTCATATTTCCACCAGTGATACTGTCATTTGTAACCACCTGATCCTCTGCTTTTTAATTTTATATTAAGACATTTTATGTAATTAGCTAAAATTTAAGAATGATTATATGGTGTGAGGTCAAGATCACATTCCTACTACTGCTTTTGCCCTTCTCAGCTGTGATAGACCAAAATGACGGAATGCCAAAGAATAAGAGGGGGAAAAGAAGGAAATCTCTCAGGCTATTTCTATGCTATTTGCTCATGTGATCCCTTTTACCTGGAAAAATGTGATTCATCCCATTGTGCTTCCTGTACATTCTTCAAATTAATAAAAATGCCTAATTCACTTAGTGCCTATTTATCTACCCATTATGTACATACTAACACACTATGCTTCAGGCCCTGTACTGGACGCTAGGGATACAGAAGTGAATTAGGATGTCTAGCACATAGTCTAATGCATCATAGACACTCAAAAATATTACTTGTTAAATGAATAAAAGGCATGAGCTAAAGTATATTTTAGACAGAAACAGCAATGTGCAAAGTCATATAGGTATGTAGCACATTACAAGAAATGAAAATAATCATGCATAGCTAGAAGAAAGAACATAAAGGAGAGGCCCATAAAAGAGAAGCCTAGAGTGATAGGTAGGGACTGGATCATGGTGGACCTTGAGGAAAATGTTGAGGATTTCGAACATTGACCTTGCAACTATGGAGCATCTGTTGAAGGGTTTTAAATATCTTAAAACAATAACAAGAAAATCCAATGAAACAGTAAACAAAAACAACAACAAAAGCAAAAACACTAGAAGGAGGGCATGATCTGTATTTCAGCCTGCCTCTGTGTGGTACTTGTACAAACAAGAGAGAAGTCATTCTTTTCTGAACACATTTTTAACATAGGTAGAATGTCCATAAAAATTGTCTGATTTTGGTTATAAAGGCAAACATTTTATGGTTCCCAATATTTGTACTAATTATTTTTCCCTTATCTACTCAAGGCTGATTAAATAAGAATATTTTCAGCTGAGATTTTTTAGATATACTGTACAAAAGGGAAACACCTTAAATTCAGGTGACCAAATACCTTAATTCACCTGGGACAAATTATCCTATTGTCCCATCCAATTTACAATTTGTTCAAGGTTTTTTTCATTTTTAGTAAAGTATCATTATTAAAAGTTGCATTTGAATTAGGGAGGGTGTGTAAGGCCTCCACATTATATTCAGACTTTACCATGGCCTCAGCTTGTAGTGTATGAGACACATTCAATGCAGACGACTTCCTTTAACACAGACTTCCTTTTACAGTTACATCTGAATGACAATCATCCTTAGTCCGTTTTGTTGTTGTTGTTGTTTTTAGAACCTTTCCACACAAAATAACCAACATTTTCCTTTCAGAGTCAGCACACAAGCAGGACTGGCTAGCAAAATCCACCTTTCCTGTGTCTGGAGGTGTTGAAAAAATAATTCAACAATGCTGCCCCTGCTGGCCACCGGTGTACCATGCAATAATTTCATGGCCCCTGCCACAGCCCAGGAAATGGAGGAAATGGCCAGGCAGGTCAGTGAGAAATAAAGAGGTGATATGTGCATGAATACGGACGGGAAACAAAGGCTGAGTAGTCCTTCCACAGAAAGTGGTCTGAAATGCCCTTGCTGCAGTCTTTTTAAAAATCATTTATTGTTTGATGTAAATCTATAATTACATATTGCTTTGTTTGGCAATGGTTTTTAATTTTGTGATAAAGCCTTCCAGTCTTAATAAAATTGAATAATGAAAGTGCATCTTTAATAAAACAGAAATTAAATACTGTGATTCTTGAAACCATTTCAAGAGATTTGTAAAGGTTATTTTGGGAAAACGACTAGATGACGGTGCTTAAATATGGGCAGTGGCAGAAGGTACAGTCGAATGCCATTTGGGGGCATCTAGTTGTGTAGCTACACTCTTTTAAAGGAGATCCTATTGTTAATCAGATAAATTTATATTTAGTGCTGAATTAGAATGAAATTGAGAAGATGTACAATTTTGTAGCACCTAAATTTAGCATCATAAGTAGAGATACTTATTTTATAAGTTTTTGTCTTGTAAAAATATTTGATGAAAGAGCCATCTGGTTAAATTGAGAGAAAAGAGTACTTGTAAAACATATTTGTGCTGAAATATTTACACATTTAAATGTGAAAAAATAGAGTTGATAATTTTTCCTACTTAGCATAAATTGCTCTGAGATGTGCAGGTGTCTTGGCATCTGTAGAGTGTATTTTCTCAATACTAAGATTTACTAAGTAAAGTCAATTGAGGGTATCAACAATTTTACATTTCTTGACCATAATGCAGATCTCTGAGAAAAACTGCAAGCAATTTAGTGGAAATATCAAAACTAAAAGGACCATACCGAGAGCAAAAAGCATTAGAAAAATCAGTGATGCTAAATTAGATATAAATATGACTAAGAAAGTCATTATATCAGCTAAATATCCACTGATAAAAGTTATCATTTCCTCTTTTCAAATAATCAATACATGAATTTAAAAAATAATTTCTGTAAGTATATGTGAACTTAAGCTATTTTAAAAGATAATTTAATTTTTGGAAACAGCTTTTATAAAGAATGATTTTATAGGTTTGACAGTATAATAAAACCAGTCTGTCAGGCAACAAATAAATATTTGAAAAATTATATAATTATTTTAATAGTTTAAGAGCTTTGTGCTCAGAAGTGCCCCTGTGAGCACTGTGAATTATGTGATTATTTCTTATAAAGCCCCTTTTACTTTTCCTTGATCTCTTTGACCAAGGGTATGTTGTATCTTAAGGCAAGACTTTCTTACAGTCCCTCTGCTATCACAATCTTGAATGTAATGAAAGACGTTTTTCCTCAAATCAATTCTAGGGGCTATCCTCTCACCCCATTCCCGCAGTCACTAGTATTTGGAGACTTGTGGTTGAACAGGATCTCTGGAATGAATATCTCAGTGGATGCCAGGCACAATGGTCCTACATAAATAATTTGCTTTGAGGGCTTCTTAACATCAGAAATGGGTGCTTTTCCAGATTAATTCACCTTTTTAATCTGTCCATAAATAGAGAGGAGTAATAGTTGCAAACTGCTTAGTTTCATTAGAAAACCTTTCTACTGTTTTTAATGACACAGGGAGTCCAAGAAGGTCTATTTTTAATTGTTTCATGTTTTACTGATATCCTGGGCATCAGTTGTCTATCATTTTCTAAAAACCACTATAAAATTTAGAGGCTTTGAACACATTTTATTTGTTCACAGTTCTGTGAGTCAGCAATTTTTGTTGGGTGTTTCTTCTGCTGGGTTAATTTTGGGTCACTTACAACGACTGAGGTTAGCTGGCAATTCAATTAGAGCTGGATGATCTCCGTTGGCCTCGCCCTCAGGACTGGCAGTTGGCAGACTACTCTCTGGGGTGCCTCTCAATCAGGTGAACCTGAGCTCCTACAAGTTGTAGTGTCAGGATTTCATCAGAGGCAAGAGTGCAAAATATGATGCATAAATACGTTTCAAGTCTCTGCCATTGTCGCACTTGCTAATACTTTTTTAACCAAAGGAACTCACAATTTGGCCAAGCCCAAAATCAAAGTGGAGGGAATAAATCTCTACTTTTTAATAGGAAGGATGACCAAGACATATTGAAAAGGGTGGACATACAAGAACAGTGGAATTATTGTGATCATCTTGGCAAGCAATTGACCATATTGTCTAATTTTGCTCACATTTACAACACATTAAGAATGCAATCATGGCTAAATGCCTATGTGAAGCACAAATAATACTGTAGCGAGGCACATCTGTGGGTGAATTCTTTCAAGGATCTGTTGCCCCCATTACAGTGGGGGTGATACATAAGCCCTGCCAACTTCACAGTTTGTGAGCTAGATTGAAATTGTGAATACAGAAATGCCTTATAAATTACCAAACAGATGAGAAGGATTATCATTAATCAAAATCCAGCACAAACCATGCTCCTCCCAAGACATCTCTCTTGATATTTCGTCCATCACCAATTTCTTGAGTCTGCAGTTTATTGGCACTTGGAGTCTAAACCACATTTTATTGTCTCCTAATTATCTGTTTCTTTGTGTAATTGTTCCAATGCCACCTTCAGTAATTCAGGATACACACGTTCAGTATCATCTAAGTGTCAAGTCTAGCTAATTATTGGAGAGACAGGAATGAATCAGGAATAATCCTTGATTAGGGGGAACTTATACTCTAGATCCTGATCTTGGCTAGCCAAGTAATCTCAAACGTGTTTTATGGAAGTTTAAAATTAGGTGTCCAGACCAGGCGTCTGAGGATGCAGCCGTGACTCTTGGGCATCTCTCTTGCCCTGAATCATGGTCCCCTTCCTCCTCCCAATTCTCTGGTCCCTATAGACACTATAAGTGTATGAGTCAAACTTACTTATTTACTTTTGCTACTAGTACTCTCAGAACCGCAATTCTAAACCACCTTGGCAGATAGGGGCACCTTGGCATCCCTAGCACTTGGGACAGGTCACTACTGGTAGATATGTTATATGTGCTGGATAGAAGATAAGTTGATTTGTGTATCACCCTGACACTAAGTCTTCTCTTGACTTAATTTTTTTTTTCTGGACTTTTATTATTTTTGTTTTGGCTTCTTGTTATAGAAGAACTAAATATTTAAAAATAGCTGTACTAGTGCTATCAGTATTAAAACTGAAAGCTTCCAGTGGGTATTAGGTTCTGTCATTGGTGATATGCAAGCAATGACAAATATGTATCAGATGGTGAATTACACTACATGTCCTTGACTTTTGTCTTTTGTGAGGATGATGTTCATGATTATTAGCTTCCTTTGTAATGACCTGACTTCTGTCTCCAGGGTGATTTAAGATACCCTTATTAGACTGTGTGTGTTGTGTGTGTGTGTGTGTGTGTGTGTGTGTTAATGAGAGCACAGTGGCCTTTCTGATATCTCTACTAAGATCATCACCATTTTTATCTTTATGGGGCCATTTACCCCAAGAATCATGTAACTGGAAACTTTTTATGAAGAAGCCATGTTTCATTTTAAATGAGACAAACACATAAAATATTACCAAGTGTGTGTCTTGAGTTTGCTTTGGGCACAAAACTATTTTGAAAAGCTTGCAACTAGAAGCAGACTAGTAAAGCAAAATCCTGGACTCTTCAGAATGCACATTTAGGATCTAATTCAGGCTTAACCTTGCTGCAGCTCTGTGACTTTAGACAAATCACTTCCTCTCTCTGGGCCCCAGTTTTATCATCTATTTCTCTAAAACAAGAATGTCATTCTAAAAGAGGCAGTATCCCCTCACCATCCAGGAGCCCACATCAAGCCTTTCAGTGGGTGTATGAAGGCAGCATGGTTTCCTTGGCTTAGATGACCTCATGTCTTCCAAATCATTGATGAAATTGACCAGGATAAGGCTGTGTCAACTCTTCCTCTAATACTACTTCCAGTAATAAATTTGGATACATCTCCAGTAATGGGTGTGAGCTCAGCTTACTGGACCTGTTTTTCTCAGAATAGCTTTATGGAGAACTGCTGCTCACAGGCAGACGCCTGCTTTTATCACACCATATATCAGTGAGTGAATGACTGTGAAATCCCTTCTTACTGTGCCAGCCAAATGGATAAACAGAAAAATATAGTCATCTCACAGCCAAATCACCAGTGGTATTTATGATGCTTAAGGGAGAGAGGGATCACATGCTTGCGTATTGTTTCAGAATCCATTCATTCATCCACCAAGCATCTTCTTTCATACTCTCTCCCTCTAGACATTGTAACTGGGAGATGAGAAGTGAGCAATGGGGACAAAATAATGCATTCACTGTGAACCAAGTCTTCAAGGAGTTTATAAACAAGTGGAAAGGATAAGATGTGCACAAAAAGAGAGTTTATTTTATCTTTGGATAAGGTCATTTTCACGTCGCTTGCCATTTATTTATTAATTATCATTAGCTCATCTAGAAAACTATGACTCTTTTTGTTTTGTTTTGTTTTGTTTTGTTTTTGAGATGGATTCTCACTCCGTCGCCCAGGCTGGAGTGCAGTGGCGCAACCTTGGCTAACTGTAAGCTCTGCCTCCCGGGTTCACGCCATTCTCCTGCCTCAGCCTCCTGAGTAGCTGGGACTACAGACGCTCGCCACCGCACCCGACTTATTTTTTGTATTTTTAGTAGAAACGGGGTTTCACTGTGGTCTTGATCTCCTGATCTCGTGATCCGCCTGCCTCGGCCTCCCAAAGTGCTGGGATTACAGGTGTGAGCCATTGAGCCCGGCCAGAAAATTATGACTCTTTTAAGGCAGGGACAATGATTTGCTTATTTTCTGTGACTGTCCTCGTCAGTATCACCTACCCTTATTTCTTTACAAGAACACTTCTCCTATTGAGTGTTGAGTCGACCACATCCTCTCAGTGGTCCATGAGGAACAAGAGGGTGAAGACTGATCATGTCTTTTCTAACTTTGTAATCATTGATTTATTCAACAAATATTTATAGGACTCTCATTATGTGTAAGGTATTTTTCTATACCTAAGGGTTTCAGCTAATGTTCTAGTGGCAGAATCAGTAAATAAATAGAAAAAGCATAGAAGATAGTAGGCACTGGGGAGGAAAGGAAATCAAGGGGAAGACAGGAAGTGTCAGGATCAGGGGTGATTGCAGTTTTACCTTGTGTGGTAAGAGAAGGCCTCATTGCAGAAGGGTCATGTAAGCAAAACCTTGAAGTAGGTGAAAGATGAGGCAGGTTGGTACTAGAGAAAGATTATCATGGGCAGGAAGGAGGGGCAGGTATGAAACACAGAGGTGGGGCTACACCACGCATGTTCGAGGAACGGTAAGGCTGCCAGTGTGGCTGGACAGGTCAGAGCAGACTAAAACGTTGCACAGGGCTTTGTAAGCCATTGTAAAGTTTTGGTTTTTACTCTGAATGAGTCTCCAAGTTCTGGTGCACTTCTTGTTACTCAATAAATATGTGTGGAATGAATGTTGAATACATATTCCTGATGCAGAAATAGGGACATCAAAATTTCTGGGTCCTGTATTCAGCTCTCCCAGACACTCAGCATTTTCTATTTCTGTCTTGGGTGAGTGAGAGGATGGTAGCTAGATGGAGTAGTAAGGCAATCACATGCCTAAACTTTCCACTTTGAAGACTGAATAAAATGGAAAGAGCTGTAACAGAGAAACCAGCCATGCAGATGGGGGTTCAGAGATTGAGAGAGAGAATCGGTGACAGAGTCTGTGTGTAAGGGGCCATCTAAGAGATAACACTGGGTGTAGGATTTGGAAAAAAGTGGAAATTGAGAATGTAGGATGAAGAGAGGGACATCCCAGGGAAAAAGAATAGTATATGCAAAAGCATAAAGGATAGAGAACACGTTCAATGAACATGGGATGGGCAAGATTTGCTGAAACAAAGAATAGGTAAAGCAGAAACAGGTGGGGCATCATATAGAGACTGTGGCTTAGAACTAGATCACAGAAACTTTGAGTGCCAGACTTAAATATCAGCAGAGAAAGAGGAATCATGGATGGTTCTGGAGCAAAGAAGTGGAAAAACCAAGGAATTAAGCAACCAGCTTTGGTCTACTATGTGAGGGAGATACCAGTCATGGGAGTTGCTGTAATGAGGGCTCATCTAGATTTTCAGTTGAAGCAGCAAGAAAGCCATGAGAAGGGTACACAGGAAATATGGAAGAAGGCAAACCCCCATGGCTTAGAAATGCATTGTATGGGGCAAGAAATTCTATCAGTTCACATTCTCTGTATGTTTTCCTTATAATTGTTTATGTTCAAATATTAATCAGCATGACTCCTCCATTTTCTCTCTCTTATTTCCTTAGGTAGGTAATTTAGAATATTTTGAAAACTCCCACATTTTCAAAAATGCACGTCAAATGCATGCTGCAGCTCAAGTAGGAGCTTCTTAAATGCAAACTTCCAGCTAGGATAATTCGAACGTGGTGGGGGTTTGAACACTTTGCAGAAAGGTCTGGAGAAGCACAAATGTCAAGGCAGCTAAAAAGTGTTTTCTTGTGTTAAATTACTTTTGATTTGTGTTACACAGAAAAAATGAATGAGGTGCTCTTGAGACGTTTTAATCAAAAGCAGCAGTGTAGCACAATAGGAGCAAAGAATCTGACAATACACAATCTGAGTTCAAATCCCAGCTCTTATATTTAGTGGTTGTGTGACTTTGGGCAAGTTCATTAACCTTTCTGTGCCTCAATTAGCCAAGGAGTAAGAATGATCTCTAAAGCCTTGTGCACACTCAGGTAGGTCCACATGATCATGACTAGCCACAATTTGGGTAGTCTATATACATAAACACATATAATTATTACTGACACTACAAAAGCAATATAGTGGGTGGGACACACTTACATTCATGGTGGTGTGAACAGCATTGGTGTGAGCACCTCACCTGCAGTGAACCAGGCCCCAGGCTTGGCCTGCCTTGCTATGCAGGAGGACTAAGCAGGACACGCAGCTGGTAAGTGGCACAGCTGAGAGCTGAAGCCCAATTAAGCTGTAGCCTCTACACTAAGATACACTTTGAAAGTCACCAGGTACAACTTCCTCATTTCACAGAGGGAAATGGAATTCAAGGATATTAAATGATTTGCCCATAACCCCAGATCTAATTAAGTCAGACCTAAAACTAGTGCTAGGTGTGTCTGACTTATGAATAAGGACCCTTTTTTATCTTCCTCCCCATATTCTCTCCAAAACAAACTCACACCTGAACCTCTTCTTCATAGTCCTTTTCCCATTCACTAAAAGCCATGGCATCATTAAAGAATCTACTTTGTTCTCTGCATACGTAGTCATTTTCCTCAACACGGTTTGCAGAGTCTCATCCTTGACTTCATTGGGAACTTTATGTCCCATCAGTGACAAAATCAAGACCGAGGCAGTGCCCTAGCTGTCCCTTAAGCTCCCACCGGATGTGATTCACCAACAATAACATCCTTTCTTCCAGTCGAATGCCACCTCTCACTTTCCACCTGTGGCCTGATTTTCATGGGTCGGGTTTCCTGGTTAGACAAACTTGTGGTATGCTATGTGTGGGATGAATGGCGAAGGGTTAAAATAGCCCAGCCACAAAAGGTTACTTCTAAGCTTAGTCTCCTAAAGTTCCAACCTCCCCATCATTTTTGCTTTTGTATTGAAAAACATGCTCTGTCCAGAAAAATCCCCAGAGAGTAGGTTGCCAGGTTGTGGGAGTAATTACCTTTCCAGAATTAACATGAAGCCAGAAAACACCTTGTTGGGGGCCTGGCATATGATATATTCATCTTAAATTAGAAGCACAGCATCCCAAACTTGGCAACTGATAGCCATCTTCAACCTGCTCTGGCCAGCCTACACAGAAAGTTTTGTACTTCATTTCAGGCTTTGCATTTATTTTTCAAAATGAAAATATGTTTATTGATTGCTTCTTAACACTAGAAACAATTTATACTTATTTTAAGGCATTTAAGTAGTAACAAAGTGTATAAAGTAGAAACTAAAAATCTATCACCCATACTTTCAACCCAGAAATAACCACAATTAATGGATTGATTTTAGACTTTTTTTTTCTAGGTATATATTTGATTACATTTTTTTCTTTAGGAAAATAGGCTTATACTCATATATACATAATGTCTTTGTCCTATTTTTGGCTTTAAAGTAGTTTGTACATTTTTTTCTTCTATGTCACAGTGGAGTTTTTGAGGTAGTAAAATATACATAACAAAATTTTTATTGTAACAATTTTTAAGTGTACAATTTACAAACAGTAAGTACATTTGTACAACCATCACCACCATCCATCTCCAAAACTTTTTCATCTTCTCCAGTTGAAACTCTGTACTCATTAAGTATAATTCCCCATTCTCCCTACTCCCAGTCCCTAGCAAATAACATTGTTCTTTCTGTCTCTATGAATTTCACTGCTCCGAGGTACCTCATATAAATGAAATACTACAATATTTGTTCTTTCGAGTATGGCTTATTTCATTTAGCATAATGTCTTCAAGGTTCATCCATGTGGTGGTATGTGTCAAAAGTTCTTTCCTTTTTATGGATGAGTAATATTCCATCGCATTTACATACCACATTTTGCTTATTCATTGATCCACTGATGGACATTTGGTTTTCTTTCACATTCTGGCTCTTTTGAATAACGCTGCTGTGGACATGGGCATACAGACATCTGCTTCAGTGTCTGCTTTAGCTCTTTTTGATATATACCCAGGAGTAGAACTGCTGGATCAAAAGGTAATTCTATTTTCAAATTTTTGAGAAACTGCCATATTGCTTTTCATAGCAGCTTTATCATTTCACATTCTCACCAACAACGTGTGAGACTTCCAATATATCAGCTTCCTCACCAACACTTTTTTGCTGCTTTTTTTTTTTAAATAGTAACCTTCAGAAGAGATGTGAAGTGGTGTTTTATCGTGATTTTTTTTCTTGCATTTCCCTAGGAATTAGAGATGTTGAGGGCTTTTCCATGTGCTTATTGGCCATTTGTATACCTTCTTTAGAGAAATGTCTATTCAAGTCTTTTGCCCATTTTTTTTGGAAAGTTTTTTTCTTAAATCATAGTTTGTTTTACATTCTAGGACACATGTGCAGGATGTGTAGGTTTCTTATGTAGGTAAACATGTGCCATGGTGGTTTGCTGCACCTATCAACCCATCACTTAGGTATTAAGCCCCACATGCATTAGCTCTTTATCCTGATGCTCTTCCTTCCCTCACCTCTCCACCCCAGCGACAGGTCCCAGGGTGTGTTGTTCCCCTCCTTGTGTCCATGTGTTCTCTTTGTTCAGTTCCCACTTTTGAGTGAGAACATGCAGTATTTGGTTTCCCATTTCTACATTGGTTTGCTGAAGATAATGGCTTCCAGCTCCATCCATGTCCCTGCGAAGGACATGATCTTGTTACTTTTTATGACTGCATAGTGTTCCATGGTATATACGTACCACACTTTTTTGTCCAGTCTATTATTGACATTTTGTCCTCTTTTTAAAACCAGCTTCTTTTTTTGTTGTTGTTGAGTTGTAGGAGTTCTTTATATATTCTAGACACTAATCGCTTATCAGGTGTGTGATTTGCAAATATTTTCTCTCTTTCTATGATGGCTTTTAACTGTTGATACTGTCTTTTGAATCATGAAAGCTTTTAGTTTTGTTTAACTTCAATTTATCTAGTTTTTTTTTTTTTTTCTGATTCAATTTTAAATAAGATGTCAGGTCTGTGCCTGTGTGGAATTTATACATTCTGGTGGAAGAGACATAAATTTGAAAATTAACTACACAAATATTTATTTGTGTGGTAAGTAAAGCTATGAATGCACTGACCAAGCTTACCTTACCTATTGGGTGAGAGAAGACCAACTGAGGACTTGAAGGTCTTTTATACAGGAGTTAGATAGAAAGGGATGAGAGGAGTGTTGGAGACAGGCTTCCAGGATAAACATATGAATCTGTGAAGCCCCTGCAGAAGGTGAAGGGACAAGGAAAGGCTGCCAAATTTGGATGCAACAGAGTGAAATAGACCCAAAACAGATCAGACAGGGTGCTGAAAGCCATGCCTTTATAATCATGGCCAGCTTGTTGCAAGTTACTGAAAAAAATAACCTAACTTTCATGAGAATAAGAAAGTATGCATGGGAAAAAGGTGTGTGTGTTGGGGGGGTGGTGGAGTGGGGGGTGGTAGCAAGGAATGTATTTGCTCATATTGAAAAAAAAAAGTAAGAGTAACACTTGCCTTGGAAATAATCAGATCCAGGAACTCAGATCATGCTGCCTAGACTCTCAACTCTCATATGTGTTTTTATCTTTATTTCAGCCACATTCTCTCATCCTACAGATGGACTCTTTCTAGGTGTTAGAGATTGAGGGATTTTGGCTACATATGGCCCCATACAACTTCCTAGCTATATATTCCAATGGAAGAAGAGAACTTTCCTCTACTGAGTACATATAAACCTCTGCATCTTGCTTCTGGCCTAAACTTGATCTTCACCATCAACATCAAGCAGAGCAGCATGAGATGCCGTGCAGTAAACAAACAATTCTTGGTGACGGGCTTGCCCTTGCAGTCTGGAGAGAAAATCCCGCAACTGAGAGAGCCACCATGATTTCCTGAAGTATTTGGTAAAGAAGCATTCTCCAAAGGCAAAGTCAGGGGATATGTATTGCTATTATCAGACCTAAGGAAAAGACAGTAGAAGTTTGAAATCTCAGATGTCCACAGCATCATGACACATAGTTAGGATTGCACGCTGAATGGAAGGGGGAACCTACTGAAGAGTTTTCAACAGAAGAGAGACCCAATAAAACTTGCATGTAAATTATAAACATTGCTGCTGTACAGCATTCTGATTGGAGAGTCAAATGTAGATGCACAGAGAGCAGTTAGAAGGTTATTATAGTAGTCTAGAAGTGACTATGGACTTGTAGGGAAGTGACAAATATTTAGAAAACAAATTCAATAACACTCAGCAATCAGTTGGACTTGGGGTATGAGGAAGGGAGAAATGTCTGGTCTGATTCCATCACAAGGCCTTGTATATGCTGTTCCCTTTGCCTAATAATTCCCTTTTCCCCTCTTTTAACCTGGCGAAATGTTGCTCCTTCATCAGGTCTCAGCTTGAGCATCTCTTCTCCAGGGAAATTGATCCTCTTGCCTTTCCTCTAATGCTGTTTAATTTCCCTTCCCATCACGTATCACAGTTTATAACATTATATTCACTCACTTATAAAGTACTTTAATAGTTTAGCTCCTCTACAAGGATGTATAATCCTTGAAGCAGGAGCTGTTCTCTCCCAAGAAAATGAAAATCTCCGTCATTAAGTACACAACCACGGGGCCAGATTGCTTGGGTTCAAATCTTGATTCTGCTGCTGGCCAACTGTGTGATCCAAGAAAAGCTAATCGACTTCTCTGTGTCTTCATCTCCTGATCTGTCAAATGGAGATACGACTAGTCCTACTTCATGGAGTTGTTGCAAGGAATACATTAGGTAATATATTCAAAGCCTTTAGAAGGATGTCATGTTTACAGTAAGCACTAGCACAGTGATAGCTACTTTAATTGTTCTCTTCTTCTTTGTCCCTAGCACCTCTCCCAGTGCCGGCAGCCACACAACGCATATTTGAAAAGTAAGTGGAAATCTTTCAAGTGTGAGTTACTGTGTGGATATTGGTGTAATGCACAGAGAAGAGGAAGCACTGGAAGATGATCATGGAAGAGAGAGCAGGCAAGCTTGCAAAATCAGCACTGGCTATTTAAATAGTATCTGCCTACGATGCCGTCAAAGAAAAATGTTGTGGAGCAGTTGGAAATGTGACATTGAAGCTCAAAACAGAGGCCTGAAGGGATTAATTTTCCAGAGCTGCCATAATAAGGTACCACAGACTAGGTGGTTTAAAACAATAGAC
Source organism: Papio anubis (assembly GCF_008728515.1). NCBI lineage: Eukaryota > Metazoa > Chordata > Mammalia > Primates > Cercopithecidae > Papio > Papio anubis. The sequence continues at coordinate 85,421,908 of NC_044988.1, read as the reverse complement.
ATTTATTGTATCACAGTTCTGGTGATCAGAAGTCTGAAATCAAGGTATTGGCAGGATTGTACCCCATGAAGGGCCCCAGGGAAGGATTCTTTCTTGCCACTTGCAGCTTCTGGTGGTCCCAAGTGATCATTGGCTGGCAGTAGCATCACCCCAGTGTCTGCCTCTGTCTTCGCATGGCCTTCACTCTGAGTCCAAATCTCCCTTTTCCTACGAGGATAGCAGTCATGCTGCATAAAGGGTCCAACTACTCCAGTACGACTTCATCTTAACTACTTACATCTGTCACAGTCCTATTTTCAAAAAAGTTCACATTCTGAGGTATTAAGGCAATCAGTGTTTCAGTGTAACTTTTGAGAGGACATAATTCCACCCACAACAGAAGTGATATACATTTGGGGGTTACTGGCATTTGAATGCTATTTAGTGCCAAGGCTATAGAGAAGAGCAGCCTTGTAGCTAAGAGCTCAGGTCCTATCAATCCACACAGACCTAGGATTGACAATCAGTTCCATTACTGACTGGCTTAGATCTTGGTGAAGCTGCCTAACATTTCAAAGACTTAGTTTCTTAACCTGTTAAAAAAGGGATAATACAAATACTTACCTCCAGGTTTCTTGTAAATATGAACCGAGGAAATGATTGTAAAGTGGTGAGCATAGCACATCTTATAGGGTGAGTCTTCAGTAAATGGTGTCTGTTAGTTAAGATTTTGTATGGAAAGAATCTAACCTGAGAAAGAAAGAGAAGCAAGGAATAAATTTTTAACCAAGAGGAAACACCCCATTTTAGTTAGAAATGACCCAAGAGAGCAACCAGAATAATGAAAATACTATAAACTACTTTCTGGTGTTTGGGATTTATATATAGTTCAAGAATGTAGCCCTGTGCCTGGCCTAAGACAGATAATCAATATGCAGTTGGGTGGCTAGATTGAATGAACATCAGGGACATATTTAGCCACCAGAAGAGGAGTATTAAAGGTAGGTAGGCAAGGGAAGAGGATTGAAAGTTACCTAGAAATCTGGAAGGCTCTAATGCAGAAGAGAAATTACACCTATTCTGTAAATGTGGAACTAGGACTAGGGGATAGAAATTATAGGGAGAATCATTTTTACTCAATACTGAACATTTGCTGAGGTCCCCACTCCTCAATTCATGCAAACAGAGATGGATAACACCTAGCCAAATCATTTACACAAGGTGTCTTTGTACTGGGGAGATGGTTGGATTAGAGGTCTGATGAATTTATTTCCACCTGTGATTCCAAATTGATGTTAAAGAGACTAAAAATAAGAAACATTTATTAGATGAAAGGAACGTGATAGATGCAATTTAAGAAGAGACATGAAGCAGTATAAAAATTCCTTCCTATCTAATCTAGTTTCTAACTCAGCTCTATTTTCAAAGGCCAAAGCTAGGAGCCCTTGAATTCGCATTACACTTATTCTCCCTTATGCTAGATTTTATATGAAGGAGGACCAACAGTTTTTGAGAAGCACCTCTGGATCAAAACAATAATCCATAATTCCTTAAGAAAAAGCTAATAATCATATTAATGTTCTTTAGAAGAAAGAAAGCCAAGCCAGGATAGTAAAACAGCAAGCATTTTCCATCATTTTTGGATAAGGCAGAAGACAAAGTCCAGTTTATTTCGAGTCTGAAGGGAAATTTAAAATTTTCAGGACTATGAAGGACAATGCAAGAGAGGCATTGAAGCGATGGGGGAAGAAAAGAGTAGGAGGTTTCTTATTTTAAAACCCCTTTTGAAGTGAATTCTAGCTTCATCTTGCCTTCATTCCCAGCTCCATCCTTGGGAATGAAAGATTTAGTCTTCTAGCGGCTTGGAATGCTGCTGGCTGAGAGCTCTAACTTGTCAGGCTTCTTCAGGAATTGCCTGAGTGGAGCAGGGCCACCTTGCCCACAGGTGTTCCCTTTCTCGAGCAACCCACACCCACTGATTGATCAATGACTGCATCAAAAGGTCTGACATGCTTCTATCATCCAGGGATGTCTCTGAAGGCCATCTCAGCTTCAGAGCTCCCCATGAAGTTGACTGAAATTTTTATTGGATTTTGTGTCAGCCAACTTCTTCAATCATTTTTTTTAAGATCACTGTATTTATATGAAAAAATTACCAAAACAGATTGTTTCTCTGTGATTTTGTGTTATTATTACTATTAAACAGTTTTACTGAGGTATAATGGACATAAAATAAACTGTACTTATTTATGTATAAATAGTGTGACTTTGGATATATGCATGTATCTGTGAAACCATCGCTTCAATCAAGGTAATAGGGAAATCAATCACCTCCAAAAGTTTTCTTCCATTGCAATTTTAAAAGATGTGTTTTGTATGCCATGGAGATAAAAATGGGAAATTGGACCAAAAAAAATTTCTTTTTATGAGAATGTGAAAAAAATATTTTCTAGATGTACCAATTAAAATATGCTTAAAATAATTGCACATTTATCCAATTTAGAAATATGTTCAGTAGCCATTATCATTCTGAATGTTCACTTTTAATTTTTGACATGGATCTACGTTGGTATAGAAAACTGCACACTTTCCTTTTCTCTGCAAATACGGCACAATTTTATTAACTATTATTCTCATGTTATACAATAGATCACTGGTCTTGTTCATCCTACATATCTTCCACTTTGTAACCTCTAACCTACTTCTCCTCATTTTCTTCCCGCCCTCAGCTCCTGGTGACAACTCTTTAATTCTCCATCTCTGTATATTTTTACTCTTCTTTAAAGATTCCACATGTAAGTGAGATTATGGAATTTTTTTGTGCCTGTCTTATTTCACTTAGCAGAATATCATCCACACACATCTATTTTGGGACAAATGCTGGGGTCTTCACTTTTAAGGTTGAATAACATTTCATTGTCTATGTGTGTGTATATAAGGCAGATAATCAATATACAATTGAATGACAAAATTGAATGACTATTGAGGACACACAGACACACACATTTTTTTATCCATTCATTTGTCAAGGCACACTTAGGTTGTTTCCATATCTTGGCTATTTGTGAATAATGTTGCAATGATCATGAGAGTTCAGATATCTTTATGGAGTGATTATTTCATTTCCTTTTGGTATATGACCAGAAAAGGAATTGCTCGGTCATATGATAGTTCTATTTTCAATTTCTTTTGGAAGCTCCACATGGTTTCCATTATGGCTACACCAATCTACATCTCTACCAACAGTGCACAAGGGTTCCCTTTTCTCCACACCAACATTTTTGCCAACATTTGTTATTTCTTGACTTTTTGATAATAGCCATCCTAAGGAATGTGAGGTGATAACTCATAGTGGGTTTAATTTGCATTTTCTTAGTAACTAATAATGTTGAGCACTTTTTCATAGAGCTGTGGGCCATTTTATATGCCTTCTTCTCTATTCAGGTCCTTTGCCCAATTTTTAATAGGGTTGCTTGTTTTTCTACTGTTGAGGTGTATGAGTGCTTTATACATTTTGGATACTAACTTATCAGAGGTATGGTTTGTAAACATACTTTTTCCCAGTCCATAGTTTGCTGTTTCATGTTTTGATTATTTCCTTTACTATGTAGAAGCTTCTTGGTTTGATGTAGTAATATTTTTTTATTTATTGTTATACAGCCTAAGATTTTGGTATAGTATCCAAATATCATTGCCAAGGCCAGTGTCAAGGAACTTTCCTCCTGTGTTCTCTTCAAGGAATGTTATGGTCTCAGGTCTTACATTTAACTCTTTTATCTATTTTGAGTTGATTTTTGCATATAGTATAAAGATCCAATTTTACTCTTTTGCATATGGAAATAAAGTTCTCCTAGTGCCATTCATTAAAGAAACTATTCTTTCCCAATTGTGTTCTCTTGGTGCCCTTGTCAAAACTTAGTTGACCCTATATGTTCAAATCGATTTCTGGGCTCTGTATTCTATTCCACTGGTTGATATGTCTACATTAATGGCAGTACCCATACTGTTTCAATTACTATAGTTTTATAAAATTATTTTAAATCAGTAAGTATAATGTTACAATTTTGTTTTGCTTTCTTTGAATTGCTGTGGCACTTTTTTAGTTCCTAAGAAATTGTGTAATTATTTTTCCTATTTCTGTGAAAAACGCCATTGCTATTTTTGTAGGGATTGAATCTGTATGTAGCTTTGAATAGCAAGAACATTTTAACAATATTGATTCTTTGAATCTATGAGCATAGGATATCTTTTCATTTATTTGTGTCTTATTTAACTTGTTGCATCAATGTCTTATAGTTTTTATTGTACATATCTTTTATTTGCTCATTACATTTATTCCTAGGTATTTATATGCTATCATACATGTGATTGTTTTATTGATGTATTTTTCAGTTAGGTTGTTATGTATGTATAAAAATGCTACTAATTTTTTGCATGTTGAGTTTGTATACTGCAACTTTACTTAATTCATTTATTAGTTCTAACAGTTTGTATGTGTTTTTGTATGTTTGTGTGTGTGTGTGTGTGTGTGTGTACATGCTGGGGTTTGCTACAGATAAAATGTCATCTGCAAATAGAAATAATTTTACTTCTTTTTCTCTTTCCAATTTGGGTGCCTTTTCTTTCATTTTCTTCCTGTTTGATTAGTCTTGCTAGTACTTCCAGTACCATGTTGAATGAAAAAGGCAAAAGTAAACATCCTTGCCTTGTGTAGGATTGTAGTGAATATCCTTTCAGTTTTTCTTCATTGATCATAACATTAGTTGTAAGTTTTTTAAATAAATGATCTTTATTATGTTGAGAAACTTTCCTTTTATACATAAACTGTTGATGACTTTTATCAAGAGAGAATGTTGAACTTTGTCGAATGCTTTTTCTGTGTAAAGTGGGATAATTATGTGGTTTTAAGCTTTCATTCTGTTAATATGATGTACCACACTTATTGATTTGCATATGTTAAGCCAAACTTGCATGCCGAGGATAAATTCCACTTAATCATGATATATAATCTTTTTGTTACATTGAATTTGTTAATATTTTATTGAGGATTTCTGCATCAATGATTCTCAGAGAAATTGGTCTGTAATTTTCTTTTATTGTGATATATCTGTCTGGTTTAGGTATTAAGGTGATACTTTTCTCATAAAATGTATTTGGAAGTACTCCCTTTAGTTTTATTTTTTGAAAGATTTCAGGAGTATTAGTATGAATTCTTCTTTGAATGTTTGGTAGAATTTAGCTATGAAGCCATCTGCTTCTCGGGTTTTCTTTGTTGAGAGGTGTTTTGTTACTTCTTTAATCTCTTTATTTGTTATTGTTCTGCTCAAGCTTTCTACTTCTTCCTGATTCAATCTTGGTAGGTTGTATTTTTCTAGGAATATATCCATTTCCTCTAGGCTATTTAATTTGTTTGCATGTAATTGTTCATAGTAGCCCTTTATGATCCTTTTTATTTCTGAGGAAACTGTTGCAATGTCTCTACTTTCATTGTTGATTTTATTTATTGTTTTTAATTTATCCTTACTTAGTCTAGCTAAGAGTTTGTTGATTTTATTTTTGTTTAAAAAACTCTTAGTTTTATTTGTTTTTCTATGGTATTTCCATTTTTTATTTGATTTATTTCTGTTTTGATCTGTACTATTTCTTTTCTTTTGCGAACTTTGAGTTTAGTTTGCTCCTCTTTTCCAGTCCCTTGAGGTGCAATGTTAGATTAGTTACTTTGAATCTTCCTTCTTGTTTTGTTTTGAGACAGGGTCTCACTCTGTTGTCCATGCTGGAGTGCAATGGCACAATCTTGGCTCACTGAAACCTGCACTTCTGGGGCTCAATCAATCCTCCTATCTCAGCCTCTTGAGTAGCTGGGACTGCTGGCACGTATCACCATGGCCTGATTTTTGTATTTTTTTGTAGAGATGAGGTTTCACCATGGTGCCCAGGCTGGTCTTGAACTAATGGGTTCAAGTTATCCACCTGCCCATGCCTCCCTAAGGGCTGGGATTACTGGTGTGAGCCACCACGCCTGGCCCCTCTTTCTTGTTTTTTAATGTAGACATTTATTGCTATGCATTTCCCTCTTAAAACTACTTTTGTTACATCCCATAGGTTTTGTTTTGCTGTTTCCATTACATTTGTCTCAATATAATTTTAAATTTCCCTTGTGATTTCTTGTTTGACCCATTGGTTGTTTCTTTATCCAATCTTGCCTTCCCTTCCATAGACGTTGATTCTGAAAATACAACCTTTCTGTACTCTGATTTCTGTCTTAAAGTCTCCTTCTTAGCAAACCAACCTGTGCTTTCTTCTTTCACACCTTTTCTCCTTTCACACCTTTTCTCCTTTCAGCTACAATCTAATTTTTCTGCTTGTGTTTACAGCAAAACTGAAAAGTTTTTTTATATTAATTGTTTTCACACCCTTACCTTCCATTTTCTCTTGAACACACAACAATTAGACCTCATTGCTGCTGCTCCATAGAAACTGTTCTTGTCAAGGTTACCACAAATTCATCTTTCCAAGTCCCATCATCCTCATGTTGGATTGCTTCTCAGTCATAGTTAAATACTCTTCCTAAGAATGTACTTGGTTCCTGGGATATCACATCTACCTGGTTTTCCTTTCCTCGCTGGCTGTTTCTTCTCAGTGTCTTTTGCTGGGTCACCTTCATCTTTCCAATCTTTAAATGTTTGTGAACTCCAGAACTTGATCCTTGACTTTCTTATTTGTCTTCGATTACTCCCTAGGTCAAAAGTCAGCAAACTTTTTCCATAAAAGATCAGATAGTAAATATTTCAAACTTTAGGGCAATATGGTTTCTGTTGCAACTACTTAACTCTGCCATTGTAGTGCAAAAATTGCCATATAGAATATACAAAAACAAATGTTTTTATGTTCCAATAAAAACAACCAATGGCCATATTTTGACTGATGGTTATAGTTTGTAGATCCCTGTTCTATGTAATCTCATCTGGTTCTACAACTTTAAATGTCATTACTGACTACCATAAATTGAGATAGTTAAACTGATACTTGGCATCTCTCAAAAGTAGTATGTACTAAAAGGAACCTTTTGACTTTTGCTGATCTATTCCTCAACCTATTTTTCTCTCTCAGTCTTTTTTTTTTTTTTACCAGCAATATAAGTGGCATCACCATTTATGCCTTACTGATACCACCTCACTACTTTTATCCTCCATTGCCAGCTGGGTTCAAGACATGAAATTCATTCATCTGGATTAGTTCAATAGTATTCAGCAGGCCTTTCTGCTTTCCCTCTAAGCTCCCAAGAGTTTAGTCTTTATAGAATGGCAAAAATAAATTTCTTTAAAAGAAAGAAAATTAGATTTTAACATTTCCTTCTCATTCTGAACAAATTTCAACCTTCTTACCAAGACCCAGAAGGTCCCAAATGATCTGGTCTTTCCTTGCCTTTGTGGTTTTGTGGTCTGTTTCTTCATGCTCATTCCCTCCCAGCCACATTTGTCTTTTTGCCATTTCGAGTGTCCAGTTTATATTTGCCATGAGGCCTTTGCTGATCCCTCTATTTGGAAATATGTTCCCCCAATTTCTAACTTGCCTCATATCCTTAACTAATTCGGGTTTTTATTTAAATATCACCTCTTCAGAGAAAGATTTTTTGATTTCCTGTCTTATTAGATCCCTCCCATCATTACCCAGTTACCCTTTACCTTGCTTTGTCTTTTAAAAGCAATACTTATGAGTACCAAAAACTATTTTGTACATTTATTTCTTTATTTATTATTTCCCTCTACTACAATAAAGATTTGAGAGGGCAGAGACAATATGCCATTTGTTTCTTGCTCTATTTATGATGCATATAAAAGTATGTGGAATGTGTCAGGAAAACAATAAATATTTGTTATTGTTTTTCACTTAAGTATGGTGTACTTAGAATGTACATTTTTCTTTGGATCTTCTGAAATGCCATTATCATGCCTGTAAAGGAATAAACATGGTATAAATCCAGAAGTACCCAGTGGAAAAAAAGAGAAGGTGTAAGTAAGCAGATGAGGTATGTCAACAAAATTTAGGAAGATGGGAAACAGATGGATTAATGAAAACCACATCATCAGTGGGGAGGAAGCAGAAACCCAAATGACTGAAGGAGCATGAAGAAGATCAAAAGAAACAAGATGACTCATGCCACAAAACTTTGCAAAGACTCAGGAAAGTCACCTGGTATCTTACAAGGTAGGAATGAGGAGACAGTTGAAAAGAGGAGGATTCACTGAAAGTTAATTTTTAAATAAATCTGTAACTTATAATTACAGATATCTTCCCCTGGCCAGAATGCCAGGTGCTGCTCTTCCCCCAACCAGGCCGAAAGAATGTGGGAATCTTACTCTTTGGAGAAGTGAAACTAAAGATGCTCTTGATGTGGGTACGCAGGACAAAGCTGAGGTTTAGATAAGCCATGTATTAAAAATAGGAAACTTAAGCAAAAATCTACAATCTGAATAGCAAGACTGCTAAGTTCCCTTTTCTACAACTTGACTTTCTTCGAGATGGAAGTTGGTTTATATGCCCAAAGTCAAGGAAAGTGAAAGGTCTCTATCTAAGAAATTTGACCAGACTGAAACTGTACAGATATTCACATTTGAAGGAATCCCCAATAATATGGCCAGGTCCCTGTTTTAGCATCATTCATTGAGGCCCACCAGTCAGAAAGTCCCACTTACACAACCTGAAATTCAAAGTAATTTTTCACTACCTTAAATCGTATTGGTGAATGAATACTCAAGGATTGGCAGATATTTGAGTAAATCCTCTAACATGAAAGGCAGAAACCAGAGCAAACTAAAAATGGAAGCTCAAAAAATAGAATTTCTGTAAAGACCAGAAAAACAAACTAAAAATAAAAAGGGAAAGCTAAACAAATATAGTGTTCTTATAGAAATAAGATAATATACAGCATTCAAATAAGCAAACAAAAAGGTAAGATCTTATGAAAGAAGGGTATTCAGAAAATAAGAACAAGCTTTTGAAAATTAAATATATAATAGCAGAATCAAAATGTAAATAGACAGGACAGAAGAAACATGTGTTAGTTAATTTTATGTGCTAATTTAACTGGACCACAGGATACCCAGATACTTGGTCAGACATTATACTGGATGTTTCTGACAGGGTGTTTTTGAATAAGACTAAAGCAAGATGCCCTCCATAATGGGAATTGGTCTCAATCTATTGAAGGCCTGATTAGATCATAAAATACTGAGCCTCCCCTGAGTAAAAAAAAGTCTTCAAGACTCTACCTTTAAACTTCATCTGCATCATCAGCTCTCCGTGGAACTCTGGCTGCCACCTTTGGAATGAAACTGGATCATAAACTCTTTTAAGTCTCAAGCATGCTGATCCACATTTTAGATTTGGAGTCTAGAGAAACAGATGGATAGATAATAGATAGATAGACAGAAAGCTTCTCATCCCATTGATTCTCTTTCTCTGAAAATTCCTAATTAAATAAATTTGAAGATACAAAAGAACAAAAACATAAAAATGTGGAAAAAAGGAGAAAATACATAAAATCAAACTTTTTACACCATAATCTATTTAATTGTAGTTCTGGAAATAGAATACAGATGAAAAGGAAGAACAATGTCAGAGAAAAATGACAAATCCCCAATCTAAATAATTTTCATGTTGAAAGTAAACACTAGGTCTATGACACAATAGATCAGAGGCAGCAAATTATAGAGCATAGATCAAATTCAGCTTGCGACTTATTTTTCTAAATAAAGTTTTATTGAAACACAGCCATGCCCACTTGTTTAATATTGCTGCAATTACTTTCACACTACAATGGCAGAGCTGAGTAATTGAGATAGAGAATGTATGGCCTGCAAAGCTTACAATATTTACTATCTGGATCCTTCCGAAAAAGCTTTGATAACTTCTGCAATAGATCAAAAGATACACACAATAAGGAAAATCATTGCAAACTTTCAGAACCCCAGAAACATAAAGTAGAAACCAAAAGTTATAGGAAAAATAAGAAAAGGTGTAATAGGGTATAAACAAAGTATAGAAAAAAGAAATATTATTAGAATTTTCCTATGCATGTAATGCATGTGATACATTAAAACTTCCAATGAAAAATGATTTGCAACTTTAATTTCTATATGGGAATTATCTCTACCTGTTAATTTTCAAATGAAAACAGGTTTAGACATTCGTGATCTTGAAGAATTTGCCTTTTACTCATACTTTTTTCAAAAATATTTTTGGAGGATATGCTCCAAAAAAAGAGACAGTAAACCAAGAAAAAGGAAAGCAAGAACTCAAGAAATCTTAGGTTCCAATGTAGGAGAAAAGAGGAAATACAAATCTCTAGGACTGTGAAGGGGAAAAATCTCAGGATAACAAATGATTAAAAGGCTTAGGGAAAATCTAATCCACATAGAATCCAGAAGACAGAGGATGCTGGAAGAGATACATTCAAGTTTTAAAACGTTATAAGTGATTGAGTAACTACTAGTTTTGACCACACATTTTTTAATGGAAAAAGCATTATTGAAAGGTGTTCCACTGAAAATAAAGGTGCGATGTTTAATTTTATGTATCAATACGACTGGGCTGAGTGATGCTCAGGTAGCTGTTAAAATATTAACAGGTGTATTTGTGAGGAGGTGATATGATTTGGCTCTGTGTCCCCACCCAAATCGCATGTCGAATTGCAATTCCCAGTGTTGGAAGAGGGGACTGGTGGGAGGTGATTGAATCATGGAGACAAACATCCCCCCTGCTGTTCTCAAGGCAATCATTAACACCAATAAAAACAAACAAACAAAAAAGTATACCAAAACAGAAATGTGATCACAGAGCAAAAACTGGTGGTTTAGTGTCTTAATCCATTTATGCTGCTATAACAAAACACCTGAGACTGGGAAATTTATAATAAACAGAACTTTACTTCTCACAGTTCTGTTTTTTTGTTTTTATTTTTAACTTTTTAGGTTCAAGGGTACATGTGCAGGTTTGTTATACAGGTAAATTGCATGCTGTAGAAGTCTGCTGTACACATTATTTTATCACCTAGGCAATAAGCATAGTATCTGATAGGTCGTTTTCTAATCACCACCCTCCTCCCATCCTCCACCCTCAAATAGACCCCCATGTCTTGTTCCCTTCTTTGTGTCCATGGTATTTCATGGTGTGTATCACATTTTCCTTATCCAGTCTACCATTGATGGGCATTTAGGTTGATTCCATGTCTTTGCTGTTGTGACTAGTGCTGTGATGCACATAAGCACGAATGTGTCTTTATGGTAGAATGATTTATATTCCTTTGGCTATATACCTAATAATGGGATTCCTGAGTCAAATGGTAGTTCTGTTTTAAGTTCTTTGAAAAATCACCAAACTGCTTTCTACAATGGCTAAACTAATTTATATTCTCGCCAGCAGTGCATAAGCCTTCTCTTTTCTCCACAACCTCGCCAGCATCTGTTGTTTTTTGACTTTCTAGTAATAGTCATTTTGACTGGCATGAGATGATATCTCATTGTGGCTTTGATTTGCATTCCTCTAATGATTAGTGACATTGAGCATTTTTTCATATGCTTGTTGGCTACATGTATGCCTTCTTTTGAAAAGTGTTTGTTCATATCCTTTGCCCACATTGTAATGGGTTGCTTGTTTCTTGTAAATTTAAGTTCCTTATAAACTATGGATATTAGACAATTGTCAGATACATATTTTGCAAAAATTTTCTCCCATTCTCTAGGTTGTCTATTTACTCTGATGTTAGTATTTTTTGTTTTGTTTTGTTTTGTTTTGTTTGTGCAGAAGCTCTTTAGTTTAATTAAATACTATTGTCAATTTTTGTTTTTGTTGCAATTGCTTTTGGCATCTTTGTCATGAAGTCTTTGCCAGGTCCTATGTTCAGAATGGTACTTCTTAGATTATCTTCCAGGGTTATTATAGTTTTTAGCTTTAGATTTAAATTTTTAATCCTTCTTCTGTTAATTTTTGTATATCATATAAGAAGGGGTTCTGTTTTAATCTTCTGCATATGGCTAGCCGGTTATCTCAGCACCATTTACTGAATAGGGCATTCTTTCTCCATTGCTTTTTTTGTCAGTTCTGTTGAAGATCAGATGGTTGTAAGGATGCAGCATTACTTCTGGGCTCTCTATTCTGTTTCATTGGTCTATGTGTCTGTTTTTATACCAGTATCATGCTGTTCGGGTTGCTGTAGCCTTGAAGTATCATTTGAAGTCCAGTAATGTGATGCCTCCAGCTTTGCTCTTTTTGCTTAGTATTACCTTGGCTATTTGGGCTCCTTTTTGGTTCCATATGAACTTTAAAATAGTTTTTTTCTAATTCTGTAAGAATCCTATTGGTAGTTTGATAGGAATAACATTGAGTCTGTAAATCGTTTTGGGCAGTATGGCCATTTTGACAATATTGATTATTTGTATCTATGAGCACAAAATGTTTTTACATTTGTTTGTGTCATCTATGATTTCTTTGTGCAGTGTTTTTTAATTCTCATTGTAGAGGTCTTTCGCCTCCTTGGCTAGCTGTATTCCTAGGTATTTTATTCTTCTGTGGCTATTGTGAATGGGATTGCATCTTGATTTGTCTCTTGACTTGGATGTTGTTGGGGTATAGGAATGCTACTAATTTTTGTACTCTGATTCTGTATCCTGAAACGTTGCTGAAGTTGTGTATCAGATCAAGTAGCTTTTGGGCAGAGACTGCAAGGTGTTCCAGGTATACAATCATATTTTCTGCACACAGGGATAGTTTGACTTCTTCTCTTCATATTTGTATGCCTTTTATTTCTTTCTTTTGCCTGATTCTTCTGGCTAGGACTTACAGTAATATGTTGTATAGAAATGGTGAGAGAGGGCATCTTTGTTTTGTTCTGGTTTTCAGAGGGAATACTTCCAACTTTTGCCCATTCAGTATGTTGCTGGCTGTGGGTTTTTCATAGTTAGCTCTTCTTATTTTGAAGTACATTCCTTCAATGCCGAGTTTGTTGACAGTTTTTATCATAAAGGGATGTTGAATTTTATTGGAAGATTTTTCTGCATCTGTTGAGATGATCATATGATTTTTGTTTTTAATATTTCCCACAATTCTGGATGCTGGAAAACCCAAAATATGTTGCCAGCAGGTTTGATTTTCTGGGGAGGGCTACATCCTCTGAAGAGGAGAAATATCATGTCCTCATGTGGCAGGAAGGTGGAAAGGCAAGGAAACTAAAAATGCATGTAGCCCTTTTTTTTTTCTAAGCACCTTAATCCCACTCATGAGGGCCAAACACTGAAGGCCTAATCACAGCCTAAGAGCTGCATCTCCCAATACTATCACATCAGCAACAACTGAAATTTGGTGGGGAAACATTTAATTCATAGCACTCAGCCAAGCACAATATTTACATAGTCAGAACTATACAAGTTATGAATGCAATTTTATCCAATAGAATAAAGAAAGTTTGTGCAGTGGCATACACTTTATATCCAGATATTTAATCTGGGTATATCCTAGACATTGAGTGGTTTAATTATTTAAACCAGAAATTGTGATATAATTAAACTTGTAAGATCATGATTGAAAGATGATGGGTGTGTTTGCAAAAAAAATATAAATCCTTGTGTTCTGTAAGAACTCAAAAGAAAATGTAACAACAAAGAAATAAATAATATATTTTTTAAGAAAAGGTAAGAGAGTTAAAAAGTGCCATTCCAAAAATGATAATTCAAGTAACAAAAGGGGATTGCTACTTCTTTTTAAAAATGTTTTGGTCTTTAAAAAATACATAATGTAGTGCTTGCATAATTTAAAAAACTGTTTAAAGAAAAATGGAATCGATCTATCAATCAAATAAGACAATTCCGACTTTCCCTGGACCACGCTGAATTTGGCCAACTCACCTCCAATAACCTTAAAAAAAGAGTTAAATGATATCTACATTAATTAAAAGTATCCAGTGCATAGTAAATCTTCACAAAAACACAGCTAATCTACTCATTATAATAAACAAGGGATAAAATTTGGTTAATATGATTTAGTTTGATTATAAGAATAAATTAGCTTATAAATATTCTGGTTTCGTAAAATAATTTCTAGAGTTCAAGAAACGCAATAATTCTTCTGCCAGCTTCAATAAAATGGTGACTAGACTAACTGTAGACACACCTCCCCCACATTCTCAGTCATCAGTTTTCTAACCATCCATCACTTAATGGGCTGCTGAGAACCCTGCAGGAGTTCAGAAAACAATTGCCAACTGACTGTCTTCCTAGGATGAGCTACGGCACCACTAGAGAGAAGGAAGTAAAATTGATTTATAAGAGGCCAACATTTACAAAACACAATTCTATTGGGTTAGTTACAACTATTTAATTTCCCAAATAAAAATAAAGGGCTTACTAAGTAACAAATTACCCTTTCAAAAGAGCAAAACAAAACAAAACAAAAACAAACAACAACAACAACAAAAAGTCTCTTGTTATTAGATGATATTGCAATTTTGCTTTATTTTATACCTTTAAAGAATCTGTTTTCCTAAGGTGCTATCTTCTGCTTCAGAAATATGTTTCTTCTCTGATGGAATGTATTCTTCCATGAATTAAAGCAATTTTCTTCTGGAACTGGTTGATACCAAAGATATTTATGACTCATCAAAACATGATAGCTTGTGACTCTTGCTCATAGAAACCCATATGTCTGAGAGACATGCTTTTCCAAATATGGACACAACTCTTTTTTTCTTCTGTCACTGATGAGCCTCACTGTTCATCCCAGAGATCAAAGGCTGTGGGTGGCCTTTCTTTAACTCAGGTTTCTAGGAAAAGGGACCAGGAGGGGTGTTTGCATCCCCACCTATGATAAATGAAGCCTGCAATTGAGAATCAATTTTTAATCATTTAAAATGTATTAAAGACTTACTATGTCTAGGTATTGGTAGAGATGAGAATAAAATGGCATAGTCTGTGACCTAATGGAGGTACAAGCACATAAACATATAATTGCATACCTCTGTGAGAAGGGCTATGATAAAGGGAAGCAAAAATTATAATGAAACGTCCAAGATGACAGTCTAAACAGGCCTGATAGCCTCTCTGAGAAAGGAGGAAGAAAGAGCAAGTGGGAGCTCCCTTGAGAAATGTCTAGACCAAATAAGGCCTGTGGGAAGCACACTGAATATTTACTTACTCTTTCCAAGTAAAACCTATCAAATAAATACTATTACTTTTATTCTCATTTTTAAAAGGTGCAAACAGGCATTTAGAGTGAAATGACTTATCCACAATGGTTACTTCCAAAGCATTAAAGTGCTTTTAGGAAAACAGACATAAAATATCTCACAGCAATCCCCAAGAAAAAGTTCTCACACAAATCCTTTTTGCTGTGAAAACAAATCCTCTTGCTGTGACCTGAGTTGTTTCTAAAAAGAAATAGAAAATATTTAATTTGGGACAATACTTAAATTAATGGGAATTAAAATATAAATTCTTGTCTGGTTTTAATGAAGACTTATTGCTATTTACTTAGTGATTGGTTTAAATGCTTGGAAATATATATGTATGGATACATATAGCTTCCACTCTTGAAAACATCACAGGCTATTGGCGGTAGAGTCTGGAACAATCATCACGTTTTGTCAGTTTTACCTCCATTCCCTTCATTCTATTTCCAATCCAGCAATCATCATTTTTTATCTACACTTTTCTTACAGCTTCCTTTCCCATCTTACTTTCAACCTGTTTAGTGTAGCTAGAATGATCTTTTGAAATTCTTTGTTTGCATAGGTGAGTTTTAAGATGGAAAAATAGATGTATCTGTAGTTCCTTCCTCTCTCCAATATCAACAGAATTCAGTGAAAACAAAGAGGAGAAACATAAACCTTATGCTTCTGTCTCTCATTTTTACATTCCCTTTATGTACACATATACACATACTATTCCATATTAGAAGGTATTAGACTATGAGTTAGTGAGTTCTCCTACTACTCCTAGGACTTTTCTCCCACCACCACTAATTTTTTTACAAAACCGATAAAGAAAAAAACCAATGTTATTCAATGAAGATTATAATACAAGGGGAGACAGCATAGAATTTAGATTAATACCTACAAAAAGAAAAGGTAAAACAAAACTTATAAAGGGAAGGCAATTGAAGAATACTGTTTGGGTGAGGGAGAAGGGACAAGATGGAGAAAGGTGAACAAGAAGGCACAATCCATGTTGCTTCTGGGTTCTTCATCACCAACTTACCCACGCAGGGGAAAATGTAGATCAACTGAGCAGGCGCAGCCAGACGTCAATCCGAAGAGATCGAAACTTACCCGGCGACGCCTATGGAGACGCCCCTATCATGCCCTTATCCCGCCTACTGCCCTCCCCCTTCCAGTACCAATGCATAAAAGTCCGCTGCTGGGGGAGCCCCGGGAGCCTGGGGAGCCGGGGTGACTTCTTCCGCCCCCGCATTCGTGGACCAGAGAACTTCAGGGGAGAGCCCCGGGGCAACTTCCCTGGCCCCCACACCTGAGGACCAGAGAACCTCCCCAGAGAGTGTGTGCATATTTGCAATAAAAGACTGCCACTTTCTTATGTACTTTGGCCTCATGTTTAATTACTTAGCTCTCCTAAATTAAGTTACATTAAATTAAATTAAGACTACCTTTGAAAATATTGTCAGATGAAATTATATTTGTTACCAGTTATTTGGCTGAATTTATAGAATATGAACAATTGTTTTAATGATTTAAGGGATCAAAAATATTTGAAGACACAAGGAACAACAAAAATATAAACAAGCAAGCAGATAGCAAGGCAGCAAGCAAGATCAGTAATGAAATAAAAGTGAAAAATATAACAGTCGTTTAAACCTGCATTAAAAGCACCATCTTTATTGGTGGAAATAAGGTCAGAGCTAGGTAGGATTAAGGAAATTGACCTAAAGAAATACAAAACAGTTTAAAAGCATTAGAAAAGAAAACGTTTATGAAAGACAGACAAAGGAGATAAAATATACATATAATTGGTGTCACTGTGAATACAATCAGGAAAAATGAAAGAAAATTAAAACAAATCAAATATTTGAGTATGTCTCCTCTTTTGTATAAAATGTCAAAATATTTCCAATTCTTGGCCAGGCACGGTGGCTCACACCTGTAATCCCAGTACTTTGGGAGGCTGAGGTGAGCAGATCACCTGAGGTCAGGAGTTCGAGACCAGCCTGGCCAATATGGTGAAACCCGGTCTCTACTAAAACATACAAAAATTAGTGAGGTGTAATGGCACATGCCTTTAGTCCCAGCTACTTGGGAGGTTAAGGTGGGAGAATTGCTTGAACCTGGGAGGCAGAGGTTGCAGTGAGCTGAGATCATGCCACTGCACTCCAGCCTGGGTGCCTGGGTGACAGAGTAAGACTCTGTTTCAAAAAAAAAAAAAAAAAAAAAATTGCCAACTTTTGACAAAAGTGCCCAAAGCCTTTCTGTATTGACAAATTTCTTCATGGTATGCTCCTGTGTACTTTCCAATGGAGACTTTCTTCTTTTTGCTTCTTTCCTTCCATCTCCACTTACTCTCCTTACTGCCTTTGCATATGATGCTGTTGCATTTACCAGAAATGTTCCCATACTTTTAGCAGTTCCATGAACATTATCTGTGGTGGGGAACTTTCTATCTTTTGAGGAAATCTAATTTGTTTTCAGAGTACTCCAAGTTATTGATTTAATAAATAAGTATTATTTTCCCCCACTAGAAAGGAAGGGCACTGCAGAAAATTTGAGGGTTTCATGTGTCTTTGGAGATACAGTTCAGCCTTGGTAAAGCACACATTTTGATGTATTAAACAAAAGAGTGATATAATCAAATGTTTGATTTATTTTATTTTTATGTTTTATTTATCTAGATCACATTTTTGGTGACACCAATTGTATTTATGTTTTATTTCCTTTATCTCTCATAAACATTTTCTTTTCTATTTTTTTTAACTGCTTTTCATTTCTTTCAGTCAATTTTCTCAAGTCTGCCTTGCTCTGACATTATTTTAGATACCCCAAACAAGTTGCCGACTAAGTGAAAAAAAATCATGATTTAAAAAAATAAATGAAGTGATAGTAAGTAGCCAGGCAGAATGGGGAAAGAGTGGGAAAGAATTTTGGCTTTAAAAGAAAGGCATGTGAAAAGTCAAGAGAGTCCTGGGAATCTTCCAGGTACTGCAGGGAATTCAATCTCACTGGGGAGTTTAGATGTCTAAGGAATGAGTGTGGTAGACATTGCTGGAGAATTAAGGGCCCACTAATGTAAGTCCTCATAATTCAAATATATGGATTCATGACACTGAGTGTGATGGAAAGTCACTAAGTATTCTAAGAAGAAAATGCCATGATCATGTTTGTTTCACAGCTCCTCTGCCTTCAAATGAAAGCAGCTCTATTGCCTTTTTGAAGGACTTCTATTAGTCAAAAGCTGGGAAGGTTCCTCATATCTCATGTGGAGCTTTTACAATAAGGACAATCTCTTTAATCTGTTTCACAATTCCAAGTTAACCGAGAGTCATTGCCCATTTTGCTTTGATTTCAAATGACAAATATTTTCTCATATGCATTGCATGAAGTTAATTAAGATTATGTGTGACTATACCATTGATAGATTGCTATACCTCAAAGCCAAACTCATAATTTTGAGAATACAAAACCACTTGGTTACAGCTTACTTACCCTCACACTTGAAAAAAAGAAAGTCTTCTCTTGAGTGCTACCAGGAAAGGTTGATCCATGGAGCCAGTGCTCAACTTGGGTTGCATCTGTTGCATCTCATCCTTGTATGTTGCTGCTTAAATGAAGGCTGGGAGGCTCCATAACTTTTTGCTTATCCTTGGCAGAGAATCCACACTGGTCTTAGCTGAAACAGTAAGCACTATTTTCCTGGAAGCAATTTAAAATAAACTTGGTATGTTTAAACCCCATCATTTCTGTGATATAGATGATGAATTTCTTGAGGTTAAGAGCATCAATTAACTAATCACAGACTATACCACTTATTAGCTTTATGACTTTGGGCAAGTTATTTAACCTCTCTGAGCCTCAGTTTCTCCATCTGTAAAACAGGAATAATAATAACACCATTTTCGTAGGGCTGTTGGGAGTACTAAATGAGAAAACAGTTGTAAAAATACTCAAGATAATTTTTGACCCATGTTTCAGAGCTCAGTAAAAGGTAACCATTATTATTTAAAATACTATTGTTATTTTCAACCTTTTATCAATGTATAACTCAGCATCTTGCACTTAGGGAACACTTTTGTGGAATTTAATTTTCTAGCTCCTAATAAAGCAGAATATATATTTTATCTCAATCGGTAAAGACAATACAAAATAGACCACATTTATAATAATAAATGACTAGCTAAAATAATTTTTTTACACTTTAGTTTTTTAAGTTTTATGTATTTTCAGAGTCAAGGGAAGATTTCTCATATGCATACATTGTATAGTGATAAAAAGTGGGCTTTTAGTGTACTCATCACCCAAATGCTAAACACTGTATTCAGTAGACAATTTTTCACCCCTCAGCCCTCTTCAGACCCTCCCATCTTTTGTAGCCTCCACTGTCTATCATTCCACTCTGTGTGTTCATAAAATAATTTTTGACAAGCCAATAGATAAATAATTGATTTTAAAATATATAAACATAATATTGGGTACAGATATTGGGGAACATACAATCACAGTCCTTAGGTGAGGTTCTAGAGCTTCCATACATGTTTTTCTGTGAAATATTAATTTAGTATTTCTCAAAAAGATAAATTCTAAGGTCAAATAGTTTCTTTTAGACTGATAGTTTTCTTTAAAAGGACTTATCAAGGTTCTGAACATCCTGAAATGCAATGTGACTTCCTAAGAGGGGGCTATATCATTTCCCAAACTTTTTTGCCGGGAAATGTTTTGGTTTTTGCTTCATGTTCATTAACATCTCTTACAATAGGTGTTTTGAGGAATCACATTGGGAATTACTACACTAGAAAATATAAAGAGTTGTGCATATTACTATTATTTTTTTCATTTAAGTCTTCTTTAATTTTATTTCATTTGCATTTTATAACTTTTACAATACAGATATGATACATATTTTATTGGACTTATACATAAGTATTTAATTTTTTTATTATTATACTTTAAGTTCTAGGGTACATGTGCACAACGTGCAGGTTTGTTACATATGTATACATGTGCCATGTTGGTGTGCTGCACCCATTAACTCGTCATTTACGTTAGGTATATCTCCTAATGCTATCCTTCCCGCCCACCTCCCCACAATAGGACCCGGTGTGTGATGCTCCCCTTCCTGTGTCCAAGTGATATCATTGTTCAATTCCCACCTGTGAGTGAGAACATGTGGTATTTGGTTTTCTGTTCTTCCGATAGTTTGCTGAGAATGATGGTTTCCAGCTTCATCGATGTCCCCACAAAGGACACCAACTCATCCTTTTTTATGGCTGCATAGTATTCCATGGTGTATATGTGCCACATTTTCTTAATCCAGTCTGTCACTGATAGGCATTTGGGTTGATTCCAAGTCTTTGCTGTTGTGAAGAGTGCTGCAATAAACATACGTGTGCATGTGTCTTTATAGCAGCATGACTTATAATCCTTTGGGTATATCCCCAGTAATGGGATGGCTGGGTCAAATGGTATTTCTAGTTCTAGATCCTTGAGGAATCACCACATTGTTTTCCACAATGGTTGAACTAGTTTACAGTCTCACCAACAGTGTAAAAGTGTTCCTATTTCTCCATATCTTCTCCAGCACCTGTTGGTTCCTGATTTTTTAATGATTGCCATTCTAACTGGTGTGAAATGGTATCACATTGTGGTTTTGATTTGCATTTCTCTGATGGCAAGTGATGATGAGCATTTTTTCATGTGTCTGTTGGCTGCATGAATGTCTTCTTTTGAGAAGTGTCTGTTCATATCCTTTGCCCACTTTTTGATGGGATTGTTTGTTTTTTTCTTGTAAATTTGAATGAGTTCTTTATAGGTTCTGGATATTAGCCCTTTGTCAGATGAGTAGACTGCAAAAATTTTCTCCCATTCTATAGGTTGCCTGTTCACTCTGATGGTAGTTTCTTTTGCTGTGCAGAAGCTCTGTAGTTTAATTAGACCCCATTTGTCAATTTTGGCTTTTGTTGCTGTTGCTTTTGGTGTTTTAGACATGAAGTCCTTGCCCATGCCTATGTCCTGAATGGTATTACCTAGGTTTTCTTCTAGGGTTTTTATGGTTTTAGGTCTAACATTTAAGTCTCTAATCCATTTTGAATTAATTTTCGTATAAGGAGTAAGGAAAGGATCCAGTTTCAGCTTTCTACTTATGGCTAGCCAATTTTCCCAGCACCATTTATTAAATAAGGAATCCTTTCCGCATTTCTTGTTTTTATCAGGTTTGTCAAAGATCAGATGGCTGTAGATGTATGGTATTATTTCTGAGGGCTCTGCTCTGTTCCATTGGTCTATATTTCTGTTTTGGTACCAGTACCATGCTGTTTTGGTTACTGTAGCCTTGTAGTATAGTTTGAAGTCAGGTAGCGTGATGCCTCCAGCTTTGTTCTTTTGGCTTAGGATTGTCTTGGCAATGCGGGGTCTTTTGTGGTTCCATATGAACTTTAAAGCAGTTCTTCCAATTCTGTGAAGAAAGTCATTTGTAGCTTAATGGGGATGGCATTGAATCTATAAATTACCTTGGGCAGTATGGCCATTTTCACGATATTGATTCTTCCTATCCATGAGCATGGTATCTTCTTCCATTTGTTTGTGTCCTCTTTTATTTCACTGAGTGGTGGTTTGTAGTTCTCCTTGAAAACGTCCTTCACATCCCTTGTAAGTTGGATTCCTAGGTATTTTATTCTCTTTGAAGTTATTGTGAATGGGAGTTCATTCATGATTTGGCTCTCTGTTTGTCTGTTACTGGTGTATAAGAATGCTTGTGATTTTTGCACATTAATTTTGTATCCTGAGACTTTGTTGAAGTTGCTTATCAGCTTAAGGAGATTTTGGGCTGAGTTGATGGGGTTTTCTAAACATCCAATCACGTCATCTGAAAACAGGGACAATTTGACTTCTTCTTTTCCTAACTGAATACTCTTTATTTCTTTCTCTTGCCTGATTGCCCTAGCCAAAACTTCCAACACTATGTTGAATAGGAGTGGTGAGAGAGGGCATCCCTGTCTTGTGCCAGTTTTCAAAGGGAATTTTTCTAGTTTTTGCCCATTCAGTATGATATTGGCTGTGGGTTTGTCATAAATAGCTCTTACTATTTTGAGATATGTTCCATCAATACCGAATTTATTAAGCGTTTTTAGCATGAAGGGCTGTTGAATTTTGCCAAAGACCTTTTGTGCATCTATTGAGATAATCATGTGGTTTTTGTCTTTGGTTCTGTTTATACGTTGGATTATGTTTATTGATTTGCGTGTGTTGAATCAGCCTTGCATCCCAGGGATGAAGCCCACTTGATCATGGTGGATAAGCTTTTTAATGTGATGGTGGATTCTGTTTGCCAGTATTTTATTGAGGATTCTTGCATTGATGTTCATCAGAGATATTGGTCTAAAATTCTCTTTTTTTGTTGTATCTCTGTCAGAGTTTGGTATCAGGATGATGTTGGCCTTGTAAAATGATGATGTTGGCCTTGTAAAATGAGTTGGTCTCTTTTTCTATTGATTGGAATAGTTTCAGAACGAATGGTACCAACTTCTCCTTGTACCTCTGGTAGAATTCGGCTGTGAATTCGTCTGGTCCTGGACTTTTTTTGATTGGTAGCCTATTAATTATTGTCTCAATTTCAGAGCCTGCTATTGGTCTATTCAGGGATTCAACTTCTTCCTGGTTTAATCTTGGGAGAATGTAAGTGTCCAGGAAATTATCCATTTCTTCTAGATTTTCTAGTTTATTTGTGTAGAGGTATTTATAGTACTCTCTAATGGTACTTTGTATTTCTGTGGGGTCGGTGGTGATATCTCCTTTATCATTTTTATTGCCTCTTTTTGATTCTTCTCTCTTTTCTTCTTTATTAGTCTTGCTAGTGGTCTATCAATTTTGCTGATCTTTCAAAAGACCAGCTCCTGGATTCATTGACTTTTTGGAGGGTTTTTTGTGTCTCTGTCTCCTTCAGTTCTGCTCTGATCTTAGTTATTTTTTGTCTTCTGCTAGCTTTTGAATGTGTTTGCTCTTGCTTCTCTAGTTCTTTTAATTGTGATGTTAGGGTGTCAATTTTAGATCTTACCTGTTTTCTCTTGTGGGCATTTAGTGCTATAAATTTCCCTCTACACACTGCTTTAAATGCGTCCCAGAGATTCTGGTATGTTGTATCTTTGTTCTCATTGGTTTCAAAGAACATCTTTATTTCTGCCTTCATTTCGTTATGTACCCAGTAGTCATTCAGGAGCAGGTTATTCAGTTTCCATGTAGTTGAGTGGTTTTGATTGAGTTTCTTAGTCCTGAGTTCTAGTTTGATTGCACTGTGGTCTGAGAGACAGTTTGTTATAATTTCTGTTCTTGTACATTTGCTGAGGAGTGCTTCACTTCCAACTATGTGGTCAATTTTGGAATAAGTGTGATGTGGTGCTGAGAAGAATGTATATTCTGTTGATTTGGGGTGGAGAGCTCTGTAGATGTCTATTAGGTCCGCTTGGTGCAGAGCTGAGTTCAATTTCTGGATATCCTTGTTAACTTTCTGTATCGTTGATCTGTCTAATGTTGACAGTGGGGTGTTAAAGTCTCCCATTATTACTGTATGGGAGTCTAAGTCTCTTTGTAAGTCTCCAAGGACTTGTTTTATGAATCTGGGTGCTCCTGTATTGGGTGCATATATATTTAGGATAGTTAGCTCTTCCTGATGGATTGATCCCTTTACCATTATGTAATGGCCTTCTTTGTCTCTTTTGATCTTTGATGGTTTAAAGTCTGTTTTATCAGAGACTAGTATTGCAACTCCTGCTTTTTTTTTGTTTTCCATTTGCTTGGTAGATCTTCCTCCATCCCTTTATTTGGAGCCTATGTGTGTCTCTGCATGTGAGATGGGTCTCCTGAATACAGCAAACTGATGGGTCTTGACTCTATCCAATTTGCGAGTCTGTGTCTTTTAATTGGACCATTTAGTCCATTTACATGTAAGGTTAATATTGTTATGTGTGAACTTGATCCTGTCATTATCATATTAGCTGGTTATTTTGCTTGCTAGTTGATGCAGTTTCTTCCTAGCATTGATGGACTTTACATTTTGACATGTTTTTGCAATGGCTGGTACCTGTTGTTCCTTTCCATGTTTAGTGCTTCCTTCAGGATCTCTTGTAGGGCCGGCCTGGTGGTGACAAAATCTCTAAGCATTTGCTTGTCTGTAAAGGATTTTATTTCCCCTTCACTTATGAAACTTAGTTTGGCTGGATATGAAATTCTGGGTTTAAAATTCTTTTCTTTAAGAATGTTGAATATTGGCCCCCACTCTCTTCTGGCTTGGAGAGTTTCTGCTGAGAGATCTGCTGTTAGTCTGATGGGCTTCCCTTTGTGTATAACCTGATCTTTCTCTCTGGCTGCCCTTAAGATTTTTTCCTTCATTTCAACTTTGGTGAATCTGACAATTATGTGTCTTGGAGTTGCTCTTCTTGAGGAGTATCTTTGTGGTGCTCTCTGTATTTCCTGAATTTGAATGTTGGCCTGCCTTACTAGGTTGGGAAGTTCTCCTGGATGATATCCTGCAGAGTGTTTTCCAACTTGGTTCCATTTTCCCAGTCACTTTCAGGCACACCAATCAGACGTAGATTTGGTCTTTTCACATAATCCCATATTTCTTGGAGGCTTTGTTCATTTCTTTTTACTCTTTTTTCTCTACACTTCTCTTCTTGCTTCATTTCATTCATTTGATCTTCAATCGCTGATACTCTTTCTTCCAGTTGATTGAGTTGGTTACTGAAGCTTGTGCATTTTTCATGTAGTTCTCGTGTTATAGTTTTCATCTCTATCAGTTCTTTTAAGATCTTCTCTGCATTGATTATTCTAGTTATCCATTCATCCATTCTTTTTTCAAGGTTTTTAGTTTCTTTGCACTGGTTATGTAGTTCCTCCTTCAGCTCTGAGAAGTTTGATGGACTGAAGCCTTCTTCTCTCAACTCATCAAAGTCATTCTCCATCCAGCTTTGTTCCATTGCTCGCGATGAGCTGCGTTCCTTTGGAGGGGGAGATGCGCTCTGATTTTTTGAATTTCCAGCTTTTCTGCACTGCTTTTTCCCCATCTTTGTGGTTTTATCTGCCTTTGGTCTTTGATGATGGTGATGTACTGATGGGGTTTTGGTGTGGGTGCCCTTTCTGTTTGTTAGTTTTCCTTCTAACAGTCAGGACCCTCAGCTGTAGGTCTGTTGGAGTTTGCTTGAGGTCCACTCCAGACCCTGTTTGCCTGGGTATCAGCAGCGGAGGCTACAGAAGATAGAATATTGCTGAACGGTGAGTGTTCCTGTCTGATTCTTTCTCTGGAAGCTTTGTCTCAGGGTGTACCCTGCCATGTGAGGTGTGAGGTGTTGGTCTGCTCCTGGGGAGGATGTCTCCCAGTTAGGCTACTCAGGGGTCAGGGACCCACTTCAGCAGGCAGTCTGTCCATTCTCAGATCTCAAGCTCTGTGCCGGGGGATCCACTACTCTCTTCAAAGCTGTCAGATGGGGCATTTACCTCTGCTGAGGTTTCTGCTGCTTTTTTGTGCCTATTATTTTTATGAGCAGCTATTGTTAACTTCTGCTAAGTTAAGAAGCCATAGAGGATACCTAAGAGAAGAAAGAATTTCTTTCCTTTCTCTGATGAAAAAAATGAATGTATCAGAACAGAAGCCAGTGAGAGTAATAACTTGAGTCATGGTGGTTATTTGAACTTGGAAGTTGTGATGATTGGTTTTGGGTGTAAACCGGACTGGATTAAAGAATATCCAGGTAGCTGGTAAATAATTAATTATTCTCAATGCTTCACTAGGCACTGCGCTGGTCCCTTTTTGGCTAAAAGGGAAACCCAGGTATTTTGGCATTTGATTAGAATAATTGTGTTGCCTTAGGTGTTTCTGTGAAGGTGTTTTTGGAGATGACTGATGTTTGAGTTGGCAGACTGAGTGGGAATGAGCTGCCTTCCATGTGAGCAGTCAGATAAGTCAATCAGTCAGAGGCTTGAATGGAAAAAATGGTGAAGAAAGGGTGACATGTTGCTTTCTTTTCCTGCTGTTGGACATCAGAACTCCAGGTTATTTGGCCTTTGGACCCCAGAACTCACATAAGTGGCCCCCTAGACTCTCAGACCTTCAGTCTTAGACAGAGAGTCACCCCACCAGTATCCTTGGTTCTATGGCTTTCAGGTTTGGACTGAGTGACACTACCAGCTTCCCTGTTTTGAGGCATCTGGATTTGGACTGAGCCATACTCGAGGCTTCCTTGGTTCTCTGGCTTGCAGACAGCCTATTGTAGGACTTATCAGTCTTCATAGTGGAGTGAGCTAATTTCATTCATAAATTCCTTTTCCTTTCTCTCTCTTCCTGTCTGTATGTACATATATCTGTCTGTCTGTCTATCTATCTATCTATCTATCTATCTATCTATCTA
Organism: Papio anubis; assembly: GCF_008728515.1. Taxonomy (NCBI): domain Eukaryota; kingdom Metazoa; phylum Chordata; class Mammalia; order Primates; family Cercopithecidae; genus Papio; species Papio anubis. The sequence goes on along the minus strand of NC_044988.1, from coordinate 85,395,322 downwards.
TCTATCTATTCTATCAGTTGTTTCTCTCTGAAGAACTCTTACGAAGAGAGGAGTCAAATGTCAATGCTTTGCCTGATGCTTAGAAATTGCTTCTTACATGAGGTCTTTATTTCTATAACCATCTCCATAAGATTATGGTGCATTGTATCATTCATGTTGTTAACACTGATTAAGAGATGGTTATGAATCAGCTTTGAACTTACCCAGGACTTTTAGGAATCTGTCAATGCTCCTTAAAGTATAGGATGCTACACAGACTAGAAAGACAACATTTATAAAATTTAATTCTGAATAATTCTTGTATTCCAGCTATTCTTGTTGTCTTAGTTCAACCACATATAAGCTCTCCTCTAGCCAGATTCTCTTTTTGGCTATTCCCTCATTCTTAAATTTGCTGAATAATTTTCTAGGATCAGCTTAGCACCCTTCCCTTTGGAGAAACACAGAAGGGCAGCTTCTCTCACCTTAGCTAAGTTTCATGACCTCTTGGATATACCTAGGTTCATCTCTACCAAAATTTCTGTGCCCTAGGCCCTTAGTTCTCTATTGGTGAATACGAAGGTATCCAATCAGATTAATGTGCTTATACATATTCTTTGAGCAACCACATAAATAGGATTCCAGACCAAATACAACTCACTCACACTTGTACTTGCCATACTTTAGGTCAATATTTAAAAATATTATTAAAACTCGGTGTTTACCAAAAATTTTCCAAAATCTCAGTGTTTACTGCCAACAGTCCTTACTGTCTACTTAAAAATTATCAACCTAAATGGTCATCAATGGTAGATGGGATAAAGGAAATGTAATGTATATACACCTTAGAATATTATGCAGCCATAAAAAAGAACAAGATCATGTCTTTTGCAGGAACATGGATAGGGCTGGAGGCTACTATCCTTAGCAACCTAATGCAGGAACAGAAAATTGAATACTACATGTTCTCACTTGTAAGTGGGAGCTAGATGATGAAAACACATAGAGGGGAATATCAGACACTGGGGCCTATCAGAGGGTGGGACGAGGGAGAGGATCATAAAAAAAACAGGTACTAGGCTGCTTAATACCTTAGTGATGAAATAATCTGTACATCAAACACCCAAGTCATGAGTTTATCTATACAATGAACCTGCACATGTACTCCTGAACTTAAAATAAAAGTTGAAAAAACAGTTGCACCAACCCTCCAATTCTGCAATTTTTAAAAAAGTTTGGAGACAGAGTCTCACTCTGTTGCCCAGGCTGGAGTGCAGTGGCATGATCTCAGCTCACTGCAACCTCCACCTCCTTGGTTCAAGCAATTCTCATTCCTCAGCCTTCAGGGCAGCTGGGACTATAGGTGCCCGTCACCATGCCCAGCTAACTTTTTTTTTTTTTTTAGTAGAGATGGGGTTTTACCATGTTGGCCAGGCTGGTCTCAAACTCCTGACCTCAGATAATCTCGGCCTCCTAAAGTGCTGGGATTACAGGCGTGAGCCACTGTGCCTGGCCAATTCAGCATATCTTTAAGAGAAGTATTTAATCCCCAGGAAATAACAAAGATTATTAAAGATTTTACATGATACCCTCTGGGGTCTCATTCATTAATTTAGCACATATTTATTGCATGTCTACAATATACCTGACACTGAAATAGGGATACAATGATTAAAAATAATAATAATAAATACACAAGCCTGGTCTTTAGTTTCACGAGAGCTTACAATTTAATGGAGGAGAGCAAATTAAACAGGCAATTACAATATAGCATGTTGAGTGCTAAAATAGATGTTAAGACAGGTCCTTGCAAGAGGGTGTGGTTGGGTGTTCCAAGTTTTTCAGTGAGTGAAAGAAGAGTATTTGGGCAAAGTTTTTCAGAGTAGGTAACTTCTAATCTGAGATATGAAGAACGAGAAGTTAGCCTAGCAAGTTCGGCCAAGCAAGTGGGACAGGACTAGAGATGAGGATGAAGGGGAAGGGGAGCCCACTGACAGAGAGAGAGGGGGCTTAAAGGATATTGCAGTAAGTGTGAAAATAATGTATGAAAATATCAAGGGCAAAATTTGGTTTGGGAAGCATGGGGGGTGGGGCGGAAGAAGAGAAAACAAAGCTGGAGAGCAATGTGAAGGTCACAACAAAAAGAAAGCTTGGTGCTATTGTGAAATAGAAGAGAGAACTTGAAATGTTTCCAACAAATAGGATGACAGATATCCAAAAGACTCTGACTTCATCATTGTACATTCTATGCATGGAACAAAATATGCGTGTACCCAATATAAATGCACAAATGTCTTGTATCAATAAAAAAAAAGAAAAAGAAAAAGAAAGCTTGATGCAATCGCAAGGTCCTTACTATGAGTATTCTAAGGACCTGTTAGAGTATTTTAAAGCAGAAAATCAATGTGAATGGGTTTGCATTTTAAAAATTCCCTCAAACCTTTCAAAATGAAAGATGAATATCCAGTTTTCAAAAGAATGATAACGAACCAAGGAAGATGTGTAAGAGGTTCTCTCCCGAGTCTCAGGTTTTCTGAGAGCTACTTGGTTTCCATCCTCTGGGCAGCTTATAGTCAGTCCCTTTTGAGTGATCACAACCTTGGCTTGTGCAGCTGGGTTTGTAGCATGGAAGAGATAGAGTCAGACGCCAACGATATATCTCTGTATGTTTCTCCCTTGTAGAAATCAAAACCCTTAAATCACTAGACATGCTGAAGAAGAGAATGTTGGGACTGCATTATTTCATGGACAGAGGAAACATGAACTTTTTACTTGGGTAGTGGCATAAGCAGGCTCTCTTGGCCTAGAAGGGACTTCATTGAGCAAGAAAGGTGGACACCTGTCTGAATTCAGTGATTGATCCACACAGGAGTCCCGTGGCTGGAAAACAAATGCCCTGGATATTAGCTGGCTCTTATCCAAAAGTTCTAAAGCCCATTCCTATCCAAGGGAAGCCACATTTCTCCCCAAGTACAGCAATTTCCAATTACTTTAAGAGGAGGAAGAAATAGAGGAAATTTCACAAAACGACAGCCAGCACCCTCTGGGAGGCTTGTCCTGAATGCTCCTCACCTCTGAGCTCCTTGTGTACTGCCCACCCACAGACTCCCTTATGAAGTTCAGCCAGCAAAGCCCCCAGCCCCCAGAGGGAAATGGCCTAATTAAAATCACACTTCGCACTGCCAAATTGGATATGCTAGTCTCAGCTCCAAGAATGTCTTGGAAAAGTATCTGGAATTGAGTGAGTCTTTCCCAGAAGGGATTTTTTTGTTGTTGTTGTAACAAATGGCAAATTCAGCAGATGGAGGCAAGAGGAATCTTGGTTTGAAATTTTCTGCTGGTCCATGGCTCACTTCTCTTGCTTTCTTTCTATGCCCCTGTTTCCTGTCATATGTTATTGGACTTCCATCTCCTCCTTTCACGTGAATCTTGCAAGGATGACAAGATGAAATAATTATCATCAAACACCACATCTGTGTAGCACAGAGATAAAGCATAAGAGAATGAGACACAGCAAAGCTTATGTTTGATTTCTGACCTTTCTTTGGAAAGCTGGGCAAGGTACTTCATTATTGAAATCACATTTTCCCTATATGTGAAATGGGGATAGTAAAGGCCCCACATAAGCATAACGTGGTTGACACATTCTGAGTAGTAGAGAAATGATAACTAGTATTATTATAATTACCAGATTTATTTGTATTATCAGAGTATTATCAATAGATAATTTGAGCAAGATATTAAAATATTATCAATTATCCTTGAGTGTTTTGCCATTAGCTAACTGTTGGTCCTTAGAAGAGTAGTTTTGCCTCTAAGAGCCTCAATGTTGTCTTCTATAAAAAGAGGAAGTTTGAACAGCCAATATGTAAGAACTCGTCTAGCTCTAATGCTCTACAATTCAGACTAACCAAGATTGACATTCATTGTTCACTTACCCATTTATTCAACAAATATTTCAATAAAATTCAATGTTTATTCAGTCCATACTCTGTATCATACACTATATTCAGCAATGTACATAGATTAACTCATGAAGTCCTCATAACAACACAACTTATGATTCACAAATATCTTCTGGGCCGGGTGCAGTGGCTCAAGCCTGTAATCCCAGCACTTTGGGAGGCTTAGACGGGCAGATCACGAGGTCAGGAGATCGAGACCATCCTGGCTAACACGGTGAAACCTCGTCTCTACTAAAAAATACAAAAAAGCTAGCCAGGCGAGGTGGCGGGCGCCTGTAGTCCCAGCTACTTGGGAGGCTGAGGCAGGTGAATGGCATAAACCCAGGAGGCAGAGCTTGCAGTGAGCTGAGATCCGGCCACTGCACTCCAGCCTGGTCGACAGAGCGAGAATCTGTCTCAAAAAAAAAAAAAATCTGTTCCAAAGTTTGCTGAAAGTCTTATTCTCCTCTATTCAATCTATGCTCTTTAGCATAAAGATAATAATTTTAAATCAAAGTTCTTAACTGCATAATAAAAGAGAAAATAATAACTAATATTTATTAAATGAAGTGCCTTTTATGTGCCAGACACTGTGCTCAATTATTGGCTGGCTGTGTTGGACACATCTTCTGTGCCATATTGGGTTCTCTTAGTGCTAATCCCTGCGGGACCTCAAAATGCTGGTAGCACCTCAGCAATCACAGCAAATCACATCATTTTTAAAGCGTTATTCACAAGCTTGCCTCTATGGCCATAAAGGTTAATTTTATGTGTTAACTTGACTGGACTAAGGGTTGCCCAGATAGCTGGTAAAACATTATTTCCATGTGTGTCATTGAGGATGTTGTATTTGAATTTGTAGACTGAGTAAGGAAGATCATCCTCACCAATGTGGTTGGGCAGCACTAGTAGGTTGAGAACCTGATAGAACAAAAAGTTGGAGAAAGGGCAATTTTCTTCTTTTTTCTTCCACTGGAGCATCCATTTTCTCATGCCCTTGGACATCATTCATCTGGTTCTTGGGCCCTCAGACTCCAGGACTTATACTAGTGGGGTCCCCCACCTCAACTCACAGATTCCCCAGCCCTTATACTTAGATTGGGAGCTACACAACTGGGAGAACCCTACTCATTGTTCTCAGGCCATTGAACTCAGACTGAATTATATTACTAGCTTTCCTGGTTCCCCAGCTTGCAGATGGCAGGTGGTAGGATTTATTGGCTTCTATAGTCACATGAGCCAATTTCCATAATAAATATTATGCCTATATCCATATTTATGTCTACATCTATATATTTATATCTATAGCTATATCATCTATATCTATATCTGTATCCTATTGGTTATGTTGTTATGTTTTCTATTCTATGAACCCTAACTAATACAATGGCCAAGAAGATCTGCTCGGGTCTGTCTGGCTCCATTTGGAGCTGACCAGCAGCTTCCCCAGAAGGATCAACCCCTACCCCTTGAATTTCTGTGCAAAGCCAAACCCACCAACTACATGCCCTGAATTTCAGGTTTTCTTTCCAGTTTCAGATACAAACGAAATGCACAGCATGGAGTGTGGGTTGGGGTGGGAAATTAAGTTTTCTTAGCAACTTTCCAAAGGGATAGATAGAGCATTCCAGAAATATAGAGTATTAACTATGGACAACAAAAGCCAAAAGAATAAATCCTGTCACATGGAATGCTCTGGGATATAGATTCTTTATACTACTGCCTTGAGATGGCTCATATGACCATGTGGGTCCATCTCTCATAGTACAGCTGTGTCTCTTTACAGTTCATCATGAAACAGTGAGCAGCACAGTAATGTGTCACTTTGAATTTTTGTCCACCTTTCCATGCCTCACTTTCCTTCTCCTACATTCTTGCTACCCTGGGATTATATCTGCCCAAATTAAGCATTAGCACCTATTTCTTGCAACAAGTTTGTTTTCTGGAGAACTGGGGCTAAGACCATACAATATTATATCTACTTCTCACAATAACCCTATGGCAGAGGAACTATTTTTATTTTCAATTTACATGGGAGAAGAAAGGTTTAAAAATATAAAATGAATTGGTCAATATCACAAAGTAAAAGCAAAAGGAAGAATTAGTACTTCAACTAAGGGCTGTCTTATTTCCACACCAACATTCTTAAGCAGTACCCTATAGCTATGGTCAATTAATTTGTAATAAGAACATGCAATCTGTTAATATTTATTGAATGCCTATTTTAACCATCCTGTAGTATGCATTGCTGACTTACTCTCCCATTGGACAGCTGTGGTGACGGATTTTTACTACTCAGAATCCATTCGTGGTTACCCATTGTTTTGAGAATCAAGTCTCAACTCCTCATCTACCTAGTTTTGAAGGAGTTCTACATACTGCTGATGGCCCTCAACCTCAAACTTCTTGGGGACCCTGCAGGCAATAACCAACAAATACAAGGGCATAAAACTGAGTCATCTTGCTTCATGATGGGTCAACTCTGTGGCACCAGTGAAGATTCACTTGCCTATTGGACCAGGGTGAAGCTTTGCCTAGTGTCTTCTTTTGCTCTAGTAACAGAGATTTTTATGCCTTTTCTGCAAGGGAGAGCTTCTACTATTGGGAGATTTTGGAAAGCAAGGGAAATTTCCAGGAAAATACACACATACACACACACACACACACAGACAGACAGCATTTCAGTGTACCATAAACACAAAAATCTCTATCACCCAAGCTTTGTGTAGTATCAACCTGTCATCCCAGCAGTGTTCTCCCATCGATATACCCTTCTGCTCTCCACATTAGAACAAGTACAATCTTTAATTTGTTCCAACCATTATTTCTCATTACTCATAGAATCAGAAGCTTAGTCATTGTCCACATTTTGTAATCCAAGGCCGAAACATTGTATTTTGCATATACATATTTTGCATATATATATATATAATTTTTTTTTCCTGAGCTTGCAGCTGAATCTTCTAGTGGCTCCCAGGGACCGTGGAGCAATAATTTGAAGTGGCGTGGTAGAGAGATCCATGGCAGAGGGCCAGTTCTCCCTTCCAATAGTTCAACCCAAAGAGAATGGAAGGAGAAAAATAGAGCACCCTGGAGGAAAGAATGCTGAAAATCCCCTTCTCACTTAGTGAGAATGAAAAAGTTCTATTCATGACTTTTACCACCAGGTTTAGGCCTCTGCTGAAAAACAACAAGGAATTTGGAATATCTGCTTAAAATGAGTGTAAATATTTACCCACATATGCTGAAATATTCTTGTGACATTTAGTCTGATGCATACTGCCAGGAGAGAAGGAAGCTCCTGAGCCAAACACAGGAATTTTTTATTTTTAATCTTCCCTGGGAGTAGAGCAAACATTTGCAATGATATAAAATGTATTAAATTCACTAACCCTGGAATTCATAACTGGTTATGCATTGAATGCTATCATCTGGTTCAGAACTCCAATGTTTGCAAACTCCACATTTCTTACTCTCCTCATTATTCTTCAAGAACTTGAACAGGGTTATTCATGTTATTAGCATTATTATAATTAAACAGGCAAAAAACATATGTACCTGTTTGTCTTAATATTGTAACAATCACACTGTGATTATTAAATGTACGATTCTATTTATGAGTGCTTATCACTGGAAAAATATTTTTACATTCGTGATCCAGGACATAGTAGGCACTCAAATGTTTGCTGATTCAATCACTCACTTTTCCTTACCATGTGACAGAATCTTTGCTAAGCACTTTACATACATTTTTTCATTTAGTGTGAGGATAGATGAACTACATAGGGAAAGTATGATTTTTCATTTCAACAGGTGAGAAAACTGAGGTATGGGCTGGACAAATGACTAGAATAGGCATTTGATTAACAATCTTGTGTTAAATGCCCTTATCATGTATAAGACCCCATGCTAGGTGCCGAGATTAACTATAGATATGTATACACACACACACAGACACACACACACACACACACACACACACTATCTGCCCATGCCATGGTAATTGTATTGATTACTGAGAGAGGAAGACACGTAAGTGGTTAGAAAATAGCACTAGTGTGGTAAGTACAGGGATAGGGCCACAGAGAATGGGAACCTAATTTACTTGGTGCAGTGTATGAGGCAAATCAAGGTTGGAAAATGATTAATGAAAGGGCTGATATCCATCTTAAGACTGAGTAGGAGTTGAGTAGAAGTGTGTGTGGCAGTGGTGAGGACAGAAGCCTGAGCTTATGGAGAGCATCTCAGGTAGTGGATGTCCACACCATCTATTAAAAAAAAATGCATAAAGAAAATGCCAAGGACCTGTAGAGGCTTGCTCTGTCTGTAACCAAGGGCACACAGAGGGGAGAATAGTGGAAGGAGCTCAGCTGTCAAATTTTGGTAGGTTTCAAATCATGAATGGCTTTGAATGCCATGCTAAGAAATTTGGACCCTACAACTAGTAAGTGGCAGAGCCTGGGCCTGAATTCCTTAGGTCTACTTAGCTCTCTACCACCCCCAGTGACACTTTCCTACTCTGTGTGTGCATGCATGATATGGTTTGGTTGTTTCCCCACGCAAAATCTCATCTTGAATTGTAGTTTCCTATAATCCTCATAATCTCCACATGTCACGGGAGAGACCAGGTGGAGGCAGTCGAATCATGGGGGTAGTTTTCCATGAGATCAGTTCTCATGATAGTGAGATCTGATGGTTTTCAGTGTTTGGTAGTTCCCCCTGCGTTCATTCTCTTTCCTGCCACCTTGTGAAGAAGGTGCTTTGTTTCCCCTTCTGCCATGATTATGTTTTCTGAGGCCTCCCCAGCCATGCTGAACTGTGAGTCAACAAAACCTTTTTCCTTTATAAATTACCCAGTCTCCGGCAGGTCTGTATAGCAGTGTGAAAACAGACTAATACAATGCATGTGTGTGGTTGTATGTGTGCTTAGGAATCTATATGCACACACTATTTCTGCATTTTGAGAGCTGTGATAGAACTGGCGACGACCAGATATTCATCCAAGGGTAGTATAAATCACAGAAATGTTTCTGTTTCAAACACACTCAGAGGTTTGAACCAGGCTGAGAAAAGTTACGTACAGAAAAACCAGTCGACAATTCCGAAGATTAGAGAAGAAGAATGTTTGTAAGTGGATGAAAACATTTGTAAGTTCCTTGGGGCTACTAAAGTGTTTGGATGTTATGTATTCTTTGTAAGTTGTGAGTTTTCCTTGTAGACATTTACCAGAATTTTAAAATGTATTTATATTTTTAAAACTGATGATGCTTTGGAATATTCCATCAGGTCTGCTGTCCAAACTGAATGATGGACAGAGTTAGTAAGAAGTGAAAACTCACATTCATTCCTTCTGCCTAAAACCTGTACCTCACTTCACTTGGCTAATTTCCATTTATTCTTCGGGTCTCAGAGAAGACTATTAAATTCGATATCCTAAATAAGTCCTCTAGATAGAAACAATTAAAAAAAATATTCTGTACTTCCATTTCATGTAACATCAAAACTGTAATTTAAATAATGACTTATGTAATTCTCTGCATGTTAATGCTCATTTTATTTCCATTCTACATAATGCATGGTCACAGGAAATGTCTGGTTCACTCAATAAATGTGTTTTGAATAAATTAATAAAAATTAAACAAAAATCAGATAGATCATCATGATAGTCAATCTGGTGTTTAAATTAGTATCCAGCCTGGCATGGTGGCTCACGCCTGTAATCTCAACACTTTGAGAGGCCGAGGTGGGTGGATCACCTGAGGTCAGGAGTTCGAGACCAGCCCAGCCAACATGGGGAAACCTTGTGTCTACTAAAAACACAAAAATTAGTCGGGCGTGGTGGTGCACGCCTGTAATCCCAGCTACTTGGGAGGCTGAGGCAGGAAAATTGCTTGAACCCAGGAGGCAGAGGTTGCAGAGAGCAGACATCATGCCACTGCACTCCAGCCTGGGTGACAGAGTGAGATTCCATCTCAAAATAATAATAATAATAATAATAATAATAATAATAATAAAAATAAATAAATACATTAGTATCCAAAGGATTCCACCAGTGTTTTCAAAGAATGAAATTAAACTTGCAGTTTTAAGATGATGACTTCCATTAACAATTATTGATTATATTCTATGTACCAGGCTCTGTGCTAAGCATTCGAAGTTTGCTTTCCCATTTAGTCTTCACAACAACCTTACAAGATAGTAATGTTGACTGAGACAGAGACTTGTGCTCTCCTTCTACAGAGATTTGTGCTCTCTTTCCACAAAGGAAAGTTGTTGTTGGTAAACAGCTTCCTTGCCAGGGACTTTTTCCAGCCCCTCTTTGCATCTAAGTGGGCAATGTGAATGGTTCTGTTCAACAAAAGATGAGCAGAAAGGATGTGTGTCACTTCTGGGCCAAGGCACTTGAGTCTCTGGCATTCCATACTAATGTTCTCCCTTCTCTTTCTACAGTAAACTTTGAGATAATGTGTTGAAAGTAGAGGCAACAAAGTGGAAGGAGCCCAGGTCATTGAAAGATGGCATTGACAAATAACTCCTAAAAACAGCCAATTGTTATTTTGACTAACAAAGAAATTGAGGAACAGAGAAGTTAAGTGACTTTTTCATAGGCAGTGATCAGAAATCATCAGAAAAAAATAGTCTTTTACTGTGTTAAGAATGCTATTTGAATTTCAAGGTTTATCTATTACAACATCAAACATTACTTATCCTAGCTAATATAGGTACATAATAAAGGTACAATCACTGTAACTGTTTTACGGAGAAGGAAAGGGAAGCTTAGAGAGGTTAACTTCTTCTTCAAGTGCCCATAGGGATATGGTTCGGATATTTGTTCCCTCCAAATCTCATGTCAAAATATGATTCCCAATGTCGGGTAGGTGGTCTAGTAGGAGGTGATTGGATTGTGGGGGTGCATCCCTCATGAATAGCTTTGAATCATCCCCTTGGTGATGAGGGAGTTCTCAGTTCATGTGTCATCTCACTGTTTTAAAAGAGACTGGCACCTTCTCCACCTCTCTTGCTGCTGCTCTTGCCATGTGACTGCCTGCTCTCCCTTCACTTTCTGCCATGACTGTGAGCTTCAGGAGGCCCTCACTGGAAGCAGATGCTGGTGCCATGCTTCTTGTACAGCCTGCAGAATCATGGGAAAAATCGATCTTTTCTTTATAAATTACACAGCTTCAGGTATTTCTTTACAGCAATGCAAGATTGGACTAATATACATAGGTATTAAGTAATATATAGGTACAATTTGTAGTGATTCCATAGTTTCATTACTGAGGTGTGTGTAGCGAGGGATTTATGTAGCTATCTGTTTGGGAAACGGTAGCTTGGGAACATAAAACTTAGCTTCCATGAACTGTTATATGTAATTGAGCAAACTTCAGTTGTTCAACAGCAAGTAATTGGACTGTGGCTAAAGAAGGTGAAGAGAAGCTACAGTAGTCCCACCTCAAGCCAGCTTGTGGCATAATCACTGGTTTTATCTGTTAGAATTAATACATACTGATATGGTTTGAATCTGTGTTCTCACAAGTCTCATGTTGAATTGTAATCCCAAGTGGTATAAGTGAGGCCTGGTAGGAGGTGATTGGAGCAGGAGGCTAGAATTCTCATGAATCAGTTAGCACTATCCCCTTGGTGCTGTTCTTGTAACAGTGACTGGGTTATCCTGAGATCTGGTTGTTTAAAAGTGTGTAGCACGTCCCTCTCCCTCTTGGACCTACTCCTGCATATAGGATGCCTGCTCCTGCTTTGCTCTCCACCATGAGTAAAAACTCCCTGAGGCCCCCCAAGAAGCAGATGTCACCATGCTTTCTATACAGTCTGCAGAATCATGAGACAATTAAACCTCTTTTTAAAAATAATTTACTCAGTCTTAGGTATTTCTTTATAGCAGTGTAAGAATGAACTAATACAGAGTGGGGCATTGCTATAAAGATACCTGAAAATGTAGAAGCAACTTTGGAACTGGGTAATGGGCAGAGGTTGGAAGAGTATGGAAGGCTCAGAAGAAGACAGGAAGATGAAGGAAAATTTGGGACTTTCTAGGGACGTGTTGATGAAAATGCTGATAGTGATATGGACAGTGAATCCAGGCTGAGAAGGTTTCAGATGGAAATGAGGAACTAACTGATTGGGAACTGGACTAACAGTTGCTTTTGTTATGCATTAGCAAAGGACTTGGAGGCATTGTGCCCCTGCCCTAAGTATCTGTGGAACCTTGAACTTGAGAATGATTATTTAGGGTATCTGGAGGAAAAACTATCTAAGCAGTAAAGAGTTCAAGAGGTAAGCTGGCTGCTTCTAACAACTTATCTCATATAGATGAGCAAAGAAATGATCTGAAACTAGAGTTTATATTTAAAAGTGAAGCAGAGTGTAAAACTTGGGAAAACTTTTGCAGTCTGGCTATGTGGTAAGAAAAAAAGGAGCCCTTTTTCAGGGGAGGAATTCAAGCCGGTTGCAGAAATTTGCATCAGTAAAAAGGAGCCAAGTGGTAATAGCCAAGACAATGGGAAAAAAGCCTCAAAGGCATTTCGGAGACCTTCACAGCAGCCTCTCCTATCACAGACCCAGAAGCTCAGGAGGGAGTAATTGTTTCCTGGGCCAGGCCCAGGGCCCCACAGCCCTGCACAGCCTTTGGACACTGCTCCCTGCATCCCAATCACTCCAGCTCCAGCTGTGGCTAAAATGGTCCCAGGTATAGCTCAGGCCATTACTTCAGAGGGCGCAAGCCATAAGCTTTGGCAGCTTTCACATGATGTTAAGCCCATGGGTGCTCAGAGTGCAAGAGTCAAGGCTTGGGAACACCTGCCTAGATTTCAGAGAATGTATGGAAAAGCCTGGATGTCTAGGCAGAAGCCTGTTGCAGGGGTGGAACCTTTATGGAGAACCTCTAGTAGGGCAGTATAAAGTGGAAATGTGCGGTTGGAGCCCCCACATAGAATCCCCACTGGGACACTGCCTAGTGGAACTGTGAGAAGAAGGCCACGATCCTCCAGACCCCAGCATGGTAGATCCACTGACAGCTTGCCCCATGTGCCTGGAAAAGCCACAGGCACTCAATGTCAGCCTATGAGAGAAACCATGGAGGCTGAACCCTGCAAAGACACAGGAGTGGAGCCGCCCAAGTCCTTGGGAGCCCACCCCTTGCACCAGTGTGCCCTGGATGTGAGACATGGAGTCAAATAGATTATTTTGGAGCTTTAAGGTTTAATGGCTGCCTTGCTGGGTTTCCGATTGCATGGGGCCTGTGGCCCCTTTCCTTTGGCCTATCTCTCCCTTTTGGAAAGGGAGTATTTACCTAATGCCTATACTGCCATTCTAGCTTGGAAGTAACTAACTTATTTTTTTATTTTCCAGGCTCATAGGCAGAAAGAACTAGCCTTCTCTCAGATGAAACTTTGAACTTTGGACTTTTGAGCTAATGTTGGAATGAGCTAAGACTTTGGGGGACTATTGGAAAGGCATGACTATATTTTGCAATGTGAGAAGAACATGGGATTTGGAAGGGCCAAGAGTGGAATGATATGGTTTGGATCTGTGTACCCACCAAATCTCATGTCAAATTGTAATCCTCAGTGTTGTAGGTGGGTCCTGGTGGGAGGTGATTGGATCATGAAGGCAGAGTTCTCACAAATGGGTTAGCACCATCCCTTTGCTGCTGTTCTCATGATAGTGTGTGAGTTATCATGAGATCTGGTTGTTTAAAAGTGTGTTGCACTTCCCTCCTCTCTCGGTCCTGTTCCTTTTGAATACGATGCCTTCTCCTGCTTTACCTTCCCAAATGAGTAAAAACTCCCTGAAGCCTCCCCCAAAACAGATACCACCATGCTTCCTGTACAGCCTATGAAACTGTGAGCCAATTTTACCTCTTTTCTTTATAAATTACCCAGTATCAGGTATTTTTTAATAACAGCATGAGAACGAACTAATACACATGCCAGCTACATTTCATAAATATCCTTAATTCTCACAGTATGAGAAACAGGTGGTATATGCCCATTTTACAGATGACAAATTGGAGTCTGAAAGAAGCTATGTGACTTGCCTACGTCTCTGTAGCTAATAAACAATGAAACTGGAAGTCCAGTCAAGGTCTTTCCAACTCTTTCTATCTCAACTGTATTGTGTCTGTATTCAAAACAGATTTGACTTCGTTAAATTCAGAGGTGCACAGCCAAATCTGTCTTTAATGCCCTTTGAAGTTATACATGGTTTTCAAGCTCGTGACTACTATTATTGGATCTCTGCCATGTCCCAGCATTTTCATATACTATCAAATCATTTTAGATCCTGACGAGAATCTAGCTTGGTGAACATTAATTTCTTCATTTTCCAAATGAAGAAAATATGATTAAAGAAAGCAGAGCTTTCCTAAAGCCTGCTCATTAAGTAGGTAGCTCACATGAAATTTAAGCATGGGTTGGCTAAATTCAAGATCAGAGATATTTTCATTATAATATAGAGGTAGGGGACGTAGGAAGATCTCATGGAGTATATAGGGGTTGATGTTTGCCAATATGGTCCTCAAACATCATTGTGCATAAGAATCAGCTGGAAACTTGTTAAAATTCCCACTAATCACTGGGCTAAAATTTACAGATTCTGATTCAATATGTCAAACATGATAACTAGGAATCTGTGCTTTTACCAGGTCCCCAGATTAATGTGTTGCAGGTAGACTTCAATCTTAGACCCTATTGACCACCCCCCAGGGCTTCTAGTCTGGACATTTAGCGAGGCTCAACTTTTGAAATCCTTTATTGCTGTTCCTAGCACCGAGGGAGAAAATGACACATCTCCTTCTGGAAGGAGGCAGAGGCTTGGAGCTTCCAGTCCTGAGTATTCTGCACTTGGCTTCCGTTCTCTGTGTCGATTAGGCCTTTCAAACCAATTACCATTATATATTGCTGAGATTTATAGTCCTTGGTATTTGAGGTTACAAGACTTCCGTTCTCAGGAAGAAGCTCCATGCCATCACTTCTAATCAGCTCAGCACAATGTCTGATTTCCCCTCTGTAAGAGGGCACAATGTTCCATTAGAGTATTAATAGCCAGGCAGAATGGCCTCAATTGCAGTGCTTGGGGAAACATAAAAATTGGCTTTGGGGGTCCAAATTTTTAAAGAACTGTGCTCCTTCTTACAAAAATAAAGACAATGACTCAACAAAAATGACTAAGAAAAAAAATCCCTGACTTCCAATAGGTAGAGTACAGTACATAGAAAATGAATCTCTCCAAAGTATGGGCAAGATAGTCTTTCCTGGGCTTAATATGATAAAGAGAGAATTTACTCCAAGTTCAAAACACAGATAATGTATAGCACAGTCTGTGAACAATTAATTTATTTAATATTTACTAAATGTTATGATTTAATTGGCAAGCAGATGAGTACAAGACAGTTGGGTGTATATCTTCCATAACCATTATTTCATTCATTTATTCATCTATCCATCCATCCATGTCTTCATTTATCCATCCACTATCTACCATTTGCTCAAACATTATGATGTTGAAATATTCAAATATTCCATCTTCAGATAATTTACAATCTCCTCAAGAAAGATGTCTAATGTTCCTCCATTGCCTATAGTATTTAGAAAATTCTAAGACCTTTTGCCCTGTACTCCTAGCCTACATTTTCAGCCTCATTTCTCAACCCTTTTATAATATATAAGCTAATCTGTGTATCTTTGTTTCCTCAAACAAAAATGTCCTTCCTTCTTACCCAAAAGCATGGAGTTTATCCAAACTCCATGCTTTCTTCCAGTGCTGTCAAACACCTCCCTGCTTCATAAAGCCTATTCTAACTCCCCAGTCAGGTAAAATAATTTCCTTTTTTGAATGACCAAAACGGTACTTAACACTACTGAGTGCAATTACTCTTTGCTCTGTCTCACAGAATTTTTGTTAATGTGTCTTTTCATCTCATGGATCTTGAGCTCTGGTGATTAAAAAACAGGCAAGCCTCAATAATCTTTATAACCTTTGTAATGCCTCATCAATATTAAGAGCTCAGAAATTTCAGTGAATTGAAAGGAGGGAATCCTTTAGTAAGGTAGGATTGTCTCCTGGGCAAGGATTAGCTCTTTTGGTCAAACTTATTCCCTAATTCTGATCTTTGTTGGCAAAAAAACACAGAAGTGACAATAGTATTGTTATTAGTCATTTATCGAGAACTTATTCCTGCTAATTACTGATCTAGTTATTTTATATTATTTATTTTACATATCCTTAATGCCATATTGCTGAGGTAGTTATGGTCACCTCAATTTTAAAGATTAGTGGCCAGGCATAGTGGCTCACGCCTGTAATCTCAGCACTTTGGGAGACCAAGGCAGGTGGATCACTTGAGGTCAGGAGTTCGAGATCAGCCTGGTCAACATGGTGAAATCCCATCTCTACTAAAAACACACACACACACAATTAACCAGGAGTGATGGCGGGCCTCTGTAATCCCAGTTACTCAGGAGGCTGAGGCAGGAGAATTGCTTGAACCCAGGAGACGGAGGTTGCAGTGAGCTGCCACTGCCATGGCACTCTAGCCCGGGTAACAAAAGTGAAACTCCATCTCAAAAAAAAAAAAAAAAGTAATGTCTGCTGCCTAAAGCAATCCCTAAATTTCCTAAGGTCATACTGATGTGAGTCCAGAGATTTCAGGTACAATGTTCCAGTGCCTATGCTCTTGACCATTAGGAAATATCTCTTGCCCACGCTCTCCCTCGTGGTTACATTTCACAGACTGTAACCTCCACCTAGAGATGCATCGTCTCCTATGAGATCTAGTTCCCGAGGTCATCCTGGTTCTGGAAAAATACATGGGGAAGAGGGAACTTGCTCTTACTTCCCTGTAAGGATCTCTAGGATCACAACAGTTTGGCCTCAGGAAATCCATGGATTGCTTTAGGCAGCAGACACTAATCTCTACAATGAAGCTGGCCACAACTGCCTCAACTAGGTGACATTAATGATATGTGAAGTGAAATATATATATAATAATTAGACCAGCTCTCTGCAAAGCCACAGGGAAACATAAAAATCAAGACAACTAAATTAACAGTTTGTATATTTGTTGATTCAGGCAAATGCTCTCTATGAATGAAAAAATATCCACATTACTTAGAAGCTTCAAGGTGGAAAAAAAGACATAGCTACATTAAAACTGGCTTCTAATGCAGTAAGATATACCAAAAATAAATCAAGTTTCTTCTATCCTTTTACCATGTACTCCCTTCCCAACCCTATAATTTTTGGCTTTCAGAGTTGTCTTACATGTTTATTAATCAGTGCAGCCTACCTGCCCCGAACCACTAGGGTCTACTACCAAGGCCTTTGATAAAGCATTGTCTCTCACCTCTGCATTGAGGATTTGGTACAAAGTTGTCCACACAGGCATCTTCTTTGGATGTTTTCTTTGTACCAGGCCCAGATCTACACTTACTTACTGTGGTATTCATCCCCCCAGTCCTATGTGGTAGTTCATCACCTTCCTGCAAATGGAGGAGAGTATGCCTTCTTTCATTTGGGGAAGTTGGAGAGCAGGGCTGCTTGTTTGGGTCCCAAAGTGACACAGGGTTTAGTTAGACAACTTTTCCCACCCTCCCCATCCTTTTTCTCCCCATGCCCCTATATTGTTCTGAGCTTCTTTATGAGCTTTCCATCCAGTTGTGGCTCTGAAGTTCTAAGAAGACTTTGTTTGGGTGAGATCAGCCAGAAGGATCAGAAAATGGAGGGAGAAATCTACCTCTCCACCCTCCCTCCTCTGCTCATCTTTCCAGAATGACTCTTGCCTGCTGTGCCTCTTCCCATATGTTACAAGCATGTATGGTCTGTCTGGTTTCTCCCTAAATTAATGCAGTGCCCCTCTTTCTAAAAGTCTTCTTTATATAATGTAATATACGATTCTTTCTCAGCCAGCCCATGGTCTAATTCTTTTTTCTAATCCGGTTTTTATCTCTGTTCTCTATGCATCCCTTCCATAAAGTCCTATGAAATTTGTCTATATATTTTCCTTTATTTCCGAGTGCTGCCTGTTTTAAATAGGTTCCTCAGTTCTAAATTTATTCGATGATGCAAACAGGTACTTGAGACAAATAGTGTGGCCTAATAATACATGCTAGACCTTGACTCAGTCATCAGGATTCTCACCGTTTACAAAGCACTTTCACAAACAACATTTCATTAGATCCTCATAGAACACCTATAGGACGAAACACAGCATATATCATTTCCTCATTTTAAAGATTAATAATGTCTAGTTTAAAATATTAATTGAGCAGATGCAAATACTAATGTTGGTACTAGGAATTGAAGATGGAGATATGAGTATGCCATAGCTGCTTCTTAGAAACTGACAGGCTCATGAGGGGAGCATGATTAATACCATTTCCTCTTTTCTTCCACATCTGCCTCTTTCTTTCTCTTCTTTCCTTCTTTTTCCTTCCCTTTCATTCTCCCTAATAAGATTTGTGGAATACCCACCATATGTTCAGCTTCTGCTACATATTAAGGAAAGATGGGGGAAGGTAAGATTTGCGAATCTTAAACTTATGCATAGTTAGGCATTTTTATATGTGCTCTGACTTTTAACCTTTAAAAGAACCTTGGTGAGGAGACATTATGCCATGGTGTTTACTCCCCTTTATATAAATTAGGCATGGCTTAAATGGCTTGCTCAAGATTATACCCTTGGGGGCTGGTGTCAGCAATCCAATCCAAATCTGCTTCTAAGGCCCAGATTCTCTCCACCTTAAAATGCAGACCAAGCACATAATCATATCCTAGTATAGCAGGAACAATGGGACAATGGAAGCGAATATAGGGTTCTGTAGGAGACTGGGAGCAACAAACTGGATGGCAGAGATAATTTATAGAGCCAGAAATTAGCCCCAGAAAAGGCAGTAACTCACCCAAGAACATACAGCTATTTTGTGTGTGTTAAAGACAGGATTAGTGTTCATATCTTCTAGGTCAAGTCCAACCTAGGTGGCAGATCACTGGACTGCTCACTATTCACCATTTTAATGTTAATTTAATTTTATTTATTATTATTATTTTTTTAGAGACGGGGTTTCACCATGTTGCCCAGACTGGTCTTGAACTCCTGAGCTCAAGTGATCCACCCCCCTCGGCCTCCTACAGTGCTGGGATTACAGGCATGAGCATTGACCCCAGCCTCTACCATTTTAATTTTATAAGCTATACTTTTAGGACTTGTTTTTATGTAGCCCCAAGTTATACCATTATCCCCTCCTGGAAGACACAGTAGATCCTAGGAATTGGGGTGAAATCCTAAATTTTATTTTAGTATTACATGTTTATTTTTCTGCATGAGCGCATATAGGGAGATGCATTTCCCTAGATGACTTGAATATGCTCTGAATCAGTGCAGGGAAAGTGCAGAGCCATTTGGCTCAGATTCTGTCAAATGAAAAAATAAAAAAAGAAAAAACAAAGAAGAGAGTGAGACTGTGGGAGGCAGAGAGACTAGGTAGCTTTCTGTCCCGTTGTGGCTCTGAAGTTCTAAGAAGAGGTTGTTTGGGTGAGATCAGCCACAGTGATCAGAAAATGGAGGGAAAATTCTGCTACCCCACCCTCCCTCCTCTGCTCATCTGTCCGGAACAACTCATGCCTTCTGTGCCTCTTCCCATATGTTACAAGCATGTTTGGTCTAACTGCTTTCTCTCTAAATTAATGTAGGGCTCCTCTTTTTAAAAGTCTTCCTTACATAATGTAGAACCTGGCAGGCTCAAAGAAAAATTAGCTACCCACATCCTCACAGATGAATAAAAATCTGGGCCTTGTTTACTCTTTCTGCAAACAAGCATCAATTAGAAAAAGTCAAAAAGGGTTGTGCTTTGCCTTCTAACTTGAGAACATCTATGAGGAATCTACAAGTTCTTCTTGGGAGTGTGGCTAAGAGTTGAGATGTTGTGGCAAGGCCACATTGACGTCTATGAGCCTGTCTGGACCATTTTTTTCAAGAATAGGAGGAAACTTTATATTACTGATTGTTTTGGTTTTCTTTCAAAGAAAAAAACACTTGAAGAAACTGCTTGATATGTTGGTGATGTTGGTGAGTCTTCTCTTTGTCAAACTGGAAGATACCACGTTTTAAGTTGTGCTAGAATGATGAAAACCATGAAAGTGAAGTCAGGAAATCTAGGCTCTGTACCTAAGTACAGAGTCTGTTTAGCCACTGTCCCTGTCTGTCATTAGAAAAGGATTTCATTAGGTCAGATCAGAGGTGGTTTATGCTTGATCTGTGTGTGCCACTGATACCTCCTATGTTCATGGCAGAAATCCTCAATCTATGGAGACCCTCTCTCATGCATTGCCGGAGTATAGCTTCAGGATTCTTCATAACATTTTCCACTAGAGAGTAGTTGTCTGCTAAAATCTTTTATTCATCTCCATAATAGATCATCACTTACATTTTTTCTAAATTTTTAAAAAAATCTGTTGCCAGGGAAGAAGTATTTACCCTCATTCTACCAACACACTTTCCTTTGTCTCAGCCCCACCCGACAAGTAGAAATGTATTTTGGTTGCGTCTTTTTCAAGTATGTATGAACTTATCCACAAGCAACTTTCAACAACGTTATAAAATTTGGAATTAGTGCAGATAAAAAAAATCAAATGTTTGGTTACTGAGCTAAAAACAATTTGATGTGTTGCGTGTGATCCATCTGAATCCAAATACTCAGTTGGCAAACTCACAAGAGACAAGCATTCTTTCTTCTGTTGTTTCTGATCCAGCCATCCAAATGAGCAAGGAACAAGTCCTAAACATGATGCAGCCTTCTTCAGCTTTGTGGATTACTATACATTTTGGCACTAAGATGAATTAAGATTCAGGAGGTGGCAGATAAAAAGATTTTTCTAAATAAGCTTCCATTTCACATACTCAGATGGGATAGAATTAAATGCAGTGACCTGGAGATGGAGAAGAATTGGTGTGCAGACAAGCCAAGAGCATTGTATTTGGAGTCAGAGAAGGTGATGGGTTCTGATCTACACTCTCCTCCTATCTTGCGAGATTTTGGATCTTTCTCTTCCCTTCTTCACATGTGCAGCCCTAATTGGTGCTAAGCACCCAGTCCAGTCCCTGTTCTGATTTCATAAATCTGCTTCTCAGTTTCAGAAGGGTGTATAGGTAATCCTGGTGTTTCTCAGAGCTACTCCTGGTTGCATTTTTACATCTTCAATCACTTGAAATCAGGGAAGGGAGGAAATGTATCAAACATCATCCTTCTTTTCCCATTTAATATTCTAGGAAATTAACTTTTCATTGTGTGCTCAGTGACTCTCAATCATATGAGCAGGAGTCTTCAGAATTTTTAACTTTTATTATTATAATACATATTGGGGTACTTTTGTTGATAAACTTGCAGTGAGATTTGCCTGCTTTGGGTTTCCTCACTTTACTCTTTCCTGCTAAGTCTCACTATCCAGAATATCCTCTTTCTATTCTTTACAGAATGTTTTTAAAATTTTGTTTGTTTATTTATTTATTTATTTATTTTCGAGACAGAGTCTCACTCTGTCGCTCAGGCTGGAGTGCAGTGACTCGATCTTGGCTCACCACAACCTCCAACCTCGCAGGTTCAAGTGATTCTTCTGCCTCAGCCTCCCGAGTAGCTGGGATTACAGGCACCTGCCATCATGCCCTGCTAACTTTTTTATTTTTAGTAGAGATGGGTTTTTGCCATGTTGGCCAGGCTGGTCTCAAACACCTGATATCAAGTGATCTGCCTATCTCGGCCTCCTAAAGTGCTGGGATTACAGGCATGAATCACTGTGCCTGGCTATTCTTTAGAGAATTTCGATCTCTATCCTATGCATTCTTTAAAGCTCAGCATTTTATTTTCTCTATGAAGCCATTCTAAGCCATCACAGTCAATTTTTTTATCATTTGCTACACACTTGATGATGAAAAATCTTGTTGTCTTCATAGTTATTTCACCTTTTTATCATTTGCCCATTTGTGCATTTGTTGCCCACTTCCCAAAGGATTTGAGGAGACACACGTATAATTTAAAATTGTTTCCTGTTAAATTTTAAGCAATGTGGTAGATACGCTTATGTGAATATTATTTTACACATAATCTTTAAAACCACACCTAGAGATGTTATTATCATGATTTTGAGTGAAATAACTTAAAGTAGAATTGATTAAAGTTATACAACTAGCAACGGACAGAAATGACCTTGAAATTGAGTATTGTGTGACTCCAAAATGCATGCTTCCGGCCAGGCGCATGGCTCACACCTGCAATCTCAGCACTTTGGGAGTTCGAGGCGGGTGGATCAGTTGAGGACGGGAGTTCGAGACCAGTCTGGACAACATGTGAAACCCTGTGTCTATTAAAAATACAAAAATTAGCTGCGCAAGGCGGTAAGGCCTGTAATCCCAGCTACTCAGCAGGCTGAGGTGGGAAAATTGCTTGAACCTGGGGAGTGGATGTTGCAGTGAGCCAAGATCTTGTCGCTGCACTCCAGCAATGGGGACAGAGGGAGACTCTGTCTCAAAAACAAACAAACAAACAAACAAACAAAAACATGTTCTTCATTTTGGGGTAATTAGCAGAATCTGAGAATGAACTGTATATTACATAATAAACAAATACTACATGGCTGAACTTGACAGTATAACTAGTAATGTAAGAGAATATCCTTTTTCTTAGTATGTATACCCTGATTATTCATAGGTAAAGGGCCATGATGTGAGCAGTTAACTATCAATCAGGAGAAAAAAGTGTGTGTGTGTGTAAATGTGTGTGAGTGTGTACTGTAGACATACTGAGATACAAAAACACACACAGAAACAGATACACAGACAGAGAGACAAAGAGAGAGGCAGATGTGGCAAAATATTAATGATTGGAGAATCAGGATGAAAGTATATGGGAAATCTTCATATTATTCTTGAAACTTTTTCTGTAGGTTTGAAATCATTTTGAAATAAAATGAAAAACAACAAAAGGGAACAAAACAAAGGCAAAATGCATGCTGCTTTTACTACCGCATTCTTTATTCTCCTTTTGCCACAAGTCCTTTAATCAGTAGGGGAGAAAAGACGTATATTAAGAGCTAGAAAAGAAGCAAGGAGTTAGTAAAGGAAAGACAAAAGCATATTTTTAAAAATCTTGGTTGAGTAAGGTTTCAACAATTGAGTGCCAAAATTAACATTGAGCTTCCTGTAACCCTAGGCAAGGAGAGAAACATAATGGGTATCTATCTTTTGGCATCTAGTAGAAGAAAGTATAGACAGATACACATGTTATCCTGGATTCCACTTCTGAGATGAATTTGTCACAAAGGATACTGAGGAATACATTGGAAGATGTTCTCAGCAGCACTTTAACCAAGAGTCCAAAAGATATTCTGCAAATATCTGTTTTTTGTATATAGCCTTAGTCTGAATGAACACTGAAAAATTAGTGCTAAATCATAATTCCATAAAGACAATCTTTAGGGACCTCAAAGAATATGGTCCATGGATACCACTCTTTGCTGATCTGGCTTCACCTAGGGATAAAACTGTGGAGAATTTTAAGGTTTGAATAATCATCATGTTTTTAATCCAATATTTACTTGAGATGGTAATGCTTTTGTTTTGTTTTTACATACAATGAGATGCGTACTGTTTCTTAATGTTTAGTATGAGAAAAGTTGCTAATTGCTTTATAGTTATATAAATATATGGTTATTTTGCAAAAGATTATGAGATTCATTGAGCTATACTTGTAAATAGCAAGGAGTCATATGAAAAACAATATAGCATGGAAATTTATGGCTTTGGGGTCCCTGGGGGTAGGGAGTGGTCAGTGAAGTCTTCCCAGAGGAGATGACATTTGAGCTGATAACGATTAAATAATTCAAAAAGAAAGAAAGAAAGAAAAGAAACAACCACCAAGAGTAGTAAGTTTTACTCTGGAGGTGGGCTCAAGGAACAAAGATAGCTCAAAAGATGAAGTGATCAACTCTGAGTCACACTCAAGGTGACATTTGAAATAAATATTAAAGGACTAGTTTTCCCAGGAAGCAAGGGAGAGAGGTATTCTGAGGAGAGGAAACTGCATCTCCAATGACACAGAAGCATGAAACATGAAAAGCAAATGCACAATAGGTAATTTTAAGTTGCTTTTGTGTGGCCTGAGCCTGCCCATGTAGGAAAGTGGTCAAAAAACAAGCTAGAGGTCAACAGAGGCAGATAATGAAGGACCGCATATAAAATTCCACGGAGTTTGAGTTTTGTTCTGGGAAGCATGAGGCCTGTATTTTAGTAAAGCACTACTTTGTGACTGATTGGGAAGAGTGATTGGGGAAGTGTGAGGCTGGAATCAAGGAAGCATAGTGAAAAGGCTGCTGTGATCATCCAGCAAAGAGATAACGAACTAGCACTGAGGAGCTAGTGAGAGTGAGATGGAGTAAGAGGAGAAGGTGGGATTGAAAGATATTTAGGCAACAAAATCAATTGATTTTGGTAACTGTGTGACAACTCTGCAAGTGCTAAGAACTATGGGAGGAAGAAATACATCTGTCCTGGGGTCAAAATATCCCAACAATTTACAAAGTGCCTGACTCATGATAGGAGCCCAAATGACCCATTGTTAAATAAACAAACATTTCTAGCTTGAATGACTGAGAAAATAGCGATGTCGCAGCCAGATATTCAACTAATGACACAGAATTGAAGACACTAGCTGATATGCATAGGGTTTCTCTAGGATTAGAATATGTTTCTCTAATTATCATAATGATGGAACATTTACTGAGCACTTACAGTGTACTAGGCACTTGATTAAGCACTGTACATATGGTATTGCAATTAGCAGTTATGAGTTATGACCATAATAGTCTTAGAGGAATTCTTCTATGGGGAATGAATGATTGCTATAATTGCCATTTTAGAAACAAAGAAACTCAGGCTCCGAAAGATTGGAAAATCATCCAGTGTCACAAAGTTAGTGAGTAGCAGAGCCAGGTGTTGGACACAGATCAGTGTGATTCAAAGCCTATATTCTTTTTCAAAATTTTTTATTTTACTTTACCTTCTGGGATACATGTGCAGAACATGCAGGTTTTTTACATAGGTATACATGTAGCATGGTTGTTTGCTGCAGCTATCAACCTGTCATCTAGGTATTAAGCCCCGCATGCATTAGATATCTGTCCTAATTCAAAGCCTATATTCTTAACTAGGATTCATGGAGATTGAGAGAGAGCAAATTGCTCAAGGTCACATAGTGAGCAAGAGTTTCACAGGGGCTGGAGCCATCTTTTTCTCTTATGCCATGTGTTTTGACTGAGCAGGCCGGTTAAATTCTGATGTCTTACTATAGGACTCAGACTATAGATACGTACCAGCTGTTATAGAGAACATGCAAAACGGCACTATTTACTGGGTAGACATCAGTAAGTCCTCTACTTCCTTTTAGTCTCCAGCCAACAAACAGCTTACTGCAGTGACTTTACTACTGAAGTTGGAAAGCTGTTAAAAGAAGAAACTGGGCTTACATAGGGAGTACCAGAACACAAGAAGTGATATTTTCTTATTATAATCTAGGGACAATCAAAGGACTTAGGAGCTCTAAATTTTATTAGTAAACAAGAATGTTCACAGAATATTGGCATTTTTTACGCTCCTGGCAAACTACTGAGATACTAAAAATGCATGTTGGAGTTCATAAACTTTCATAATTGCACATGGACACCAAGTTTCTATCTCAATGGAGAAGAAGATTGTTAGAGAGCTATGGCTTGAGAGATTCTGGGAAAATCTTCTTTCAAGTATCTGCCACTGTCAAGCAACACAGAGGTGCACTGATAAAAGAAATTTAAGGATGATAACACTTCAGGGGTGACATTATCTAGGATCTAGTTTTACCTATGACTGTCCTTCCTGCCTCCTCTTGAGGGCTTCAGTTTTAAACTCCTTTTTGGGGAGTCCCATTATTTGCTGGGTAGTGCTACCTGGGAGAACCAAGTTTCTTCATGGTCAGGGTCTGTTAAACAGTAACTTTAGTTCTGTCCTAACAGCATCCCCTTGTTCCATAAAAATGATACCTCATATATTGGAGGACAGTTCTTTATTCCACTATGTCCTTTCTCTACAAGGTTTTGGAATGAAGAGCTGTAGTCACCAATATGATAAGAATGCAGATAAAACCAGTCTTTATTTATTGACCACATCAGACAAAGTTCTAGGTGGCTTTTATGGCTGGTATTTTATTTAATCCTAACTAGGACACAGAAATAGAAGTGATAATTATTTCTATATTATAGATGAGGGTAGTAGATCTCAGCCAGGTGTTAAAATTTTACCTGGCTACTCAATGAGTTAATGATGGTTCTAGAATTTGAATTCAAATGGGTCTCATTCCAGAGATTAAGCTTTTTCTGATATACCAAGCAGTCTCTCAAGTTTTACCTTCTTGGGCTTTTTAAAAAGATGTTCATTTCTTCCTTCATACACATTGCTTCTAAATAGTTATATATGTAGAAAGGAAGTTTGGTTATGGAGAAACGTGTTTATATCATGCTTATTTTGAGTCATTTTCTAGGAAAACTTGTAATTAGATGAAAAACTAACGAGTAAACTTTTAAGAACATTATTTTGTGATGAAGTTAAGAAACATAAAAATAATATGGCCAGGTCAGGTTAAAACTATCCCCTTTAGTTCTTTGTGAATGGAAGTAGAGCTTAGACAGTTTTTTTGAAGGTCTGTGAGCCCATGATGGGGATTTGATTCCAAGTGTTCTAGGAGATTGACACGATCTGACTTGTCTTTTTATATATATGTCATTCCATTAAGTGGACAACAAACTAAAGGACCCATGTAGAGGCAGGGAAACAAGTAACGAGGCTGGTGAGGCTACGTTGGTGATAGGGGGAGTGAAACAGAGCGAGGGACTGGAGTGATGGACTGGGGGAAGTGAAACTGGGTGATGGACTAGAGTGATGGACAAAGGAGAAATGGACAAAAGAAAGGCTCATGAGGGGAGGTGGACTAGGGTGATAGTCTGGGGGAGGTAGACTGGGGAAAATGAAACAGGGTGAGGGACTAGAGTGATGAGTGAAGTGGAAATGGACTAAAGAAAGGTAGGCTGGGAGAGATGGGCTGGGATGATAGATTTGGGTGATAGACGATGGTGAAATTGACTAAAGAAAGTGGACCAGAAAGAGGTGGACTAGGAGATGGTGGACTAGGGAGAGGAGTGGACTAGAAGGAGTAGATGAGGGTAATGAATGTGGGTGATGGAGTAAGGGGAGATGCAGTGGGGTAGTGGAGGGGGAAATAATGAGTGGTACTGGGATTTGGGATACACTTTTTATTTTTTATTTTTTAAAATTATTTTATTTATTTATTTTTTTGAGACAGAGTCTCGCTCTGTCACCCAGGCTGGAGTGCAGTGGCGAGATCTCAGCTCACTGCAAGCTCCGCCTCCCAGGTTCACGCCATTCTCCTGCCTCAGCCTCCTGAGTAGGCAGTAGTCTCAGCCTCAGACTACAGGTGCCCGCCACCAGGCCTGCTAATTTTTTGTATTTTTAGTTGAGACAGGGTTTCACCGTGTTAGCCATGATGGTCTCGATCTTCTGACCTCGTGATCCACCTGCCTCGGCCTCCCAAAGTGCTGGGATTACAGGTGTGAGCCACTGTGCCCAGCCTGGGATACACTTTTTAAATGAAGGTGGCAAAAATTGCCAAATGATTGGCTGTGGGCTTGTGTGGCACTGATTCCACTTCTAAAAATTTATTCTAAGTTGATAATCATGAATCTCCTTCAAGACATAGGAATGTTTATGGTTTAAAATAGCACAATGTTAGAAATGTTTTAATTAAAAAATTAGAAGCTAGTTAAGTATGTTGTGGAAAATTCTGGAATGATACAATCCAAAATTGAGCAGATGTCTTGTCTGGATAGTGAGTTTTTCTGCAGCTAGCTTGCTTCCTTCTTTCCTTCCTTCCTTCTTTCCTTCCTTCCTTCCTTCCTTCCTTCCTTCCTTCCTTCCTTCCTTCCTTCCTTCCTTCCTACCTTCCTTCCTTCCTTTCTTCCTTCCTTCTTCTTTCTCTCTCTCTTTCTTTTGATCTTTCCTTTTTTGTTGATCTGAAATTTAAAAAATGTTTAAAATGAGACTGTTTTAATCTGTTAAAAAAATCAGTTATGTTTGAAAAGTAAACCTATCCTTATTTGACGGCACTTCTGCACAGCAGGATCAACCAATTTTCCATTTAAAATGTTATCCCCAAAACACAGTTTAGTTGGCCATCGTGTGTAGGACTTCACAAATACTCCTGATTTACTATGTAGTAATATGAGCCCAAACTGTGGCTAACACTGGGATTCATACATGTTTGAAAACTGTCTGGGTACCTGTTTATTTATATGCGTAGTTTTGCACTAGTTGGAGGTGATGGAATGGAGAAGGTTTTACAGAAGGAAGAAAGTGGAATGGTGAGAACAACCGCATGCCTATGATATGTCTGGCATGACCCAGAGACTGAGGTTATAGGTAATTACACAGGGTCTCTGTGGGGTACAGAAGTACAAAGATGGCATCTTTGGTATTCAGGAAGAGAAACATGGCACTGAATGGATGCAAATAAACTCCTGCTCACTGTTGGGGAGCATGCAGTCAAACTTTGGCATTTTGAGAGTGCCTGGAAATGCAGAACATCTAGAAATACCATTTCTAGGAGCATCCTGACAAGGTAGTGTCTTTGGAAGTCCTGAGGCTTCGTCTCCAAATGGATTCACGATCTAACATGAAAGAGGGGGAAATGGGGAAGTAAATGTAAATGTAAAACATAGTGAATATCATAAAGTACCTGGAGTGAATGGGCTTCATGTGAACCTATGTATGGCATCTATAGTCTTCAAAGAGTTAACAAATTGAGGTTTGGAGTTAAAATCCTTTGTTATGCAAAGGAAAATATAGATTATCACCTTTAATGTAACCCTATTTATATACAAAGGGTAGTATAATGTGGTGGGGTTGAGGCTACAATAGAATATAGAGTCTTAGTTCTCAAATCCTAGAGATGAGAAGACACTGGAAGTTCTCTAATGCCTTCAGTCAACTCCAGTCACCCAAATAGATGGTTCTTAGTTTCTGAATGGCTCCTTTGATGTTACCTACTAACTCCCTTTTTGGTGTATCAGATAGTCTAATTTCTCTCTTCTCCCAATAAAGTTTCTTGAAACATGGACAGGGAGGGGTTGTCATGGCTGAGAGGATGAGTTGGGGCTCAAACCCAATCCGTGCTGTATTCACCAACCTATGTGCACAGGCTTGGTGAAATTATGGCTTTATTATTATTTTTATTTTTATCTGAGGAAGAAATGTAAACAACTAATATTCAACAAAAGGTGCCTTTTTGTTTTTTAAAAAAATTATTCATTCAAAGTCATCACACATGCTCAAGGGCAATGTAGAACATGGGCCAGATCTGTTAACTCTGGCCACAATAAAGGCTCATGATGTTCAGTGGGAATTCCCACAATTCTATACTCCCTAGGCTGAAAGGACCCACGTTCAGAAAACAAACTGAAATTATCAGCAAGCTCTCTCAACCAGGACCTATGCTACACATGCTTTGTTTAGCATCTCATTCAATCCATACAACACCCCTCAAGAGCAGATTCTATTCTACTTTTATAACTTAGAACGCTGGAGCTCATAAAACTGGAGTTCTTATACCTAGAAGGCAACAGAATCAGGTCACCAACTTGTATTCATTCCATAAGACTTCTTGAATTTGCTACTGATAGTTCTTTCAGTCTTTATAATCATTGGCTTCTTCTGTTGGATTTTTCTTTGGTTACTTCACTGGGGTCCAATCTCTGTTTACTGATTCTTCGTCAATGAAGTAGAATGTTACCACTCATCTCTGTCTGATTTGGGTACACAATATGCTGCCAAACATTTTCAGCTCTAACAGTACTAGAAAAGATGTTATCTCTGAATCACAGCCATCTTTCTCACTGTATCGAATTCATCCTTGTGGCATCTGGCTCTGGCTCCAGCTTTACGTTTTTGACACTTCGCTCAATCTCTTCACATATTCTTTTTTTTTTTTTTTTTTGTGACAGAGTCTCACTTTTTCACCCAGACTGGAGTTCAGTGGTGTGATCTCGGCTCACTGCAACCTCCACCTCCTGGGTTTAAGTGATTCTCCTGTCTCAGCCTCCAGAGTAGCTGGGATCACAGGCACTTGCCACCACGCTTGGGATAATTTTTGTATTTTTAGTAGAGACAGCAAGGCTTCACCATGTTGGCCAGGCTGGTCTTGAACTCCTGACCTCAGGTGATCTGCCCACCTTAGCCTCCCAAATTGCTGGGATTACAGGCATAAGCCACCGCGGCCAGCCTCTTCACATATTCTAAGACATTTTATCAATTGCCCAACATAATTTTTTTTTTTTAAAAACATTTTATGTAATAATTCTATTTTTTTAAAAACTCTCTTTTATTCCCTCTATTAGGACATGGCCTTAGATCGAACCAATATTAATTTACAGTCTCATTTCTCTCCAGAAGTGGAATCCTAAAAGCATTTTTATTCTACATCTCTTTGGCAGACATTCACACAAACCATTCCACATGACTACATAGAAATTTTGCTTGTTTCTCTCTCTACAGCTGGTCCGCAATTGTTTCATGTGCATTTGTTTTCTTCCCCTGACTTGACTATAAACTCCTTGATAGCAATGTTGTGTACATAGAAATTATGTCATACATGTGAGTTACTTGATCTAATTCTTTATTTACTCAATGCTCCTAGCTCATGCTTTGCCCTCCCTCTTCCTGGTCACCTGGTTAAATAGGCTCTTGATAAATACTTACTGAATGAAATAATGAACCAGCACCAACTAAATATAAGGTGCTATTGTAATAATTGGCTGGGTCAGTCAGATACTTGGATACCATGTGGAATTCTGTGGTAGCATTGGAATCCCACTGGATATATGGAGGTCTGGCAGAGAGCAAACTGTGGTTGAATTTGGGCACAAGAGGGTGAGGGTGGAAGTGGGAAAAATTGAGCAGGAGTCATTATGTCTGGGGATGAAATGGAAGGTCTGAACAGGAAAAATAGCAGCTGAATAGCAGACTGGCTGTTAGGATTGAAAAATCAGGTGTGAAAATCAACTACAATACTAACAATAATGATAATATTAATGAAGTTACAATATTAAAAGTAGACTGTCCCATGCTTTGTTGTTAATTTAACATTTTCTGAGTATTTTCTTACTAAGAAATACCAATTTCTTAGTATTTTCTGAGATTTACAAATCTTCATTGCAGATATGAAACTTAAAATTCATTTTGGAAAAGAACAAAATGGATCATAAAGTAGATGAAATTCTAATTAATGACATTCATACTGGAGAATTGGGTGAAACACAGTGATGCCTTCCAATTTAGTTTTAAATATATCACAAATAAGATGGATTGACGGAGAGAGATGGGGAAGATCTAGAGAGAGATATGTGATAAGACATATTAATAGCAAAATGTTAGTTATAGAATCTGAGTGGTAGGTATATGTATGTTTACTATAAAAATACTTAAACTATATCATTTATTTGAAAATTTTTATAATAAAATTCTGAGAAAAAGTAAAGAGAAATTGATTCAGATCTCTTAAAAGTAACCATATTGGAGCCTACAATGATCAGATGAAAATACTAGTTTTTTGGGTAAAATTTTCCAGCATAGTAATAAATCTTCATATTTGTGCAAGGTTTTATAGTCCACCAAGTACAAAGTGTGATGATTGAGGGAAAAGACTCTGGAGCCAGACTAGCTGATTTCTGATTGCTATCTATGAATAAATCATCTAACTTCTTGGTCTCTTAATTCCTTTGTTAGTTGAATCTGTGTAATAAGTCTCCTAGGGTAGTTGTGAAGAGTAAATAAATCAGTAAATGTAAAATGCTTAGAAAGTGCTAAGAAGCAAATAAGCTCTATATTAATGCCATCTATTATAATTGTAATAATAATAATTATGCCTTCCCTTGGTTCTTAGGGCAGAAATGGTTACTCTGCTTTTCAGCTGAAGTAACTGAGGTCTAGAGAAATATCTCTTGCCCGAAGCCATATGAATTGGTTTTAGGTGATGCTGGGTCTAAAGTCAAGTCTTCTTTGCCTCTTTCAAAATACGCTTCTCCTTGTATTCCAACTCCCATTGCAATGTCCAACCAAATTCAGGGCAAAGAAATGCTAAGTGCCTGGTTGGGTTCCTGGCACATGGTAGGCACTTAAAAAGTAGGTGAATGATAAAAGTTCATTTATAGCACTTACTGTGTCTGTTACCCTGCTAAGCACTATACATTATCTCAAAGAATCCTTGTAAAACCTCTAAGAGTTTAGTTTTACTGCCCTGACTTTCCAGATGAGAGCAGACGCTTTAGAAAGGGTATGTTGCCCAAGATCCCACAGCTAGCAAGTCTGAACCACAGATCCATCTGGTTCCAAAGCCCATGCATTTTTAACAACCCTGCAACACTTTCATGAATGAAGGGAGGCTGCTTCAAAGCTTAGCCGAATGGTAGAAATTAGGGGACATGAGCCATTTTACCCTTAATCCACAGTGCTTTCCCCTGAGTCCTTCTCATCATAGATGCATTGTATTACTAGCAAATGTGAATGTTTTGATGAATTAGGCAAAACACTCCAACTGCCTGTACATTGCAACATCTTCCCTTCAAAGGCCAGGGAATGTAGACTGTACGTTCTTTGTCCAGCATGTCTGAATGCGTCAACGCTGTCTGGGAGGCACAGAGGTGGATGCTTTCCTAGCAGGGGTGAGGCCCCTCCTGAATGTCCAGCTCCTGTATTTGTAACATTGCCATGTGCAGCCACTGGGCCAAGGAATGAAGGGGCCTATGGTCCCAGCCTCCTCAGATTACGCAAGCCAAGAAAAATGTGCAAATCGCATGAGAAAAGCAGGCAGTCCCCAAACATCTTTATTTGTTCATTTCTGTCCCCTGATGCTTTGATTGAAGCCTTGCACTTAGAAATTTCAAGATAAGTATCAGCAGCTGGACACTGGGTAAATCAGAGGCACAGACTCCGTGTAAATACTGAAGTTTCGAAAGCACAAACTTATGTCCAACAGCTTGGAGCACAAGACCCAGTGGAAAGGGGGGAGTGGTGTTCTGGCTTTGGCAGAGTCAACCTTCTGAGAAACTCATGGACATGTCTGTACATGCCTGAACTTGTCTGACAAAGCCAAACAGAGATTTCAGGATCTGCCAGATTCAGACACAAGCGGCCTGCTTGCTCGGAACCAAAATGGAACAGTCAGAGGAAGTTCAGGATTAGAAAGGAGAAACAAAAGATTACAGTCTGAAATCTGTTAACAGCAGAGGTTACATGGTGAATGACCATGCTGATGACAATAACCTGAGCTGTCATCTATCGAATGACTATCACTGGCAAGATCCCATATTAGGCTTTTTGTGTCCATTTACAGAGTTAATTCTCCTAACAATCCTCAAGTTCTGATGGACTTTACCAGATTTTACAAGTTAAAAAAAAAAAAAAAGAATAAAAAAGGAAAGAAAGAAAGTGAGATGGAATGATAAAACCACTATCTCAAAGTCAGGAACTAGCCAGTAAGAGGAAATAGGTTAGCAACACATGCTTGTCAGAGCCAAGGAACAATTTGTATCTTAAACTGCCCTCATGATCAATGAACATGAATTTAGACAAATGATAATTCCAGAACCCAAATCTGCCTCCCCGCAGTTAGAATAAATAATAACCATTGTGTGCCATTTTACAGTTCTCAAAGGGGTTATGTAATCTACATATACTGGATGTAGAAAAGAGAAAAGTGTCTAATCGGGTTTTGCTTCTAGGACAATAACAGTTCATATACTAGTTGCAAATTTTACCTAGTAAACACACCATTTTTTTTCTTCCTGACAAAAGGGGGATTTTGTCTGAGAAGAGAAATAAAATGAGAGAGAGACAGCAGCTCTCTATTCAGAGACTAAATTAATGGGTAAGGCTGATCTTTTGGCATAATATGAGCTGTGAGGAGAGAGTTTGCTGATGAGATCTGTCAAGAACGTAACAAGAAGATAGACTGGAAGAGTCTGGACCACACTGGGTATGACAGCAGCCTCATCAGCTCAGCTAAGAGTAGATATATTAGTGAGAAAAATTAGAATAATGGGTAAAGCAAGATAACTAATGCTGTAGTTATGCTCTGAAGCTTATTTTGTTATTTAGGATTTTTGGTTGCAAGTAACAGAATCCAACTCAAGGCAGCATAAGCAAAAATATGTGAGATCTAATATAAGCACACGGAGATTTCTCTTGGGACCGCAAATACTAAAGATAAAGTAAAATATGAAAATGAAAATTCAAGGTGGCTGGCAGATTATAAAAACATGATCCCGGAGAGCATGACAGAATCCAAATCTTGAAGTTCTTTGTAGATTTCATTAAAGCACTTTAATTCCTTTCTAAATGTAGCAAGTGGCCAAGAAATGGGAAGCAATGTTATCAAAATGCAGGAAAATGGGATTATCAGATACAATACCACTTGAGCTGCTATACGGGATAAAGGCAGTATGAAGGGTTGCTGTTGGTTGATTTTTTTGACTATGTATATAGTAGTGCTGTTAATTATGATAAGGAACATCAGAATGCAGATATGGGGTTGGAGGAAAACGTTAATGATGCATTTAGTTTTGAACAGATTGGATTTAAGATGCCTATGAGTCTTTCAAGAGTTATCTACAGACACTTAGATAAAAGAGTGTGGAGTTCAGGAGAAGCACATGTGCTGGAGATACAAATGAGAAATTACCATCACAAAGATGCTAGCAGAAGCCATAGCAGAGAATCAGGATATCCAAGGACTTGATTAAAGGTGAGAGAGCAGGGGACAGCATCGAACATAGAACTCTAACAACAACAACCACCACCAGTTATGGGCCATATGCATTAAGAAGAAAAGCCTTTAAACCTCCCAAGAGTAGCCAGAGAGATAGAGATAATTAGGAGAAGGAACACTTTCTGAAAACTGGAGTAAAGACTTCTGAAAATTTACTTCATAACAGCAAAAAGAACACTAAAAAAATTGACAAAATAAACTTTTACAGAGCTGTAAAACTTAAAAGCTTGTAACAATCTGAAGAATCTTTATTAAAGAAAAATAGCTGAATTTCTGTAAGAATAGCAAAGAGCTTTGTAGCATTTTAACACACACTATTCCTATTTCTTTTTTTTTTTCTTTTTTCTTTTTTTTTTTTTTTGAGACGGAATCTAGGTCTGTCGCCCAGGCTGGAGTGCAGTGGCCGGATCTCAGCTCACTGCAAGCCCGGCTAGTTTTTTTTTTTTTGTATTTTTTAGTAGAGACGGGGTTTCACCGTGTTAGCCAGGATGATCTCGATCTCCTGACCTCGTGATCCACCCGTCTCGGCCTCCCAAAGTGCTGCGATTACAGGCTTGAGCCACCACGCCCGGCCCCACTATTCCTATTTCTGTTTTCCCACACAGTAGCAGTGAAAAATCAATAGCCTCACAAGCATGGTAATTGTGAAAACCAGCAGTCTTACAGCTACTGGGGGGGATAGAAAGTGTTTAGAGATCTCCCAAAAGTCCATTTCCAGAGAACTATCACTATTTGACCTGCCTGACAACTCCCTGGAAAGCCCCATTCATTCAGACTGGCTTTATTTTAACTGACTCAGAGCTCATTCACTGGGGAAATGCTGTATCCCCAGGGTGTTTGTGAAAAATGAACAGTGTCCTTCATTTAAATTGAAGCTGCCTGAGATAGTGATACCAGTTGTATCAATTAGGGCAAATAAGAGGCTAAGAATCTTAAAGGAAAAAGCTGAAAAATGAAACATTTATCGGGGGCTTTAAAAGACTCCAACATATTCAAGGGCATCTGCAAAACGATGCACATGTGCAGGGCTGTGAGAATGCCCAGGAAAGACTTGAGAAGATCCTAATATCTTATGCTGGCTGACACTGAGAATCTGCATAAGCAGGAACTGAAAGCTAAGGCAGAGTTGAAAACTGGCAGAATGTTGAAACGGTGCCCCAACACATCCACTCAGAGATCCATGGTGAAGTGTGAGAGACCTATGGATTCAAGTCATTCATGGAAATTTTTATCCAATCATTCGCTGACCACTAAGCTAACTCAGCAGAGACTTCAGCGGCCACACACAACACAGTGCAGACTTCAAATAATAAGTTGAGGAAAGTCACCAAACAAACTTCAAACAGCAGGAACAACAAACAGTAACAATAGAAAACCCTGGGAAGGGAGGAATCTTATTTCCAGAGTTGCCACATTAGATTATGAAAACGTCCAGTTTTCAACACGAAGCTGTGAAACACACTAAGAAACAGGAAGGTATGGCCCAAACACATAATTATAAACTAAATAATATCATACATGGATTAAAAGAGTTTCCTATATTAAAGAAATAAAATAAAAACACAGAAAGATTCTTCATTGGGAGTATATTCAGGTAACTTATAATTATTAGTTTAAATTCTGCTGTACCAAAGTTTACTAATTAATTTTTAAAAAATACATAGTCCACGAGGCTTAGAAATGCAAGACATGTACACTGAAACTACAAGACATTGCTGAAGGAAATTAAAGAAGACCTGAATAAATTGAAATTCAATCACATTTATAGATTGAAAAATGTAATATTGTTAAGATAGCAGTACTTCCCAAATTTATAAAATCAGTGCAGTCCCTATCAAAATCCTAGTACCTCTTTTTGCAGAAATTGACAAACTGATTTTAAAACTTATAGGAAAATGCAAGCGACCAAGAAGGACCAAAATGATTTTTAAAAAGAAAAATAAAGTTAAAAATTCACGCTTTTTAATTTCGTAACTTACAACAAAAGTATGGTATTTAAGAAAATGTACTCACATAAAGATAGGCTATAAACTAATACAGTGGAAATGAAAATTCAGAAATAAATCCTTACAATATAATTGATTTTTTGACAAGGTTGCCTAGACAAATCGATATGAAAAGAATAGTCTTTTCAGCAAGTGGTGCTGAAACAACTGGCTATCTATCTGGAAAAAAATGAAGGTGGACCCTTCCTCACACTGTACAGAAAAGCTAACATAAAATGGATCATAGACCTAAATATCAGAGATTAAAGTATGAAACTCTTATAAGTAAATATAGTAGTATATATTCATGACTTTGAGTTAGGTAAAAGTTTCTTAGATACGATACTGGAAGCAAAAGTGAAGACAGAATAAGTAGGTAAAGTGGATAAGATCAAATTTAAAAAGTTTTTGCCTCAAAGGTAACCACCAAGAAAGTGAAAAAGGCAATCCAGATAATGAAAGTGTTTGCAAACCATGTATTTCATAGGAGACTTGCATCCAGAATACATAAGGAATGATCACAACTCAACAATAAAGATAAATAATGCAATTAAAAAATGGGCATGTATCTGAGTAGACATTCCTCTTCAAACAAAGATATATAAATGGCCAATAAACCCATGAAAAGATGTTCAACATAATACTACATGAGGAAAATTCAAAACAGAACTACAGTGAGACACTACTTCACACTGACTAGGATGGCTAAAATTTAAAAAGTAACAAGTTTGACAAGGATGAAAATGGTGGAGAAAATGATACCCTCATATATTGGTGGCAGATATGTTAAATGGTACACCTCCTTTGGAAATAAACTTGACAGTTCTTCAAAATGTTAAACACAGAGTTACCATATGACCTAGCAATTTCAGTCCTAGGTATATATGAAAAATAAAAATGCACTTTCTTTTTTTGTATTATTATACTTTAAGTTCTAGGGTACATGTGCACAATGTGCAGGTTTGTTACGTATGTATACATGTGCCATGTTGGTGTGCTGCACCCATTAACTCATCATTTACATTAGGTATATCTCCTAATGCTATCCCTCCCCACTACCACCTCCCCACAATAGGACCCAGTGTGTGATGCTCCCCTTCCTGTGTCTGAGTGATCTCATTGTTCAATTCCCACCTGTGAGTGAGAACATGCGGTATTTGGTTTTCTGTTCTTGCAATAGTTTGCTGAGAATGATGGTTTCCAGCTGCATCCATGTCCCTATAAAGGACACGAACTCATCCTTTTTTATGGCTGCATAGTATTGCATGGTGTATATGTGCCACATTTTCTTAATCCAGTCTGTCACTGATGGACATCTGGGTTGATTCTAAGTCTTTGCTATTGTGAATAGTGCCGCAATAAACATACGTGCGCATGTGTCTTTATAGCAGCATGACTTATAATCCTTTGGGTATATCCCCAGTAATGGGATGGCTGGGTCAAATGGTATTTCTAGTTCTAGATAAAAATGCACTTTCATACAAAAACTTGTACACACATTTCCATAACAGCATTATTCATAGTAACAAGTTAGAAGCAACCCAATTGTTCATCAACAGGTGAATGAATAAACAAAATGTTTTATATATATATATATATATGCATGCAATGGAATATTATTCAGCCATTTAAAAATGACATGCTGATACATGCTACAACATGAATAAATCTTGAAAATATTATGCTAAGTGAAATAAGCCAGTCACAAAAGACCACATTTTAAATGACTTCACTTACATAAAATGTCCTGAGTAGTCAAATCCATAGAGACGGAAAGTAGATTAGTGGTCGCCAGGGAATGGGTGGAAGAAGAAAACTGCTATAGGGTATGGGGTTTCTTTGAAGTGATGTAAATGTTCTGGAATTAGATAGTGGTTAAGCTTGCACAACTCTGTGAATATACTACAGATCGCTCAATTGTACACTTCAAAAAAAGGTGAATTTTAAGGCATGTGAATTATAGCTTGATAGAGCTGTTACAGGGGAAAAAAAAGAGGAATCCAGAGGACATGATGACAGCAGTGTCATATGCTGCGAATAAGCCCATTTGATAAGAAATGAGCAACATTTGTTGGATATAGCAACAGTGAGGTTTTTGATAAACTGGGCTGAAGATAGTGGGGAGGTGGGGCAAAACAAGTTTGATTCATTCACCAAATATTTATGAATTACATATTGCACAATGGCATGTGCCATTGGGATGAGATATGAATGAAGGGAAGAAAGCCAGATGATAATGGGTTGATCTGAAAATAGGGGATGAGAAATGAGAGACTAGGAGTATGCACAATTCTTATAGAAGTTAGGTTCCAAAGGGCTGAAAACAAAAATGTTAGTAACTGGAAGAGGACACATACTCAGCTTGTTCTGTGGTTTGTTATCTGGGAGAAACTTCAGTATTTTAACATGGGTGAACATATTCTCTGTGTAGTGCTGATAGAAAGGATTCATGGGAGAAACAGGGATGGGGTTGATGACACACAATGGCATGGGGATAGCTCAAAGGGACAAGTTCTGGAGAAGTTCACCAGAGCACAGATAGAGGGACTGTCCTTAGGCAGCAAGGGACACAGCCATATATTGGGTTGGGAGGAAGAGAGGAGAGGAAAATGGATGGGAATGAAGCTTAACTTGAAGACTTGTGGGAGAAAACTTAATAAATTTCCTGTCCTGGATTCTATTACTAATAAAGGGAGGTTTTACCTGTGGAGAGCCAAGAATTGGTAGAGTTTCCAGACCCGCTTGGGGTCAGTGAAATAGTGGCCATGGAGGAAGCTTGAGAGGAGAGTGTAGGAGAAACATGAATGATTCCTCTGTGTTGAACAGACAAATCCATAGAGTGTTGAGAGCTCAAGTAAGGTTTGTTGTAGCCCCAATTCACAAGGTTGGACATTTTTTAAAATTCTCCCAGTTTTCAGCAGCAGTGTTCAGACTGTAACATTAATAAAGCAAATCAGTGAATGTTGCATAGTAGAGGAAGTAAAAATACTCTATTGATAAAGGAATTCTTTAAAGTGGGCACTCAGGATCTAAGCTGTGGGAAGAAAGGGAAGTCTGGGCATAACTGGTAGGGAGAAATTAGAGGTGTCAAATGATTGAAGGTATTTTTTCTCTTCTCTCTAATCTGTTTTGGATATCCCTTCCTCCTTTCCATCATCTTTCTTCTTCTATTTCTTCTCCTTTTTTAAGAAGCTGCTCATTTAAGATTCCTTTTCTGCCTAGTTGGTGTGTTCTTGATCATGAGCTCATCAGTTCTTGGAGAACTGTTGACTGGCAGGTGCCTGTGTGAAGGTTAGGTAGGTTTAGGATGCTAGTTACCTCGTGGTTCAGCTTTCACAGAAGGGTTTTTATTTGAATTTCACAGCAATCCTGTCCTCTAAGTGAAGTGAAGAAACACAGTGCACTTCAATGAGCTAGGGGTTATTTGAATAATGTTCCAAGAGGTTTAGGACAACTCTATGAAGTCCACTACAGGGTTGAAATTCAGTTTGATTTGTTTCACTTTTCTCAATTCCATGCTGACAGATCATTTAATTTATATGTGGAAATGCATGCATTTCATTCAGTGAGGGGAGTCCTATTTATTTGGAGGGATGTTATAAATAATAGAAGACCCTTTAAAAGTAATAATCCACCACACATTTTAAATATAATTATTACTCCATCAATGTAATCCTTCCTTGGTTTTATAGATGAACTTTTCAATATATTTATTCTTTGCCCTCCTCCCCTCCCTAAACATTTTCTTTAAATTAGGAACCAAATATGAGCCAAGCACCATCTTAACCATTTTATGAGAAAGAGTCACTATTTACAAGGGACTTGAAATCCATTTGGGAATATACCACATATTTGTATATATGTATGTTGGAGTACATAACATATGTTATGTTGGAAAGGGTTCATTATTTATATTAACTTTTTAATTAAATTTCATGTGATTACACAGTTTTCCTAGAACATTTATTTGAACACCTGTTCACCCTAGTAATTCTGAAATCAACTTTTCCTTAACATCATTACATTCATGCAATATTTAGATTAGAAATTTATCCAAATCTCTGAAAATTTGATGGCAGGAATTGCGTCATTTAGGTATGACAAACTTAGTCTTAATACCTAACTAATTCTTGCTGATTTTAACTGAAATGTTGAATCAAAACAAATACTAAATCTCAGCATGAATGCCCATCTGCATCAGCTTCTATATAGCTATTAAATTCCGATGTCCAGACACACACACACAAAATAATCCTTACTACTTAACAGTTGTGTGACTTCAGTCAAGTCATGTGGCCTCTGGACATTGATTTTCTTAGTTGTTAAATGGGGATAATACTTTCTGCTCTATTTACCTTACAGGGGTGCTCTGTTTTATAGGTAAAAGCAGAAAGCACTCAAAGAACATGCTGAACACACATACACGTGGTGTGTATTCACACAGAAACACATTCTTTTGAAAGGACATTATATAAAAGAATCATAATATCTTCTCCCATGATATGGGTGAATCTGAAAAAAGCCAGGATTATCCATTCTGTCATAAATGGCAGGGTTTCTTTTTAAAAGGCTGAATGATATTCTGTTGTGTATACATACCACATTTTCTTTAGCTATTCATTCATACATGGATATTTTGGTTGATTTGATATCTTGCCAATTGCAAATAATGCTGTAATGAACATAGGACTGCTGATACCTCAACATATTGATTTTATTTCTTCTTCTAGATATATACCCAGGAGTAGGATTGCTGGATTGTATGGGAGTTTTAGTTTTAATGTTTTGAGGAACCTACATACTGTTTTCCATAATGGTTATACCAATTTACCTTCCCACCAACAATGTGCAGAGGACCACTCTTCTAGATATTGTCACCAACACTTAGGTTTTTTTTTTATTTTAAATAATAGCATTCTAACAAGTATAAAGTAATATCTCACTGCAGTTTCAATTTGCATTTCTCTGATGATTAGTGATGTATGGAATTTTTTTATATTCCTGTTGACCATTTGTATGTCCTCTTTGGTAAGTGTCTAATCAGGTCCTGGCCCATTTTTAAATTGGACTATTTATTTTCTTCCTATTGAGTTGTTTGGGTTCCTTATGCATTTTGGATATTAACACCTTACATGATGTACATTTTGCAAATACTTTCTCTCATTCCATAAGCTGTATTTTCACTCTATTGATTATTTCCTTTGCTATGCACAAACTTCTTAGTTTTGTGCAATACCCTTTGTCTATTTTTGCTTTTGTTGCCTGTGTTTTGGGATGTTATCATTGCCCAGGCTAATATGAAAACATTTTTCCTATGTTTTTCTGCAGTGATTTTTACAGTTTCAAATCTTATGTTTAAGTCTAATCCCTTTTAGTTAATTTTTGTACATGATGTGAGATAAAAGTCTAATTTCTTTCAACATGTGGATATCCAGTTTTCCCATTACTATTTAATAGAGAGACTATAATTTCATTGTTATGTGTTTTTTAATCTAAAAATATCAAACTCAGAGAAGCAGAGAGTAGAATGGTAGTTGCCACGAGGTGGGTGGGGGTGGGGAAAATGGGAAGATGTTGATCAAAGAGTACAAACTTCCAGTTACTCAGGATGAATATGTTCTAGAGATCTAATGTACAGTATGGTGACTATAGTTAAAATACTGTATTGTATACTCGAAATTTGCTGAGAGTATATCTTAAATGTTCTCAACACACACGCAAGGTAACTATGTGAGTTGATGGATATTATAATTAATTTGATGATTTTATTAGTCCATTCTCATGCTGTTAATAAAGACATACCTAAGACTGGGTAATTTATAAAGAAAAGAGATTTAATTAACTCATAGTTCAGCATGGCTGGGAGGCCTCAGGAAATGTACAATCATAGCAGAAGGGGAAGCAGACATGTCCTTCTTCACATGGCAGCAGGAAAGAGAAGTGCAGAGTGAAGTGCAGAGTGAAGAGTGAAGTGCAGAGTGAAGTGCAGCAGCAAGGAGAAGTGCCAAGCAAAAAGGGGAAAAGTCCCTTATGAAACGATTAGATCTCATGAGAACTCACTATTATGAGAATAGCATGAGGCTAACTTCCTCTATGATTAAATTACCTCCTCCCCATCGGGTCGTATCTGTGACATGTGGGGGATTATGGGAACTACAATTCAAGATGAGATTTGGGTGGGGACACAGCCAAATCATATGAATGATGTTAATCATTTCACAGTATATGAGTATATCAAAACAAAATCGAACACCTAAAATACATATTACTTGTATTTGTCTATGATATTCCAATAAAGCTGGAGAAGAAACAGTACACCATGAGGTACTGATCACGCTGGCTATCATTAATTGCTAATTTAAGAAATAAACAAATGTTCTTGAATGTTGTTATTAAGAGACCACCTTTAAATTTTCATTATATCAACATTTAAATCAGGGTTTCTCAACTCCATACTACTGAAATTTGGGGCCAGATTATTCTTTGCTGAGGAGTGAAAAGAGACTGCCCTGTGCATTGCAGGAAGTCGAGCAGCATCCCTGGCCTCTACCTCCTAGGTGCCAGTAGCACTCCCCTTCCCTACAATGTAAAAACATGCCTGTAGACATTGCCAAATATCCCTAGGGGGTGTTTGTGTAAAACTGCCCCCAGTTGAGAACCCCTGCTTTAAATAATATGAATCAAGGCTTTCATGAAGTATTTTGCAAAACCCACTGAAACACATTATATATTAAATTCCCATAATACTAAGGCTTTGAGAAAGTGGATGATTTGCCTGAGGTCACACAGAAGGGAATTCAGGGAAACCAGGATTGAAGTTCAGTCTTCTGGTGTCTCATCCATGCTAATACTCCTCCTCATCCTGCCTCCTGCCTCCATGTACTATGTAATCTCAGGCAGGGAATACACACACACACACACACACACACACAC
The DNA here is from genome assembly GCF_008728515.1 of Papio anubis. NCBI lineage: Eukaryota > Metazoa > Chordata > Mammalia > Primates > Cercopithecidae > Papio > Papio anubis. The sequence continues at coordinate 85,351,555 of NC_044988.1, read as the reverse complement.
ACACATACACACACATATAAACACATATATACATATATATATATAGAGAGAGAGAGAAAGTGAGAGAAAGAGATAATGAGTGAGAGTGAGAGAGAGAGTAGTGAGTTTACTACACCACTCATAAGGCAATTCCGGAGATGAATAAGTCCAAATACGTTGACATGGCAATATATTGCATGACTTGTATGGATTGACAAGTAATTTCTTTAATGTATATTCTAATTTAGAGTTATAACACACATATGTTTTACTCTTACAACAAACTTGTAATCTCCAAAAAACAAGTGTCAATATTTCCAGTTTAAAGATAAGCAAAGCAAAGCTCATTTGAGTAAGCTGCCTGAGGATGCACAGCTATGTAATGGTACGGTTGGGATTTGAACTGACCTCTGTTTGATTGTAATCTATCTTTCTTCTCTCACCTCTTTCCCTTCTCTCCATGGCTGATGCCTAGACATTTCCATTATCTTAGGACAATAAACAGGTGTTACAGCTCCTTAAATTATTCTGAGGAAAAAAATGAGTCATTCATAGGTGTTCTGCTTAATTCAATTCACATTCAATTCAATTAATATTTATTGAGAGTCTTCAGAGGACTTGAAACTGTACAGTATTTTTAATGAGGTAGAGTTTGCAAATTTCAATCTCTTTGTTTTAAGAAACTTTGAGGATTATTTTTCCCCTTGCTTTTGAGAGATTCTTACCACCTCAGTGAACATCAAAGTGCATTCAAGGGCGAAAGGCCTTCTTTTCTGTTATCTAAACTACTTATGGTTTTTTTATTGTGGGGCTATTGATGAAGCATTAATTCATCCAGTTTCGCTGTCTTTAGGAAGCAAATGTCTAATAAGAAGAAGCACTAATAATATTAGTGACTTCAACGCAAGTTGTAATCCCCTCTGTGTGTTCGCCACTTTTATATTTTGAATTGTCAAGAAACTTTGGAGCACAAAGGAAACAATGGTATGGGGTTTTAATTTTCATGATTTCTAACTTAAATTTATCTAATTTGTTCCTTTACTACTTTACTTATTCATCAAATATAATGAAGTCAGGGACACGGTGTACAGTGATAAAAAAGAGACAGTTCTTCCTGTAATGGAGCAGACAACTGAGTGAAGCACACAAAGGCATGTAAATATGGATGCAGGAGAGATGGTATGACAAAGGTCTGTGTGGTATGAGTGGAAGCACATGGAAAGGGCATCTATCCTGGATATGGAGCACACAGATATGCCCTCCATGAACACTAATTCACAGTTGAAGGATAAGAAAGAATTATCAGAGGTGGGTGGAATCGGGACCAGCATATGCTCAATTAAAGAGTCAAGAAAAAATTATGCCACTTAATGGAGGCAGCAGAAGCTTATTGTGAGTGGAGAATAAAGTGTAAAACACACACACACAGAAAGAGACAGAGAGACTAGCAATAAGTGAGGCCGAAGGGGTACACAAACTGGAATGTGAAAGCCTTGTTTTACATGTTAAAGAGGCCATGCCTAATAGAGCCACTGAAGAGTTAAAGTAAGGGTCAGACCTGTGGCCGATGTTGGTTTTGGGAAAGATCCCATATGCTACATGATGGGAGATGAATTGGCAAGAGACAGGCCCAGAGTGTCCAGTTCAGATGAGAGGTGAAAATGCCTTGAACCAGGGTGATGTCGAGGAAGTGGAGATAAGGGGCGAACGTAAGTGGGATGAAAGTGGTAATGCCCTGGACCAGAGCAATGTCAGCATGATGGTGATAAGAAGGCAGACAGAAAAGGAAAAGAGCCAATTTTCAGGCAAGGAAACAGGAGAAAAATCGTTCTGTCATACATGGATCTCGTAGAAGGGATGCCATAGTAGAGGTTTTGGAGACAGACAAGTATTCCATCCCAGCCTGGTGACCTTGGGCAAGTTACTACGATACTGTGTGCCTCAGTTTCCTCATATATAAAATTATGACAATAATAGAACTACCTCATAATATTACAAGGACTCAATAGAACAATATATAAAGCACTTAGCCCAGTACCTGGCACATATAATCTATTCAGTAAAGAATAGTTATTGTCATGATAGTATTTTTTTCTTTCTGTTACGTTAATGTGGTCTCTGATATGAGGGGTGGGAATGAGAGTGAGGGTCATTTATTTCTATTTTGTATTTACTGGGGAGAGAGGTTGGCTGGATTCCCTGAAGTCTCAGCGTTGAACTCTTAGGATACTGAACTAAATAGTTCTTCTCTTTTGAATCCAGTTTTTGCTCCCCTCATCCCATCCTTTTCCCCCTCTCCTATTGAAACATGTGGAACTGCAAACCTCACCCCAAGGGGGACTAAGACCAGGGACACATCTTGTTACCTTTGAAACTGGTTTCAGTTTTGGCTAAAGACAAAGTGCAGACAGTACGAAGGAGGATGGGAGTGGTGGCATGTCTTCAGGAAGGTGCATGAATCTCTTTGGGTGATGCCTTGGGAGAAAATGAAATTCTGCAGAGGTAGGGTGGGCCCTGGGAGTCAGGGATCTTCCTCACCCTGCCTCCTAGTCCCAATAAGGAACCTTAAACCTGCATTTCTTATTTCTGTCTTTACAATACCCTGAGATATAGAAGAGAATGGAGCAGAGCATGTCAGCCCAGGAAGATCTTAATAGACCATGACATTCAATAGCCCTCCTCTATTTCCAGATGCAGAACCAGAGGCCCAAAAAAGGGTTGGAGCTTATTCATATCAATTTCATGATAAAAAATAAAATTAAAAAAAAAACAAATTTCTTCCTCACTGAATAAAAACAATTGTACCTTCTATGTGCTAACCTTCATAGCAGTTCATCTGACTCTTTCTTGTGTTGTATTTCTTTTCTACCTCTTTGTATAAACATGTATACATTTTTCTTTTTCTCATCTCTAGCCTGATAAATCCGGGGAAGTGAGGTTGACTCTGTTTTTTTTTAAAAAATTTTATTTTTTTACCTCTACATTGTACATAGTCTGATATATAGAACCTTGTGCCAGACAAAATCTTAATAATTAGAAATTAACTGTTAATAATGGGAAGCAGGTGCATCAATTAGAATGACACACAAAATCTACATTAGAAGGAAGAGAATCTGAAAGTATGCCTCCAAAGAGCACCAGGAGCATTGTATTAATCACTTGATCTACGCTATTTTATTTAAAACTTGTTGGGATTCTAGGGAGCTTCTCAAGTTCTGAATTTGTATAACCAAGTTACACAAATGAGTTGAGTGGATAGGAAGCCAAATGCTGGCTTTATTACTGAAAGAGCTATATGAAATGTGCAGTAGGCTTCTTCTGGAATTAGATGTGCCCACTTGGTCACAGCAATCATGGACATCCCCAGGTCTCTCTGGCATGGCCAGGGCCTTTACTGCCCGGTTCATTGCATGGCAGAGGGCACACCCAGGCAAAGGTTCTGTGAAGACAGAAAGATTCCAAGGAGGAAAGGGACGGTGCTGAGCTATGAATACAGCTCCTTGTTCCAACAAGTTGTGTGAGAGGTGGAGAGGACCTAGAAATGTTTGATCATCGGCATCTTCCACATGAAAACACAGCCCCCCACCCCAGCTGGCAACAGTACTCTCAATTACTATAGGAAACAATGCAATTAATTTTCCCTTAATACAAAGAAGAAAACAAAAACAAAAACCCAAGACTCATCCAGTAAGGGACTTGCTCTAGGTCGTAGGGCTGGTAAAGAGCAGGGCCCTGATTTGAAGCTGGGCTGTCCTCAGGTCTAAAAATCTGCTTTATTTCATCACTTCCTCTTCCTCTAAGGTGGTCATTCCAATTCCCTGTGTCAACTAAAAGAAAATTCTTTAAAAGGATGCTGATTTATTAACTCACCACCTTTATTCATAGGGTCATGTTGCTGGCATTTAAATGAAGACTGATGAGGGCAGAGTATTTGGCAGAGCTCTGTTGTTTGAAGTTCAGAGGGAAATTTTCTTTGTAGCTGAAGAGAGTCAGAGAATATAAATTGTGAGACGTAAGGGAAAATGATTCAAGACAGCAATGGCTGGTGTTGCTCCCCTGGAGAGAAAGTGCCCTTATTGTGTGTGGCTGAACCGGATGGGCTGGGTGAAGACTCCTCCACTCAGTCTTCTCTCGTTGGCTATTGACTCATCTTAAAAGTAAAACTGGGCTGGGCACGGTGGCTCACACCTGTAATCCCAGCACTTAGGGAGGCCGAGGCAGGCGGATCACAAAGTCAAGAGATCAAGACTATCCTGGCCAACATGGTGAAACCCCATCTCTACTAAAAATACAAAAATTAGCTGGGCATGGTGGCACATGACTGTAGTACCAGCTTCTGGGGAAGCTGAGGCAGGAGAATCGCTTGAACTCGGGAGGCAGAGGTTGCAGTGAGCCAAGATTGTGCCACTGCACTCCAGCCTGGCAACAGAGGGAGACTCTGTCTCAAATAATAATAATAATAATGATAATAAAAGTAAAACTAGTACTTTGTTCAGCAACAAAACTAGAAAGTAGCATCTTTTTTTTGTTTGTTTGTTTGTTTTTTGTTTTTTGTTTGATAACATAGGGGTCAGGACTTATGACTAAATCATCTGTTTGACATTTTCCATACTTTTCTGAAAATATCCTCTGTCCATAAGCAGGATGGAACATAAGAACCTATGTTCTGTGTTCATATCAACCAACCTTATATCTGACAGGGCATAATGTAATAAAATGGCATCTGGAAGGGGCTCAGCATATGGTACCTGCTGTCAAAAAACTCATGGGATCCTAGAGCTTCTGACCTCTCAGAGCCTCTTTTTCCTTATCAATAAAATCATTAGATTTGTGCCTTAACCACTGTCATTGAAAACAATATTTACAAGGCTGGGCACGGTGGCTCTAGCCTGTAATCCCAGAATTTTGGAAGGCCGAGTCGGGTGGATTTCAAAGTCAGGAAGTCCAGGAGGAGACCAGCCTGACCAACATGGTGAAACCCCGCCTCTACAAAATATACAAAAGAATTAGCCAGGCATGGTGGCATGTGCCTGTAATCGCAGCTACTCGGGAGGCTGAGGCAGGAGAATTACTTGAACCCAGGAGGCGGAGGTTGCAGTGGGCCAAGATGACACCACTGCACTCCAGCCTGGGTGACAGGGTGAGACTCCGCCTCAAAACAAACAAACAAACAAACGAACAAACCATGTTTAGAAAACAGTAGGTTAAATGCTAGAACAGAGCAGTATCAAAAGCACAGGTCTTGAAGGTGAGTAGACTTGGTTTTAAATCTTGGCCGTGCTACTTACTGGTGGTTTAAGCTTGAGCAGTCATTTAGTCTCATGGAACCTCAGATTTTCCATATGGAAAACATGGATAACATTTGCCCTCTCTCTTCTTCTGCTGATGCACAAGAACAATGTAAATAAGATACTTTGCACAGTGTTTGACACATAATAAATGCTCGCTAAATGGTAGCTTATTTCATTATGGTATTATTAAACAATATTATCATTTGGTCCCTAGTAAATATGCATTTATGGGGTAGCATTAAACAGAGAGACTTTATGAGAAGCAGCCTCATAAAGCTCATTTTTAAAAGCTTTTTAGAGATATTGAAGAGGGTATTGTCCTCCATTATATTACACATTTTTCCTTCAATTAGGACCTAGGAACAAAACTGATTTCCAGCTTCAAAACAGGCAAATAACTGTTTCTTCTTGGGAAGTAGTATTTCAATCATGTAACTAATTGCATTTCCCTCTTTGTTTTCTGTGCTAGGAAGCTCATATTTAAAGTTGGACTATAAATTAATACTTATCTAAATACCCTTTAATTCAAAGGTTCGTTATACCAAAGGGAACACCAAGTCCCAAAATTATTTATTTTGTATATTTAACATGAAAGATTGTTCCTCCAAGTCTCAAACTCTTATTCCTTGACAACTACTTTTCCGAAAATTGTTTCCCTTTCTTCTCATCTGGCTTCTTGCACTCTAGATGCCTCATATTTTTAATGTTTTTTACCTGCATCGTGTCATTTAATACCACACAAATGCTGTAAAACATGATACTATTATCTTCACTCTACAGCAAAGACACCTGAGGCTTAGAACAATTAGAACTAACTGATATACTAGTCTTTCGCCTTCTCATCTCACTATACCCTTTCCCTGAATGATATATTTATATGATTTAAACAATACCACTGAACTACACCAATTTTGTACCTATAGCATTGAACTCCCTTTTGAACACTAAGTATTATTTCCAAACAACTACTAGATATCACTCATCTTTCTTTTCCCTGTAGACTTGTTCTTGCCTACCGTAACTGAATAATTTATACAATAAAAATTTTGAGCACTCATGTTTCCGGCACTATGCTATGTGTTTTATATGTATTATCTCATTTAATCCTCACAGTAATTCCATAAGGTGACTTTACCATTATTTCTAGGCAAAAATATATCATTTGCCCAAGGCTACCATCAAGCACCTGTTGTAGCCACTCTGATTCAGGAGACAAGACCTTAAACCAATAGCGTTTCCCCAGGTCATGTGAGCTAGAAAATCTCTCTTTATGTCCTCCTTCTTTCTTCCCAGTCATATGCAACTAGTCATCCAGACCCAGTAATTCATAAACCAGTGATTCTCAAACTTAGCTACACATTCGAATTACTTGTGGAGCCTTACAAGCTATTGATACTCTGCCCCATGACCAAAATTTCTGATGTAATTGGTTTGGGCTGTGTGTGGGGTTCCAGAGTTGTTAAAAGCTCCCTGGGTCATTCAATGGACATCCACATTTGAGAATAACTGATTAATTCTCTAAGTATGGATACCTGAGTCATCATTCTCACTTCTCCTGACTTAGCACTTGTATTAGTCCGTTTTCACACTGCTGTAAAGAACTGCCCGAGATTGGGTAATTTATAAAGGAAAGAGGTTGAATTGACTCACAGTTCTGCATGGCTGAGGAGGCCTCAGGAAACTTACGGTCATGGGGGAAGGCAAAGGGAAAGCAGGGCACCTTCCTCACAAGGTGGCAGGAAGGAGAATGAATGCAGGAAGAACTATCAAACACTTATAAAACCATCAGATCTCATGATAACTCACTCATTATCACGAAAACAGCATGGAGAAAAATGCCCTTATAATTCAGTTACCTCCCTGGTCTCTCCCTTAACATGTGGGGATTACGGGGACTACAATTCAAGATGAGATTTGAGTCGGGACATAAAGCCTAATCATATCAACTCTGGTTTCACCATTTTCTCCCAGATGTCACAAGGCCCTAACCCAGCACCCTGTCTCCCTTTTTATCCCTTGCCATCCATCTTCCCTGATGACTGTCAGAGTGACCTCAATGAAGCACAGATCTGACCAGCTCACAACCCAGATTAAACGTGGCAATGGCTTCCTACCACCCTTAAGGCATGTTCATCTCCTTATTTTTACCTGCTAAGCTCTTTTCCTTGAGCAGATCCCATACTCTTGCTACAGCCTCTGCCTGAAAACCACTTTCTGCATTTAGCAATGGTGTAATCCATTCTGTGGGCTTATGTTTACATGCCATCTGTCTTTGAGATATTTCTTGTATAACTACATCCCTAAGGAAATAAATTGCTCCCTCCTCTGCGCTCTTAAAGCACAAAGCTGTTAAAATACTGATAACTGGCCGGGTGCGGTGGCTCAGGCCTATAATCCCAGCACTTTGGGAGGCCGAGGCGGGCAGATTACCTGAGGTCGGGAGTTTGAGACCAGCCTGACCAACATGGAGAAACCCCATCTCGACTAAAAATACAAAATTAGAGGGGTGTAGTGGCACATGCCTGTAATCCCAGCTACTTGGGAGGCTGAGGCAGGAGAATCGCTTGAACCTGGGAGGCGGAAGTTGCTGTGAGCCGAGATCGTGCCATTGCACTCCAGCCTGGGCAACAAGAGTGAAACTCTGTTTCAGAAAAAAAAAATAATAATACAAAAATAAATAAAATACTGATAATTTTACACTAACTAGGCTGTGCTAGATTGTAAGCTCACTGAGAGCAGGCAATGTTTCATTCATTTTTCCATCCGATGGGTACAACACACAGTATAAGGGAATTGCTTTAAGGAGCTAATAATAACAGTTATTGAATAAATAAAGAAATAAATTAATAAACAGTTGTTCTTTTCAAATGTAACTCTTTTTTATTTTTTTCTCTCTTTAATTCAAGTAGGATAGTTTCATCTCTAAGAGAGATTTCTAAAATGGTACTCCATGGTTGGCAACCAGAGAGTTAAAGGTCTGGCTCCTGGCATCTTACACAAATTGTTGCACGGATTTTGAGAAAGCGGGTTAGCCTTTTGACACAACAGTTTTCTAATCTGTAAAATGGACACAGTGATTTTATGAACTTATTTCACAGAGTCATTAAGAGAGTTTAATGAGATAATAGCTGTAAGACACTTAGCATAGTATCTGGCACACAGTAAGTACTCAAAAATTATTTTTATTTTCTTCTCCACAAAGTCTTCCTTGCTTATGAAAAGCCTCAGTGATGGCTCTCTTTTTCTTTCTTGTTTGGATTTATTTACTTAATAAATATTAATTGAAGTTCCCATACATGACATATGCTTCTCTAAAGTGCTGTGAGATATATGTCTCACAATTATTCACTGTCAATTAATATTTATTATTTATGTATTATTAGATTAGTTACATATATATATCAGTGGAGAGGACCAGTATTGCCCTTAGAAGCTTACTTTCTAGTGTGGGAAATGAGATAAAATACACAAAACAAATAAGATATATAGAATACATGATGGAGGTATTTCTATGGAGAAAAATAGAACAAGAGAGAGAAACAAAATAAATGTTGGGATAGGATTTTAATTTTAAGAAAAGTGGTCAGGTATGTCTTTGCTGAGAAAGTCTCATTGGAGTGAAGACCCGAAGGAGATGTGAAAATCAGCTGTGTAGGTTTCTGGGGGACAGAATTTCAGATAGAGGGGACAGCAGGCAGGCTAGTGTGACCAGAGCAGAGTGGCTGGGATGGGGGTGGGGTATAAGTGATGAGTTCAGGGAGGGAACAGGGAGTATGGTCCTTTCAGTTGTTTTAAGGTCTTTGGATTTTACTCTGAATAAAACAAGAGACCTTTGGAGAGCTGTGAGTTCAGGAACAAGAAGTCTAACAGGTTTATTAGGATCACACTGGTGACTGAGTTAAGACCAGGCTGTATGGGGCAAATACAAAGGAAAAGCCTCCAAGAAGTAATCTGGATAAGAGAAGACTGAGAGTTGCAGCAGGCTGGTCACAGGGCAGATGGTGAGAAATTGCTGCATCTAGGATGTATTTTGGGGGTAACACAAACCAGTATGCCATCAGATTGGGTGTGAGGTGTAACCAAAAGAGGCTTTTTGTTCTGAGCAACAGGAAAGATGAAGTTGCCATGAACTGAGACTGGGGAGTCTATCAGAGGAGTAGGTTTGGTGGGGAAAAATGGGAATTTAATTTTGAAACTGATAAGTTTGAGACACCCAAGGAGAGAGAGCGAGTATGCTGTTGTATATATCAAGCTGAAGTTTAGAGAAGTGGTACAGAATAGAGGACATTAGAGCTATTGGTATGCGGGTGGGATTTGAAGCATGAGACAGAAGGAGGTCACCAAGAAAGTGAATGTATATAAAACAAACAATGTGTCCAAGGGCTGAGTTCTGAGATACTTCAATAGCAGAAGATGATGTTGACAAGCAGAAGCCAGCTAAAGAGACTGAGAAAGTGCTGGCAGTGAAGCACCAGGAAAACCAAGAGATCATGTAAGATGTCTCAGATGCCAAGTGAAGAAAGAGTTTCAAGGACAAGGAGGCAGTCAACTGTATTATATGTTGCTAATCAGTGAACCAAGATGAGAATTAATGTTTGACTTTTGTGTTTAGCAATGTGGGTGTCAATCATTATTATAATAATTAGGTTTATATATAATAACCTTGATAACAACAATTTTGGTGGAGAGGTGGAGGTGAAAGTGTGATTTAAGAGTGATGAAGAGAAAAAGAGTAGAAAGCTTATTCATGAGCTGTGGGTTTTATACAAGTTACAGAACTTCAAATCCTCCCTACCTCTGTTCCTCCCTCCCTCCTTTCCTCCCTCCTTCCATTTCTCCCTCCCCTACTCCTTTCCCTTCCCTTCCCTTCCCTTCCCTTCCCTTTCCTTCCCTTCCCTTCCCTTGCTTTCCCTTCCCTTCCCTCCCCTCCCCTCCCCTCCTCTCCCCTCCACTCCTCTCCCCTTCCCTTCCCTTCCCTCCCCTTCCTTCTTTCCTCCTTTCCCCAATCTGTAAAGCGGGATGATAATATCTTTTTTATGTATGTAAATCATGACAATATATGATATGTCATCAATAAAAGACAGCCTCTTCCTGCTCTTTTAGGATCCTATGTCTTGTGTTCTCAGTGGCTGTGATAGGATTTGCACAAGTAGGTGTCGATTAAATATCCATGGATGGAGACAAATTAGGTCCTTAATTCTGCTTCTGACCCAGGTGCCTGGTTATTTGTTTGGTGCAAACAGCATAGAGTTCCTGTTAAAGGTGATAGCTGAATGTTGGAGGCCACTACCAGCTTTTCAGGAAAGAAGCCTTTTGGCTCAGAATTTCATGGAGCTTCTGACTGTAAATAAAAATTGCATTGACTTCTGCTTGGAAGTGGGGATGGGAGGTCTGAGAGTAAGTGCACTCTGTCCAGGGTAGCCTCCTGCGGAAATGATTTCCAGAGCAGAGTGCCAAAGTGCTTTCGTAAATGACTCTGGCTCACCCCTTTCTCTATCTTCTGCCCTGTGTATACAACATTTATAAAAATAAACATTTGCTGGAGGCATTTGGGAGGAAGCCAAGGTGAAGCACCCAGCAAAAGAAACAGATACACCAGAGAACTCAGAACTCCCAAGAAGAATATAAGCTTTCAGAGGAGGAAACAGAGGGACTAGCGGATGTTTGGGAGGATGGTGATAGGAGAGGAATGTATGTTTTAGAGTTTCCATTCTGTCCACTCTTGGCTTCTCCTTTCATTTGCCATATTGTTATGAGTGAATGAGAGTGAATGAACTTCTCCACTGGACTGCATGATCCTTGAGGGAAGGGACTCTCAAATGAGTACTCATTTCTGGATTTGGGTTATTTATCCAAATATGATACATTTATCAAGTACCTACTTCATGCCAGGAACTCTGCTCCCTACAACCACATTCATCGTGCATTAGATGCTCCATAGTTAAGTGAGCATTCCTTCACCCTTAAAAGTTAGTACTGCATTTGCTCCACTGGGCCCAGTGAACATGTCATCTCCTCATAAAAGCCAGATCTAAACTCCCACCCTAGGCAGAATAAGGCTTTTCCTCCTGTAAACTTCATGGCTTTTCAGATTTCCCACTGAAAGCTCTGTAATAGAAGCTCACTGAGTGTGAGGCTTGGCTTTGCATACCTGTCCACCCCACTGCCTAGAACAGTGCCTGGCAAATAGCAGTTGCTATGGTCTGAATGTTTGTGCACCCCTCCCTCACACTGCAAAATTCGTATGTTGGAACCTAGTACCCAACATGATATAATAACAATAAGAGGGGAGGCCTTTTGGGAAGTTATTAAGTCCTTAGGGTTCTGCTCTCATGAATGGGATTAGGGCCCTTATAAAAAAGGTTGAAGAAAGGTGTCTTGCCCCTTCCACCATGTGAGGATCAGAAAGTGCCATCTGAGGAACAGGCCCTCACCAGACACTGAATCTGTTAGTGCCTTGACCTTGGACTTCCCAGCCTCCAGAAATACAAGCAACAAAATCTGTTGATTATTAATTATCCAGTTTAAGCTATTAATATTTTGTCATAGCAGCCTGAAAAGATGAAGTCCGCAGGTACTCCATTAATATGAACAAATTATTAGTACCCAATTCCTCATTATTTTAAAGTCAAATATTTTGAGTCTGTCTCTATTACTACGCTATGAACACTTTGACGGGAAAGGCAGTGCTATTTTCTTCTTAATTTTTTCATTTCACAGCATAGAGAAGTGACTTAGTAAATGGTAATGGGATAAATGTATAACCAAACCTTCACTGTTTTTTATGAGTTTCTTTTAAATTATTCTCTGCTTTATAAAATCTAACATGTAATTTTGTTACACAAAATGTGTATTACAAAAGAGATACAGTCAAAGGCTCTTGCCGAGATAAGGGTACTACAGGGAGTGGTGGAAGGATGTGGTATGTGTGGTATGACCCAGACGGATGCCACTAACAAGAATGTTAGAGGACGGGCCATGAAAGCTAAAGAATGAATTTCAATACATTGCGTAGTCAAGTGATAAGTAGTCCTGAATTTGGCAAGGGGTGAAGAAAGAGGTGTTTATTCAGACAAAGAAAACAGCATTTATTATAGCATATAAGTGATAAAGTGAAAGAAAAATAATAGAAGTTCAGGAAAATGATAGGAGTTCAAAATACCCAAAAGGTAGATTGCAGGTGGGCCGGTGCATCCAGTGGAGAGAAGGCACAGAAGTGAGGAAGTCAGGGACCATGTCAAACAAAGCCCTGTTATTCATGAGCAGGTTGGCCCTTGCCCGCTTTCTTTTCTCAATGCTGAGTCACCTATTTTCTGCCCCAATCTTCATAAACACACAGGCATTAGTTAGATAGGTAATCTACCAGAAAGACAAATGAGCTAATATCAAGAGAAACTAAGTCAGTTGAAAATATCTGGAAATATCCGGTTCGTAGAACTGAACCTAAATTCAAAATCTCTACACATTTTTTTTTTAAAGACATAATTTTACTCTTGTTGCCTAGGCTGGAGTGCAATAGCATGATCTCGGCTCACTGGAACCTCCGTCTCCCGGGTTCAAGTGATTCTCCTGCCTCAGCCTCCCAAGTAGCTGGGAATACAGGTGCTCTCCACCAGGCCCGGCTAACTTTTTGTGTTTAGTAGAGACGGGGTTTCACCACTGTGGTCAGGCTGGTCTTGAATTCCTGACCTCAAGTGATCCACCCACCTCAGCCTCCCAAAGTGCTGGGACTACAGACGTGAGCCACCATGCCTGGCCAGTCTCCACACTCTTAAATCCAAAAAGCAGCAGTAGGAATGGAAACTAGATAACATATTTTATGCCGATTCTAATTAACTGGTAGTGGATGTCTGTGGTATGTTTTCAGTTTGCGATCCAACTGTGCTCTATAGAAATGAGATGTCAGATTGATTCACCCTGATGCCTCAGGAGGGCGAGGGGGAAGAGCAGGCAGCCCCACCTGTCATGCATCCCGCATGCCCTGCAACCGCATTGTGCAATTCTCAGTTACACCACGCAGATCTCTATTTCTCAGTGAATTCTTTCTAAATGATTATGATTCTTCATTTATCCCCTTTCTTTGTTGGAATACTTCTTCACTATGACGCATACCAGAGATTTTCCTAGAAATCCAGAAAACTGCTAGTGCGGGCCAGTCAGGCTAGTGATTACGAAATTCTCCAAATTCAAAAATGGTTCATTTGAATCAGCCAAACCAAAGAAAATTCTTACCACCAATTCCCGCCCACAGATTTTTTAAGCTAAAGTGAATTAGGGTTATCCAATTACACATATATTAACAGTGATTACTACCTTAAGATGACTGCATTTCATTGCCATAGGCAGCATTTGAATTATCCAAGACTTAGATATTGAAAAATGTATGCAAGCTAAGGTGTCAACCCTCCCATACTACGATATTGGTGATATTGGTACTTTTCTGTAGGTACTTACCACGTATTTTCCTGCCATGATGATAGCACATTTCACTTAGCAGCTATTTTGTAAATATTTATTGAATGCATAAAGAAATGAATTAATTGATGCAACAAATAGGTAAATGAGTGAAGGCAGAAATTAATTACACTTATCTAGCGCTAATGGAACTTTTTGAGGAGGAGAACCATGTATTTTCACCTTTGTGTTGCCTTGGAGGCTAGCATGTTACCTAATATGTAATTTTTAAAATTAAACATACATAGATTTATTGGAATATTATCACTCCTAGTAGATTATATGTCTTTATGTACTTTGGACTATAGTCCATGGATATGGACTACATTCCATGTGCTCTTTAAAATTCTTCACAGATTCTAGCACAGTATCTGGTGTTTAGTATGGTTAGACCTAGCAATGTATGTTTTATGTCATCTTTGGGATTTGAATTTCTCCACAAGTGGTTCATGAATCACTTGTGTCACAATATTAATATTAGAACCCTGCAGAAATCATTATTAGTTCTGATTCCAAGACAAAGCATGAGAATTTTTAACAAGCTTGTTGGGTGATTCTGGTGAACAAAAGTTAGAGTATCATTTTCTAAACTAAGAGCTACTTGAGGATAGAACTAGGTTTATGCACCTTTGACTTTCTTGTAATGCAGCATAATTCCCAGCTCACAGTTGATCTTATTTATTGAATGTAGGAGCTTTCAGAGTAAGTTACCTGCTGGCTGTGATGACTGCTGATGTGGTTTAGATCTGTGTCCACCTCCCCTCCTGCCCCCTGCCAAGTCTCCTGTTGAATTGTAATCCCCAGTGTTGGAGGTGGGACCTGATGGGAGGTGATTGGATCTTGGGAGTAGATTTCTTATGAATGGGTTAGCACCACTCCCTTGATGCTGTTCTCATGGTAATGAGTGAGTTCTCGTGAGTTCTGGTTGTTTAAAAGTGTTCATCTCTCCCTTCACTTTCATGCTCCTGCTTCTGCCATGTAAGATGCCTCCTCCCTCTTTGCCTGCTGCCATGATTGGAAGCTTCCTGAGGCCTCCCCTAAAGCAGAAGCTGCTAAGCTTCCTGTGCAGTCTGCAGAATCTTGAGCCAATTAAACCTCTTTGCTTTATAAATTACTCAGTCTCAGGTATTTCTTTATCACAATGTGAGAATGGACAAATACAACTGTCAAATTGGTGATGTACTACCAAGGTAGTCAAATTAACAGGTGATCTCAAAAGGGTGAAATTGTGTATCATATTTGTTTTTGCCGAAGTGCTTCTGGAAGTTAGGAGAGAGTGCCTCAATTTTGTGAAACTAGGAGTTCCCAACACTGCACATGGTCTGGGACCTTATCTAAGGAATATGCTCCTAGTATTGTTGAGTTCACTAATCCCTGAACACAACAATACCACCTGATATATTGACATTGATCAGACTCCCTGTAAACAGACTCCAAGGCTGAGATTTGTGTGTTAGAAGTTCATCAAGGGGTGCTTTTGGGAGATACACCTTTGGGAGTGTGAAGGCACTAGGGCTGGGCAAAGGGAGGAGTTGGGTCCCATGAAGTCACAACAGAGGCTTCCATGAGTCCCACCAGAAGTGCTGGAGCTGGGATGGCCTTCAGAGTTGTTCCACATGAGGCAAGAGGGCCATGTTTTTGTACCCCACATTGAAGAATACTGGATATGGGCTGGCCCTGGGAAGGGGTGTGACCTAGGGTGAGGAGGCTCCCTGCAGTAGAGGGCAGTTGGTAGCTGGAGAGCTGAGAGTGAACAGCAATCCCAACATCTGGGAAAAGGAGTCCCTTTTCCCAGGTATCTGCATGGAGGTATCTGCATGGCACATCACTGCATCCAACATGTAAATTGTCTACAATAACCATTTCTGAAGAATTTACAGTTTGAAGATAGTACACTATGTTGCAGTAAATCATAGGATTTGGAGTCAGGAATAATGAATCTAAATCATACCGCTTCTTTTTATTAGCTGTGTAACCTCCATAAGTCACTTAAGTTTTCAGAATCTCAGGCTTTTATTTGTAATAGTGGTGTTTGCCAATGCCTGGCTCCTGGAAGATGATACATACAAGCACCTCTGCCTCCTCACCCTTTCCCCTTAAAGGTTATTTAGCATTGACTTAACATTCATTCATCTGTCAGACACGCCTTTTTTGATTTGACTAATTATGTATTTGTAAAACTAAAATGACTTGGACGTAGGTACAGTTGTATCCCTTGAGCATGTTTACTAAATTGGTATCTTTTGAAAAAAAAAACTTTATTTTATTTTATTTTATTTTGAGACAGGGTCTCACTCTGTAGTCCAGGCTGAAGTGCAGTGGCATGATCTTGTCTCACTGTAACCTCCGCCTTCCGGGTTCATGTAATTCTCCTGTCTCAGCCACCAGAATAGCTGGAATTACAGGCATGTGCCACCAGGCCTGGCTAATTTTTTGTATTTTTCTGTAGAGACAGAGTTTTGCTATGTTGGCAGGCTGGTCTTGAACTCCTGATCTCCAAGTAATAGGCCCACCTCAGCCTCCCAAATTGCTAGGATTACAGACATGAACCATCACACCCAGCAGAAAGAAATAACTTTAAAAGGAAGTATATGGATAGGCTTTACATCATAATGTGATTTAAAAAAGTAATTAAAGGAAACAATATGAAAAATATTAACCACTTATTTAAAAAATATCTGAGTGCCTATATCCTATGCTAGCCCTATTCTGTGTGCTTGGGATTTATCAGTGAACAAAGTAGATGGAAATCCTCTCTTTTTCAGAGCATACCTTCTAAAAGGAAACTAAAAACAAATTTAAATAAATACACAAGTTTGTTAGAAAGTAGTAAGTATGGGGAAAACAAGGATTTAGGGAGGATGCAAGTTGCAGTTTGAAATAGGGTCATCAGAGTGAGCCTCACTGAAAAAAATGGGATGTGAACAAGCGTTGTAGGTGTTATGGGAGTCAGCTTTGAAGAAGAGTATTCTGAGTAGAGATCACAGCTGTTGCAAGGATCCTGAGGCAGGAGGATGCCTGTCATATTGGAGGAATAGCAGGGAGTCAGACCTTGAGATAAGTAGAGAAAGTAATCAAAGTGTGGTGCTTTGACTATCCTAACCTCTTCACCCACACACAATTCAGGGCCTACCCTCCCAAAGCCATTCCTAAGACCTTCCCCAAGCCCCTGCTCTGCTGGAGTAGCCCACGCTATGTTAACGTTCATTCCTCTTCTCTTTCTAACTCCACACATGGAGCAGGAAACTACAAACACCATGGAGTATTATTATTCCAGTTTTCCTCTTTTTCTATAGAAACCACAATAGTGCATTCAGTCTGGAAAACATCACTAGGATAGAATAAAAAACATACACACACACAAAATCTAAGTTACATAGAAGCCTAGAACTGACATCCCCAAATTCTAAGTTTCAAACACAAGCCTGGAATTGACACCCCAAATGAGCTTCCACAAGATAGCTCAAGGCCAGTCCTCATCTTGCTTCAATATGTCCATGATAGCCACTAAGAGAAACTGATCTTGTATGTTTCCACAGCTTGAATGTTTCATCCTGGAGTAGAATTTATAAAATGGAAAGAAAAAAAAATGATTTGTGGTATAAGTAACAATGCTGCCTCTCAGACATATTCCTCCCCTGTGATCTGGATTCCATTTGGATTGAACATTTTCATAGATGTACACACACAGGGTGGTTCCCATTGCTTAAATTCATACTCATAACTCAGCCTTAATATCACAAAAGGATCTAGTGATGGGTCTTAAACAATCTTGTAGAGAAAACTGTGCAAGATTTTAATTGAAGTCCTTGACCTCCAAATCTTCTGTGATTTCATTCCTGAGTATTTGTGAAGAAGGAAAATTCTGGATCCTTTTCCCCATGTTCAGGAGAAGCTACCTAATTTCCGCTCTTGAAAGCCAGAAAACCTGCATATTTGCTGGTCATGATTTGGTGCATTTAATAGTGTGTAGTTCCTTCTGAAAGACCTAAATCTTGTTATAATATTTCTGATGAATTATCCAAAACACATTTTTGCTCTCTCTGATTTTTCCCCAGTGTCTCTAAAAACCATTTTGACAAAGTTACCAAATAACTGAACTTTTTGTCAAGATGCTTAAAATTCATCAAACTCTTTCTTATCTGTAAGAAAGAATCCTGTAACTGGAACAGAATGACAAAGATTTGACACCTGGCACTTCCATGTATTAACTTTGTGATCTGAAGCCAAACACTTAAGCATTCTGCACTACAGTGTCCAAGTCTGACTAAGCTACTTCACAAGAAACTATGCAACTGTACTGTGGAATAAGCTTTGCCGGATAACTATAAAGTGATATGCAAGTGAAAGAGGCATTAAGGTCGGCTGCTGGTGGTCATGAAGGTCTCCTTGTCCCTGATGTAAAATTCTATGACATACAGAGCAATTGCTTAAATTTTTCTAATCCTGTAAAAAAGCAAAGGCACTCGCATGTGCATTTTCTTATTCTACTCATATTATGTCTGTTTTCTTTGGGAGTTAACCCCTCTGATTCCCAAATCTATATCTTACAGCTCTTGAAGTATCATCCTGTTTCTCACTAGGAGAACCAGTTTATGTCAATAATTAAGAACTCAGACTCCGGGGCCAGAAAGACTGCAAATTCTTTCACTCACTAGCTGCTGTGGGTAAATTTATTCACTTCTCTAAGGGCAAGTTTTACAAAGTAAAAATAATAATGGTAATTACTTTATAGGATGTTGATTGTATTTAATGAAATAATGCATATAATTATTTTAGCATAGTGCCTGCTACATAGCAAGTGCTTAAAATTGATTATTGTTGTTGTTGTTGCTGTTGTTATCAATATTATTATTTAACCATAAATATTATATAACTCTATTTTTTAAGGTAGGCATTGAAATTTTGTCTGCCAAGAAAAATGACTCTGAGTCATTAAGGTTAAAATATTTACCATGAACATAATGTTGTTAATATATTTTTCTCATAGATCATCATTTCTTTAAAAAAGAAAGCCATTCTGAGGCATTATTCTGATCTCTGTGTTAAAAGGGGTTTGGGGTGGAGGATGGTGGGCAACTGAACCATCAGGCTTAACTGAGAATCCATTGTAATTAAGGTGCTGGGCTAAGAATAGAATTGAGATATTTGGACTCTAATCAATATGTACTTAAAAGAGAGAGGCCTTTCAAGTGGAAGAGAAAAGGGTATTTGACCAGCAATTCTTCTGCTACCATGTACACTGCTCCCTCCAACTTCTCTACCAAACTACCAAAATACACATGTAGAAACTTCGATGTCCAGGTTGCTTTTACTAGCTATTCCCAGTTTGTCCAGCTCTCATTACAACCTGATGCCTTCTTCCCTGAGAGATTTAAAAAAAAAGCTTGAAGTTTATGCAAGTACTTTGTTGCAATACAGATCCTGATGAAATTTATGATCTTGCAGACTTCTGTTTGAATCTTAGCTCTGACATTTACATTAGCTGTGTGACCTTGAGAAGATTCTGAGCATCTCTTGACATATTTTCCTCCAATCCAATGTGATGATTAAATGAGATAATTGAATCTATCATTTCTTGAGTGCCTATCATTCTTCTTGTCCTAGGCAAGGTGAGAGGTACCAAAAAATCTTTACTTGGAGTCCAACTTTAGGAGAGATGTGATATGTATATAAATCACACTGTACTATAATGCACACAAGGATGACTTAGTAAGTGATAGTTGTTTTAATGTTGTTATTATTATTAGCAGTAATAGTATGATCATGATTATCTGCTACTGAAGAGCAATGGGCAAGAGAAGACAGATAGGTTTTCTAGGCAATGGGAGCAACCAGAGCAACTGTGCTTGGGCTGGAACCCAAGATGTAATTGGGACACTAAATGCATGTGTAAAGCTGGCAACAGTTAATAATTGGAAAACTCAGAAGGTAAACGTTGAGTCTTAACCCTACCACCACTCCCCAGTACACACAGGTAAGTGCAAAACCAAAAGTAGAAGGTGAAGATTTTGATTCACCTCAAAGCAGCGCATTTTCCTGCATCCTTATAGCTAGGACTTATGCCTTAATCTTTTCTCCTGAGCAAAGGGATTATGGGAGAGAAGTTCAAACTTCGAGCCTTTCTGAGGTGAGAGGGTTTAAAGAGAGCATCTCTGATTGCCCCTTGGAAGTTTTCACAGGTTTCTTTTTCTCTAGGTGTGGCAGCTGATGGGGTATAGGATACAGCCTTGCTGTCCGATACGAAACAAAGGAGTACAGTGAACTAGGATGCCAGAATATCAAAATGGAGATTGGCGTGTTTGCTCAGTTCCTTCTTTGTTTTATATTTGGAGAAACTGAAGCTCAAGGAGGGGAAAACTTGGATAAAATCATGTAGCCAGAAGGTAGTAAAAACTACAGCCAACAGGAACCCAGGATGTGTGGCTCAAGATTGAACGCTGTTTTTTTTGCCATATAACACAGCTGTTTGCCTCCATGGAGCATATTACAAAAGAGTGTAACTGAAAAATGCCTTAGATACCCGAGGCCTCTCATTTTAGAGATGGGAATACTGAGGCCTGCAGAGAAAAATGGACTTGTCTAAGGTAATAGTGAATAAATTGCTGCATTTCAATTAGAATTTAAATCTCTGTACTCGAACAATATACTTTCTAGTGCCCACTCTCACACTGTTGCAAAAAGCTCATGGGCTGGAGAATTTTGGAAGCAGTCTCCACTCCTTGAGGTTTTCTGCCTATAGACCAGGAGTTAGCCTTTGAAAGCCTTAAGCTTGTGGTTGGCCATGCTCCAGGCTGGCTGTATGCACATCCCAAGTGGCAATTCCCATGAAATATCTCACAAAAACATGGTGGAAAGGAATGAGATCTTTTATTAAATCTGTTTTAGGCTTGTTGCCTGCTGGACTATCTTGGCCAGTTCAACTTCTTCCTCAATTTCTTGGCTCTTAAACATAAAGTACAGGTGCTGAGCTTGGGAGTCCAGAGGACTCTAGAATGCTGACCTCAGTGTGAATGATCTTGCGGGTGCTCTTTGTACGTAGAGCACCTATTGACTGAGTGTTGCTGGCCAGAGCTACCTACAGAGATAAGCTGTTCAGCTCCTTGGCCAGGTACTAGTGAAAGAACCACAACAAACAAGGGCATCTGGAAACATGTAATCAGAATTGGCACACTTGTGGGAGAAATGCAGTGCAGTATATTAAATTATTTCTGCAACCACAGCTCTGTATCTAAAAGGGAAAAAAAAATCAAACATAATGTTTCATATTTCAATTTTAAAAGAGGGAGGCTTGGTTTTTAACGTCAAACACAGAGTTCGGGGCAAGGCACACAGTTGGATTTGTAATTTATTTACATGTGCTTATTTATTTATTTATGGCTAACCAAGTTCCACAAAGAATTTGAAGCAAAGGATTTGTATTTTTTTTTTCCTTTCCAAGTTTGTTTGGGCCAATAGTTGTCATTGAGTGGCTTATCATTGCACTAGAAATTTGGGGGACAGATAAAAGAAGATGCGTCATTCTTGGCCTCAAGGTCTCATTCACAGGAAACAAAGATAGAATTATGATGATGATGATGATGATGTACACAATGTTATGGTTTATAAAAGTATTATCACATGTGGTAATCTAATGATCTTCTTAGGTGATACTGCAAGCAAATATAATTTCCTCTAGCTTACACAAAGTACTAAATTGACATGATGTAAAGAAAGGAAGAATGGTCTACTCAGATTCACTTGACTGATAGGTGGTAGAATCAAACCTGGATTCCCAGAATTTTTAAATTCAAAATAAAATCCTTGATTGACCAGTTCAGGCACTGAGACAGAAAAGAGGAAGAAAGGCTGAAATTGTTTCAAAAGACTTTATGAAAGAGATGATATACGACTAAGCAAGAAAGACAAATAAGAGTTTGTTTTGGTGGAACTGAGAAAGAAAACAGCAATGCAACGAATGACTTCTCACTTCACAGAGGAAACTGACCAAGTTTAAGCACATTCCATATCTACTTGGTGTTAAGTGCTTCCTGAAGCTCATCCACTTGCCTTGTTTGCTAGCCAGAATAGCACCACAGGTGGTTCAAACTATCCTGATGGTTACAAAGCCCAGCTTTCACCTTTTCCTGGGTGAGGGACTAGTTTTGGTAATGGCCTCCATCAGGCCCACTGCAGTTAGAGCCCCGGAAGCTCCAGCCTTGATAGGATCCATGGAGCCTCTGGCCGCATACACAGGCTGGGTGGTAAAACCCTTTTCACATTCACCTGGATGATACTTGGTAGAGTCAAACCAGGAATCTACCCACCAGGAAGACTTTAGTCAATGGAAAACAGGAACAGAGAAGGACATTGATAGATACATTTCTTTTTCCATTTTTCTATCCTACCTTTGTCAGGCTGTTTTGAGATGCAGCAGCCTTAAAGGACCAAGCAACCAACTATGTTTTCTTGAGAAGCTATAGTCGCCTTATAATGGCTTTCCCTTAAAATATTATGTTCGCTTATTTCTAGAACATCAGACTCTCCTTGTTTTTCTTGTTCTTTCTGCTCACACCTTAGTCTCCTTTGGAATTCTTAATATTGAAATGCCCAGGTCTTCGTCTTTGGACACTTTCTTATCTAGGGTTAATATTTTTGGGTGAAAAAGCATTCTTATTTCAGATAAATATAAAACATTTTATTTTTTAGCCCAGACCTGTTTCTTGGACTTTCAGATTTGTTTATTAAATGAACTGCCTGATCAGTATTTCTTTGCGTATGTCTAATCAGCATCCCAAACTTAACATGACTAGAACCCAACCTTTTATCTTCCACACATACAGCAAATAAACAAACTTGCTCTCTAGTAGTTTTCCCTACCTCATGAAGTGCCTGTTCTAACCTGCAGTTGCTAGAGTAACCTTTGACCTCTTTTGTTCAACATCCCCCATCATCTCCAATCCATTAATGAATACAGAATTCATCCACTTATCCCCCTTCCACAGCAAGATGCCATTGTATTTTGCTAGATTAGTGCAGGAGCCTCCTAACTAATAATGTCTTTGCTGCTATCCCATTCCCCTAGTTTCAAGGCAGAAAACTAAGCAGCTTTTTTAGAACATAAATCAGATAACAGCTCTCCTTAGCTTAAAACTCTCTTAAATTTTGCAACTTGCTCAGACTGGAAGCCTGTCCTTAAAATGGCCTACAAATGCCTCTCCAATCTGCCTCCCCATGATGTCAACAACCTTTTCTTTTCTGTCTCCACACCAACTATCTTAGACTCTCTGTCCCTCTTCCAACATGCTACGCTTGCTCTTTCCTTGGGCCTCTGCACTCACTATTCCTCTGACTAGAGGTAAGGTACCATAAATATGTGCCTGGGTCACTTCGTCACCTCTTCAGGTCATTGCTCCAAAGACATCTTCTCAAGAAAGCCCTTTCTGACCACCTTATATAATATTCCCACTGAAACCTTGTCTCATTTTCCTGCTTTATTATTTATTTATTTATATTGATACATATTTGATGTACATATTTTGGGAGTACCTGTAATAATTTCATACCTTCATACAGTCCTAATCAGGGTAATTAGGATATCCAACATCTTAAATATTTAGCTTTTCATTATGCTAGAAACATTCAACTTATTCTCTTCTAGAAATTTTGAAATGTGCAATCAAATTAATGTTAACTATCATCATCTTATTTAATTTTTTTGCATACAATTTCTCCCATTAAACATGTGACTCATTTCACTTATTTATTTGATGTATTGTCTATACCTATTCTCTTATTATAAGCACTATGAGTCTCAGGCCCTCCTCCAGCCTCCTATCCTCAGCCCCTGAGACAGTGTCTGGCACATGGAAGATGCCCAATAGATATTTGTTGAATGAGTGAGCACTCTGTCTCTTTACCCTGAGTACTCTGTGATTGTCTTTCCTTTGGGATCAGTGTTTCCAATTGCTGAGGTGATGAGAAGGGTGTGGTAAAATGCCTTTATGGTCATCGCTTGCTACTCAGAGCCTCAACGGAAGCTGCATCCCCCACCACACGTGCAGGAAAACACAGCACATCCTCTGCAGCATATCTGTGAATCTGGCCCTTAACAAAGAGCAAGAGCATTAACATGAACATAGTCCAGACTTACAAAAGGCTGTCTCTGACCTATCAGTCCCTTCCCTCAAGGAGCTTGTAGGCTCATAGGGCAGGTAAGGCCTTCCCAAGCAGCTGGTATAGTGTGCTGATGGCAATGAGTTACAGAGTGACATTTGCACATGCAAAAGAGAAGGGACAGTATTGGAAAAAGGCTTTAAGTTTTCATTTGAACCAAATGGTATTTCAATGAGCAAAAATAAAATGAAAAGGGGACATTAAAAAAAAGATATTTACTAGGGGACCATGGGACTTGAGAGAAATGGATTCTGGAAACTGCGGCTGAGCATCTGAGTTTATTCAGGTTCTGAAGGGCAGCATCATGAGTGGACCCCCAAGATCAATAAAAGCCTCACAGAGCCAGTCATTTGGTGACAGTTTGTGAGAACATAACAATGACAACTCTTAAGAAAATAAAAATGCATATGTCAAAATGTGTATTTGAGGGAAGTAAAACGTTGTATTTGGCTTCTGTACCAGGGCTGGTTAGTGAAGAATGAATAAAGCAAGTCTTATTATTATTATTATTATTGCAATGATAATTCATGTGGTTGCCTGTGTGGAGCAAGGAAATTCTTGTGTAAATGGCCTTTAATAGAAGTTGATGAACATCTGGACTCTTGTGTGTCAGGTCAGCTTGCAGAGAATTTTACTTTTTAATTTACTGGCTTTTGCACTCATCCTTTCACTTTTTAAAAATTGGGAAAGTAAATGCACTTTTAACAGGACAAGCAATTTACATTATAAAATATATTTTGTGGTTCTGTTAGTGAACTGAAGCTCTAGCACAGGTAGCTTATATGCCAATTCATCAAAATATATCTGCCCTCAAATAACAGACAAAAGGATCTAGGACTAGAAGATAATAATTTTGAACCCCTGCCTTGCTAATTGTTAGCTGTATGAACTTAGTTAGACAGTCCTTCAAACCTTGATTTCTCTCTCAGTGAAATAGAGAAAATACTAAGGCTATTTCTAGGAAGATCCAATGAGATAAGATCTAATAATATGAAGTGCTTTGCAAATTATAAATCTGAGTTTGTCTAGAAAATTTGTGTTCCTATTGCAGTTATTGCTTATATATCAGTTCTTCTGTCCCTTCTTCAGTGTCCTCATTAGGAGATGCTGACAAAAATCAGTTGCATTTATATATACTATTAAACTATTTAAAAAAATTAAGAAAATATTCTCATTTACCAATAACATCAGAAATAAAATAAAATACTTAAGAAAAATTTTAACCAAGGAAATGAAAGACCTGTTCAGTGAAAACTGTAAGATATTGATTAAAGAAGTTGAAAAAGATACAACTAAATGGAAAGATGTTTTATGTGCATGGACTGGAATAAGTAATATTGTTAAAATATCCATACTACCCAAAGCAAGCTACAGATTCAATGCAATCCATGTCAAAATTTCAATGGTATTTTTTCATGAAAATAGATAAAACAGTCCTAAACTTTACCTGAAACCACTAAAGACCCTGAATAGCCCAAACAATCTTGAGCAAGAACAAAGCCGGAGGAATCATACGTCGTGATTTCAAACTATATTACAAACCTATAGTAATTTCAAAAATATGGCATTGGCATTAAAACAATAGACATATGAACCAATGATACAGAATACAGGACCCAGAAACAAACCCATGCCTGTAAGGTCATATCTTTGACAAAAACTCCAAGAATACACAGTGATGAAAGTCTTTAAATAAATAGTGTTGGGAAACCGGATATCCACAAGTAAAAGAATAGAGCTGAACTCTTATATCACAGGCAAAACTTAGCTAGAAATGAATTAAAGAATGTAAGACCCGAAATTGTAAAATGTGTACACAAAGACATAAAGGAAAAGCTCTTTGATGTAGGGAAAAATCTCTTTGGTCTTGCCAATGATTTTTAAAAATATGACACAAAAATCACAGACACCAAAAACAAACAAATGGGACTATATTAAACTAAAATGTTTCTGCACAGCAAAGAAAACAATCAACAAAATGAAAAGACAACCCACAGAATGGGAGAAAGTATTTGCAACCTATACATTTGATAAGGAATTAATATCAAAAATGTATTAAAAATTCATACAACTTAGCAAAACTCTAAGAAAACAAAACAAAATAACAACATACAAGCCTAAAAATAGGCAAAAGATTTGCATAGATATTTCTCACAAACAGACATATGAGTGACCAACGGGTATGTTAAAAAGTGCCCAACAGCACTAATCATCAGGGAACTGCAAATAAAAATCACATTGGGATATTACCTCATGCCTGTTAGGATGGCTATTATCGAAAAGACAAGAGATAGCAAGTGTTGGTGGGGCTATGGAGAAAAGGGAACCCTTACACTATTAGTAAGAGTGTAATTGGCATGGCCATTAAGATGAACAGTTTGGAGGTTCCTCAAAAAATGAATAGTAGAACCACTAAAAAATGCTCCATAAATCCCACTATGGCTATTAATTCCATTGCAAAGGAAATGCAATTAAGATGCCA
Organism: Papio anubis; assembly: GCF_008728515.1. NCBI lineage: Eukaryota > Metazoa > Chordata > Mammalia > Primates > Cercopithecidae > Papio > Papio anubis. The sequence goes on along the minus strand of NC_044988.1, from coordinate 85,325,194 downwards.
AAGAAGTATCTGCACACCCACATTAATTGCAGTAATATTCACAATAGCCAAGATATGGAAACACCCAAAGTGTCTGTCAATGGATGAACAGATAAAAGAAGTGTGGCATATATACACAATGAAGTATATTCGGCCAGAAAAAAGAAGGAAACCCTGCCTTGTGACAACAGGGATGAACGTGAAGAATATTAGGCTAAGTGAAATAAACCAGATATGGAAGGACAAATTCTGCATGGTCTCACTTACATGTGGAATGTAAAAATGTCAGAGTCACAGAAGCAGAGAGTAGAAAGGTGATTGCCAGAGAGTAGGAGGTGGGAGAAATAGGGAGATGTTCAAAATGTATACACTTTCAGCTATAAGATGAATAACTTCTCGGGATCTCAAACATAGCATAATAATGTTAGTGACTGTAGTTAACAAGGCTGTATTGTATACTTGAAATGTGCTAAGGCAGTAGATCTTATGTGTCCTCACCACATGCACACATGAAAGAAGGTGACAGATGTATAAATTAGCTTGATGTTGATAATCATTTCACAATGTACACATTTATCAAATTATCACATTGTGCACCTTAAATATATACTGAGCAATATTTATTGATTGTACTTCAACAAAAAATAAAACAAAATTATATTTAAAAAAAACAGACAAAAAACAAAGATATGCTGAATTTAATTAATCTCTGGTTTTATTTCTCCTACTTCTCTTCCCAAAGGCTCAGTGCTAGCGGATTCACAAGCAACCTGTACTCCTCAAAGAAATACAATGATAAGATGAAGGCAATCTCTCGAACTAGCGACTGGGGCTTTTCCTTCAGTGAAAAAAGTGGGTGTATGCAGACTCCTGAATCTAGATTGCAGGGATGTGACCTATGTAATGAACTTGCTGCTTATGGCTCATCATCTTCTTCAATGACGCGAAAAATAGTAACAACTAATACATCTCGGGCAAAATAAATACTTTAATGGACTTGTTACAGGTAAGTCTTTTAAAAATCTTTTATTGGCCGGGCGCGGTGGCTCAAGCCTGTAATCCCAGCACTTTGGGAGGCCGAGGCGGGTGGATCACGAGGTCAGGAGATCGAGACCATCCTGGCTAACATGGTGAAACCCCGTCTCTACTAAAAAATACAAAAAACTAGCCGGGCGAGGTGGCGGGCGCCTGTAGTCCCAGCTACTCGGAGGCTGAGGCGGGAGATTGGCGTGAACCCGGGAGGCGGAGCTTGCAGTGAGCCGAATTGCGCCACCGCACTCCAGCCTGGGCGACACAGCGAGACTCCGTCACAAAAAAAAAAAAAAAAAAAAAAAAAAAAATCTTTTATTATGAAGAGTTTCATGGTATCCATAATATATAAAGAACTTTAAAATCAATAAAAATGTAAATGTCAATAAGCCAAGATTATATATAGCCAATTGACAGAACAGAAAACATAATGGCTTACAATGGCCTAAAAATATAAAAATATGCTTTACCTCACCAATAATAAGAGGAAAGTAAAAATGAACAATCCAAAACAGAAACAAACATAACAACAGTGACAGACCACTTTACATCTAACAGCTTGACAAAAATTAATGTATTCTATTGATAATTCAATAAATTCTAATTGTCTTTAGTCCTGTGTATTTTAGTCACTTTAGTGAACTTCCGTGGGTTTTTGTGTGTGTGTCGAAAGAGGTGAAGGAACATTATAATTTTATTTATACAAAGTATTCCATTTACTTATGAAGTCTTCTGCATTGCTTTGTAAAGTTTTCACTCAACCACCAGTTTAATGCACAGTTAAATAAAAAAACTTTGCTGTTTCAGTCAATCTTTGTTTACCAAAGATTCCCTCTTTTTCCATCTTGGCTCTGAGGTGTGCTTATTCCATGTAACAGAAAAAAAAAAAAAGAACTAAATATTTCCTTAATAAACATTGATTTGTTCACATCATTTTAACCATCCAGGATTTAATCCACTTCGAAGGGCTTTTTTCTGCACGAAATGGGACATTTGGGCTCAGCGACCTTTTAGCTTCTTTCCGACTTTGAGATCATATAACTACCTAGATTCCAAATGCATGTTTAGTATTTTAAACATAGTATTCAAAGAAAAGTCAAAGGATTGGTGGAGAGGATTGTCAGTGTGGGCTGGGGGTATGTAGGATGCAGTGAGGGGTGGAGTTGGGGAGGTCAAGTGGTACCAATTGTGGCTTGGAATTCTGCAAGCAGCCGTGGGTCACAGATGAATCTTATAGAGAGCTTAAAGAGTAGTATGTGCACGAAGTTACAGTCACACAGCATTCACTCTGGTAGGGTTGATGACATCTCAGTCCCTACATCAGGTCCGCAGCCTCTGGAGGTGGGCCCTTGTAACCACCCTCAGATTCATCTGTAGGGTGTTTTCCACAGTTCCCTGGGAATCTTCCCCGACAGGGCTCTACCATCCTGTCCCAAGCGGAAACCTTCCCTCCAAGTTCTGTCTCCCTGATGTTAGAATGGGTACCACCTGCAAGCCATACCATGGGACTATTGCCTCCTGCTTAGAAGAGGCTTCTGGGAAACACATTTGCCTTCCTGCACATGTGGGGGATTATGTCAGGGTCTTGGGAGGAAAGATCAAGCTCTTTGAAAATGAGATTATGTTTGCGGTTGTTTATCTGGCTTCCCAGAGAGTGAAAAGATATGGGATGGGTACTGAGGAGAGGAAAGATTTGCTCAGAGCCAAGAACCCTGGCCTGAGAGTCAGAAGGATTATTTAATCTTAATGAAAAAATGGGTTTAACAAAAGTGGCCAATTAATAAAGAGGACTTTTTAATGGAAATATTTATTGAGCTTTTACTACCTGCCAGGAAGGTTCTAGGCTCTGAAAATACATCAATGAAACGAGATAAGACAGGTTGCCTATTCTTACAAGTTTAGAATCTAGTGGGAAGTAGGTAATGTGAGATAATTTTCATATTAAAATTAAGATAATTCTATTAAAAAATTCTATTATGTATTAAGATAATTATATTAAAATTAATTCTATTAAAATTACGATAATTTACTTAAACAGCTCATCACTATTTCTGGTACATTGTAAAAGCTCAATACATGGTAGTTATTTTTAAATGCTCAGTGGTAGGTAAATCTGTGAAGCTAGAACACTGTGGGCCTTGCAGTATCCTTATCATCATCAGCACTCAATAACCATTATGTTTATTGAATGACTGAATAAATGGCTCTGCCAATTGACTAGATGTGAGTTGGAGAAACTCACTTTCTCTCTCTAGGATGCAGATTTCTCTTAAGTACAATAGAGGAAGGAGAACACTGCTGATCTATGGCTCTTAATAGCAATCCCAATTCACAACGACCCCATCCTCAGTCCAGATAATCCATCCCGGGTCTCTCAGTCTCACTTAAAGGGCCTTTCAGGGAAAACCTCCACTTATCATTTCACACTAGTCTTCAACAAGACCTCTAAGCTTAAGATGAACTAATCTAATCTCCATCCTCTAAATTCTCCACGTGTTTCTTGCCCCTAGGCCTCTGCTCACAGTACTTCCTCTGAGAGCCTTCTGTTCTTTTCTCCATCTAGTTGACTTTTTCTTGTTATTGACATTCATCATCAACTGTCTTCTCAAGAGAATCTCCCTTGCCATCCCTTCACTCTCACCTTGCACATTTAGGCTCCCGTCTGCTATGCTGGCAAAGTTCCCAGGGCTTAACCTTAACTTGGCATGGGTACATTTAATTGTGATTATCTGTTTTAGTGTTTTTTGTTTGTTTGTTTGTTTTTTGAGATCAGAGATAGTTTTATTTTTTCTTTGTATCCTGAAAGACTCACAGTGCCTTTCACGTAATAGATGCTCCATGATCTTTTTTTAAGACAGGGTCTCTCTCTGTCACCCAGGCTGGAGTTCAGTTACATGAACACAGCTCACAGGGTCTGGGCAAGTTACCCAACCTCATTTTGAAATTCTGGGCTCAAGCAATCCTTCTCCCTTGGCTTCCCAAAATGCTTGAATTACAGGTGTGAACCACTGCACCCAACCGATAAATGTTTCTTGAATCGAACTGAGATTTTGTCCTCCATATGCCACTGGGACAAAAATTGCCAGTCATCATTTTATAATGAGTTCATATTAATGTTGACAACAATTTGTTTTGTTTTGTTTTGTTTTTTACATTGCCCAGCTGAAGAAACAAATAGAAAAAATTTCAAAGTCTGAATGTCAAAAATAATATATAATTCCATGTTAAGCTGAAATAAGATTATAGAAAAGTATCAATGCATTAAAGTAGAAAGTCAATTATACTGATATAAGTGGGTCTTAAACTTAGTTCTGCCACTTAAATTATCTCCCTTCAATCTCTTGGGGGCAATGAAATTAGTAGTAGAAAGAGTACTTGTTTTGGCATGAGACAAATCTGGATTCAGTTGAGATATATATATATCTTTTTCTAACTCTTTTTCTTCACTGACCTGTGAAATGTAGTATATTCTTGAAGTGCAGTTCTTTCATTTGTATCATGGTCTAATTAGATATAATACATAGGGTATTCTTAATATTTTGTAAAATGATTTAAGTAAAGAATTTAACATAGAATCTACCCTATGTGAAATACACAATGTACACTGGTTTTTCCATTTATAAAATTAGGATCTTGGGGACAGAATGCATCAGAGGATGTAGCCATGTCTATGAAAATGGTATGCCTAGCTACTGGCCATGGTTGATATTCAATATATGTCTGTTAAAATAATGAAAATGGTGACATCATAATAACTCTTTTGTTGATAACCGGCACTACTTCCTGAAATGTATTTGAGTCAGTTAGAAGCTAGTTTTCTAATGAAGAAGAAAGTAATAAAAACAAGTAAGAAGACATAAAAATAAGATGAAGAAAAGGGAGGAGGGGCAGGAAAAGGAGGAGAAGGATGAGGGAGATGAAGAGAAGGAAGAAGAACAAGGTGAAAAAAGAGGAGGAGGAGGACAGGAAGGAGGGGAAAGAGAAGATGAATTAAATTTTTACAGAAAGATGAGAAAATTTAAATCTTTATAAAGGAGCATAAAATGTGATATGTGTATTATTAAGAAAAAAGAAATACCATCAGTTTGAAATAATTTTTAGCGTTTTCAGCTCAGAACAGTCCTGGTGGACTTTGTCTCTACCAAAGGATACCGTAAGAGGTATTGGGATGAAGCTGCTTTTATTCTTATTTTACAAAGGTCTGCCAACATCTCTTAGGACCAAGTGCTCTATATTTGTGAATTTCTTGGAATTCCAGGATAGCTATGGCCTATGTTTTAGTGATCCAAGGCAGCAAAATTGCAAGGGTCTAAACTGGATTTCTTGATTTAGCATCAAAAGTCTGATCTTTTAAATAGCTTGTGGAAGTTAAAAATGGCCAAGCCTTGACATCAGGGAATTACCCTTTTAAAAAATCATTATTTCTTTAGAAAGCACCACATGTCTGGATTTTTCCATCTCATTATTGGCATGACCATTTTTGCAGGCTTAGTAATGATACTCTTTTTAAATGTTAGTCATAGTAATGAGACCCTTTTAGGAGAGAACCAAAGGCTCCATATTTAGTCTTTCAACTAATGAGCTTGGGTAAAATGTTGAATTTGATATGTGCTATAGAAACAGTTAAAAATGCAGCAAAAACTAGCTTTGAGAGGCAGTCAACCTTGCCTGTGTATTGGTCTTATAATCAGGAGGTATGCATAAGTTAGGCCTTTGCCTTTTCTTGACTATTTGGTTTAATAATTTCATCAGACTTTTTCTTTGCTTGATATCTTTTTAATTTACTTTACATTTTTATATGTTATGACATTAAAAAGGAAAATATCAAAATGAAATATAGATGCCTTTAGGCACTTTTTCTTTTCTTTTTTCCTTGTCTCTGATTATAAGAAAGGAGCTTCGGTGTGGTAATATACAAAATAAAAAGTTCTAAAAACAGCATAAAACACCTATATCCCACCAACTGGAAATGTGTGTGAGTGTGCGTGTGTACACTCACACACACACACACAAATATGATCTATATGTCTCTAGTTTTCAGTCTGAACTTTTTATTTTTCATCTTTATATACTACTTACATAATTTTATATTCAACTGTTTTGTTGTTTGTGTTGTTTTTGTTTTTGTTTTCAACCTTAGATGAAGCATATAATTGAGTCAATCTTACTCTATTTCATGGTAATTATCTTGATTCTTTCATGGCCTCATACTTGTTTTATTTTACTTTGCATTTTATCTTCTATTCGTTTTCTCTCCCTCCTCTTTTCCCCTTTGTTCCTCAAAACATCCAGACTAGCATATTGATGTTTCTTAGATATACAGTCAAGCTTAACACATATTTTGTTGTTTTATGTAAATATACATTTTTAATTTTCACAAATAAAATTATACATTTGTTACTTATCCTATTTCTTAATTTATTCAATACATACTGTGTTTTTAACATTTAACCTTATTCCTCTAAGTGCATCTAGTTTTTGTCTTCTGTCTATAATTCTGCTTTGTATTGATCACCCTCTTCTTTATAATTTACCCAACTTTTGGTAATAGATATTTAGATTGATCTACTTCCTTATTACCATACATATCTTATGAATAAATTTGTCATGCACATCCCTCGATAGACTTGTGCATGGCTTTCTCTGGAGTAGATACCCAAGAGTAGGATTCCTACATCCCTGGCCACATACACACGCAATTTCACTTAGTACTACCAAGATTTGCCCTCGAAATTGGCCACACCAGTTCAGGCTCCCACCTGTAGGGCAGGTAGTGGGTTCCCATTTCACTCCTGTATTAGTCCGTTTTCAGACCGCTATAAAGAACTGCCTGAGACTGGGTAATTTATAAAGGAAAGAGGTTTAATTGACTCACAGTTTCAGCATGGCTGGGGAGGTCTCAGGAAACTTAAAATCATGGTGGAAAGCGAAGGGGAAGCAAGGCACCTTCCTCACAGGTGGCAGGAAAGAGCTGTGGAGGGAAGTGGAAAGAGCTCCTTATAAAACCATTAGATCTCGTGAAGAACTCACTATCATGAGAACGGCATGAAGGAAACTGCTCCCACTTTCAATTACCTTCAATCTGTCTCTCCCTTGACCTATGGGTATTATAGGGATTACAATTCAAGATGAGATATGGGTCAGGACACAAAGCCTAACCATATCAACTCCCTCACCTCATACACAATAAGGCACAATTGTAAATATTAGCTAAATATAAAGCAGTGTATGTTATCTCTGCCTGCAATATTCTTCCCCCAGACATTCACATGGGTCACTCCCTCTCCTTCAAGTCTTTATTCAAATGTCAATTTATAAATGAAGACTTCACTGAAGCTCTTTAAAAAATTGAAACCCCAAACTTTTTATTCTTTTTGAAATTGCAACTCCCACACTTTATATTCCCTTTCCCCTTTTTTTTTAAAATTATTTAATAGAACTCTGTAATCTCTTACATGTTAATATTTGTCACTGTTTTATATGTCCTTTAAAAATGTATATTCTTTGTTGGGTACAGTGGTCTGTATGTATCTATTAGATAGTGCCTGCTAATCATATTTTTGTAATTTTTTAAAATACTTTCACTTATTTTAAAAATCTACTTGATCTGTTAGAGGAACATGTAAAAATCTCACCCTATAAGTTATTGCCACATTTATTTCTCTCTGATATTCTTATACTGTTATTTTATTAATTCTGTGTCTATTTCCTTAGGTGCATGTATGTTTATGAATATTGTTTCTTTTTTGATCTATTGTTCCATTACCTATGTTATTTTACTATTATTATTATTAAGGTAATTAATTAACTTTGTTAGCAAGATCTTCTATAATTCTCCTGAATTTAATAGTCTACTTGTAATTTTTTTTATAAAAATGTTTGCAAAAATGGTATTTTTGTATTAAAACTTTTGGGACTTTTTATGCCTAAGACTGATTATTTGGCTTTTTCATTTAGAGTTGATATACACGTACTTTTTTTTAGCACTTTGGAAATATTTCTCCACTATCCTCTTGCATCTAGTGCTTCATACACAATGTTGGTTTCTACCTGGTTTCCTCTTCCTCTATAGATTAGGTCTTTATTTCCTCTGGAATTGGATAAAATTTTCTCCTTTACTGAAGTCTTTAATTTTACTGTACAGTCTTCTTTTATTTCCTTGTTTCTTGTTTGTTTTGATTTCTTTTTCACATGATTTAGCACTCTGAGACCTTTTTATCTGTAATTTTGCTTCTGTTTTATTTTAGGACAGTCTCAATTGTTATTTCTTCAAGTATGCTTTTTATGCATCCCCCACTAACTTCTTTCCAGTATTCCTATTATATAAAAATTGGCAACTCTCTTTTACTCCTTTACATTCCTTAAGTTGAAAGAATATTAATCAATATATTTCTTTCCAATATCTTCCATGTACATTCATTAGTCTGATATTTCCACTTGATTCTTTAACTCTTCATTGAATCCATGCTTTCATTTTTTCACCATAAGAACTTAATTTTAGTTTTTTGTTTTGCTAACATGTTATCACCATGATTTTTTTTTATATTTCGTTTTCTTGTTTTATATTTCTAACAGACTATCTTATTATTCTGAAGATGACTTTTTATGTTTACATCTATTTTCCTAAGCATATCTAAGCTTCATAAAGGCAAGGACCATATCTTATACATCAACTTTTATATCTCAGTTCTTTAAAAATATGACATTCTTAAAAACATTTGCCAAATTACTAAATGTGCTAAATTAGCGAAAGAAAAGATACATTTTATTCATTGTATATTTTTTCAAGTGTTTTAGTGAATGCTTAGCATTTTTTAAAGCACCCTTATTGATTAGCAGAAAACTTTTTTTTGAGGCTATTTTGCTAAAACTATGGCTCTTCTGATATGCTAGCTTTGGACTTCCAACCATTAGAACTATAAAATAATACATTTCTGCTGTTTTAAACTACCAAGTTTGTGTTACTTTGTTACTACAGCCACAGGACTCTAATACACATGGTGAAAAGTTCTGGGATCCCTTTATACAATGATCTCCCTTCCACCTTTTAGAGATTTATAATATACATTAATATATTAAAAGATCTATTAAGTCAGTGAATTTATTTAGGTCAATATTTTCAAAACTTATTTGAGTCTGGGATTCATTCCTTCTCTACTTTCTTCATAACATTGATAGCCTGTGTGATTATGATTTACAAAGTACACTTTGAAGAATATTGAATTAAATATTTCTAATCCTAAAATTAGGTCAAAAATAGTTGCAAAATCATAGCATACTTTCTTTCTTTTTTTTTTTTTTTTTTGAGATGGAGGCTCGAGTGCAGAGGCCGGGATCTCAGCTCACCTAAGCTCCGCCTCCCAGTTCACGCCGTTCTCCTGCCTCAGCCTCCCAGTAGCTAAGGACTACAGGCATCCCGCCACCTTGCGGGATAGTTTTGGTATTTTTAGTAGAAGTGGGGTTTCACCATGTTAGCCAGAATGGTCTCACGATCTGTTGACCTTGTGTGAATCCTTCCCGATCTCGGCCTCCCAAAGATGCTGGGATTACAGGCGAAGACCACAGCCCGGCCTCTTTCATTGCCCACAACAATTGACACACACTATTGTTGGCTTTAAGGTAGCAATCCTGTGGGTCCTTATTTTCTCTTTCTTCCTCTTTCTTTCTCTTTCTCTCTTTCTTTCTTTCTTTCTTTCTTTCTTTCTTTCTTTCTTTCTTTCTTTCTTTCTTTCTTTCTTTCTTTCTTTCTTTCTTTTGTTTCTTCCTTTCCTTCCCTTCCTTCCCTTCCTTCTCTTTCTTTCTCTCTTTCGCTTTCCCTTCCTTTCCTTCCTTTCCTTTCCTTCCTTCCCTTCCTTCCCTTCCCTTTCTCCCTTCCCTTCCCTTCCTTTCCCTTCTTTTCCCTCCCTCCCTCCCTCCCTCCCTCCCTTTCTCTCTCCTCCCTCTTTCCTTCCTTCCTTCCTTCCTTCCTTCCTTCCTTCCTTCCTTCCTTCCTTCCTTCCTTCCTTCCTTCTTTCTTTTTTTCTTTCACGGAGTTTCACACTTGTTGCCCAGGCAGGAGTACAACTGCAGGATCTCGGCTCACTGCAACCTCTGTCTCCTGAATTCAAGAGATTCTCCTGTCTCAGCCTCCCAAGTAGGTGGAATTACAGGTGCCTGCCATTATGCCAGGCTAATTTTTGTATTTTTAGTAGAGATGGGGTTTCACCATGTTGGTCAGGCTGGTCTCAAACTCCTGACCTCAGGTGACCTCCCACCTTGGCCTCCCAAAGTGCTGGGATTATGGGCATCAGCCACCACACCCAATCCAGAATTCACACTGTCAACAGCAAAATGGACTTTGCAAGATATATGCAGATAGGGGCCAAAGATAGTAATAATTTGAATTTTTTGCATTAATTCCATTATTGCCATTTTATATTTCACAGGCATTAATAACATTTTGTATAACAGAAAAGCCAACATGTTTTTATGTACTACTCCAGCAAATAAATACTGTAATTTACCTAATGATATCACACTATTACTTCAATAAACAGATGACTGAAAATTATACTCTATTTCCATATCTACAATAAATTAGGAAAGGGCAAGTATTTAAGTAAGGATAAGAAATTGGAATTTCTATGGGACTTAGTCTACTGCACTTTGGAAAGAAGGCATATTTTAAAGATAGAAATGTAAAGGATGAAATGCAGCAAAGTACTGTCAAAGTCTCTCTTTTATTAATTTATTTAACATTTTTTACAAATATTTGTTGAGGTGCTCTTCTATATACAAAACATCGTGATGGGTGCTCTTTTCCCAAATAATAGTAGAAATTAATTTAAGGAGACATTGTCTAATTAAAACTAAACATTGATGCTTGAGAAAACTGAGGTTCAGGGATACAAAAAAAACGTGCCAAGTTGCACAAAGAGTTAATAGAACAACAAACTTGAACTGTAATAATATTAATTTGGATATTTTAATGACTTAATGCAGCTATAATCAATTTATGTAAAAAAATGAAATCAGATCTCAATGCTACCTTTGCTTTTATTCTTCCCCAATAAATGTATTGATCCTTTTATTATAGCCCAGTAAATGGTTTATTTTGGTGAACGGTCCATGTATACATGAAAATAATGTGTTTCCCGCTGTGTGGAGTCTTCCATAAATTCCAATTAAAACAAGTTCATATGAGAGTTGTTTGTTTCATCTACATTCTCACTGATTTTCTATGCACTATATTAATTATTAAAAGCAGAATGTTAAAATTTTCAACAAATATGTATATTTCTCCATTTATTTCTATTAGTTCTTCTTCATTTTGAAACTCTTATTATGTTCGTGCACATTTAGGATTATTCAGTCTTCCCAGTGAATTGACTTTACCATCTTTATTATTAAGAAATGTCTCTGTTTTTCTCTGGAAATATTCATTTTTATGTTTATTTTGACTGATATTAACCCAGCACTCCTAGCATGCCAGTTTTCTTATAATCAATGACCACTTTATAAATATTTTTTATTCTTATACTGGTAGCCTGTATGTGTCTTTTAACTTAAAACACATTGCCTGTAATAATTGGTTTACATACTTTTTACTTCTTCATATGTTATAAATCCAACCATAGATAGTTATTGCTTTTTGCACTGAACATCCAATTATATTTACAGGTATTATGGAATGAGAAAACACATATTTTAAAGTTTCATTTCTAGTGTGGTTCATTTGTATAGATTGTTTCCCACCTAGCATCGCTTTCCTTTAGCCTGAAAAAGTCCTTTAATATTTCTTATATATTATTTTAACATGTTTGCTGCTGACAAATTGTTTTAGTGTTTGACTGTCTTTTTCATTCATAAGGAATATTTTTAATTTAAAATATTTTATTGTTGGATGCCGACTTCCATGTTACTTTAGAACTTTGAAGATGTTGTTCTTTTATTTTCCGGATACTCTTGGCCTGTTTCTTTTTTTTTTTTTTTCCTTAGTAAAGTTTATTTGCTTCCCCACAACGCTTTTAGGCGTTTTATTGCAGTCAAACATTATAAATGAATTTTTACAATATTATCCAAGGTGTTTCCCCAACACATACATTTCTTCTCTTTCTACTTTTTTTTATTATTTATTTATTTTTTATTATTATTATACTTTAAGTTCTAGGGCACATGTGCATAACGTGCAGGTTTGTTACATATGTATACTTGTGCCATGTTGGTGTGCTGTACCCATCAACTCGTCAGCACCCATCAACTCGTCATTTACATCAGGTATAACTCCCAATGCAATCCCTCCCCCCTCCCCCCTCCCCTTGATAGGCCCCAGTGTGTGATGTTCCCCTTCCCGAGTCCAAGTGATCTCATTGTTCAGTTCCCACCTATGAGTGAGAACATGCGGTGTTTGTTTTTCTGTTCTTGTGATAGTTTGCTAAGAATGATGGTTTCCAGCTGCATCCATGTCCCTACAAAGGACACAAATTCATCCTCTTTTATGGCTGCATAGTATTCCATGGTGTATATGTGCCACATTTTCTTAATCCAGTCTGTCACTGATGGACATCTGAGTTGATTCCAAGTCTTTGCTATTGTGAATAGTGCCGCAATAAACATACGTGTGCATGTGTCTTTATAGCAGCATGATTTATAATCCTTTGGGTATATATCCAGTAATGGGATGGCTGGGTCATATGGTACATCTAGTTCTAGATCCTTGAGGAATCGCCATACTGTTTTCCATAATGGTTGAACTAGTTTACAATCCCACCAACAGTGTAAAAGTGTTCCTATTTCTCCACATCCTCTCCAGCACCTGTTGTTTCCTGATTTTTTAATGATCGCCATTCTAACTGGTGTGAGATGGTATCTCATTGTGGTTTTGATTTGCATTTCTCTGATGCTCTTGGCCTGTTTCTAATGAAAAGTTACTGATAATTGTTGTCACTATTCCTGAGGACTGCTTTTAAGATTTCCTCTTTGTCTTGAGTTTTCATCAGTGTGATCACGATGTGCCTAAATGTAGTTTTCTTTGTGTTAGTCTCTCTTAGTTTCATTGAGCTTCTTAAATACATGGTTTATTCAATTTTTATTAAACTGGGGAATTTTTAGCCAGTATTTAAAGAAATATGTTCTCTTCTTGATCTCTTTCTTCCCTCTTTCTAAAACTCTAATTAAACATATATTAGACTGCTTGCTATTATCCCTCAGATCATTGAAGGTATATTCATAATTTAAAGTCATTTTAATCCCTGCTTTTTAATTAGAATGTTTATCGATATAACTTCTATGGCTATGCGTTCAAAGCTGCTTATGTTTTCTGCAGCATCTAGTCTGCTGTTAAATACATTCAGTTAATATCCTTTATTTCAGATATTGGGTTTATTAATCTGTAATTTATTTTGTTTTTTAAACATAATTTTTACTTCTACATTGAGATCCCTGTTTTCTAGTTATGTTCACATTTTCCTTTAAGTTCTTGAATATATTTATAGTAACTGATTTAAAGTCCTTGTATGGTAATTCCATTAGTTGTGTTATTTGTGGGCATTTTTGTTGAGTAATCTTTCTACTGATTGTCAGTCAAACTTTTCTTCTTCTTTCCAAGTCTAGTAATCTTGATTTATGTACGTGAACATGTGGATACTTCATTACTAAGTGCCTGGATTTTGCCTTTACTTAAATAGTTGATGTTTGTTTTGCCAGGCAGTTAATTTCTTCTGAGGCTTTTATGTAAGTCTTTTTCTTCTTCTGGGGCTTTTTGGTAAGTTTTCTTAGGATCATGTAGATTAACCTATACTCTGTGAATTGATTAGTCTTATTTCTAAGGTGAAAGTTGTTTAGAATTTCATCTAAGATGGATAATATCTCTCCATTCTGGCTTGCTTTGTACAAACTTAAGAATCTCACAGCTCATAGATGTTTAGCTAATATACCCCTAGTAGTTGTCTTCTTACTGCTTTATTTTATTTCTTGCCTAGACTTGCAGGCTATATAGTAGGTTCAACTAAGTATTCAGTCAAATACTCAAAGGGAAATCCAAATTTCTGTATGGAGATCTCCACATTTCCATATAACTCTTTCCTCTCAAGCTCGTACCAGCAGTTTGGAAGTGTAAGTTCTATTTCTTCAGTTCCATATTGGAATACTTCCTGCCCTATGGGCCAAAATGTATTCCCTGGATGTAAGCCTGTTGATTTGAGGATTCACTAATTTGTTTCCCATTTCTTAGTGATCACTGTTATGCTTTACCTGTTGCTCAATATCTGAAGACAGTTGTTTACTATACATGTGATGCTTCAGTTTTTTAATGGCAGGAGACCTAGTTGAGATGAGTGTCCTCAGGTTTTTTGTTTGTTTGTTTGTTTTGTTTTTGTAATTAGATACTCCAACTGCTTAATGGTGTTGTCTTTGGATTAGTAGAGAACCCGGGAATGTTTCCTAAATTCATTGTCAATCATTTAGCCATTCCTCTGCAAACATATCAATGTGTCATTGTGGTCTGGCACACGTGTTTTAGATTAAAATGTGCTAGATCATAGTAAGTGATTGTTACTGGTTGAATAAATAGGTTAATTATATGATCTGTGTTGCTAAACATACTCTCTATTACAACTGCATCCTCTATTATCTTTTTTTATTGAAAGTAAATTTTTTAAAAATGTACTTTAAGTTCTAGGGTACATGTGCACAACGTGCAGGTTTGTTACATATGTATACATGGGCCATGTTGGTGTACTGAACCCATTAACTCGTCATTTACATTAGGTATATCTCCTAATGCTATCCTTCCCACCCCCACCCCCACCCCCGCCCACGACAGGCCCTAGTGTGTGATATTCCCCTTCCTGTGTCCAAGTATTCTCATTGTTCAATTCCCACCTATGAGTGAGAACATGTGATGTTTGGTTTTTTGTCCTTGTGATAGTTTGCTGAGAATGATGGTTTCCAACTTCATCCATGTCCCTACAAAGGACATGAACTCATCCTTTTTTATGGCTGCATAGTATTCCATGGTGTATATGTGCCACATTTTCTTAATCCAGTCTGTTACTGATGGACATTTGGGTTGTTCCAAGTCTTTGCTATTGTGAATAGTGCCACAATAAACATACATGTGCATGTGTCTTTATAGCAGCATGATTTATAATCCTTTGGGTATATACCCAGTAATGGGATGGCTGGGTCAAATGGTATTTCTAGTTCTAGATCCTTGAGGAATCACAACACTGTCTTCCACAATGGTTGAACTAGTTTACAATCCCACCAACAGTGTAAAAGTGTTCCTATTTCTCCACATTCTCTCTAGCACCTGTTGCTTCCTGACCTTTTAATGATCGCCATTCTAACTGGTGTGAGATGGTATCTCATTGTGCATGTAGATTTTTATATAGCAAAAAAAAAAAAAAAAAGTCCTACACACAGTTTGACATCAGTGTGTATATTGATCTGATGGCTATGAAGATGACTAAAGATGCAGTCACTGTACTTAAGGGATTTAGATTAAAATTAAAAACGTAAGACCCAAATGTATGGAAATTTGAAGTACTAAGACATCACTTTCACTTTGAATTTGAATTTGTTAAGTCACCTAAGTACATGCCATTGTATATGGTATTATACTATTATTATTTTTAATGTGGTTGACTGATGAATTTGGAAGAAGCCAGAGATGGCTGCCAAATCTTTCTGAAGGAAGAAGCACCTTGCACTTTGTATACTAGTAAAATGTCATTAGTTATAGATTTTTGAGCTTATCGTTGTGTTTCACCTATCGCTTTCAATATTCTGTTTTCACTGACTAGAATATGACCTTCTGTAGTCCTTTTTTTTTCCACAAACTCCTACTCACTCTTATAAACAATGTTTCTTTTATCTTCTCCAAGAAAATAATTTTGATGTTATAAAAATAAATGGATTCTTCTGTGTAGAGCTGAACTTTGCGCAAGGTTGAATAGAGCACTTATCAACATATATTTGAAATATTTTTGTAAATTAATATTTTTACTGAAGTATTGAGTTCAAGGATTATTTATTTTTTGCTAACACCACAACTTTTGCTAATACCTAGTGTGAGTCATGGCATGGAAAATGTAAATGAAAAAGAATAGAATAGATTGGAAATGGATAAACTAGAAGAGAATAGGATAGAATAGAACCAGGGAGTCTAGGATAGAATAGAATATAATGTAATACAATAGAATAACTTAAAACATTGGTTAGACACTCTGGAGACATTTTAACTTTTGAAAATTGCCAAAATATCAAGTATTCAAATTATAATTGCTACCTGATCATCACTTGTGTGACTGATGCAGTAGCAATGATTCTACTCTTTGAAAGTGATTGAATGAGGCCTATTAAAACCAACAAAAGTGCTAGTAAAGTAAAAAATAAACTTTTAAAAGCCTCCTCTAGCCTGTGCATGTCATAGCTCAGTGTGTAAAGCTCAACCCAGTATTTCCAGGTGACTAAAGGCTGGTTCATCTCTTTCAAGCACTTCCTAAAAATTTTCGAGTGAGAATTTTCTTGCCATAGAATGGATCCTTAGAAACCCAGTGACAGGTCAGCATTATAGGGAAGAAGGTAGAAATTTCAGAATTACTTCAAATACCACCAAATAGTGAGATGTAACGGAGTCTGTGAGGACTCTAATATTTTAGTTTTATTGGCTGGTATATCTGTACCCCATTCATTTCCTTATTTACTTATTCATTAGTTTGCTTCTTTATTTAAAATAAATATAAACAAATATTTACTGGTTGCCTACTATTGGCCATATAAACCTCATTTCTTACCCTCCGTTTAGGCATAGGCAATAAGAATTAAGATGTAAAGAAGACACAAGAGAGCAATAATCATGGAGCTAAAAATAAGACATGGACAATGCTGAGAACAGGCTTTTTCGTAGACTACAATAGGTGCTATGATGGATAAATGCAGAGTGTACTTTGAAACCATATAGCAGGGCCCCCTAAGTTAATATGGACAGTTAGGGCAGACTTACCTCCTAGAGAAAGTGACATCTACATTGAGAGCTGAATGTCAAGTGGGAAATAATCAGGGGAGGAGAAATAAAAGAGAGCATAGCTTCTTAGAAGGGGTAAAAAACGAAGCACAGTGTGCCTAGAGGGTAGACTGGGGGTACATTGGTGAAGAATGAGGCCAGATTGGTGAACAGGAACAGACACAAAAAGCTTTGTAAGTTTGATTAAAGTGTTTAGAAAGTATCCTTTTTCATTTTTGTTGTAAGAAGAGTGACTATGCGTTACTGGAAGAATTGTAATTGATCTATACTCTATGCCTGTACATATATATGTAAATTATCTATTTGTATGTTATATGTATTATGACATCATAATATACGCAATATGTATATGTATACATGAAATGAATGTGAACGCATGCAGACACATTACGCCAGGTGTACCACAGTTATGGTTTGACTCTTAATTCCTATCCATGGAGCGTACTCATCAGCACATCCTTGTCGATGTAAATTCTTCTGCAGTGGGTTACCTGACTCTTTCCTAAGCTCTTCAGACCACTCTACCTCTGCTTGTTGATTAAAAATATCAATCTAAGATGAAAATCTGGTCATGCTGTCTCATTTGCTTAAAACACCCCATTGCCCTTAATAAATTGCATTAAAATAAAATTTAAGCTCTTTAGAAGTGTTGACCAAGACGCTTCATAATCTGAGATTCCCAAATTTGCCGACCAATCCTCAGCCCTCATTGTTCTCCCACACAAATCCGATATTCCAAAAAAATAAATTTCCTCCAGTTGTTTGATATGACACAAGCGTTTCTAACTTTGTATATGTTCTTCCTCAGGCTCTAACATTCTTTTTCCTTCTTTACCTGTCTAATTTCTATTTTTCCTTGAAAACCCAGTGCAGGCATCACTTTTTCCTTCCTCCTAGGATGCTATGGGCGTTTCCCCTTCTCTGATTACCCAAACCACCAGTTGTACACACAGTCCCAGCTCCATTACTTGAAGACCATAACTTTGGTTGATACTTAACCTCCAGTATCCTATTTCCTTTTACCTCTTCAAGATAATTACACATCTACCTCTTGGGATCTCTATAAGAATAATAGATTCCACTCAATATATGTTGGCTGGTGTTATTATTTTAAATTATTGTAGTCATTGTTACATGCATCATTATTCTATTAACTGATCGGTTTTTCTCATCAGCCTGAAGGGCAGGTTCATGTGTTTGTTTTTTCTTTAGTGTCATTACTCAGGAACCAGATATGGGATAGGAGTGCAGTGAATCTCTACTGTGTAACGGAAGAGAAAAGGTCTCTATAGGAGCCAAATGTCCAGCTTTACAATTGGCCTATTGTGGGATATTAGGCAGATCATTTCCCTCCCTGGGCCTCTGTAATTTTATCTGCGACATAGAAAGAACGAATTAGAAGGTGAATAAGGTGTCTTCTAATTACATAATGTTATTGAACTTATCAAACTATAGGATGAAATGCTTTGACGATTTTTATATTTTTCCTCAGAGTCCACTCTAACTCCAGGGTCTGGTGCAACCCAAGTCCAGGCTCTCAGAAGTTCACTGCCAAATCTGAAAACTGGTTTGTACTGGGTGGAATGAATATTACTTACACTGATACCTCTAATAATTTTGGTCCTGACTACTTACCAGTGCTGCAATTGGACACTTATTGTTCCTGCTGTTTCAGCAAAGACGTGAGAGGTACATTTATGATTTAGTGTGTCAAAGTCACAGATAGAGAAGCTGTCATCTGTAATTTTCACATGTCAAGTGACTACAAGTTGAGCTGACAGAATGAATTAGGCCTTCTTTCTCTTATTTTGTGTACCATCTCCAGCAACCTGATTTTTAAAAAAGGAAAAAGGAACTTACTTGAACTAAAGTGGTTAAGACCTCGACATTTGCTCACAGAAAGAGTCGTTGAGTCGTTTCTAGTTGTTGACGGGCAAAAGATGCAGTTGTCCCTTATGGAAAATTCCAAGAACTTGCACATAATTTGAGTCATGCAAACCTGAGTTCTGCATGACTGAGCTCTGTCACTCAGTGGTTGGGAAATTTATGATCATCTCTATGCCTTGGTTTCTGCATCTGTAAAGTGGAAATGATAATGTCTACCTTGTGTGATTCCTGGAAGAATTAAATACATGATATTCAAAATCTTTTGGTCAATTGTAAATTGCCAGGAAGCATAAGTTATTGTTAACTGAGAGAATCAAACTTTGATTAACATATTTAGCATCTTTAAAAAACACATAATTCCCGTTTTTACCCATGGGAGAGGATTATATTGAAAATAATGTGAATTTTGTTTAAACATTTTGTATTTTATATGGTTTGGGGTACATTTTTTGTGAAGGAATATTTTCAGTGTCCTGGACTGAAGAGAAGCAGAGGAAATTGAATTGCTTCTAATTTTGCCCCACTAGATTTTCTAGAACACAGGAAGGAGATTTGTGCTGATTAAACACACATACATACATATATGCATACACACATGCGCGCGCGCACACACACACACACACAATTCTATTCTTCAACTTTATATAATTGTCCTTTTTCTCCCAAACACAAAGTGAAGAAATTCAAGGAAAGTTAATGCACTTTGGTTGTAAAATAGGCACATCAACCCATATGGCTGTTGTGAGGCATAACTGAACTAGAATTACGTGTCAAGGGCTTTGCAGATGGTTACACATTATACACAAAGGTGAATGTTTTGGAGGCAGCCATAAAGTGTAAAAATTTACCAAGAGCTTTGAGGTCAAAAGCCCTGAGATCAAATTCAGCCTCTGCCCCTTTGCCTGGTCTTTCCTGCATGGTATAGGGCCTATCTCTTGCAATCTGAAAGTTTCAGTCTCCTTAGATATAAATGGTGGTATTCTCACATGCCTCACAGGGCTATGATGAGGAGGAAGTAAAATGATGGACATGACTTTGCTCTGTAACCAGTAACATGGTTTACAAATGTGTGGCCAAGATGTGGGTTCTACACTAATTACAGAGAAAGCAAAGGGGTCTCCAAAATAGCTGGGGAATTATTCCTCCCTCTACCTATGCCTTGAACAGCCAAGAACAGTGCTCAGTCAGCAAAGATGCAAAGGTTGAGGCCATGAAGCTGCATTCACACCCAGAGCCTGATGATGATCTCACAAGTGCCAAGTGCCATCAGCCAAAAAAAAAAAAAAAAAAAAAAAAAAAAAGAAACACACATTTACTGCAAAGATGAGTTTCTTTGCAAAGGAAATCTAGCACTTTGGTCCATTCTGCGTTGGGTGCAAACACCATTCTCTCTCTGAGTCTCAGCTGTGTCAATATTCAAAAAAGAAAGGGATTAATGAAACAAAATGTCTACTCTGAGCACTTGGCTATCCCTGACTTAAAATAAGAAAGGAGGGAAACAAAAGAAAGAATATAACCAGCCTTGCTCCCCACTGAGAATTTATTTCCCTTTAATATTCATGTGGGTAACATTCATTGGCAATAAATGTAGACATGCATTTTAATGGCATACTGTATTAGGAATAAAATAAGAACACCCAGAAACTTGACAATACAAATGAGTACTAAGAACCTTTTGTCTGCTCTCTGTGCTAATTTCTGTCCCATCCGTGGAAAACCACTTTAAAACTTTTGCCTTTTATTTCTGTTTCTGTGTTTACCTGCCACTTGATAGCTTTGTTTTGTAGAAGAGCTCTTCAAAAACACAGGCCATGTCTTCTACATCTCCTTATTGTTTTTGCTTAGCACAGAGATGGACACAAATAAATTGCATGGGGGAATTACATGGGAATTTTGCAGTTCTGGCCACCACTGTTCAAAAAGGACATTGGACAACTGGAGCAGATGGAAAGGGGCCTAGAAACAATGTTATATGAGAAACTAGTGAAAGAACAAAAACAGCTCTAAGCTAGAATACTGGAACACTCAGAGCTGAAGTGAGGGTGGCAGGACAGCATGAGAACTGTCAGTTAAATCTCCTTGTGCCTTGGGAGACTAAATCCAGAGCTCAGTTACACGAAGGAAGGATTTTGCTAAGACTAACCAAAAGAGGACACACAAATAGCCAACAAGTACATAAAAAATGTTCAACATCACTGATCATCAGAGAAATGCAATCAAAACCACAATGAGTTATCATCTCACCCCAGTTAGAACGGCTATTATAAAAAAGACAAAATAAAATGCTAGTGTGGATGCAGAGAAAGGGGGACTCTTATACATTATGGATGGAAATGTAAATTAGTACAGCCATTATAAAAAAACATACGGAGGTTCCTCAAAAAATTAAAAATAGAACGACTATATGACCCAGCAATCTTACTACTGGGTATTTATACAAAGTAAAGCAAACCAGTATATCGAATTGGCACCTGTACTCCCATTTTCAGTGCAGCACCATTCACAGTAGCAAAGATACGGAAACAACCTAAGTGTATATCAACAGACGAATGAATAAAGAAAATCTGTTATATACACAGAATGAAATACGACTCAGCCATAAAAGAATGAAATCATGCCATCTGCAGCAACATGGATGAGACTGGAGGACATTATGTTACATGAAATAAGCCAAGCAGAGAAAGACAAATATGGCATGTTCTTACTCACATGTGGGAACCAAAGAAATAGATCTCATGGAGGTAGATAGTAGAATGATAGCTACCGGAGACTGGGAAGAGTAGAGTAAGATGAAGAAATGTTGGTCAATGGGTACAGACATATAGGTAGACAGAAGAAATACGTTCCAGGACTTGATAGCACAGTTGGGTGACTACAGTTAACAACAATATATTATATATTTCAAATAGGTAGAAAAGAAGATTTAAAATGTTCTCAGAACAAATGAATAATAAATGGTAGAGGTGATGGATATCCTAAATACTCTGCTTCAGTGATTACACATTGTGTGAATGTATCACAAGCACTCCGTAAATATGTATGATTAGTATGTATCACTTTAAAAAATACCCATACCTGTAATGATTTAATGTTATTCCCCTCCCCAACATTGGTGGTTTTACTTGCTGTGGAGATTTTTACCCGTGGGAATTTTCAAATTTGGAACCAGAAAATCTATCTACTCTTGAATATTACTCTAAGAAATTCAGTGTCCCAAGTGAGGTCACTTGGCTTATTTGAGCATTAAAATATAAAACAAAACTAAGCTTCATCTGGGCACTTGATTTTTTTTTTTTTAACTTTTCCTACTGAGAATCATTGACTCTTCCCCTGATGGGAGAGCATTTTTCTAAAACAGCATGATGGCATTTCGTTTTCCCTGAAGTCCCAACCTCAGAGCTTCCCAAATAATAAACATTCCACATTCAGTCATTAGGGACTCCTCATTGCACAGCCAATGTTTTGCTATAAAGGAATCTGAACAGAAGCAGAAGCAGTAGGAGAGGCGATGCAATTGCTTACAAACTTCATGACAGGAGGGTATTAGATGATCTAGAAAATTAGAATATTTGGCTTTGAGAAACACAGGGAAACTGAGGTCCCAAGAAAAGTAACTTTTTTTTTTTTTTGACATTTTTGTTCTCATTCTTTATTGGGAGACACAATATACACATAGAAAAGTAAATAATACATATAAAGTTTAATAATTATAAAATGAATTTCATGTAGCAATGGTCAAGATCAAGGAACAAAATGCCACCAAACCCAGAAGATTCCCATGGACCTCTTTCTGACCTGACTCTTGTGAAGTTCATTTGTTTTTCATTATCACTTAACATTTATATGTTTATCCTTAAACAATATAATGTGTTTGAACTTTCTATAAGTGGATGATGTCATTTGTATTTTTTTTATTTCTTGCTTATTTTGTTCACCTGATAATTTTTTTTTTTTTTTTTTGAGACGGAGTCTCGCTCTATTGCCCAGGTTGGAGAAAAGTAACTTTTTTTAAGGCACCTCAGAGAGTGACAAACCTGGAATGAGAAGGAACCCTTGTGTATTAGTATTGCAGCAGAGCAACGTCAGGAAGCTCATCCAGAGGTCTGGATGCTACCAATGAACTTCAGAGACCACTTGACTTCTCCTAGAGTCGGAAACTAAGCTGTACCCTGATTTCTGTGGAGAAGCCAGAGAGTGAGAGTTAAGGTAAGGGTTAAGGCACCCCAAACATCCCTGCTCCATCTCCATCATCTTGAAAAGTCAATGTGTGAGTTCACAGTGGACATATAACAGCAGGGCAGGGTCCTCAGTGTCCCTGTCATCCCCTGAGTACCAAAAACAGGGCCAGGTTCCTAGTAGGGGCACAACCCAGCCCCTACATTTGTTGGCTTCTTAATAACCATTTGTTAATTGAGCGAGTGAGAGATAAAGGCGAAAGTAATGTGTGCCCCCAATAACTTCTAATTTAGAGCTGAAAAATCTAAATCTATACAAGTTAGAAAACATAAACCAATACTCCAAAAAGAAAACAAACAGACAAAAAACCTCCAGGATCTTCTACGTGGCAAGCAAAATAGGCACAATCCCTGCCCTCATAGTGGATACATTTGAATTTCTTATACTAATAATCATTAAAAATACACATTGATATATTTCACACTTTGTTACATTGAGGGGCAACTTCCATTACCTGGGTACTTAATAATGGGTAATGCATTTCCCTGTCTGATTAGTACTTGGGTGATTTATGTTCTATACCACAACTCGCTTAGGCAGATTTTGCCTTGATTCTGGCCTCAATATCATCATCTGTAAAATGAACAGATTGTGGTAAATATCCTCTTAACTCCCAGGTGTGGAATGAATACCAGAGCCTCACCTGGGAACAAGGAAGCAAGTTTGTGGTATTTCACTTTAATCTGCAATGCCACCTTGTGGTTATCAATACGGACCGCACCAAGGACAGGGAAGAGGCTGTGCAACACAGCAACCCACATCAGAAGATGCCGGTTTATTCTTCCCTCCCCTGAGGCTGGATGCACTGAATGGGAAACAGGAGTTTCCTTTCAAGTCCACGTCCCATAACCCTTGGAAGCCTCATCCCGCATAGAATCACCAAGAGTGAACTCTAGTAACACAGTTTGGGGCTTCCTGGAAGCTTGCAAAATGTGTCCGCCCCCATCGCTCCACACTCACATGTCTCTCCTTAGGTCTGCTAGATGATGACAGATGGGACCAGGCTGGGGCAAGACACAGGAGACAGAGATGGAACGAACACAAGCCAACTTCCAGACCAAACTCCTCTTACTCATGCCATGGGAAAAGTAAGTCATTTCCAGGGTCCAGGAGGCCTGAAGATTTTCAAGCTTCTGATTCCCTTTACTTTCTTCATATAACTACATCTTTTCTCATGAATGCATTACAAAAAGGGATTGTCACATCTTGGAGTGGCAGTGCACCAGGTCCCTGACCTCAGGTACATACCAGTCAGTTCTAAAGCTGTGATGCCCTAGTCCCAAACACCACACTGCCAATTATAACATACTGCAGGTGGAGCTCTCAATATGGTGAACTCAAGTGTGTTTGCACTCTGGTGGCAGAGACACTAGGCTTGCTGGGGGAGAGAGAGCCAATTTGAAATTAGCTGGTCCTTAAAAAATCAGGAACTCTAAGAATGCATTACTTTGAAATAGGAAGCAACAAGGCACAACAAAACAGCAATGACAAAGCATCGGTTCAGAAATCCTCACGCTGTACTTGGCACTGGGCTAAACATTTAACATGTGTTGTTTTATTTAATCCCCCTACAACATTATGAAGTCACTACTTTTATTATTCTAAATTTCATAGTGGAAAAAGCCAAGGCTTGCTAAGGCAAATGTAACTTGGCCCCAGTCTCCCAGCTAGGAAGTGGTGTCACTATTATTTTGAATCTCTTTCTTTCCAACTTCAGGTTTCATACTCTTCCAACACCCAGAAGAGCCATGAAGCAAGGAATTCAAAGACTTATCTTCTAGTTCTTACCCACTTGTCATGAGACATTGCATCTTTACTCCACATCTTCAGCCTCTGGTTTCCTTAGATTTAGAATGGAGACGATACAAAACCAGACTAAAGGCAAAAAGCCGGGTCACATCATACTGTGAAGTTCCTCCTAAATCTAGGACTGAAGTTTGTAATATATCAGTTGACATTGAAGTCAAAGATTGCAAACTAGCAGCCTATAAGGGAATCCAGTTCATCAATTTGATTTGTTTACTCTGAAATTTGTTACAATTTGGAAGTTTAAAGATTTTGGGTGGATACGACTCTCCATTTGATCCTGGTTCCTATTTCTCTGTGCTATCCTATGCAGGTCAGTTGTCTGCTTGACCTCACTGGTGGACGTGTGATTACATGGCTCTTGGTTTATGTCAAATACAAGGTTTTGGTGTTGGTAATCAGAGTGCAGGCCATTATAGAGGCTAACTTCACTGCTAGCCTCCCTCTAGATTATTTTATTAAGCCATTGTTGTCCCAAACTCTGTTGTCTTCTCTGGGCAGCTTATGAGCAACTGAGACGAATGCTATACTACCACAGGAAATATTATGACCTAGACTTCAGGAGACCTGAATTCTGCTTCAAGCTGTATGGTTCTAGGCAAGCTTATGAATCTCTCTGAGCTTCAACTTTCCCACCGATGGGAGGCTTAGAGTAAACGTTGAAAACTTCCATGTCCTGGCTGGGCGCGGTGGCTCACGCCTGTAATCCCAGCACTTTGGGAGCCCAAAGTGGGCAGATCACGAGTTCAGGAGATTGAGACCATCCTGGCCAACATGGTGAAAACCTGTCTCTACTAAAAATACAAAAATTAGCTGGGTGTTGTTGTGCGTGCCTGTGGTCCCAGCTACTTGGGAGGCTGAGGCAGAATAATCGCTTGAACCCAGAAGGCAGAGCTTGCAGTGAGCCGAGATCCAGCCACTACACTCCAGCCTGGTGACAGAGCGAGACTCTGTCTAAAAAAAATAAAACAAAAACAAAAAAAAACTTCTGTGTTCCTGTAAAACTGAACCTTCCATTCTGATTGGCTAAGCAGTAGCTTTTTAATTTAGATGCATGCGAGTGTTGTATATTTAAATACCTTGGTCTCACACATAGGCTTTAACTGACTTGGGCATTTGTAGCTTTTAGAAGCTTCCCAGGAGATTCTAATGTGCAGCCCAAATTGAGAACCACTGTGCTAAAGTGTGAATTCTGAAACAAAGTAACTTTTTCATAAAGGACACGGAGACATTTTTAAAAATTAAAAACAGGCCGATTAAAAAAAAAAAACTGATATAAGTGATATGTTAAAAATCCGAAGACTCTTAACTCCAAACCCAGGTTATTTTCCGTTATATTGACCATGGCATAGTATTTAAAGACCCCAATCCATCTTTTTTTAGAATACTTAAAATATCTCATAAACTCAACAAATTAAACAATGCATGGCTTGTAAAAAAAAAAAAAAAAGCAATACTGTGGCTTCTCCTGAGTTCCCCAGTTCCTAACTAAGGTATACAGGATATTCTCAGGTGGCCTCATGACCTTATTTTCAGAGTGCTAAATAGTTCTCAAAGTCAGGAGAGAAGCTAGAACTAGCTAGGAAGAGTGAAGAAAAAAAACTTTCTGTATTCCAACAGTTAGCTGATTCTTATATACAAACTAAAACAATTAAGCAGCACTTTTAAGATTTTCTAATCATTTAAAAAGCCCAGATTATCACCGTCCAAGGAAAGAGAAATGACTCGGAAGTCAGTTTCTGCCGACACTTGCAGCTTTCAGCAACTCTGGTCCCTGCTTCGGGCTCCAAATCCATCTGTCAAGTCACAGCAACCCATTTGCAAATGCTGTCTGGCTTCACAAGGACTGTTTTATTCATCGCATTTATTAAGTAATAGAAAGTGAGTTATAGTCATTAGATAATATAAAAATTACTTTCATTCAGGTGTCCAAATGAGTCTCTGGCTACAATATGAAAAAAAGAGCTCTGGCTGACTTCTCTCTGTGCCCAAGAATTGTGCCAGGAAGTAGAAACTGGTCAGGCAGCCCTTTCTAGAAGATTAGCTCAGCACTTAAGTTAATTAAGCTTCGTTCCTTCAGATTGGTTTGCTGAGTGTCCAATATGTGCCTGGTCCTGTGCTAGGACAGTGTGACTTTGGACCAGGTGCTTAGTGAGTCAAGCCTCTTTTTCTTCATCTTTGTGATAGACATAATAATGTCTACATCACAATCTTGCAAATGACATAAGACATATTTAAGCTCTGTCAAATGTAAAGCAACATGTTCAAAGTTTAATTTTTTGTATTATTTGCCTTTTCCTTCAAATCAAATTCAAGACGGTATCATTTCTGTGCAAAGGACAGCTGGCTATCTGATGCAACTGGAAGTTCTTGACTCACTTGCCAGCTGGCTCAGATTACCCCCTCCCCTCCCGGTGCCATTTTGATGACAATTTGTTGTATATATGGCCCGTACAGAGGCAGTTAATCCTCTGTTTTTTGACCCATAACCTCAGGATTTTGATCTTCTTTCAGTTAATCTATTTATGTTAATGTTTTTTCTCTTTATGTTAATTCTTAATGCAACATCAGTGAAACTTACGGTTATAAATATTTTGGGAAAAGTGGTTTGCACTTCCAATGAATTACAGATCTGAGATATGGGTGAATCTTTAAAGTACTGGTTCAATATCCTACCTGATTTTCAAAGAACTTGGGGTTTTTAGCTGGAGAACAGAGCATCTGCTGTTCCAGAGAGCTTGCTGGAGCTATCTGTACATATTTCAAGTTATGACATGGAAGATAAATCAGACCTATTGTGTGAGATTAAATAATAGAAAACGTAGTTGGAAGACTTCAATAATTTGAACTAT
The DNA here is from genome assembly GCF_008728515.1 of Papio anubis. Classification (NCBI taxonomy): domain Eukaryota; kingdom Metazoa; phylum Chordata; class Mammalia; order Primates; family Cercopithecidae; genus Papio; species Papio anubis. Next base: position 85,297,399 of record NC_044988.1, on the reverse strand, counting down.
ACCACATCTACATGGGCTGTCTGGAAATTCATTGAGTCCTCTGACTCTGCAAATATGCAAGTAAAAGTTGTATTAAATAATATTGAACATGCTATATGCTGAGCTAAACTGATTCAGTTGTAACTCATAGTATTCAAAATATAGGTGTGCTGGATATCTTGGACAGGTCTCTCCAGATACACTTTCTAACCTTCTGTACCCTTCCCTGTGGCCCAGGTGTCTGATCTCCATGACCCTCCTTGCCTTCTGGCTTCCGGTTGGATTCATCCAGAAGATTAGAGGGAGGAGGGGGGAAGGAGCATGAGGTCAGGGGACTTAACCCATCAGCTCCCTGCCTCCAGGATTGCCAAGGGCTGACTGTGTTCTTTGGGTGATTCTCACAGCCCCGTCCAGGAAGCTTTTTACCTGCTGTATGTGTGTCTCTGGGGTCCCCACAGAACATCTTCCTCTCACTCTGTCAGTACAGGCACCCTGCTCATACTAGACCTAGCAGGCTGCCCTCAAACCTTGAGTTTCCCTATGCCCAGCCCTCACCATTGTCAATACTTCCTTTATTATATTCTCCTCAAATTACACATCTTTCTTTCAGATGAGACTCTGACTGATAAAAGTGGGATAAACATACAAAGTGAGAACATAAAATTTATGAAATAAAGAAGAACTCAGTATGTTTCCTTTTTCCTTTTAATAATTCTCTAAACCCCGTAGAATACAGATGAGACGTGGAAGGGTGAAGTTCCACAGGAAGTTGGTAAGGCCAAAATAAGAACTTACATGTATTGACTTCAGATCACATACCTCAAACCTCTGTCCTGTTGCTTCTCTGAATGCTAAAAAAGAGTTGGTTGAAAATTAATCCATTTCCAACCTGGCAAACACTATTGGTAGGGTCATCAAGGTTAACATCCTCAGTGATAAATTATGTTGCTAGCATGTACCCTTGATATACTATGATGAGAATGACACTTCATCTCTGAGATTTTCCCTCCATAAGCTCATAACCCATAACCCTAGTTTCACTATGAGGAAAACATCAAAGAAACCCAGACTAAGGGACGTTCTATAAAATGCCTGACTTGTATTCCTCAATACTGTCAAGAGCATAAAAAAGTCTGAGAAACTGTCACAGTACAAAGTAATCTAAGGAGATTTGCCAACTAAATGTAATGTGGTATCCTGGATGAAATTCTGGAACAGGAATAAGGCAATAAAGGAAACTAATGAAATCCAAATAAACTTTGGGACCACAGCTGCTGCTGACATGAACCCATTGCTGAAGCAAAGAAGTACTGGATGGAGCCTGAAGATCCTCAGCTCCCACCAGGAAGCAGAGGGGCTGAGGAGCGATGTGGGATGGTGGCGTAGGAAGCCTGAAAGAGGCTGGAGAGAAACGTGGAGGAAAGCAGATTCTCACATGAGATGGATGGGAAACAGGACTAGATGCAGCTCTGACTTGGACCGACAGAGCAGCATTGGAAGGCTCACATTGTGAACTTTAGCTCCAGATGGACTGCAAGAACAAATCAGCAATCCTCAGAGGACCCACAGACCCTATGAAGGAAGTGGATTGCACTTGCAGGACCTGGGAGACACCCCAAATACTCAGCTGCAGCAAGATCCACCCAAAGAGAGCCTGAGCTCAGACACACCTAGCCCTGCCCCTACTGGATGGGTCCTTCCCTACCCACCCTAGTAGCAGAAGACAAAGGACATATAATCTTGGGAGTTCTAGGGCCTCGCCCACCACTGGATCCTCTTCATACTACCACAGCTGATGCTCTCTGGAGAGTGCCACCTCCTGGCAGGAGGCCAACCAGCACAAAAATAGATCATTAAACCACCAAAGCTAAGAACCCTCACAGAGTCCACTGCACAACCATCCTCCCCAACCCCATCACCTCCACCCCAATAGGTGCTGGTATCTACAGCTGAGAGACCCACAGATTGCTCACATCATAGGACTCTGTGCAGACAACTCCCATTACCAGCCCAGAGCGGGGCAGACTTGCTGGATGGCTACACCCAGAAGAGAGACAGCAATCACTGTAGTTTGGCTAACAGGAAGCCACATCCATAGGAAAACGGGGAGCAGACTACATCAGGGAACACCTCATGGGACAAAAGAATCTGAACAACAGTCTTCAGTCCAAGACCTTCCCTCTGACAGAGCTTACCAAAATGAGAAGGAACCAGAAAACCAACTCTGGTAATACAAAAAAAAAAAACAAGACTATTTAACACCACCCCAAAATCACACTAGTTCACCAGCAATGGATCCAAACCAGGAAGAAATCCCTGATTTACTTGAAAAAAAAAATCAGGAGGTTAGTCATTAAATTAACCAGGGAGGTACCAGAGAAAGGCAAAGCCAAATGCAAGGAAATCCAAAACAATGATACAAGAAGTGAAGGGAGAAATATTCAAGGAAATAGATAACTCAAAGAAAAAACAATCAATCAAAAATTCAGGTAACATTGGACACACCTATAGAAATGCAAAATGTTCTGGAAAGTCTCAGCAATAGAATTGAACAAATGGAAGAAAGAAATTCAGAGCTTGAAGACAAGGTCTTTGAATTAACCCAATCCAACAGAGACAAATAAAAAAGAATTTTATAAAATGAACAAAGCCTCCAAGAAGTTGGGGATTATGTTAAATGACCAAACCTAAGAATAATCAGTGTTCCTGAGGAAGAAGAGAATTCTAAAAGCTTGGAAAACATATTTGGAGGAATAATTAAAGAAAGCTTCCCTAGCCTATGCATTCAAATACAGAAGCACAAAGAACACCTGTGAAATTCACTGGAAAAAGATCATCGCCTAGGCACATTGTCATCAGGTTATCCAAAGTTAAGACAAAGGGAAAATTCTTAAGAACTGTGAGAGACAGAAGCACCAGGTTAACTATAAACGAAAATCTATCAGATTAACAGCAGAATTCTTAGCAGAAACCCTACAAGCTAGAAGAGAGAGGAACCCTATCTTCAGCCTCCTCAAACAAAATCATTATCAGCCAAGAATTTTGTATCCAGTGAAACTAAGCATCATATATGAAGGAAAGATATAGTATATTTCAGACAAACAAATGCTGAGAGAGAATTCACCCCTACCAAGCCACCACTACAGGAACTGCTAAAAGGAGCTCTAAATCCTGAAACAAATCCTGGAAACACATCAAAATAGAACCTCTTTAAGGCATAAATCACACAGGACCTATAAAACAAAAATACAAGAAGCAAAACCAATAAAACAAAGTACACAGGCAACAAATAGCATGATGAATGCAATGGTACCTCACATCTCAACACCAACATTGAATGTAAATGGCCTAAACACTCCACTTAAAATATACGGAACTCCAGAATGGATAAGAGCTCACCAACCAACTATCTGCTGCCTTCAGGAGACTCACCTAACACATAAGGACTCACATAAACTTAAAGTAAATGGGTGGAAAAAGGCATTTCACACAAATGGGCACCAAAAGCAAGCAGGGGTAGCTATTCTTTCATCAGACAAAACAAACTTTAAACCTACAGCAGTTAAAAGAGACAAAGAGGGACATTACGTAATGGTAAAAGGCCTTGTTCAACAGGAAAATATGACAATCCTAAACACATGTGCACCTAACACGGGAGCTCCCAAATTTATAAAACAACTACTAATAGACCTAAGAAATGAGATAGACGGCAACACAATAATAGTGAGGGACTTCAATACTCTATTGACAGCACTAGACAGGTCATCAAGACAAAAAGTCAACAACAACAACAAGAAAACAATGAATTTAAACTATACCTTGGAAAAAATGGCCTTAACAGATATATACAGAACATTTCATCCAACAACTGCAGAATACACATTCTATTCAACAGCACATGGAACTTTCTCCAAGAGAGACCATATGATAGGCCATAAAATGAACCTCAATAATTTTAAGAAAATTAAAATTACATCAAGCATTCTTTCAGACCACAGTGGAATAAAATTGGAAATTAACTCCAAAAGGAAGCTTTAAAACCATGCAAATACATGAAAATTAAATAGCCTGCTCCTGAATGAGCACTGGGTCAAAAACAAAATCAAGATGGAAATTTAAAAATTCTTCGAACTGAATGACAATAATGACACAACCTATCAAAACCTCTGGGATACAGCAAAGGTGATGCTAAAAGGAAAGTGCATAGCCCTAAACAGCTACATCAAAAAGACTGAAAGAGCACAAACTGACATTACAATGTCACATATCAAGAAACTAGAGAAACTAGAACAAACCAAACCCAACCCCAGCAGAAGGAAGGAAATAACCAAGATCAAGGCAGAACTAAATGAAATTGAAACAAACGAATGAACAACAAAAAAATACAAAAGATAGATGCAACAACAAGCTGTTTATTTGAAAAGATAAATAATATTGATAGACCATTATCAAGATTAACCAAGAAAAGGAGAGAAAATCCAAATAGCCTCACTAAGAAATGAAACAGGAGATATTACAACTGACACCACTGAAATACAAAAGATTATTCAAGGCTACTATGAACACCTTTATGCACATAAACTAGAAAACCTAGAGGAGATGGATAAGTTCCTGGAAAAATATAACCCTCCTAGCTTTTAAGCTTGGGAAGAATTAGATACCCTGAACAGACCAATAACAAGCAGTGGGATTGAAATGGTAACTAAAATATTATCAACAAAAAAAGTCCAGAACCAGATGGATTCACAGCAAAATTCCACCAAACATTCAAAGAAGAATTGGTACCAATTCTTTTGACACTATTCCACAAGATAGAGAAAGAAGGAACCCTCTCGAATTCATCCTATGAAGCCAGCATAGCCCTAATGCCAAAACCAGGAAAGGACATAACAAAAAAGAAAACTACAGACTGATATTCTTGATGAACATAGATGCTAAAATTCTTAACAAAATACTAGGTAACTGAATCCAACAACATATCAAAAAGATAATCCACCATGATCAAGTGAGTTTCATACCAGGGATGCAGGAATGGTTTAACATATGCAAGTCAATAAAAGTGATACACCATATAAACACGATTAAAAACAGAAATCACATGACCATCTCAATAGATGCAGAAAAAAATTCAACAAAATTCAGCATCCCTTTATGATTAAAACTCTCAGCAAAATCAGCATACAAAGGACATACCTCAATGGAATAAAAGCCATATACAATGAACCCACAGCTGACATAATACTGAATGGGGAAAAGTTGAAAGCATCCCCTTTGCAACTGGAACAGGACAAGGATGCCCATTCTCATCACTCCTCTTCAACATAGCACTGGAAGTCCTAGCAAGAGGATTCAGACAGGAAAAAGAAATAAAGGGAATCCAAATTGATAAAGAGGAACTAAAAAAGTCACTGTTAGCTGACAATATGATTGTTTACCTTGAAAATCCTAAAGACTCCTCCAGTTTTCTGATGAAAGAATTCAATGAAGTTTCCGGATACAAGATTAATCAACACAAATCAGTAGCTCTTCTATATACCAACAGCGACCAAGCGGGGAATTAGATCAAGAACTCAAACCCTTTTACAATAGCTGCAAAAATAAAATAAAATAAAATAAAATAAAATAAAATAAAATAAAATACTTAGGAATATACCTAACCAAGGAGTTAGAAGACCTCTACAAGGTAAACTACAAAACACTGTTAAAAGAAATCACAGATGGCACAAGCAAATGGAAATACGTCCCATGTTCATGGATGGGTAGAATCAATATTGTGAAAATACCATACTGCCAAAAGCATCTACAAATTCAATGCAATCTCCATCAAAACACCACTATCATTCTTCACAGAATTAGAAAAAACAATTCTAAAATTTCTATGGAACCAAAAAAGAGCCCACATAGCCAAAGCAAGACTAAGCAAAAAGAACAAATCTGAAGACATCACACTACCTGATTTCACACTGTACTATAAGGCCATAGTCACCAAAACAGCATGATACTACTATAAAAACAGGCACATGGACCAACGGAACAGAATGGAGAACCCAGATATAAACCAAAATTCTTACAGCCAACTGATCTTCCACAAAGCAAACAACGCAAACAAAAAACATAAAGTGGGGAAAAGACACCCTTTTCAACAAATGGTGTTGGAATAATTGGCTAGCCACATATAGGAGAATGAAACTGGATCCTGATCTGTCACCTTATACAAAAAAATCAACTTAAATCTAAGACTTGAAACTACAAAAATTCTAGAAGATAACATTGGAAAAACCCTTCTAGACATTGGCTTAAGCAAGGATTTCATGATCAAGAACCCAAAAGCAAATGCAATAAAAACAAAGATAAATAGTTGAGACCTAATTAAACTAAACAATTTTGCAAGGCAAAAGGAACAGTCAGCAGAGTAAATGGACAACCCACAGAGTGGGAGAAAATCTTCACAATCTATACATCTGACAAAGGACTAATATCCAAAATCTACAATGAACTCAAACAAATCAGTGAGAATAAAAACAAACAATCCCATGAAAAAGTGGGCTAAGAACATGAATAGACAATTCTCAAAAGAAGATACACAAATGGCCAACAAACATATGGAAAAATGCTCAACATCACTAAGGATCAGAGAAGTGCAAATCAGAACCACAAGGCAGTACCACCTTACTCCTGCAAGAATGGCTGTAACAAAAAATCAAAAATCAGTAGATGTTGATGTGGATGTGGTGATCAGGGAACACTTCTACACTGCTGGTGGAAATGTGAACTAGTATAGCCACTATGGAAAACAGTGTGGAGATTCCTTAAATAACTAAAAGTAGAACTACCATTTGATCCAGCAATCCCACTACTGGGTATCTACCCAGAGGAAAAGAAGTCATTATACAAAAAACATACTTGCACATACACGTTTATAGCAGCACAACTCACAATTGCAAAATCATGGAACCAATCCAAATGCCCATCAATCAATGAGTAGATAAAGAAACTGTGGTGTATATATATATATATACACACACACACACACATACACACACACACACACACACACACACACACAGTGGACGCAGCCATTAGAAGGAGTGAATTAACATTTGCAGCAACCTGGATGAGATTGGAGACTATTATTCTAAGTGAAATAACTGAGAAATGAAAAACCAAACCTCATATGTTCTCACTGATATGTTGGAGTTAAGCTAGGAGGATGCAAAGGCACAAGAATGATACAATGGACTTTGGGGACTTAGAGGGAAGAGTGGGAGGGGGGCGAGGGATAAAAGACTACAGATATGGTGCAGTGTATACTGCTTGGGTATGGGTGCATCAAAATCTCACAAATCACCTCTAAAGAACTTACTCATATAACCTAATACCACCTGTACTCCAATAACTCATGGAATAAAGCAACAAATAAAAATTGGCATTTAATTAATTGTAATGTATCCATGTTAGCCCATTATAATATATGTATCATAGTAATGAAAAGTGTTAATAATAGAGGAAACTGAGGAAGGAATATATAGGAGCTGTCTGCACTATTTTTAAATTTTTTATGTAAATAGAAAACTATTCTGAAAGTAAAACTGTAAGCTACCACTTGTCCTCTAAAATAGAACCTGAATGTGTTGTACCTGAGGCTACTTCCTACCCCCACAAATAAAAGATGATCCACAAAAAAAAAAGCCAGTTTCAAGGTATAAACGAAATGTTTTGGACGATAGCTGCTGAAAAAAAACATTAATTTCAGAAACTTTTATAAAACACGAAAGAACATAAAAATGTTTTCTAAGGGATAGGCCTTTACAAACCACAGATAAAAAATAATATTACAAGTAATCAGTTTTCACAGTTTGGTGGTGATATTGTTTTAGTTTTTAGTTCAGTTTTTTTTTTTAAACCCCGAAGTTTGAGAATTATGGGGAAAATTATAGAGAACTAGAGAAAGCAGGGAAAGGTCACTCAGATAACAGATAAAGCTATATATCAACCTACAAAGCCCAAATATATTTTTCCACATTAAGAATTCTAAGAATTTTGGATTTGTACTTTTTAAAACCAAAATGTATCAACTCTAATCTTTTGGTGTTTGAAAGGAAAGAAAAAAATTCAAAAGAAGATATCAAATATCTTATATAAAATCACATTTTGTGAATCAAATCCAGGGATTAAGCTTTCTTTAAATTGCACCTGGGAATTAAAACCTAAAGGGAGAGAGTGTTTGGCCAAATACATTTGAGTTTTTACTGAATCTTAAATGAAACAAATCCCAAATTCCTCAAGATGTAGAGACAGCTCTGAAACTAGTCTGATTTCCCTTACTGCCTGTAGGCATAAGAAGGTCTAAAAAGCCTATAGTTCACCTGCATGCCTGAGCAAGGATGGAAATTTCTCTAAATTCAAAGACACAGAGGGAAAAAAGAAGCTGTAACAGTGGAGGCATTTATTTACTCTGACACATAGTTGTCAGTTGTCTGGCTTTTTCTTTGTGGATGAGATGCAAGCTCAGCACCTCTGGTCAGCTACCTTGCTGATGTTTCTTTAGTTATTCTAATTAAAAGGGACCATAAACTACTATTTCTAAAAATGTGAAATTAAAAGTACCGTTGATGGCACCATTAATGACTAAAAGCACCATTTTCTTATATGTAGCGGAGCAATAATCTCATGGTTATCAGAAAACCCTTTTTCTATGATGAAATGCTTTAAACAGCTCATCCTTGTCCTTGGTGTAAACTTTGATGGTTTGTGCTATATATACGTCTTCATATATGGTTCAGCATCTGTCAACGATCTGGGACCGGCTACTTTGCCTCATCGAGTCTCAGTTTTCTCTTCTATAAAATGAGATATTAATCACTCTCTAAGGGGAAGCATTACTTTTAAAGTTCTTAGCACGGTGCTTGTGGGCATGTAATAATTGTGAGCGCCCAAGGTTTTTGACAAATTGTCACCAAAATTAGTCTATCCTTTTCCCTTAATGTATTCATTCATCCATTCATTCATTTAATGAGTACCGAACACATAGGGACTGTGCTAAGTACTGGTGAGAAAATGGTAAAGGACATAGACAATCTCCCTGTTGGATATCACGTTGAAGACTTTGATACAGTGAGAGTTGGTTAATCACTTCACAGGGCTATCGAGAAAAATTACTGAGAGGTATAAGACCATGTCTTAGCGACACCTGCTTTAGGTTGTGAGATAACTCTTCTCAAAGGAAGGGAAAACTAAAATTAGGTCTGGAAGATAAGCAAGACTTATCTAGGTAAAAAGAGTTCATGGACAGAGGGATTTTCCTGTCTACAGACCCACTTAGACAAAGATATGATATCCCTCTTTCCCTCTTTCAAAAACCTGGCGTCCTCCTTCATGAATTCAAAACTTTTCCTTTCTGAACTAGCTATAGAGTTATCAGCTAATTTTACCCTAATGAAAAGAAGCTTCAGTTTATAAATTTGTAGAACTCTAGAAATTAGAAATTCAAATTTCAGAAAGGATATTACAGTAAGTAGCCTTTAATATTTCTTTCAATCTCGGTAGACTAAAATGCAATGAACAAGAAAATTGCATGATGGACATGACATTTTAGGGCTATTTGTCTAAGTAAAATCTGGGATGGAAATAAGGGAGAGACTGGAGGTGGGGGGAATGATTTGGAAGCATCTCTGATACTGAGGGCATGAAGGATCAAAAGATTCAACCAGTCTTATGATATTGAAAAGCAAGAGAAAACCACAGTTGAGAAATATCTAAAATATAGACTCAACAGGTCTATGTTATTTGTTGTTATAGAGATGAGTTCAAATCTCTGGACTTTGAAGTACCATGGAAAATAGAAGATAAAAGAGTTTAAAAGAATGTATTTGGGAAGACAAAGATGAGTTTACTTAAGCCCTGCAGGCTGGCAGGAGACTCATGTGGAAATGTCCTCCATATAGGTGGGTATGTATGGACCTTTCTGAGCCTAAATGAGGATTTTTTGTTTTTTTCTTTTTGAGACAGAATTTCACTAGTGTCACCCAGGCTGGAGTGTGGTGGAGTGATCTTGGCTCACTGCAACCTCTGCCTCTTGGGTTCAAACAATTCTCCTGCCTCAGCCTCCCAATTATCTGGGATAACAGGCATGCGCCATCATGCCCGGCTAATTTTGTATTTTTAGTAGAGGCCAGGTTTCACCATGTTGGCCAGGCCTGGTCTCAAACTCCTGATCTGAAGTGATCTACTTGCCTAGGTCTCCCAATGTGTTGAGATTACCAGCGTGAGCCATCATGCTCGGCCAGTAAGAATTTCTTAAGTGACCTATACACTGAAAAAAAAACACAAAACTTTTTTCCTACAATTTTAATGAAATTTTCACAATAATCATACATTTAAAAAATAAGGCCCGGTGCAGTGGCTCACGCCTGTGATCCCAGCACTTTGAGAGGCTGAGGCACCAGATCACCTGAGGTCAGGAGTTCAAGACCCAGCCTGGCCAACATGGTGAAACCCTGTCTCTACTAAAAATACAAAAATTAGCCAGTTGTGGTGGTGCACGCCTGTAATCCCAGCTACTTGGGAGGCTGAGGCAGAAGAATTGCTTGAACCTAGGAGTTAGAGGTTGCAGTGAGTCAAGATCACCCCACCTGCCCTCCAGCCTGGGTGACAGAGCAAGATTTCATCTTGAAAAAATAAAAAATTAATTAATTAATTAATAAAAAAATAAAATAACACTCCTGTTTCATCTGGACCAATACCTTCTTTTACCTTCTTTTTCTTTTTCCTTTCTATTTTAAGTTCCAGGGTGCATGTGCAGGATGTGCAGGTTTGTTACATAGGTAAACGTGTACCATGGTGGTTTGCTGCACCTATCAACCAATACTTTCTTGATGGGTTTCCAAATGAGAATCAGTCCTTAAGCATGGAAAATGTGCCTGATTTTCTTATTTTGGTCGTAAAGAGACAAGACAAGATAGTTTGGGGTTCTTTGTTTTTAATTTTTATTGAAACATAATAACTATGTATTTTTGGGGAACATAGTGATATTTCAATACCATGTATTGTGATCAGATCAGAGTATGCTAACAGCATACTACAGATATGCTGATAGCATACCCATCATCTCAAACATTTATCATTTCTTTGTGTTGGGAGCATTCAATATCACCTCTTCTAGCTATTTGAAAATATATATCCTAGATTGCTATAAAACACTAGGATGTATCCCTCCTATCTAGCTGTAATTTTGTATCCTTTAACATATCTGTCTCTATCCCCCATTCTCCCTACACTTCCCAACCTCTAGAAACCTCAGTTCTACTATTTCTCCTATGAAATCAACATTTTTAGCTTCCACATACGAATAAGAACATGCCATTATTGCCTTTCTGCCCTTGGCTTATTTCACTTAAAATAATGGCCTCCAGTTCCATCCATGCTGCTTCAGAGGACAGGATTTCATTCTTTTTATGACTGAATAGTATTTCACTGTGTATATGTACCACATTTTCTTTATCCCTTCATCTGTTGTTGGACATGGGTTGATTTAATGTCTTGGCTATTGTGAAAAGTGCTGCAATAACCATGAGGGTACAAACATCTCTTCAATATACTGTTTTCCTTACCCTTGAATAAATATCCACTAGTGAGATTGCTAGATCATACAGCAGTTATATTTGTAGTTTTTGAGGAATTTCTATACTGTGCTTCATAGAGGCTGCACTGTTGTAGTTAGGGTTCTCACTGTAGCAAATCTAAGCCAAATCTAATCCCTGCTATCCGTTGTCTCGTAAACTTGAAGAAGTTACTTTTCAGCCTCATTGTACTAAGAGGTTGTTACTTACCTCCTAAGTTTTATTTTTATTTTTTTGTCATTTAGTGAGATAACAATGTAACATGCCAAAAAAGAATCCCTGGCACACAGAATGTATCCAAATATGGTAGCAACTGCAATTTAGTATTTTGTACAGCACTCGACAGTTTTCAAAATATTTATATTATACGCTGCATCACTTACTCTTTACTGTTAGAAGGATGTTAGACCATTTTACAGGTGGGAAATATGAAACTTGGGTAACTGATAATTTATACAGCTCTTAAATGAAATTACTTAGATCTATACTTCCAAATCTGTTTCCCACTACGCAGTTCTGCTTCCCTAGATCATGGGAAAGGAAGATGAGAATCCTCAAAAATGACACCATGTTTTTATATGTGCTTCTCTGTGTGCTATATACTAGTTTTACACTTTAATGCATATCAAATTTAATGTATATCAAATAATTTACATTATTTAGAAATACTGTAAGACCAAATTTGATCATCTTTCTCATTATGATTGTCATTTTTATGACTTTAACAGCTTTATTGAAGTACATTTTACATACCATAAAATTCGCCTGTTTTTCAGGGTAAAATTCAATAATTATTAGTAACTTTATGTAGTTGTGCAACCATTACCACGATTCAGATTTAGAACATTTCCATCACTCTAAAAAGAAGCCCTGTGTCTGTTAGCATTCAGTTTACAGTTCCTCCTTATGCCCCAGGCCACTGCTAATCCATTTTCTGTCTGTAGAGGCTTACCTTTTCTGAAACATTCATACAAATAGACCATATAATATGCAGTCTTTCGTGTCTGTCTTTTTCCACTTAGAATGTTTTTGAAGTTATCCACTTTGTCACTTTTATCAATGGTTTGTTCCTTTTTATTGCTGAATAATATTCAATCATATGGCTATATCACATTTTGTTTATCCATTCACCACCAGTTGATAGACATTTTCATTGTTCTTATGTCTGAGCTCTTACTAATAATGTTATTATGAAAAATCATATGCAGGTCTATGTGACAAATGTTTTTATTTCTTTTGAGTATATACTTAAGGGTAGAATTTCTGGGTCATATGGTAAATATATGTTTAACTTTTTAAGAAACTGTGAAATTGTTTTTCAAAGTGGCTGTACTATCTTGCATTTCCAGCATTGTATGAAGATTGCCATTGTCTGTATCCTTATCAACACTCATTATTGTCTGTCTTTTTGATCATAGACATTGTAGTGGATATGTAGTATTATCTCATTGTAGTTTTGATTTGTATTTCCCTATTGACTAATGATGCTGGCTTTTTTTATGAGCTATTTGGCCATTTATCTTATTTGATAAAATATATCTTCAAATATTTTGCTATTGTATTGGATTGTTTGTTTTATTATTGAATTATATGACCTCCTTATATATTGTAAATAAAAGTCCTTTACCAAATATGATTTGCAAATATTTTCTCCAAGTCTGTGACTTGCATACTCCTCTTCTTAATATTTTTTGCAGTAAAAATTATTTTAATTTTGATAAAGTCCAATTTAATATTTTTCTTGTATGGATTATGCTTTTGATGTTATATCTAAGAACACTTTGTTCAACCTAACATCATTTCCCCAAAAGTTCTCTTTTAAAAGTTTAATAGTTTTACCTCTTGCATTTAGATCTATGATTAATTAATCTATGATTAATTAATTAGAGTTATTTTTGTGAGTGGTATAGGATAAGGGTGAAAATTCATTATTTCATTTCTCAGAATCGTGGTTGAAAAGATTATTCTTTCTGCAATTGAATTGCTTTGGTACCTTTGTCAAAATTCAATTAGCCATAAAAGTAAAAATTAATTTTTGTACTCAGTTTTTTCCATTGGTTATCCTCAAACAACTGTCACGCTGTATTGCGTTCTGTAAGTTATATAAGTTGAAATCAAGATGTTTAAGTCCTCTATCTTGTTTTGTTACAAATTTATTTTGGCTTTTCTTATTGCTTTGTATTTTCATATAATCTTTAGGTTCAGTTTGTCGACTATTATTTTTTCTAAAACAGTTTAAAAATCTGCTGAAATTTTGACAGAAAATGTATTGAATCCATACACCAAAACTTAAGGAGAACTGCTTTCTAAACAATATTGAGTCATCAGATCTGTGAACATAAACTATTTCTCCATTTATTTAGATCTTTGATTTAATTTCAATAATTTTTGTAGTTTTCATTGCAAAAGTTTAGCATTTCATTTGTTGTATATTCCTTACCCTGAAGTCACAGAAATAATTTCTTATTTGTTAAATGTTCTAAAGTTATGCTATTCACATTTAGATTGCTAATTCTTCTGGAATTAGGTAGGGAAAATTTTTATTTTGATTGTTAATTCATCTGGAATTAGGTAGGAAAATATTTTATTTTTTCCCTAAGAATAGTCAATTGACTTAGCACTGTTTACAGAAGAATGAATTCTTTTCACACTAATGTAAATACCACATTTCTCATAAAGCAATTTCTCATATATAAATGTGTCTGTTTCTGAGCTCTAAAGTTTATTCTATTGTTTGTTTGTCTACCCCTTAGTTAATTAAACATTATTTTAATTACCATAGCCTTATATAAATTATTAATATTCTGCCCAGCAATTCTGTCTCTTGTATTATTATTCAAACTTTTCTTGGCTAGTCTTAGCCTTAAAATCTTTCATACAATCATTTGGAACAACTTGTCAGGTCACACACACATGCAAGCACAAATGGCACACACACATGCCACACACACACAGACATACATGTACACATGCATGCATATACACAGACTCATACATATTGTTGAGATTGTTATTAAAATTGTAATCATTACTATAGATTAATTGGAGATTTTGTAGAATAATTTGGGAGAAATTAACGTTGCATTTTTTATGTCTATCGACATGATCTCCTGATATTCAAATGTTCTGTTACGTACTTCAACAAGTTTTATAATTTCATTCTTATTTAAAATTCATGTAAATCTCTTTCTGGACTTATTTCTTCATATTGTATAGTTGATGTTGCTACCATAAATTGCATCTTTAAGACATTCATGTTTTCTAATAAATTGCTATGATTCCTTGTCAATACTGATAATCCATGTTTTGATATTGTACCCAACAGTCTAAATTCTTAATATTTCAAATATAGACATTCTCCTAGAATTCTCATGTAGAAATTATTTTGTAGAAATACCAATCATCACTTCTGCCTTTCAAATTCTTTCCTTCCCTCCCTCCCTCCTTCCCTCCCTCCCTCCCTCCCTCCCTCCCTCCTTCCTTCCTTCCTTCCTTCCTTCCTCTGTCTCTCTGTTTCTCTCTCTCTCTCTCTCTCTCTCTCTCTCTCTCTCTCTCTCTGCCTTTTAGTTTATTGTGCTAGCTTGGACATCCATGTCATATTTAAGAGAAGCAGCAATAACAGACATTGCTGCCTTGGTCCTGACCTTACAGGGAATGCTTTTAATATGTCACTATTGAATAGTTTTGCTGCTGGTTTTTTTTTTTTTTTGCTGGATAAATTTATCTGTAAAATGCTTTTTAATTTTCTTATATTGTTGAGAGTTACTTATACCATGGATAGAGATTATTACATTAAACACCTTTTTACATTTATTGAGAAGACCATATGTTTTTACTCCTTTTGTCTTTTAATGGTAGGAGTTAAAAGTACCAGACTTTTTTAACAGTTAAAATTTCCTTTTTGAGATAACTTTTATCTGATTATTAAGTATCCAGAAAATACTGAATTAACAATTGATAATAATTCATTGGGATTTTCTATAAATCTTTCTAACTGATACTGTTTTAAATTTCTTGTACTACTCTTATCCAGTTTTGAATTTTAATCTTAGCAAAAAATGACTGGGAGCATAATGTTTTTGCTCAACATTCTCTGGAATCGTTAGTATAAGACAGGCATTGCATATGCCTTATAGTTCTGATCATTTCTCCAAATGTTTAGGTTCAGTTGGAGTGTGTGCATGTTTAGATATAGATGTATTTTTTATTTAATCTCTGTAATGATTTGAGTTTTATCGATTCCTTTTTTCTTGAGTAAGTTTGGTTCTACGTGCTGCTTTATTTTCATTTCTCTCATTTTTTTACTGATATTTTCTTCCCTCTGCTGTTTTTTTCTAATATTTAATTTAATCATTTTTTCATCTATGTTTAGCCTTCTTTTCTTTTTAAATAATTTAATCCAATTTTTTCCTTTTTAACATTTTTATAGATTCAAGGGGTACGTGTACAGGTTTGTTACAAGTATATATTGTAATGGTGAGGTATGGGCTTCTAGAATAGTATCTTCTTTTCTTAAGTAAGGCAATAAATTGGCCCTAGTAACTTCTTTAGCCGTATTACACAATATTTAACAATGCTGTTATGGTAATTCAGATTTAAATAACTTAGTTTTCCTTATTCATTCTTAATCAACAATTTAATTGACTTTTAGTCTTTCAAATGAAAGACTTTAGTTATCTTTTTGTTATTGATTTTTTTTTCCAGTGTGGTTAAATAACACAGTCTATGATATTAACTCTTTGAAATTTGCTTAGACTTCTTGTGTGGCCTAGTTGATGAAACATTTAAAAAATATATTTGAGATGTTTATTTATCTTTCAATTAGTGTGTGTCGCATTTCTTTTCTTTCTTTCTTTCTTCTTTCTTTCTTTTTTCTTTTTTTTTTTTGATGTTTAAATGTTAGGATGCATACATGACAACAAAGTCAGTTTTGTCAGTCTCTGCAAACTTGCCAAACAATTCAGAGCCTAGAATACTTTATCTTGTTCACACTGCCACCCTGTCATTCATGTTATTTATTGTTTGGAATACTTTCTTTGCACATTGTTTCTAATAACCTCAATTTAGTTATTATTGGTTTTGTTTCTGTTTATTTAGGTTTACTTACATGTCTACTTATTTCTTTCCTTACCACTATAACTTGCACATCTCTAATTCCTTTTTAGTATAATTTGCTTCTTTCTGAAATACATTCTTTAGCAACACTTTTTGCAATGGTCTATAAGTCTTTAGTCTTTTCTGAATGTTTGTTCACCTTAGTATCAATCTTGAACGACATTTGGTATAATAAAATCACCAGATTAAAATTACTTTCCTTTGTATATATATTGTTTCATTCTAGCCTCTATTATTACTGATAAGAAGTCTACCAAACATCTAATATTCTTATTTTTATTTTTGCCATTGTGCATTTTCCTTTGTTTGCTTTTTACAATTCTTACTATGTCTACAGATTCACTGTGTTTTGTTTGTGTGTTTAGTTTGATTTTTTTTTACTTTTCAGGACTGGTTACAACTCTTTAAACTGATACCTCATGTCTTTATTCTGTTCTGAAAAATTACCAGCTCTTTTATCTTAAATTTTCACTCCATCACCATGCATCATGTATCTTCTCTTTTTGAAACTTCATTCATTCATTCATCTTTTCAACAAATTTTTTTTGAGTACCTACTACTTGCTGTACATTGTTTTAGATGGTTAATAAAATATTAACAAAATAAAGTATTGAAGCTTCTAATATCCTACTTCATGATTCTTAATCTATTTTTAAATGTGTTTACATTTATTTATATCTCTGTACTTCAATCTAGGTAATTTATCTTCTTAATCTTCTTGTTCTTTACTTCTCTCTTCAAGTATGAGTAATCTACTGTTTAGTCCAGTCAGTAATGTTTTAAAAAATTAAGACCATATATTTTTGTCTTTATAGTATATATTTTTTAAATTATATTTTTATAATTTCTTATTTCACTTTAATTTGTTTCTGTCTATGTTCTCTTTAATCATTTAAAATGTATTTATTTGATAGCTTCATTCTTCTGTTCTCTGATTTCAACTTCTTGGGGTATTAATTTTCTGCTTTGTTGTTTCTGTTGATCTCCCACATGGTGGATTATTTCCTCAAGTAATTTGTAATTTTGGACTATGTGTTTACTTTCAGTGGTGGTCCTTCCGCCACACTCCATCCCCTGCTGTCAATGGGAGGCACGTATCCTCTGGATTTTGGAAGTGTCTCCACAGTGTGGTTTCTTTCATTAGTGTATTCTGAAACCATGGGGCTTACAATAGTCTTAGAGAAAATTTCACATTATTTTTTTCACTTGTGATCCCAACTGCATATGAATATCAAATTCTGACCCAATATGCATGTATGGTTCATGTTAATTTCTTCAATTTCGAACTGTAGAGACATCTTTTCCTTCCATTAGTCATAGGCAGAAGACAAACTTTCTTACTACTTTTCTGTACCTGTAGGAGAAAAGATTTCCCCTTATAACACAGATTCTACAATCTTTCATGGCCCTGGAGTTATGTAGAACATCTATATACAGCTTTCAGTTCCCTACAATCCTAAATCCACACTTTTTGTTCCTACAGGAGCATTCAATTCCCATTTTGTCTGCTCTGTCTTTAACCACTATCTCATTAACTTGAATGCGTATGCATTTGGCTTAGATCTCTCTCTTAACTCTTACCCTTCAGGATTTGTGCTTCTTTCTTTCAGTCTTAGCTATGTATTGCTATACCACTGTTGCAATATCATTACTATATCATTGTTGTTATAACACATTTCCATGTGTTCAGAATAACAATGGGTCTCTGGATGCTCCATCCATGATATTGCTAGAAGTGTGAAGAAGTCAAGTCAAGAAAGGAGAAGGACTAACTCATGGTCTTTAGCATGCCTACCATTGAGCCAGATCTCCTGGCTCTCAGCTTAGCTTTCATATTTCCACAATAGGGTGGATGAATAGCCATGTGCTTTATTTATTTTATATGTACTTTGCTCACAGTTTTCTTTCACTCCCACTTTCCAACTATTCTGCCTTTGTCACTCCATTCCTTCCAAATATGTTTCAAATAAATATTTCTTAAGTCTTAATAAAGTTGCAGTGTATAATATTACACCTTTAAGGCAGTGGTCACATCTCCCCAGGGTGTTGTAATTATAGGATAATATAATACTCAGTAATGTATACAATATGACAATACATTCCTCAGCTCAGTTATGGGATGAAACTTGAATTATATGGGAGAATGACCCTCCAGAAAGCATAGACTATTTGGTATGTAATTTTATCACAAGAGAACCTCATTGCCCAATAGAGTAACCTCTAGATATATGTAAGTTTTGAACATTTGAAATGTATCCAATAGGACTGAGGAACTATATTTTAAAGTGTTAATTAATTTAAAGTTAAAGATGGATGCTCTATTCAGTTATTAACAATCTTTTAAGTACTTTTGAAGGATTTCGATATGTGAATGTTTTTCTCTGTAAATTTGATGGAATCGAAAGGTAGATTAGGTATTTCTGATGACAATTTAGTGCTCAAATTGAGATGTGCTATAAAGATGCAGTAACTATGATTTTTGCAGATTGATTTTGTATCCTGAGACTTTGCTGAAGTTGCTTATCAGCTTAAGGAGTTTTGGGGCTGAGACGATAAGGTTTTCTAAATATACAATCATGTCATCTGCAAAGAGAGATAATTTGACTTCCTCTCTTCTTATTTGAATACTGTTGTTTCTTTCTCTTGCTGATTGCCCTGGCCAGAACTTCCAATACTCTGTTGAATAGGAGTGGTGAGAGAGGGCATCCTTGTCTTGTGCTAGTTTTCAAAGGGAATGTTTCCAGCTTTTGCCCATTCAGTATGATATTGGCTGTGGGTTTGTCATAAACAGCTCTTATTATTTTGAGGTACGTTCCTAGTTCATTGAACGTTTTTACCATGAAGGGGTGTTGAATTTTATCGAAGGCCTTTTCTGTATCTATTGAGATAATCATACAGTTTTTGTCATTGGTTGTGTTTATGCAATGGATTACGTTTATTGATTTGCATATGTTGAACCAGCCTTGCATCCCAGGGATGAAGCTGACTTGATCATGGTGGATAAACTTTTTAATGTGCTGCTGGATTTGGTTTGCCAGTATTTTATTGAGGATTTTTGCAGTGATGTTCATCAGGGATATTGGCCTGAAATTTTTTGTTGTTGTTGTGTCTCTGCCAGGTTTTGATATCAGGGTGATGCTGGCCTCATAGAATGAGTTAGGGAGGAGTCCCTTCCTCTTTTACTATCGATTGGAATAGTTTCAGAAGGAATGCTACCAACTTCTATTTGTACCTCTGGTAGAATTCAGCTGTGAATCCATCTGGTCCTGGGCTTCTTTTTGGTTGGTAGGCTATTAATTACTGCCTCAATTTCAGAACCTATTATTGGTCTATTCAGGGATTTGACTTCTTCTGGATTAGTCTTGGGAGGGTGTATGTGTCCAGGAATTTATCCATTTTTTCTAGATCTTCTAGTTTATTTGCATAGCAGTGCTTATAGTATTCTCTGATGGTAGTTTGTATTTCTGAGGAATCAGTGGTGATCTCCCCTTTATCATATTTTATTGTGCCTATTTGATTCTTCTCTCTTTTCTTCTTTATTATTCTGGCTAGCAGTCTTTCTATTTTGTTAATCTTTTCAGAAAACCAGCTCCTGGATTCACTGATTTTTTGAAGGGTTCTTCTTGTCTCTATTTCCTTTAGTTCAGCTCTGTGAGCAAACTCCCATTCACTATTCCTGCAAAAAGAGTAAAATATCTAGGAACACAACTTACAAGGGATGTGAAAGACCTCTTCAAGGGGAACTGCAAACCAATACACAAGGAAATAAGAGAAGATACAAACAAATGGAAAAACATTTCATGCTCATGAATAGCAAGAATCAATATTTTGAAAATGGCCATAGTGCCGAAAGTAATTTACAGATTCAATGCTGTTCCCATCAAGCTACCATTAACTTTCTTCACAGAATTAGAAAAAAACTACTTTAAATTTCATTTGGAACCAAAAATGACCCTATATGGCCAAGAGCATCCTAAGCAAAAAGAACAAAGTTGCAGGCATTATGCTACCTGACTTCAAACCATGCTATAAGGCTATGGTAACCGAAACAGCATGGTAATGGTACCAAAACAGATATATAGACCAATAGAACAGAAAAGAGGCCTCAGAAATAACACCACACATCTACAACCATCTGATCTTTGACAAACCTGACAAAAACAAGCAATGGAGAAACAATTCCCTATTTAATAAGTGGTGCTGGGAAAACGGGCTAGCCATATGCAGAAAACTGAAACTGGACCCCTTCCTTATACCTTATAGAAAAATCAACTCAAGATGGATTAAAGATTTAAAGGTTTAAGACCTAAAACCATAAAAACCCTGGAAGAAAACCTAGGGAATACCGTTCAGGACACAGGCATGGGCAGATACTTCATGACACCAAAACCAATGGCAACAAAAGCCAAAGTTGACAAATGGAATCTAATTAAACTAAGAGCTTCTACACAGCAAAAGAAACTACCATCAGAGTGAACAGGCAACCTACAGAATGGGAGAAAATTTTTGCAATGTATCTGACAAAAGGCTAATATCCAAAATCTACAAGAAACTTAAACAATTTTACAAGAAAAAAATAAAACAAGCCCATCAAAAAGTGGGTGAAGGATATGAACAGACACTTTTCAAAAGAAGACACTTATGTGGCCAATAAACACATGAAAACAACCTCATCATCACTGATCATTAGAGAAATGCAGATCAAAACCACAATGAGATACCATCTCATGCCAGTTAGAATGGTGATTATTAAAAAGTAAGCAAACAACAGATGCTGAAGGGGATGTGGAGAAATAGGAATGCTTTTACACTTTTGGTGGAAGTGTAAATTAGTTCAACCATTGTGGAAGATAAAGTGGCGAGTCCTCAAGGATCTAGAACTAGAAATACCATTTGACCCAGCAATCCCAAAGGATTATACCCAAAGGATTATAAGTCATCCTACTATAAAGACACATGCACACATATGTTTATTGCAGCACTATTCACAATAGCAAAGGCTTGGAACTAACCCAAATGCCCATCGATGTTATATTGGATAAAGAAAATATGGCACATATATGGAATATTATGCAGTCATAAAAAAAGAATAAGTTCATGTCCTTTGCAGGGACATGGATGAAGCTGGAAACCATCATTCTCAGCAAACTAACACAGGAACAGAAAATCAAACACCACATGTTCTCACTCATAAGTTGGAGTTGAACAATGAGAACATATGGGTACAGAGAGGGGCGGGTTAGCATTAGGAGAAATACCTAATGCAGATGACACATTGATGGGTGCAGCAAACCACCATGGGACGTATATACCTATGTAACAACTTGCACGTTCTGCACATGTATCCCAGAACTTAAAGTATAGTTAAAAAAAAAAAAATGCAGCAACTAACTGGCCTAGTTTGTCTGAAACTGAGGGTTTTCTTGCATGAGAGACTTCCAGGGCTAAAACCTAGACAGACCCAGGGAAACTTGACAGATTTGTTTAAGCATAAAAACACACTGGATTTTAAAGACAAAATATTTAAAAAAGATATTACATTCATATTTTTATGTTAATGACACTGAAATAATATTTTAGACATATAGAGCAAATAAAACATATCCTTAAAATTATTTCATCGGTTTTTTTTTACTTCATTTTAATGCAGCTACTAAAAATGTTGAAACATTACATGTGGCTCACATTATATTTCCACAGAGGTAGTCTAGAATTTAGGCCACTTTGAGTGATTTTATCTATCTATCAATCAACTATCTACCTATCCATTTACTGTGAGCACTCAAAGTTTAATGCCTGGACTTACAAAATCTTTGAGGAGATTTCACAAATCTTAATGCATTTTATATCCCCAGAGCTATTATTTGGATGTTTCTCACCCAAAACGTGGGCTGGAAACTTAATCCTCAATGCAACAGTGTTGGAAGGTGGAGCCTAATGCAAGATGCGAATGGATTAGTGCTGATTATAATAGGATTGGAGTCTGCAAATTCAATCACTTAGTTTCAATCTCCCATTCTTTGTCCTCCAACCATGAGATGATATAGCAAGAAGCCCTCTGTCAAATATCAGCTCCTTAAATCTTGGATATTCAAGACTTTGGAATATGAGACACTAAATTTTTATTCACTATAAATTGTTTGATCTCAGTATTTTGTTATAGTAGCACAAAATGGACTGACACCCAGTGTCTAACAATTAGTACTGTTCATAACTGTCATCTTTTGAGGACTTGCTATATTCTAGGTACAATAGTTTCCTAAATTCCTAAATTCTATGTACCCAAATAGATCTCAATCTCTAAAATAGCCCAGTGACATAGGTAACTACATAATATCTCCTAAATTTCTTACAATACATGTAAGAAAACTGAGGTACATAATGGAAAAATAACTCACCAATGTCCTTCTTCCTAGTCAGTGATAGAGCCCAGGTCCCCAACTCTGAAAGATAATTCTTACCAAGATGACTTCAACACGGGTGTGGTCACCTGGGATCTGCATTGACAACTATGGGACTGGAGTTTATATTAACACACAGGAGTAAGAACAAAGAGTGTTGGGTCACCTGGACAGGTTTTTTCAACAAATATATAACAATAATCAAGGTAATTGGCATATTTTTCTTTTTACTGTGAGTTTACACTTAGTGTTTGCCACAACTTCGCTTTTATCTTGGGCAGATGTTGATCTTTCTAATACATTGCTGCCTCCTGGCTCAAGGTTTGCTGCCATCAAGAGTAACGACAGTTAATATGTTCCTGAAACATAATAGATGTCAAAACTCTGCTATGTGCTAAACCTGTATTATTTCATCATAACTTAACCTAAGCCTTGTGAGTAAAGATATTATTATAAGCTCCCTTTAATAGATGAGAACATTGAGGCAAAAACTTAAGCAATTTACCAAAAATGATATCTTTCTGGGTAGATCCGGAATGTCAATCTGGTTTCATCTGCTTCCAGAAAAGAAACTTTCTGTCCTTTGATATACTGAAGATATAACAAATGATCTCAAGATTCTGGCCCCAGTGAATCTGAATCTTGTTTAACACAGAATAGCACAATGTTAGCTTTATAAAATTGTATCTTTTGGGGGGATGTCACCAATAATTCGAGGTTCACACTCTACTAATTTCCTATCACTGCTAAAAAAAATTATCACAAACTTGGTGGCTCCAAATAACACATATTTATTCTGTATAGTTATGAATGTCAGAAACCCAAATTCAGTTTCACTGAGCCCAAACATAGGTGTCAGCATGGTCCTTCTCCCTGGGGAAGCTCTGGGGGAAACATCCTTTTCCTTGGTCTTTTCAGCTTCTAGAACTCCATTCTTTACATTCCTTGGCCTTTTGCCCCTTTCTCTAGCGCAAGCAGCTTAGCATCCTCAAATTGCTCTATTTTGTCATCACATCACCTTCTCTCCTGTGTTCGTAGTCAAATTTCCCTGTACTTCCCTATTATAAGGACAGTTGTGATTACATTTAGAACACACTCAGATAATGCAGGATAAGATAATTTACTCATTTCAAGACTCTTAACTGGTTAACTCTTAACACGATTTGTACCATCCCTGTAACTATATAAGGTTACATTCACAGGTTTTAGGGATTAGGCCAAAGACATACTGGGGAAGCCATTACTCAGCCTAAAAACACTACTTATTTGTGCATGTCCTTGATTTTCACAACAGTCACAAAGGTGAGCACAGATGAGTCTTTTAGAAAAGTGTACATTCTAAATAGCTGTACACAAGTGCATTAACATGTCTAAAATATTGCTCAAAACCTATGTAAAATTAAGTTTCACAGGAAAACTGTAGATGTTGACAATATTAATTCTAATATTCTTCTTTCTTGTTAACTCTCTTAAAAATATATCCAAAGATGTTTGCATTTTGTCTTTCTTTATCATAGAAAGTTTGTAAAATTTTAGTAATTTCAATACTTAATATGACATAAACTAATAAAAAAGGATGGATGAGACTAAAAAGAGTTTATGATGCTGTTTTTATCTGCTTGTGGTGGGTATAGTCAATCTACTTTTGTTCTCATAAGCAGCTTTATTAAAATCTATGAACACTTACAATTTAAAATTTTTTAGGTAGAAGAGCTTCTGTACTTATAACAGTAAATTTATAAGAACATTTTTGAAGAGATACAGACTGCTTATAATATGTGAGATCTCATTAGGTAAATAAAATATTATTTATGCTTGCAATCTAATGAGAAATGTATAATTTATCTTAAACCACCTGCTTCCACATAGAGTTTATACATACTTGAGTGCATTTATGCCACATGGTTCTCACAGATATCTTTGAGATAGATAGAACAGATATAACCTCCACTTTGCAAAAAAAAAAAAAAACAAAAAACAAAAAAAACTGGCAAATAGATATAATCTCAACTTTGCAAAAACAAACAAACAAACAAACAAAACCTACTGAGAAACAGAATTCAGGTTAGTTCTCATCTGAGATATATGAGCTAATTACACCTAGAGAGACCAGAATACAGATAGATGTCACTATCTTCCTACTGAAGTTATACTGATGTGATTTTATTACACATTTCCTCTATAGTTACTTAAACATTCTATTTGCTTGCTTTGAAGAACCTGATGCTTTTTAAAAATTTAATATGTTGGATTTACTTTTATGACTGAAATTGATTACAAATTCCTTTTTTTTTTTTTTCAAATTTTATTTTACATTCAGGGGGTACATGTGTGGGTTTTTTACCTGGGTATATTGCGTAATGCTGAGGTTTGGGGTATGAAAGAATAGCACCCAGAGGGTAGTTTTCCAACTCTTATCCCTTCTGTCTCTCTCCACTTTAGTAGTCCCCAGTTTCCATTGTTGCCATCTTTATACCCCTGAATACCCAATGTCTAACTCCCACTTATAAGTGAGAACATGTTATATTTGGTTTTCTGTTCCTGTGTTAATTTGCTTAGAACAATGGCCTCCAGCTGCAACCATGTTGCTGCAAATGACAATATTGTTCTTTTTTATGGGTGTGTAGTGTTACGTGTTATATATGTACTGCATTTTATCCAGCCCACCACTGATGAGCACCTAGGTTGATTCCATGTCTTTGCTATTGCAAGTAGAGCTGTGATGAACATGCGAGTACACGTATCCATTTGGTAGAATAATTCATTTTTCTTTTGGATGTATGCCCAGTAATGGGATTGCTGGGTTGAGTGGTAGTTCTGTTTGAGAAATCTCCAAACTGCTTTCCACTGGGGATGGACTAATTTATATTCCCACTAACAGTGTATAAGTATTCCATTTTCTCCACAGCTCACTAGTGTCTATATTTTTTGATATTTTAATAACAGTCATTCTGATTGGTGTGGGATGGTGTCTCATTGTGATTTTGATTCACATTCCTCTGATGATTAGTGATATGGTGCGTTTTTTCATGTTTATTGGCTGCTCATATGTCTTCTTTTCAAAAGTATCTCTTCATGTCTTTTGCCCATTTTTAAATAAAGGTGTTTTTGGCTTGTTGAGTTTTTAAAATTCCTTATAGATTCTGGATATTAGACCTTTGTCAGATGAATGTTTTCTCCCATTCTGTAGATTATCTGTTTATGCTATTGATAGTTTCTTTTGCTGCACAGAAACTCTTGTTTAACTAGGTCCCCCTTGTCAATTTTTATTTTGTTAGAATTGCTTTTGAGAACTCAGTCATAAATTATTTCCCAAGGCTTATGTATAGAATGGTGTTTCCTAGGTTTTCTTCTAGAATTCTTATATTTTGAAGCCTTACATTTACATATTTAATGGATCTTTGAGTTAATTTTTGTATATGATGATAGGCGGGGGTCCAATTTTGTTCTTCTGCATATGATTAGCCACATATCCCAGCACCATTTATTGAATAGGGAGTCCTTCCACCACTGCTTATTTTTTGTTGCCTTTGTTGAAGACCAGATGGCTATAGGTGTGTAGGTTTATTTCTGGGTTCTCTATTCTGTTCCATTGGTCTTTGTGTCTGTTTTTGTACCAGTAACATGATGTTTTGGTTACTGTAGCCTTATAGTATAGTTTTAAATAAGGTAATATTATGCCTCTGGCTGTGTTATTTTTGCTTAGGATTGCTTTGGAAATTCAGGCTCTTTTATGGTTTTATATGAATTTTGGAATAGTATTTTTCTAGTTTTGTGAAAAATGACATTGGTAGTTTGATAGTAATAGCATTGAATTTGTAGATTGCTTTGGGCAATATGGCCATTTTAATGATATTGGGTCTTCCAAACCATGAGCATGGAATGTTTTTCCATTTGTTTGCATAACTTACAATTTCTTTGAGCAGTGTTTCATAGTCCTCCTTATAGAGATCTTTCACCTCGTTGGCTAGATGTATTCCTAGGTATGTGTGTGTGTATTGTAAATGAGATTGCATTCTTGATTTGGCTCTCAGCTTGAACATTATTGGTGTATAGAAATGCTACTGATTTTTATTTTCAATTTTTTAAAATTTTTGTGGATACCTAGTATTTGATAGCACAACAGGGTGACTATAGTCAATAATAATTTAATTATACATTTAAAAATAACTAAAAGAGCATAATTGGATTGTTTGTAATTCAAAGGATATGTGCTTGAAGGGATGGATACCCAATTTTCCATGATGTGATTATTATGGTTTGCATGCTTGTATCAAAACATCTTATGTACCCCACAAATGCTATTGATTTTTGTACATTGATGTTATGTTTTGAAATTTTACTAAAGTTGATAAATTTTATTAGACAGATGGAGAAACAAAGGCACAATGAATCCAATATGCTCAACACAGATATTGGTCTGTGTGTATCTATATTTTCACTGACTCAACTGATTTAAACATCATCTTAAGAAGTCTTCTTGTTCAAGATTTTGTTTCATCGAATGTATAGTATTATATGTTATGTGTTTATATGCATGTGTATATGTATAAACAAATTATATATGTACAAATAAATTATCTCTCTATATATACAAATATGTGTTTCTTATCTGTGAACTATGCTAGAATATAAGTTCCATGAATGCAATGATTTTTGTATCTTTAGTTTAATAATTTATTTCAACTGACTAGACTTGAACTGGATTCACAATAGTTACCAAATAAAAATTTGTTGAACAAGTAAATTAAGTCAAATTCTTACCTAAATAAATGAGTGTGGCTTTGATAAGAATATTAATTACAAAAACGTCTCTTCCCTTAAATGGCAACTTTCGTATAATTTATTCTCATTGTGCAAAGGAGAGAACTGAAGCTCATTAAAACACAGAAATGAGGCCAGGCATGGTGGCTCACGCCTGTAATCCCAGCACTTTGGGAGGCCAAGGCGGGTCGATCACAAGGTCAGGCATTCAAGACCAGCCTGACAAACATGGTGAAACCTCATCTCTACTAAAAATGTAAAAATAAGCCGTCTCTACTAAAAATGTAAAAATTACAGGTTTTGTGCACCTGTAATTGCAGCTATTTGGGAGACTGAGACAGGAGAACCCCTTGAACCCTGGAGGCGGAGGTTGCAGTGAGCCGAGATCCTGCCACTGCACTACAGTCTGGGCAACAGAGCAAGATTCCGTTTCAAAAAATAAACAAAGTCAAGCAAACAAACGAACAAAAAACAGAAATGAGATGAACTCACCATGGCCACTCAATAGTTGGCATTTAATGCTATATTTGCATATAAATATAAATGATCCCTTCTACCTCCACTCTACTCAGTTAATAGATAATCACATATGTAGAAGTGTCTTCTTGCCCCTTATGCAGGATTCATGCTTTCATTGAGATCTAAGAGATAAAAGATACAGGTAGTCTGGGGGCCTAATTTTGACCAACAGTACAGGACGGGAATTTATATTGACATTTACCATAGAATAATAGGAACTCCCAAATGCTCAGGATTACCCCTACTTCCTATAGTCC
The DNA here is from genome assembly GCF_008728515.1 of Papio anubis. Classification (NCBI taxonomy): domain Eukaryota; kingdom Metazoa; phylum Chordata; class Mammalia; order Primates; family Cercopithecidae; genus Papio; species Papio anubis. Next base: position 85,268,746 of record NC_044988.1, on the reverse strand, counting down.
AGCATTTTTCCTCCACACTCAACTGTTCAAATTCTCTTTTGAGAATTACTTGAAAGAGAACAGAGATAATTCAGCCACCTCTCATTTCTACCCTGCTTGTTTAGCTGAAATGAGACTCAATCTTAGACGCTAATTCCTACTCTCAGGAAGAACAGAATGAAATGCTCTGTTTGCCAACAGTGTCCGCAGTGATTAATCTGTACTCATGTTGTGGTTATGTCTGTAGAAAAGCATGAAGCCGTATTTGTATAATTGTTTACAAACTCATCCTACTCATTGATGGGTGTGTATTTACCCCACAAGCTGCACTCAGCTGAGGTTAATACTCTCCAGAGTAACAGAAGAAGAGCAGCAATCATTTTAGTAGAGCAATTGTGTTCCTTAAGGGGTATCAGAAAGACCTAATTCTTTCACTTGACTGCTCTCTTAGCAAAGATCATTGTTAAGGTGATTTGGTTGATGAAGAAAACAGACATTTATTGAATTCCTAAGGATTTAACAAATTCTTTTTGCATTCAACAACCACCAAGAAAAAAAGTAAAGCAGTTATCACGTCTTGTACTACAGAGGAAGCTGTAGCTCAAGAAGGTTAAATGTTTGGTCAATATGAAACAGCTACTATATGTTGAACCAAGACTTGAGTTCAGATCAAATTCTAACTGTTTTAGCGACATCCCAATGCCCATCTGTTGTGTGTGTGTGTGTGTGTGTGTGTGTGTGTGTGTTTTCTAAACCCATTCCTGCTTTTAAGGAAGGGAAGAGGGTCTGAAGGGATTATTATGTAGTCTCTGCCTAAGAGTTTGTTTATAAAATAAATATTCAATAAACATAGAATTGAAACTTTTTATAAAGGAAGTTCAAATTTTGGGGGGTACACACTTTTATTAAGTATTCAGTGTTTCTTCTATACATTTTCTACAATACACTAGCAGTTCCTCATGCTGTTTTGGGGAGTATTTGAGTTCTTTGGGATTGGAACACAAACAAACAAAACAAAACAAATACAAAAATATTTTTACTGTGTCTTAGATGCACCAAGCAGGGGAGAAGTTAGTCAGCTGGAACTCAGCTGTTGATGCTTTGGCTAACAGTCTAGAAATCTGCCAAAAATATTCTTCCTTTTCAGAAAATTCTTAGCTCAGATCATATAAAAGCCTGTAAGAAAAATCGAGAAATTTGTATAGTTCTCACTCTCAAGTCAAGCCTGGAAAATGGCTTGCCCCAGTGGCTGGAAGCCAGCGACTGTGATTATGTTGGAATCAGAGATGAAGAGAGAAAGACATCTGAACCCACATTTCTTTTATTAAACACACCAATTCCTCTGCCAGGATCATGGAGTTATTGGATTTGACCATAAGGAGGCATAATGAAATCCACACCACAAGAAAGACCATTATTGAATACCTTCTTTACCACATCCTGTAATACAAATATAACCAATATCACCTATAACCATATTAACCCCCCACAACATCCACACCAATAAGCATCTAAACAACAATAAAATAGTAAAACAGATAAATGAGGTTAATAAGAGTTGTTGTAAAGAAAACTAAATAGAGTGATGCCACAGTAACTTATGGTGGGGTAAAAGTTACTTTAGCTAGACTGGTCTTGGAGAAACCCTCTCCCTATATGTGATACATAAACTTGAATGATGAAAAGCAGCTATCCATGAAATATTCTGGGAAAAGAATATTCTACTACAGCCTTTGTATGTGCAAAAATCCTGAGTTGAATATTAGCATATGTGTGAAACAAAAGTAGGACCATTGTAATAAACGGAGAGAATGATAGTAGGTAGGTGCTGAGAGGAAGGATCATGAAAGGCTTGGTAGGTTATAGTTCTTACTTTGAATGTACTTTAGTTACACTGGGATATTGTTAGACAGATTTACACAAAGGAGTTATAGGACATAATTTATACTTTAAAAATGCATTGCTGAATGGAAAATGTGGTAAAGTATAGCAAGAGGGAAACAGGACAACAGTGTCTATGAGCAGTAGAAAGAAAACCATTTAGGGGACTTAGACTGTCATGGGTAGGGGGAGAGTGAGGCTGTTGACTAAATGAGAAGTGAAGGATTTACAGTTGTACTCCATGCAAGTAGAACATGTCAGAGGAGCCTCTGGATTTCTTGATGCCATTACTTTTTGTTACATGACATGAAACATTTGTGCCATGGCACAGCTGTGCCTTGAACCCAGGAACGAATCCACGTGAAAATTTAATGGTTACACACTAATGTGGCTGGCAGTGTCTGTGATCATACACATGGAAAACAGGAGAGTGAGAGTTGAAAAGAGTGAAGTAGGAGAAAATGTCAACAACTGCTTTTAGTATTGAAAGAGTTTTAGGATGAAGTATTGATGTGAAGTCCTTGGAGAGCCACAGAAAGATCAAAAGCAAGACAAGATGGAAAGATGGAGAAGGCGGCATTAAAAACGCAAAAATGGATGGCATGAGGATAGAAAGAGGGATTGAAGAAACAAAGAAGAACAAAGATGTATGTGATAGGGGGCATGGTAGAGACTTAAAGTCATAAACAGAAATTCCTTTCCAAATCTAGAATAACATACTTCAGAGGAACGCTAGACCTAAGAGTCTGGAACACTAATAATGAGAATCATTATTTTCCACATACCTTGCATATGAAAGACACTGTGTTAATTGCTTTATGAGCTGCATGGGGAAACTGAGACTTTGAGAGGTAATTCAACTTATCCAAAGCCTACAACCATTTATTTTCAAATTCAAGATTCCAATCCAGAGCCATGTAATCCCAAACCACTTATCTCACTGTAAATTAGTTTTATTTACTTTTGAACTGTTCATAAATAGCATCATATAGTGTGAATCTTTTTGATGCCTGGTGTATTTCTTCAACATTTTGAAATTCATTCATGTTTTTGCATACTCCTTTTCATTGTTATAAAATATTTCATGACTATAACACAGCTTGGTGTTTATGAACACATATTTCCAGGTTTAAAATTATTGTTATAGGCAATGCAGATAAGAACTCTCCTGCATATATCTTTTTTTTTCCTTTTTTTTTTTTTTTAAGACGCATTTTCACTCTGTTGCCCAGGCTGGAGTGCAATGACATGCCCTTGGCTTACTGCAACCTCCACCTCCCAGGTTCAAGCAATTATCGTGCCTCAGCCTCCTGAGTAGCTGGGATTACAGACATGCGCCACCACACCTGGGTAATTTTGTTGTATTTTTAGTAGACACACGGTTTCACCATGTTGGCCAAGCTGATCTCAAACTCCTGACCTCAAGTGATCCATCTGCCTCAGCCTCCCAAAGTGCATACATCTTTTAATACACATTTTCACTCATGTCTGTTGGTATATATTTAGCAGTGGAAGTGCTTCATCATAGGGTATACACATTTTCTGCTATTGGAGAAAATGCCAAAGAATGTTTCAAAGTAGTTGTACCAAATCCCTTCCTTCATAGGAATGGAAATGGGGAGGCTCTTGAGGGGGAGGAACTTGCCAAAGAAGAGGGAGGTGTGCCTGCCCTAGAACCCAGGCTGCCAGTTCTCCTAAGCCATGTGCCCCTCCCAGAACAATGGTCTACTCTCCTACCCTAAATCATTCACTTCATAGCATTCCCATTCATTTCTCTCATTGGTCTTCTATGTAAAATGCCTAAAACGTATTCATTCCTCCTCTCTGCATATCCAGGAGAAAATTTTTCTAAGTAGAATTAATTTTAAAATAACAAAACAAAACAGGGCAACCATTTGTGGAAAGGCTGTCTGATGGGAAAACCAGACAGCTACATTCATGGATCTTCAATGTACCTTTGAGTCAGCTGGGATTCCTTAGTGAGTTTTGTTGCAAAGCTGAGTCATTGGCTTTTGACCACATGTACAAACAAGTACCATTATATTTAAGAAAGAGCAGCAGCACTTTCCAAAAAATATATTTTCCCCTCACTCTCTTTTTCCTGGACATCATGATTTCTGAAATCACCTCAAAGTGAGAGAAGCCGCCAATTTCACCAATTGCCATAACAAGCTAAACTTTTGAAAAACACATTATGACACAATAAATATGCATATTTCAAAGCTTTACAAAAAGAATAGAGCACAGTGAACAATTTCACTTCATAGCGTTTCATTAATTATGAAGCAAACAGATATGTGAGATTCAAAGGGTGCATGTGTGTGTGTGTCCATTTTAGAGACCTACTAGGAGTTATTTACTATTAAAAAATCCATATAAAGCATGTTGGCTTCATGGACAGAGATCAGTTTTGTAGGATCCTCACCCCTTCTCAATGTCTGATGTTTTAATTTTTCTTTCTATTAATAAGTCCATGTGTTATTCAGCTTTGATTATAATCACTTAATAAAAACCTTGTCAAGTTGCTTCCCCTCTCTCTGCATCTCCAACAATCCATCCATCTCTTTTCTATCCAAGAAATTCTATAACTCTTAGTTGGGAAAACTTATCTAATGCCTATCACATTTATTCATTCATTCAACAAGCATTTGTTGAGTTCCTGCCATGTGCCAAAGCCCTAAACTCACCACTAGCACTATTATATTGGAATTACATTTTTTTGTGAGTTTCCTTCAAAAGAGAACATTGTTTAATAGAGACCCTACTCTCTGTGACTGCATAGTGAATGGTTTCTGAAATAATTCCCACATATGTCAACTACTAGGAGAACTGTATTAAGACAATTTTTTGAAGTAAATTAGAGACTCAGTGAGAAAAATGGCCACAATCGACTAATATGTCTACTAAAGGTGCATAAGTAGATGAAATATGTATTTGTGTTATTGTCTAATTGAGTTCTTATAAAGAAGAATGCAAACAACACAGCAGATGGGGAAAGAAAAGTCACAATTGGGCAGTTTAGCAAGCAAGGCTCAGACTGTATGTGTCTGCAAATACAGAACAATTCCCAGCATGTGAGGCTACTGAGTGGTTTTGGAAGGCTTTGGGACATGATCCCATCACTCTTCTAATTCCCAAGAAAAAGACAACACTTTGGCAAACACCCTGTTAAGCAGCACATTGCAAAATACAAATGTATTAGAGTTAAAAAAAGAAAACAAAAAGACGACACTTGAATGTCTGTCTGTCGGTGACACTTTGGACAAGTCACTCCTCACTTCCCTGCAATCTGTCTTCCCTTTTGTTAAAAGAGGGATAGAATCTTGATGAGCTCTAAGAATGCACAGAAAAACTTGCCTGCTTCTTTCACACATCTTGCTAAATAATTGGAATGAGTGCTTTGCTTAAGATACCAAGCAGAATTCCCTCTTTCTAAGAGATAATCTGAAGAAGTCCATGTGGGCCCCTTTTGGGTGGAGTGGCCAGGCCAGTTCAGCAGATGGACACAGACTGGAGTCAGGGGCTGGTGAATCATCTGTAGCACACGTTAGTCATTCAGGTGCATTTGCATTGAACTCTGTGGCTGGGAATAGGCCCCAGACTCCGTTTGTTTATTTCCATGGATGTCCCAGAGCTTGTTGTGAAATAAGAAATTTATAAATTGTTATGTTCTATTGCTGACAGCTTTCTCCCTTCTCTTGATGCTCAGCAGCCTCTTCGTCCCTTCCTCCACTCTAGAGGGAGGGAATTTGTTTGACTGAACAATGACCAGGTGTCCTGCCCTGAATTGGGAACTTAATATTGATTATCTTATTTTATCCTCATAAAAACCCTGTGAAATAGGTATGATGATCCTAGTATTTAGGTGTAAGAAGAGAGGCCAAGAAAGTGTAAAAAGATTGGCAAAATTCCACAGTTAGGAAGACTCAAACGGAGGACTTTCTTTTTCAAAGCCATGTTCTACATTATATGGCTTCTATCCTAGAAAAGAAGGTTCAGTAACACATTATTTCACTTGGCTCATTTAGCTCTTCATAACAACCTTCTGAAATTGGGAAACAACATGGAGATATATCTGAAGTCTGGAGAAATTGCAATAAAAGTTAATATTCACATTTCTTTTCATTCTGTCCCTTCTTGGGAAAGGAGGGCATATAAATTTATGTTTGTAACTTCGGGTCAAAAATTATAGTAGGGATTCAAAACATTTTGTGGAACTGAGCTAAATTAGTTTTGTTTTTAACAAGAACATTATTTTACAGTTTGTTTATATTGATTATTGTGGCAGATTCAAATTATGGTAATGGATAAAAGTGAGGATACGCTTAGATGGTAATTCAGGGAAAAATGAAAAAAGACCTACAAAGTAATAATACCATTATTGCAACAAAATTTTTGAAAAGAATCAGCAATCTTACTTTTCTAATTCTTTACAGGAATTGAGATTGTGAAAGAAAAATAAAATCTCAGAACCCCAAATTCACTATGCCAAAGGGAAAAGTTAAGCTTGGGAACTGATTCACTTGAAAAACGACAACAGTGACAACAACACAACTGACCTCCTTTAGTTCCCAAAGAGATAGCTGTAATTTCACATGCTTTTTTTTTTTTTTTTTTTTTTTTTGAGTTAGAGTCTCTCTGTGTCATCCAGGCTGGAGTGCAGTGGTGCAATCTCTGCTCACTGCAACCTCCGCCTCCTGGGTTCAAGTGATTCTCCTGCCTCAGCCTCCTGAGTAGCTGGGACTACAGGCACACACCTCCATGCCCAGCTAATTTTTCATATTTTTAGTAGAGACGGGGTTTCACCATATTGGCCAGGCAGGTTTCGAACTCCTGACCTTGTGATCCTTCCGCCTCGGCCTCCCAAAGTTCTGGGATTACAGGCATGAGCCACTGCACCCAGCCTGGCTTATTTTAGCTTACATAAAATATGAATTTCCTGAGTACCAGACGAATGAATGAATAATTGACCTTTTTCACCTCTTCCTCCCTTTTCACATATAAAATGTGGATTCAGTGAGACTAATCAAAGCCTCACGAAAATGTAACGACTTGCCTCATTGGCTACCCTTCCTCTTCTTTTTTCTTTCTTCTTTCCCCTCCTGCCCTCTTTTTCCCCTTTAAATACCAAAGTTCTCAAAACCTTCTTTGGAAAAAAGCACAGGCCACAGATTCTACTGAAACTTGTGTTTCTTTCTTTTTTTTTCCCAGGAGTGTCCTCAATCTTGGCAAAATAAACTTCTGACTTGATTGAGATCTGTCTCAGATTTTTTTTAGTTTAAATGATCTTAGGATAGTATGTGAGTTCTAAGTTCACTGGCAGCCTTAAGTAGTTCTAGAAACCATGGTCCTCAGTAACCTGAATCTTCTGAGAAATGATAGCTTTTCCAGGTCATTATCTGCAGTTTTTCTAAGATCAATTGATTAGTCCTTCTATCTATTGGTCTTGAATACATCTGTAACAGCACTGTCCAATCTTTTGGCTTCCTTGGGCCACACTGAAAGAATTGTCTTGGGCCATACATAAAATACACCAACACTAATGATAACTGATAGGCTAAGAAAAAAATCACTCAAAAAAACATCTCATAATGTCTTAAGAAAGTTCACAAATTTGTGCTGGGCCACATTCAAAGTCATGCTGGGCTGCATAAGGCCCACAGGCCGTGGTTTGGACAAGCTTGATCTATAAGGTTCTGTAGTGCTGCTCCGAATTTAAAAAAATAAATGAAAAGAAAAGGACAACTTGAGGACAGGCAGTACTAGAACAAGGTTATATGTATTTAGAACATGGAGAGTGAATTTGTGGCAAGAAACTGCTACTGAAGAGGCCCCTGAAGGGAAACAGATGTCTCCCTGTCCCTGGCTCACATGAGCTCAAAAGAAGTGCGCTCTGAGGGAAAACATCAGCAACATTTGCATTCTGAAAAAAATGTCTTTAAAAAATATCAGCTTCATAATAAGTCTTAATATCAAGTAGTGTTTGTCCTTCCTATTCATTTTTTTCAAAATTATTTTGTCTATTCTAGGCCGCATGCATTTCCATATAAATTATAGAAGTAGCACGTTAACTTCTACAGAAATCTCTTCTAGGCTTTTGATTGTATTTGCATTGAAGCTATAGGTCCATTTTGGAGGAATTAGCATTCTAGTAATACCGAGCTAAAAGAATTGAGAAGCACCTCCTGTATACGTTCAAAGTTCTCTCTCTGTGCAGTTAACTCCTCTCTATTAGTCTGTACTGAGAATTCTAGCCTCCTTGGTCTCCTAGGACTCATTACTGGCTCCTCAACTCAGGGAACATTTTCCGTTCAGACTGCATTCCTTTTCTTGCTGTTAGGCCTGGAAACTCTCTCCAGGTGATAAGCTGTGGCAATTACAGTGTTCACCTTGTTTCTTGTCTCTCAGGAATCACTGCCCTTCATTGCCTAATGTCTTGAAAACCATTGGTTCATATATTTTGTTTGTTGGTAGTTTCAGTGGAGTAAGAGGCTAAATATGATCCCTGTCACTCTTTTCTGAGAAATCAAAGTTATTTATTTTTAAATAAATTTTAATAAAGAAAGTAAAGGCATTTTATTGTTATATACGTATTTACAATTTCCGATTGTGTCCACTTCTTTGTGTAAGTGCTAAATTATTTCTGATTATCTTCTATTTGAAAGATTTTTTTAAAGCATTTCTTCTAGAGCTAGTTGACCAAAGACAAGCTCTTTCAGCTTTCATTTGGTCTGTAAAATTATTTTGCTTTAGCATTTTAATTATATTCATGCTGATATAATATTCCGATTGACTTTTTAATTTTGTTTTTGCCTTTATTCAATACTTTAATAATGTTTCTTTACTTTCTTCTGAGTTCTGTTTTTCCTGATGAGTATCCATTGCCTTTTATCCTCTGTGCATAATGTGTTGTTTTTGTTTGCCCGATCACAACATTTTTTATCATTGGTTTAACAAATTTTATTATGATGTGCCTTGTTGTAATTTTCCTCATGTTTCTCCTGTTTGTTATTTGTGCTCCTGGGATATGTGAGTTTATAATTTTCTTCGGATGTGGAGAATTTTTAGTCATTATTTCTTTAAATACTGTCTTGTTATTCTTTCTCTCTCTTCCCTCCTTTGGAGACTCCAATTGCACATATATGTGGTTGCTTCTAGTTGTCCCATAGCTCACAGATTTCTTGGTTACAGTGATGTCTGTCATGTTTCTGCATGCAAAATTTTAATTACTCCACTTGTAATTAGTAAGCATTATGTGTGGAGATAATTTGAAACTATTTAAATAGTATGCCTCTCATCATCTCTAATGGTAGTATACATTGATGCATACAATGATTAATACAATGGTGTTTTCCAAGTGGTAATTTTTATTTACATTATTCCTCTTACATTTATCAGTGTAATTCTATCTGACAGGCAGAATAATGGTCCTTCCAAAATGGCTACATCTTAAACCCCAGAACTTGTGTATATACTATGTTTCATGGCAAGGGGAAAATCAGATTGTAGATGAAATTATAATGGCTAATCATCCGACCTTAGGAAAAGGAGCTCAGTTTGGATTACCTAGATGGTCCTATGTAACCACAAGGATCTTTTAAGTGGTGGAGAGATGGAAGAGTTGTGTCAGATCAATACGGGAAAAATTCTACTGATCATCCTGGACACTGATGATGGAAGGAACCGCAATGCTAGGAATGCAGAAAGCCTCTTGAAACTGGAAATGGGAAGAAAATGTATTCTCCTTTATAGCTTTCTGTAAGAAATCTACTTCGGCTCACACTTGATTTTATCCCAATGAGACCCATTTCAAACTTCTGACTTCCAGAACTATAATTTTTTAATTTAAGAATTAATTTGCTTTCTTTAATAAATTTGTAGTACAACATTACTCCAAAAACATCACTTTTGTCCAAGATAGTTTCATTGTAATAGGAATGAGAAAAAAATTAAACTGATTTTTGGCCAGAGGGCCACTTTCTATGTGAAGTTTGCACATCCTTCCTATGTCTGAATGAGTTTTCTTCAGGTACTGGGGTTTCTCCTTACCTTCTAAAGATGTGCATGTCAGGTTAATTGATGTGTCTGAATTGTCTGAATGAGTGTGCATGCATGTGTGTGCATGTGTTTGCATGTATGTGTATGTGTGAGTGAGTGTGCTCTGCCATGGAATGGCATCCGGTCCAGTATTGGTTCCCACCTCGCTTCCTGGGTTGCCAGGATAGAGTCTAGCCGCTGGTGACCCTGAACTGGAATAATTGGGTAAATAATTATCTTACTTTTGTTTCAGTGTTTTATGTTAGCAATTTTTCAGTTTTTATTTTGAAGTTTGGTAATTATTTTTGTGATCAGCAATATATGCTAGGAAATGAACTCTTGTTATATCAATTAGCCTACGGTAAAATTGGCTTCCTGAACCAGTTGAAAAGTCAGAGTTTTCAAAAACCCATCCACTATGTAAAGTGAAGAGTCACTGTAATTTATTACAATAACAATAGGAAACTAACATATTGTACAGTAAGGAAGGGTATCTTTTTCTCTCCACTTATTTATTGATATTCATTCATTTATTCATTCATTTATTCCTTTGTTATATCAGCATAAGTTTATGGATATTTATTTTATTTTATGACTTATATAACTCAATGTTTTTATTTTCTATTTTTTTGCTTGACTCAACCCAGACTTAGCCATTCAACTTTCTTCATATTGACTCCTCTGTCCTTTCTCCATGTCTCCGTTATATGATGAGCACTTTCTCACCTGGCAGTGCTTACACTCCTAACCCAATGCTTCACTGACCTTCATGAATCATATTTCATATACTTAGTTGCTTCTCAGAATTACTAGTGAACTTGATATATAAAAAAAATGTGGTCTGCAAAAGGAAAAAATACTAAAAGCCATATGAATACTCACATCTTTAAAAGCCTGATTAAAGACGTTCGCAACCATTCACCACTAATGTTTGAAATCAACATAAAGGAAACCATATCAGTTCTCAAAATGCCCTTGTTCCACAATTGAAATTGACATCTTGTGCTGCAATCTTGTTTTTTCATGCCTTCATGTCAGCATTTATTTATGCCCTTGTTTTAACCTAGAAGGAAATGAGAACACAAGTTTCCAACAGGGATAAAAGCTCATTATAACCAAAACTTAACCTTCCAAAACTAATGAATCAGTGATTACTACCAATATAATCTAAAGTATTTTTGCTTCATTAATGTTTATCTTTAAAATGTTAAGTTAAATATGTATTTACAGTTCGTTAATAACTTAACATGCAGCAGAGGTATTTGAGGCCACTAAAAATTGAAAATAATTCTATACAATTCATCTTTATGATTATAGGTAATGAGAACATGAAATTTGATTTACATATTACTTCTCAAAAATATAGGTGCCATGCAGAATAAGACTTACTTACAAATGAGATAAAATACATACTGGTGCCCCATGGACAAATTATGGGGAATGTGTAACTTTTGTAGGCTGCCTCAATAGTCTTCATGCACTTGAGTAATAATTTTTTAGAGCATTGAATTGGGCTGTTATTTTAAAAATATTTCCCTAATAGAATAAGTAGCCTTCCAGACTTTTCAAAATTCCAGCTCAAAAATCTAACTCAGCAGTGTTTTCAGTATTTAAATAAAAAGTGACATCATTTACCTATAGAAGAATGCTCCAAGACACAACAACAGTAATTCCTTGGTTAAAAAAAGAAAGATAGAGAAAACTGATCTTTCAGTAAGACGAGAAAGAGGCCAAGCAAGGAAGGCAGTCTCACATAACCACTCTGTTAGTAAGGATAGCTCCTGAATGTAAATTCAGACTGGAGATGGCAAATTCAGTGTTTTTTAATTCATTACAGCTGGAGACAGAGGCAGAAAAATGTTGTGTATCTATGAGGAGATAGCACTTGAGGTGTATCTTAAAGGCTAGATATAGTTTAAGGATAGGCATTATTGAAGAAAGAGCAGAGGCAGAAGGTTGGCATTCCACACAGAAAGTCAATCTGAAATAAAAGCACAGAACCAGAAACTTTGGGCAATTAATTCAGTCTGATAACAGTAACATATGAAGAGGCATAATGGGAAACTGGAATCAACTTGGAGGTAGATTGTGATGAGACTTGAATGACATCCCTAGATGAAGGACATCATTATTTGCCTTCCAAGCATCCACTGAATCTCTCCACAATGGCTCATTTTGTTTGGCTAGAAATTCCTTTAATTCATGCTTCCACAGTTGGTCCAGATTCTCCTCAACTAACAGATTGCAGCAGTCCCACAAATCTTCCCACAGGGTTCAACTCAGAGATGGGTTTTAAACCAAAACCTAAGGCAGTCAACTCCTGATATCGCTATAGATTCAACGATTCGTTCAGAGGGTAGGTCCATACCTTAAGATGAAGCCATTGAAAAAAATCTCTTGACTCTTGTTTGTCTCTCTGCCTCTAGATCGTGTGGTGTGCAGATAGAATACCCATGACTGCTTTAAACATTTTTCCATTCATGAGAAAGACTGGCTAAACAGTAAAGCTGACATTTGGAGGGGAACTAAGAGAATAACAAAGAAATAGCTTACACCCTTGTATTAGTAAGTTTTCACACTGCTATAAAGAAATACCTGAGACTGGGTAATTTATCAAGGAAAGGGGTTTAATGGACTCACAGTTCCACATGGGTGGGAAGGCCTCGGGAAGCTCACAATCATGGCAGAAGGGGAAACAACACCCGTTACAGGGCAGCAGGAGAAAGAGAAAGAAAGTGAAGGGAGAAAGAGCCCCCTATAAAACCATCAGATCTCGCGAGAACTCACTCACTATCACGAGAACAGCATGAGGAAAATAGCCCACCAGGTTCTTCCTTCATCACAAGGGAACTATGAGGATTACAATTCAAAATGAAATCTGAGTGGGACCACAGATCCAAACCATATTAACCCTTATCAAATTGTGTCTATAGTGCAAATTACCTCTGGATTTCTCAGGGATATAAACCAATATATTCTCGTTACCTTTTAATTTATTGTGAGTTTGTTATTGTTCTTTGCAATCAAAAGTATACTGATAGATTTATTATTTAGGAAAGAGGGAACATTTGAAAGTTTTCAAATGTGGATATAAAATGATCAGTGTGGTGTTATTGAAAGATGCTTTTGATATCTCAGTGGAAGCTGGATTGGAGCAGGCCAGTTTGGAAATAGAGAAAAAGAAAAATGGGGATGATATTACACTCATTTAAGTGGAAGATGAATCCTAACTTTAGATATGGCAGTGTGGATATAGGAATGTGGATAAACTGAGAAACATGAACAGGGTCAAGCCGAAGACTATTTTTAGTGCTGACAACCAAGTGAGTAATAGTATTTGACTCATATTTTAGGCTCTGCTCATTCATCCCTCTCCCCATAAGGAGTAGAACACGCTAATGTGAATTTCCAAGTGAGTTATGTATGGGAAGTGATCTTTGACATGGTCCTGGCATGGAAGTAACAAACAGGACTCCATTACTTTAGATTATCAATTGCCCAGTTCCTGGAGCCCAGTCATGATGGAGCATCAGCTACGGAGTGAGAGGGCAAGAGAAAGAAAAGGACAGATGGAGGGGGAACAAGAGTAGAATGGGTAGAGAGGTGATCAAATGTTGGATGGCTTCCAGAAAAACGTTGATCGCAAATAACTTGACTGAGGTGTTACATAATAAAATTATATAACAATAATAATGATAATCATAATACTAATCAAGTTATTATCATAATAGACATTAATTCTTATTGAGCAGTTACCACATTTCAGCCACTGTGCAAACAATTTATATGCTCTACCTTGCTCAAGTCTTAGAAAGAAACTTGCTCAAGACCAAACAGCTATGAAGATTTGGAGCTGGTATGGAACACAGTATGCCTGACCACATGGATGTAGAAACATAATTTTTAAAAATGATACCATCCAGGTCCTCACCTCCTTAGCTGAATCTCTTACCAACTGACACTTCAACTCTAACCTGTAACAGTCTTCCTTTCTATTGCTAGCCTTTTCTCACACATTCTTCTTATTCAACTTGAATATCACTTCTCCTGAAATAACTTGCATGACTTTCTGGATCCAAAAAACACTCTCCCATGGTATACTGCCTCATGATAGTGTTAATTGCTAAGCTGCCCACTTTCCATGATAAACCAGAGACTATACAGTCAGAGACTTGACTGTTTTGCTCTCTGATTGGCACACAATGATTATTCATTAATTGTGTTGAATAAATGAATGAAGTCAGAAGGGGAGTGTGCTGGGAACAGAATGCTATTTGTAAGAAAAAATATGTGTGCCTATTTGTGTGTGTGGGGTGGGGGGGGCTTGTTTTCAAAAATAAGATTTAAACAACAGCAAGAATATGCTTAGGCTTTTCTTTCCCGGTGTCCCGGAACCTGCCTAGGTGAGGAGGACTTCGGCATTGGGTAGCAAGGCATGGTTCTGTATGTCTATGCTTCCCACACCTCCTTTTAAATGGTTAGATTTAGCATGAAGATTTCAACTTCAAATAGTCTCCAAAGACATTGTTGGTAACCAGGATAATACTTTTGGTGGCAAAAGGAAAAAAACGAAAGTAATTTAAGAAATGGTCAAAGAGAAAAGAGGCCAGACAATTCAATCTCCTTTCACAAGCACTCAAGCAATTAAAATAAAAACAATTACTCATATACATGGAGCAGGTCAGCACTTTTATTTTATTATTTTTTACAGAATAAGGGAAATGTATAACTCCTAAGAGGCAGCGATATAAATATTTCAGCTGATAGTATGTCCAGGACCAACAAGGTAAAATAAACTAGATTTAAACAATCAATTTGACGAAGAACTGCAAAAGATATTGTGAAATTCTGCAAAATTGCAAGTCCAGTTTCCCTAGAATATACTTCAGCCTACCAAAACCTTGACAATTATTCATGTTGGAGGACAAGTCAGAAATGCAGACAATGGGAAAATAAACACTCAATCATCTGATTTCAGAATGGCACAGGGTCCAAAAAATGCCTGTTTGTCTCTTCATCCCTGAAACCTGGAGCTGGTCTCCTGATCTCTATAACTTCTAATACATACATTTCCAGTAACAATAAATATGGGTTATTTGGGAAGAGGCTAGAAAGACTCACTAGTCACAATAAGCTTTTTGCCTTCTTCTTAGTAAGAAGAGGCTTTCTGAATTTTTGGACTTCATACTTAGTTTTCCTTCTGATTTTCTTTGAGGAGAAATTACTATGTGCAGCCAGGCACAGTAGCCCACACCTATAATCCCAGCACTTTGGGAGGCTGAGGCGAGTGGATAACTTGAGGCCAGGAGTTCGAGACCAGCCTGGCCAACATGGCGAAACCTTGTCTCTACTCAAAATACAAAAGTTAGCCTGGCCTGGTGGCACACACCTGTAATCCCAGCTACTCAGGAAGCTGCGGCAGGAGAATCACTTGAACCCAGGAGGCGAAGGTTGCTGTGAGCCAAGAGCATGCCACTGCACTTCAGCTTCGGTGATAGAGTGAGACTGTCTCAAAAAAAAAAAAAAAAAAAAAAGGAAAGAAATTATTGTGTAGTAGACCCATGGTCATGCAAAGGATTTTATTTTTAATAAAACATTGCATTATGACATTCTGAAGTTTTGTCTTTCTTTATCTTCTAGCCAACATTCAGATTATCAGTCTGAAATCACAGATCTGACTCTTATACCACTGCTCATTTCCTTTCTGTGACCACTGATTGTCTTCAGGATAATCTCCACACTCCTGAGCCTGGCACACAAAGTTCTCATGCTCTTTCCTTGCTTAAATCTTTAATCTCATTTCCCACTACTGCCTAATTTAAGTCCCACTCTTCACTCGTGCAGAAGTGTGTGGTGATTCTCAGCTGGCTGGATTGTGGCACACCTTCAGCACTGCTGTATGGAGTGATTTCCCACCTGCCACACCAGTTCTAACACCTCTCTTCTCAATCCATCCTAGTCTACCTAGTGAATTTCTATCTAACCTTTAATCTGAGCTCAATAATTAAATTACCTTCTTTGAGAAATCTTTTCTTATTCTCACAGGCAGATCTTGGAATTCTGCATATAGTTAACTTCAGGTTCTTGAGACCTCCACTGACCACTTAGGATGCTCTATCATTCCTTTTTACTTACAAATGAATTTCTTCAGCAAGGCTATGCCTCTTAGGGTAGACTGTGTATTATTTTTCTCTGAGTCCCACTGCTCAGGATCTTGCTTGATGCAAAATCAGTAATCAGAAAATAGTTGTTGGTTTCAGAGGCTGTAAGTTTTTGTTCAGTTTTCATTCATTCATTCATGCATTCATTCATTCAATAAATGTTCATTGAGTTTCCATCTTGGGCCAGCCTTCATACTAGGTACTGAGGATGTAATAGTGGGTAAAATAGATAATACCCCAGATCTTATGAAGTATACTGGCTGAAAGAGGAGTCAGAAATTATTCCCTGATCCCAATGGTCAACATACAGCTACAAATTAACACTAAATGAAAGACTGTTATTATGATACTGTGATTGATGGATTAGTGTAGGCTTCACCCATGGAGTGACCATTACACTTGGATATGAGCAATAATCTGATATTAAGGATTTAGAGGTGGGAAAATGGAGATTATTTCACATAGAAGAGCTGGAGTGTTTAGAAGTTCTGTAATGAGAAGAAGCATGGTTTATTTTAATGAACACAATGCACAGAGAAGAAATATTTAGGCCAGTAGTTCTCAACCAGGAGCAATTTTGATCCCCCAAGATACATTTGGCAATATGGAGATATTTTGATTGTTACACCTGGGGTATAGTGTGGGTATCTAGTGGATGGAGACCAGAAATGCTGCTAAATATCTTACTGATGCTCAGGAAAGCCCCCAACATATCAATAATGCCAATGTTGAGAGGCCTTAATCTAGTCAAATTTAGTATTAAATGAGGCTTTAATACATTTTAAGTGTCAAAATGAAGCTTTTATTTATTTTGGGGTTTGGTTTTTTTGTATGCATGTGAGTTTGATTTTATTTATTCGTTTCATTATAGAGTCAGAGGATACATGTACATGTATGTTACATGGGTATACTGCGTGATGCTGATAATGTAATAATCAGCATCTTATTACATTCTGATGTAACTATATATAATATAATGATAATTATATCGTTAGGATATTATTAGATAATAATTGCTGTATTATTAGGATATAATTCTAATAATCATGCTATCCAAGTACCGACCAGAGTAACCAGTGAGTAGTTTTTTAACAGTTATCTGTTTCCTTCCCTCTCCACTTTTGGAGTGGCCCATATCTATTGATACCATCTTTGTGACTACGTGTACCCAGTGTTTAGCTTCCACTTACAAATGAGAATATGTGGTATTTGGTTTTCTGTTTCTGCCTTAATTCACATAGGCTAATGGCCTCCAGCTGTATCCATGTTTCCATGTTGCTGCAAAGACTGTGATTTCATTCTTGTTTTTTTGGCTGCATAGTATTCCATGATGCATACGTACCACATTTTCTTTATGCAATCCACTGTTGATGGGCACCTAGGCTGATTCCATGTCTTTGCTATTGTGAATGGTGCTGCAATAAACATAAGGTGTCCCTTTTGGTGGAACAATTTATTTTCCTTTGAGTACATATCCAGTTCCAGTAATGGCATTGCTGGGTCAAATAGTAATGCTATTTCTAATTCTTTGAGCAATCTCCAAACTACTTTTCACAAGGGTGAAAAAGGTTTGCATTCCCACTAGAAGTGTATAAGCGTTCCCTTTTCTCTGAATCCTCACTAGCATTTGTTATTTTTTGATGTTTTAATAATGGTCATTCTTGCAGGAGTAAGGTGGTAACTCATTGTCATTTTTATTTGTATTTCTTTGATGATTAGTGATGTTGAGCAGAGTTTCATATGTTTGTTGGTCATTTATATGTCTTCTTTTGAGTAATATCTGTTCATGTACTTTGCCCACTTTTTAATTGAGATTTTTAAAATCCTATTCATTTGTTTAAGTTTCACGTAGATTCTGGATATTAATCTTGTCAGATGCATAGTTTGCAAATATTTTCTCCTATTCTGTAGGTTGTCTGATTCCTCTGTTGTTAGTTTCTTTTGCCATACAGGAGCTCTTTTGTTTAATTAGATCCCATTTATCTATTTTTTATTTAGTTGCATTTGCTTTTGGAGTCTTCGTCATAAATTATTTGCATAGGTCAATGTTTAGATGAGAATTTCCTAGGTTTTCTACTAGGATTTGTATATTTTGAGGTCTTACATTTAACCCTTTAACCCATCCTGAGTTAATTTTTATATCTGGTTATAGGTAGGGGTCCAGTTTCATTCTTCTGTATATGGTTAGCCAGTTTTCCCAACACCATTTGTTGAATAAAGTGTCTTTTCCCCACTGAATATTTTTGTCAATTTTGTCAAAGATCAGTTGGTTTTATAAGTGTGTGGCTTCCTTTCGGCATTTTCTGTTCATTCCATAGATCTATGCATCTATTTTTGTACTAGTATCTTGCTGCTTTAGTTACCATAGCATTGTAGTATAGTTTGAAATTAGGTAGCATGATTCTTCTGACTTTATTCTTTTTACTTAAGATTGCCCTGGCCATTTGGGCTTTTTTTGGTTCCATATAAGTTTTAGAATAGTTTGTTCTAATTCTGTGAAAAAAAAATGACATTAACAATTTGATAGTAATAGCATAGAATCTGTAAATTGCTTTGGGCAGTATGGACATTTTAACAATATTGATTATTTTGACCTATTTTAATTATTAAGGCCTTTTTTTTCTTTTGACCTAGGAAATTTCTCCAAATTCTGTTTCTTAATCATACTTGCTTCTTTATTACTGATAATGATATTACTGATAATGACTTCTCACTCCTGGTGTAGCAGGCTGCCTCTGGTTGTCCCTCTCAACTTCATGGTCCAGATGACCACTATTTTCTGGAGGACATGTCATCCAGGACTCAGGTTTCAGTTCCACTTCAGATTATGGGCTTTTCCCAGCTCCACATTTGGTTCTGGAAATTCCTGCAGAATTTAAGCACTCCCTTTGGCTTGGAAAACCAGACAAGAAGCTCACAAATTCTCAGTACAAAGCAGGTGCTCTAAAAATATCTGTAGGCCTACACTAATGTACCATTTACATTTGTTGCAAATACATACAAACCTACATTATGCTGTATTCCTACATGATCCTGAGCAACCAGAATATCAAGGGTCATGTGACAATTAAAGTTCACATTCTGGAGGTCCTTGAGCAATAGACTAAGTCACTCTGTGAATTTTGGAAAGAGTGATTTATTCCTAGATTGCTTCTCAATCAGATCTATAAAACAAAGTTATTTGTAGAAAATTTCAAAAGTCATGTGCTCAAGCTCAATGAGATATGGTGAATGGAATATTCATGGGTGGGACTTAGACTTTTGTAATAGGAGAAATATTTTTAGGTCATGCTGGTGGTCAGCCATGGCAGGAGACTACTAAACCAGAATATCATTAAGGAATTTGTGATGGACACCTAAACATAAAGTCTAAAAAATTTTAGAATTGACAAATGAATGAAGCAAACACTCTCTTTCTCTTTTGTTTTGTTTTTGGAATAAAGCTTGTATTAGTCCATTCTCACACTGCTATAAAGAAATACCTGAAACTGGATAATTTATAAAGAAAGGAGGTTTAATTGGCTCATGATTCTTCAGGCTGTACAGGTAGGTAAGCTTAGGAGGCCTCAGGAAACTTACAATCATGGCAGAAGTTGAAGAGGAAGGAGGCATGTCTTACATGGCAGAAGCAGGAGAAAGAGTGAAGGGGGAGGTACTACACACTTTTAAATAACCAGATTTTGTGAGAACTCTGTTATGAGACAGCACTAAGGAGACGATGCTAACCATTAGAAACCACCCTCATGATCCAATGACCTTTCACCAGACCACACCTGCAGCAGTGGGGATTATAATTCAACATGAGATTTGGGTGATGACACAGAGACAAACCATATCATTCCACCTCTGGACCCTCCCAAATCTCATGTCCTTCTCACATTTCAAAACTAATCATGCCTTCCCAATAGTCCCCCAGATTTTTAACTCATTCCAGCATTAATTCAAAAGTCCAAGTCCAATGTCTCATCTGAGACAAGGCATACCTCTACTGCCTATGAGCCTGTAAAATCAAAAACAAGTTAGTTGCATCCAAGATACAATGCAGATACAGATATCACATAAATTATCCTGTTCCAAGAGGGTGAACTTGGCCAAAACAAAGGGGCTACAGGTCCCACACAAGTCTGAAACCCAGCAGGGCAATCATTAAACTTCAAAGGTCCAAAATAATGTCAGTTGGCCCCATGTTTCACATCCAAGCCACAGTGATGCAAGGAGTGGGCTTCCAAGGCCTTGAGCAGCTTTGCCTCTGTGGCTCTGCAGGGTACACCTCCTGTGGCTCCTTTCACAAGCTGGTATGGAGTGCCTCTGGCTTTTCCAGGTGCACAATGCAAGCTTTCACTGGATCTACCATTCTAGGGTCTGGAAGAGGGTGACCCTCTTCTCACAGCTTCATTAGGCAATGCCCCAGTGGGGACTCTGTGTGTGGGGCTTCAATCCCACATTTCCCCTCTGCACTGCCTTACTAGAGGCTCTCCATGAGGGCTCCACTCCTGCAGCAGACTTCTGCCTGGACATCCAGGCATTTCTGTACTTTTTCTGAAATCTAGGCAGAAGCTCCCAATCCTCAACTCTTGCTCTCTGTACACCCACAGGCTTAACAACACATGGGAGCTGCCAAGGCTTATAATCCATCTGGAGTAGCAGCCTGAGATGTATCTGGGGCCCTTTTAGCCAAAGTTGAAACTGGAGTGGCTGAGACACAGGGAGCAGTGTCCCAAGGTTGCACAGGGCAGTGAGGCCCTGGGCCTGGCCCATGAAACCATTTTCCCCTCCTGCGTCTCCAGCCATGTGATGGAAGGAACTGCCAGGAAGGTTGAGGCATTTTCCTCACTGTCTTGGCTGTTAACATTTGGCTCCTTTTTACTTATGCAGATTTCTGTAGGCTGCTTCTATTCCTCCCCAGAAAATGGAATTTTCTTTTCTACCACATGACCAGGCTGCAAATTTTTCTTTTTTCTTTATATTCTTTCTTTCTTTCCTTTCTTTTTTTTTTTTTTTTTTTTTTTTGATGGAGTCTCACTCTTGTCACCAAGGCTGGAGTGTGCAATTGTGTGATCTCGGCTCACTGCAACCTCCACCTCCCAAGTTCAAGTGATTCTCCTGCCTCAGCCTCCCAAGTAGCTGGGATTACAGGCACACGCCACTAGGCCTAGCTAATTTTTGTATTTTTCGTAGAGATGGGGTTTCACCATGTTGGCCAGTCTGGTCTCAAACTCCTGAGCCCAGGTGATCTGCCTGCCTTAGCCTCCCAAAATGCTAGAATTACAGGTGTGAGCCACCACACCTGGCCTGACTACAAACTTTTCAAGCTTTTACACACTGCTTGCCTTTTAAATAGAAGATCCAGTTTCAGATAATCTCTTTGCTCAAGCATATGTTCACATGCTTTTAGAGGCGGCCAGGCTACTTCTTGAATACTTTGCTGCTTAGAAATTTATTCTGCCAGATACTTGAAATCATCACTCTCAAGTTCAGTTTCACAGATACCTAGAACAGGGATACAATGCTTTCAGTCTCTTTGCTAAAGCATAGCAAGAGTGGCCTTTACTCCATTTCCCAATAAGTTTCTCATTTCCAACTAAGACCACCTCATCCTGGATTTCATTGGCCATATCACTATCAGTATTTTGGTCAAAGCCATTCAACAAGTCTCTAGGAAGTTCCAGACTTTCTCTCATCTTCTTGTCTTCTTCTGAGCCCTCTAAACTGTTATAACCTCTGCCTGTTACCCAGTTCCAAAGTTGCTTCCACATTTTTAGATATTTTTATAGCAATGCCCCACTTATCCATTCTCACATGGCTATAGAAATACCTGAAACCGGGTAATTTATAAAGAAAGGAGGTTTAATTGGCTCATGGTTCTGCAGGCTGTACAGGAGGCTGGGGAGGCCTCAGCAAACTTGCAATCATGGCAGAAGGTGAAGAGAAAGGAAGGGCAGCTTACATGGCAGGGAGAAGAAAGTGAAGGGGGAGTTGCTACATACTTTTAAACAACCAGATA
This sequence comes from Papio anubis, assembly GCF_008728515.1. NCBI lineage: Eukaryota > Metazoa > Chordata > Mammalia > Primates > Cercopithecidae > Papio > Papio anubis. The sequence continues at coordinate 85,246,684 of NC_044988.1, read as the reverse complement.
TCATGAGAACTCTGTCATGAGACAGCACTACGGGGATGGTGCTAAACCATTAGAAACCACCACCATCATCCAGTGACCTTCCACTAGGCCCTACCTCCAATATTGGGGATTACAATTCAACATGAGATTTGGGTGAGAACACAGAGCCAAACAATATCAAATCTTGAACTGGGCTGTTTGTCAGAATTCCTATTTCACTCAAATGTTAGATATTTTTTGTATATATGTGACCCTTTAGAGATGGTAACTGTTCTAAAATTTCACACTGAGACCAGACCTTCCAGAGAATGAAGAAGTGAGACTCTTCAAGAAACTGTGGTGTTAATGTGCCAATTATCTGCATACAGCTTAAGTTACTAGCTTAAAATTCTATTTTTAATTGATTATCATTTTTATTTGCCTCTCAGTCACCTAACTGTGGTACTATTTTCTATAAGTTTCTCAGACTGACAAAAAAATTTATGTAATAAAAAATGCTAAAAAAAGTAAAATTATATAGCTAAGAATATAGGCCAAATGCAGTTGAAAAACTACTGAACTCAAATTCCTTTCAAATTCTGGATCCGGTGATTATTTGCTAAGTGTTTCGTGGAAAATCATATTACCTCTGTGCGCTTTAAATTTTCCATAGGTAAAAGAGGTGTGATAACTTTTAAGTTCTTAACTAATGGGTGAGAACCAAGGTATCCATCAATGTCATAAATGTTTTACATGATTTTATGAATGTTGATGGGTACCCTTGTCTCACATCGATACCATATCCAGATAAGGTCTGCAGAAAAAGCTCAGTAAAAATAGTGTCTCAATGGAGACAATAACCAATAAGTAAATAAGTTAGATTCAGCAGATGAGTTATATGATCTCTTTGTCTATTTTATAGTTATATTAATCTGTCTGGCTGTTAATTTAAAAAATAAAGTACTTTGGATTTGATACACATTGTAGGTGTATAGTGCACAATGATGGAAGCATATGGAAACAACACAACATAATTTTTCTGAGACATTAAAGTGTACAATTCAAACCAAAAGTCATCTCTGGTGCTTCAAATATTCTACATTTTTGTGCCTATCAGTTTGTCTCACACAACTATACTTTCATTAAGTTTCTATTGCGTTTGCCAGAGTGGTGATAACAGCCAAGATGTCAACTCAGCAATGGAGTGAAGAATGGATCAAAATAAAAATCTTCCTTTTCTTCAATAATCCCACATTAAACTTGAGACCATCCCACTTCTTGGGGTAGCCTTAAAGATAGAGGGGATTACACATTGTTGCCTACTTCTAGAATGAGGGAATTTGGGGAATAGGTGAAGACTTGCTCAAAGTCACAGAGAATATCAACATTGAAGTGATTAGTTTCTGACCCCAAACCACCAGATCAATAGGATTCTCCACATTTTCCTTATAGCTTGTAATGTCTCTCAGAAAGGACACAGGTAGCATCCTTTTAGGAGGATTCCCTGTGTCTTAGGCAGGAGAAGTAAGTAGTTCCTGAAAACACCCCAACCTAACTTTTAATTCTGATCAGACTCTCTTGGAAAGTCTAGCTCTGTCTTCCTAGAAGTATGCATTTACACAAGATATTTAACCTCTCTGACGTTCAATTTTTCTTTTTGATAAATAGAGGATAATGGTAGCTATCTCATATGGTGTTGAAAGGTTCATTTAGGGCAAAGCATAAGTCTTTTCATAGACATATCTTCAATACCAGGTGTGTCACCTTGTACGTAGCAAGCATTGAATATGTGCCCCTTTCTGACTCATTTTCTCATCCTCACTAATTGGTTGCCTTTAGAGGCTAATATCATCTTCAGCATGCCATAGGGTATCAACTGAGAGAATATACACTCATGCAGTTTTAAAATTCCAGCCCTGAATTGCTTTTTCCTCCTGATTATCTCAATTGTGTTCCTCCCCTAGAGAATCCCTCATCCCCATAGCCATTACCACTCCCCTCCCTCATGCTGTCTTAGTACTTCCAGCTGTTTTTCCTCATTTCCTATTTGGCTTTCACATTCTCTATTGGACCTGAAGGAGTCTCCAATTCACTGGTCACAGAATTTCGCAGATCATTAGCTCCAGTCTGTGAAGGGTTTCCCACCTAATCTGATTTTTCAGAACCTTCAGTTACCTTACCTGGGATGGGCCCCAAGTGTCTCCCACTAGACTCAGCCAGAAAGCTGGTGAAGCAGAGGGAAAACACTTGGATTTCTTGGCTCTTCCAGGACTGACCACAGTGATCAGTCAACAAAACCACTTTCTAGCCACATGGTTAGAAATACAGAGTCAATTTCTTCCTAGGTATTAATAGAGTTGATCAATATTAAATCCATCATACCATCTGCATATTTATTTTTAATCATGAAACTCATAATGGACCAGTGATAGTGAGCAAAAGATCCTCTGTGTCTTTCCAAGAAAGAGAAAAATATCACCATGCTCCAAAACACCAGAATATGTTTATTTTTTTCTTGGTTGGACCTGACCGTCTTTCTCTTTCTCTATATTAATTCATTCATTTTATTTTTTAGTTTGTTTCATTTATTTTCTCCTTTTAAAAATTGAGAGAAAGGGAGACAGCTGGTTATACAGAACACTTTACCAGACACTGGGCATTAAAAAAATAAGATGCAGTTCTTATCTCCAAGGAAGACACAGTTAGTGAGTAAAGACAGACATGCACACAAATAAATATCAGCACAATGTACTAAGTACAATGCTAGAGGTGTTTATGCCATAAGATGGCATTAAAAAGTGGGTGACTATTTCTTATGATGGATTATAAAGAGGAGATTCTAAGTTTAGTAATTTGACCTTTTTTTTTGAAAACTCTACAGTCAAATAATGGAAGAAATGATGTTAAAAGGGTCATCTGAGACATCATCATAAAGTAGGGCACAGTATAGAGTTTAGACTTGATCATCTAGATGATATACATCTATTGATAAAAATCAAACAGGAAAGAAGTCATTTAGAATGCTCACTTTGACAAAAGTGATGGACACAGATTGGGGGAAAAGATATAGGAGGCAAATATTAAAGAGATGGGGTGACTGCAACAGTTTAGTTCAGGAACAATGGGTCTCTGAACAGGTGCATGGCAGTAGGAATAAAGAGAAGATTATGTGTTTTAAAGGCATGTAGGAGGTGTAATTAATAGGCTACATTGACTAATATATATCATAGTTGAGGCAAGAAAAAATTGACTATGAATCCTGTATTTCTGAAATAAATATGGTTCTTAAATATAAGCATGGCTCTGACAATGCTTTTTTAATCCTTTGACAATATTCACCAACAAGCAACATAGTCTTTTGAGCTGTAACCATATACCTTGTCCTTCACTTCTAAGTATTCTACTTCGGTCATAAGTGATTTCTGTCCATCCCCCACTACACACACACACACACACACACACACACACACATACACACACGCAAATCCTTCTGTCCAGGTACCTCCATGTATAAATCACCTCTTTGCTGCCCCATTGCTCTCATAATTAAGCCCAGACTTCTTAACATGGATTAAAATGCTTGATGTGATCTCTGCCTGCCTTCCCAGCCTATTTATCCAGTGTTGCCCTGCATTTTCCTTTCCATTATAATCCAACCATAGTGAACTTCCCTTTGTTAGACCTCTGTGTCTTTGCAAATATGTTTCTTTTGCTGGGGGACACACATGCGTGTGTGCACGTGCACACACACACATACACACAATTGCCTAGCAAACCCCTATTATGTTCAAAGCACAGTTGAAATATCATATCATTTGTGTATCCTCCCCATTATCCCTAACCCCTTGAATGCAGAGTTATGCCATATCTTCTCTCCTTAGACTTTTCGCGCCTTCTCAATGGCAACACTTGCCACATTTAGTACTACTAACAAACCGTTAAGAAGCCAAACACTATGCCAGGGGCTGAGGATACATTAATAAGTAGCACCATCTAACTTGCTATTACTTTAGAACTTACTCCCTAGAAATAAAGATAAATATTAAACAATGACCAGTCATACTGGTTATTGAAAAAAGTACTTTGTACTTTGAGAGTACAGTCCTTGATTTTAACTAAGCCAGGAGTCACTTGTGCTGAATCGTACTGTAACATAATTACAATCATGGAGTAAGGAGAGTGGGAAAAATTCAGCTTATGGCATAGACCAATTAGAATATTAGAAAGTAATAGAATTTGGTACTATGCATATATCAAGGTCTTGATTAAGACCCATTTGTCTGAGATAGTGGCAGAACCTCTGGGAACCTGGAAGCTGGGTTGAAGTTTCTGAGATGATTGAAGTGTGACCCTAAGAAAAATAAAATCAGGTCTGGTGCGGTGGCTTACACCTGTAATCCCAGCATTTTGGGAGGCCGAGGCTGGTGGATCACCTGAGGTCAGGAGTTTGAGACCATCCTGGTCAACATAGTGAAACCCCGTCTCTACTACAAATACAAAAATTAACTGGGCATGGTGGTGGGTGCCTGTAATCCCAGCTACTCAGGAGGCTGAGGCAGGAGAATGACTTGAACCCAGGAGGCAGAGGCTGCAGTAAGCCAAGATCACTGCAGCCTGAGTGATGAGAGCAAAACTCTGTCTCAAAATAAAATAAAACAAAATAAAATAAAGTAAATAGAGGGCTTTGAGAAGAATTCGTGGTCCATCACCAATCTCTGCCTTAGATTGCAGCACAGGCTAGGCTCTAGCACAAGAAGTTTCCAAGAAGATTTTCTGTATGTGTATTTTAAATGAATGGGTAAATGGATAAATGAGCAAGTAAATGAGTAAACAAATACATGAATTAGAGAATCAAAGAACGAGACAACAATGAAAGATGATATAAGTAAGTGAATGCATAAATGAATGACCAAGTGAGTGAGACTCGTGAATGAGTTAATGATTGACTCAATAAAATGTGAATGAATTTGTACACAATGCGTGAAGGAATACATATTGTCATGGAAACAGAAGTGAATATGAATAAGTGATTGACCAAATGAATATTACAAGACTTTTTAAAATCTATTTTTTAGAAGAAAAAATATATAAGCAGGTCCTGCATGTTGTAGTAATTAGAGTTTAGAGGAGGTGAGGAGGTGAGACATTTTAGCCTTTATCAATGTCATAAATTCTCAATTTATTCCTATGCAGGAAGAGTTTAGTTCTGTGATTATCTGAAATTTGACTGTCCTATAGTTTCTGAGACTGGGAATTTTGTGCTTCAGTGAGATGGCCTCAACTTATCCCAAACACTCTTCCCCTACATAGCCCTGAAGAAATGAGAAAAAACAAGAAAGATGGCAGGGACTGTGGAATGAGTGTCACCAGGAGAACCCAATGGGCTACTTTTATCAAATATTAGATTCTCAGATATTAACTTCAATCTACCAAGGTCTTGTCCTTTATTCTTTATTCCATGAAACCCGTTTCATCAATGTGAAGAGCTACCTTTTATAAAAATGAGTGCATATTCTGTTTTCTGTTTTCTCAAATTCTTCTGAAATTGATAATATAAACCAAGTGCCTTGGCATTAACTTGGTTGAAAAACAGAACAGCCAAGGGACTGCATTATTCTCATGTAAGGCAGTAATTCTCAAACATGTGGTCCTCAGGTCATCACTTCATTGTCTCTTGGGATATGTGATAAAAATGCCCCTACCTCTCCCTTATTTAGTCAGTACATTTGGGAATATAATCTAGTGTTCTACATTTGAAAACCACGGTTGTAGGCAGATCTCTTTGGCTGGCTCAGTTTTAACTGGAAGATTTATATTATTTAATAGTTTTAAGAACTGGTCCTCAGCAAAGAGAGCTTGGAAGCTCAACTGTAGAGGAAATTTTCAGTGGGAGGTATGTTGACCAATATTTTATCTTCTTTGAACAGTTCTGGAATAGATAAGGTCCTCTCTCTAGGTGTCTATTGATAATTCACATTTTTATTGCCTCATCTATCCGTGCTCTAGTCTGGGAATTTTACTCCCCTGTTTTTTGTAGTTTTTGTTGTTTGCTTGTTTATTTGTTTTAGGACTTTAAACATATTTACTCTAATATCCTCTTTCTAATGCTTTAGTGATTATACCAAAATATTACACATAATTAACAAGGTCCTCGGTTAATTAAAATATTTATCCCCATGCTGAACAATACATGAATTTCAAAATTATTTTACACTTCTCACTCCTTCCCAATACATGTGCTGTTGTTGTCTAATATTTAAGTTGCATCTTGGATTGTTTTTATTTTTTAACCTCAAATTAGACACTGTTATTGTTTGGTCAGAGAGTTAGTATTTGTTTGTTTACTGTTTCCTCTCATCATAGACGTTACTTCTGGGGTTATTCTTTATCCATAAACACATCCTTCAAAAATTTCTTTTATGAGAATTTATTCATGATTCATTCAGTTCTTATTTGTCTAAAAATGTCTTTAATCCAGACTCAGTCTTTAAAGGTGGTTTTCCTGGCTGTATAAGCCTACTAAATTTTTAAGCACTTTGAAAATATTTTTCTCATCATTTTCAGTTACTCAAGCTCTAGTTAATTTCTATTTATTCTGTCATTGTAATTTAGGTGCCGTCATCCACACGTTTCTTACTTTTTGAAAAATTTTTTTTAAATGTTGATTGAAGCAGCCCACCACATTGGATATGCTCGGGATTTAGAGAGTAAGAGACTGGGTTTTGATCTCCGCACTCCCATTCATCAATGGGTGGCTTTTGCATGATGATATAGTCTCTGTGATGCTGTTTCCTCTCTCTGCAAACTGAAGTTCTTACTATCTCTTTGAAAGAATGTGAGAGTTAAATTAGGTGAGTTAGCTAGGTAAAATGAGGTTTCTTGGTAGTTCCTCAACAAATTAATATTAATAGAGAACTTTGCATATTGCATTGTAATTATTTCATAATGTCTCTGCAAGGATGAGTTCAAGCAAGGTGTTCAATAAGCACTCAATAATTTAATATCCAAGACATCCATAGCTAGTTAAAAAATATGAAACAATTTTAACTGTGAAGTGGCTGTACATTCCAGATACACTAACGTCAAGCAAGAGGCTGGGCAAGAATTTACTCTATATAATGTTCAAGCAGTGTAAAATCCGGTCTTTATGAATAAGGACATCTGTCAGCCATTGGCTAACCTTTGGCATGGAAAATTACCCAGGGGTCCTCTCAAAAACACTGCATGAATATATTAGGCTGTATTATAAATATTAGCTAAAATAATCAAGCTGCTATTTTTCAAAGTCCTGTTTTACGCTTTCATAAATTACAACATGCCTTTATTGTCTTTAAATTTAGTAAGGTAATACCCCTTGGCTTTGGATGATAATGATGCAATGGTAGTGATAATACTATAATTATAGCTTAAGTTTCTACAATTTCTTACCCCTTAAAGAATTTCTAAACCTTGGCTTGCTATCATGTACAGATATTTTGCTCACTATCTACTTCAAATAACTGTAAAGGTAGAAACCAGCTGCTAAAAACCATGCTTTAGTGGGGTCCAAAAACAGAACAGTCAACTTGACCCAAATGGAACTAGAAGCCAGAATTTTGCAGTCAATATTTATTACTTTTGCACTCCCAGCCACATGCTTCAGGTTTTAGGAAGATAATTCTCTGTTTGTAAAATATAGAAACATGTGTATTTAAAGGTTGGAAAGGACACTTAATAACAACGCCGTTCCATTTCTTCATCTTACTAATGGGGAAACTGAGAACCAGAGAAGAAAAGGGACTTTTGAAAGCTTTATAACATTAGCAGCAAAGCTGAGAAATGGAATTTAGGTTGACCTATTGTCTTCCCGTCTATGGTTCTAGATAACTCTGGATCTTTACAGTGAGCACCACTCTTACTGACTCTGAAGGTTGGTGCAAGTAATTAGCAATGTTATTTATTCAGGTTACATTGATTGACACTTGCAATACACATTAGAAACAATATGCATAATGGGAATCAGAGATTAACTGAACACAGGCTGTGCCCTGGAAGATTGGAATAAAAATTGCTAAAATGTACTGTTTCCTCTATTGCTGAACAGCAATCCAAGTGCTTTACATACACACATATACTCCTGTGTGTATATATATATAGTTAATACATATAAATATAATATTTATAAAATAATATGTACATATATATGATATACGTGTGTATAGTTATACATCAATTTAATGTTTACATATATATGTATATTCATTTAATATTTACAACTGCTATGAAAAGGCCATGCACATGTTAAGTGCGTATTGCATATTTTCAGAATTAAATAAAAATCTACCATTCTAATCAAACTTTTATTTCACAGTTGTAGACTCACATATACTAGTAAGAAATAATACAGAGAGATCCTGTGTACCCTTTACCTAGTTTCCCTCAATGATAATATCTTGCAATATCACAAAGAGGAAATCGACACTAATGCAATCCACCTACATGTTCAAATTTTCCAAGTTTTAAATGTACTCATTTGTATGTGTGCATGTATTTATTTCTATGTGATTTTATCACATGTGTAATGTGTGTATCCACCACTACCAAGAAACAGAACTGTTTCATATGACGACAAGGATCCCTTATATTGTCCTTTTAAAATTTTTATTTCTCTGTATTGTCCTTTAAAAATGCATCCCCATTTCTTTCTCTACCACCATCCTCGTCCCTAATTACTTGTAACCACTAACCTGTTCTTCATGTGTTAAATTTTGTCATTTTGAGAATGTTATGGAAATTGAATCATACAGTACATAGCCTTCTGAGGTTAGCTCTTTTTACTTTGAGATTCATTCAAGCCGTATCAGTAGTGTATTTCTTTTTATTACTGAGTAATATTCCACAGTATGGATGTACCATAATATGTTTAGCCCCCTTTTAGGTGCCCTCTCAAAGACACCTGAGTTGTTTTTAGTTTTCAGCTACTGCAAATAAAACTGTTATGAACATTCATATACAACTTATCATGAGAACATAAGTTTTCATTCTTAGAGATAAATGTCCAAAGTGCAATTGCTGAGTCATATGTCAATCACATGTTTAGTTTAATAAGAAAATTCTAAACTGTTTTCCACAGTGGTTATGCCGCATCCTATTTTACCAGCAATGTGTGAGTAATCAATTTCTTTATATCCTCACCAGCATTTGATGTTTATAATCTTTGATAGTGTAACTGAGGCACAAGATGGTCAAGTAACTCCTATCAGTCACTCAATGAACAATGATTGAACACCTAGAATATGCCAAGTACCATTCTATGTGGTAAAAATACAGCAGTAAATTTTAAAAAAAAATCTGGCCTGTGAAACATATTCTAGTGAGGAAGATAGGTAATTTATACAAGAATTTTATAAATTCTTTTTACAGTGTAGTAAAAACTATACTATTTTACATAGTGATGAGTTCTAAAGAAAATAATTGAGTAGGAAATGTGGAAGTGGGAAATATTTAAATTTTAGAAAGGGTTGCCCGTGAAGGTGACATTTTAGTAAAGACCAGAGAAGGTAAGGTCAACCTTATAAACATTGGAAGGAAGCATGCTGGAGGCAAAGAAACAGCTCAAATCCTAGAGCCCACCTCAGTGAGTCTGAGAGCTCTGAAGGAGTGCCAGGAGGCTGGAGTGAGCTGATCTGGGATAGGAAGGTGAGAGGTAGACAGGTCACGTATGGCCATGTGGGTCTGGTGAATGATTTGGGGTTTAACTTAGAGTGAGATTGACAGCCACCGGCAGGTCTTAAGGAAAACAGTGAATCTGTATAACTGCATTTTTAAGGTATCATTTTTGCTATCCTTACACAAGTTTCCATTACTAATAAGCAAAAGAGTCTGGAAAATCTCAGACTCTAGTAGAGAAGCAGCAAATAGTCTTGAATAACAATCCCAGGTGGTAAGTGACGTTGCTGAGATGTTATGAAGAAACCAAAGGACAGAGGAACAAGAGAGTATGCCTGCCTGGGAGGAGAGGAGAGGATGATTTCCTTTGCTTCTCTCCCATCTGCCTGCCTGTCACCTTTCAGGTGGGCACCAAAACCAGACAGGGGTCACCCCTCCTCCTCTCTCTGCCTCCTTCCATTTCTCTCTGCATCCCACTTCTCTCTGCCTCCTGTCTCTCTCCTCTTCCCTTTCTTTCCTCTAGGTCTTTTTTTTTTTTTTGAGATTGAGTCTTGCTCTGTTGCCCAGGCTGGAGTGCAGTGGCACAATCTCAGCTCCCTGCAACCTCTGCCTCCTGGGTTCAGGTGTTTCTCCTGCTTCAGCTTCCCAAGTAGCTGGGATTACAGACATGCACCACCACACCCAACTAATTTGTGTGTGTGTGTGTATTTTTAGTAAAGATGGGGTTTCACCATGTTGGCCAGGCTGGTCTCAAACTCCCAACCTTATGTGACTGGCCGCCTCAGCTTCTCAAAATGCTGGGATTACAGGCATGAGCCACCATGCCCAACCTTCTTTAAGGAAATAGGGCTCAGAGAAATTTGTAAAGCTAAACTCTAAAAGAGTCTCTCTCTTGCTTTTCTCTCTTTGATAACTTTATTAAAATGTTAACATGTATGAACCACTGGCTTCCCTCACTGGCAACTACAGGCTCAGATATCACCTCTTTAAGATCTGCTTTTCTTTATCAGCGTGAACTGTGATGACCCATTTGCAACCCATTCCAAGATTATTGTACTGTGAGATGGATCACTCATAATGCCCATCTCACCTACCTCATTAGGGTGTACCTAAGATCAAAGGAGATGGCACGTATGAAAATATTAATAGAGTGTTGCATACAAAATTATAGTTTATCACTTTTTTATTGACAAGCAAAATTGTACATATTTATGGTGTATAAAATAATATTTCGAGACATATAACTTATATATACACACACATATTTTGGAATGGCTGAATGAAGCTATTTAACATATGCTTTGTTTCACATACTTATCTTTATTTTTTGTAGTGAGAACACTTAAAATCTACCCTTTTAGCAATTTTCAAGTATACAGTACATCGTTATTAATTATATTGCATTTTTCAATGATTTTAAGCTTACAGAAAAGTTGTAAGAACAATATGAAGAACTTCTGCATTTGTCTTGTATGGTGTCTTAGTTTGCTAGGGCTACTGCAACAAAATACCAAAAACTAGATAACTTAAACAATGGAAATTCACTGTCTCACAGTTCTAGAGAGATGGAAATCTAGTCCAAAGTTTGAAATCAAGGCATGGACCAGCTTGATTCCTTCTGAGGACTATGAGGGAAGGACCTATTTCAGGCCTCTATTCTTGGCTTGGAAATGGCCATCTTCTCTCTGTGTCTCTTCCCATCATCTTTTCTCTGTTCATGTCTCTGTGTCCAAATTTCCTCTTCCTTTCTTTTTTGTGTGTAAAACCAATATCTTTAAATCTCAAACTTTAAAGATCACATATGCCAGGACAGCCATAAAGAAATAATTGCTTCTTTTGTTTCATCTTATTTTGTATTCCTGGCCCGAATAATCTACAAATTTGAAAGAGGAAAGGACTAAATTTCCCCTTCTCCGGAGGACACCAGCCATATTGCATCAGGGCCCCCTCCAATGGCCTCATATTAAGCCAATTACCACTCTAAAGAACCTCTCCGAGCTACATTCTGAGTTAGTGGAAGTTAGGTTCATCAACATATTAATTTAGGGACAGTAATTCAAGCCATAACATAATGGATTCCCCACATTTACTCTCTTCTCTGCTCTTCCACCTCCCAATTGTCATTAATCATTTTCCAAACCATTGAGATCAACAGCAGATATGCCTCCATGACTCCTCAGTTCCCCAGGCAAGGGCATTCTCTTCCATTACCACTGAACAAGCCTCCAAATCAGAAAATCAACCTTGATACAGTACAAGCATCCAATCCACAGGCCCCATTAAAATTTCACCAGCCATCCTAACAGTGCCCCATTGGCGGTTCTGGCCAAACATATTATTCAGGAATGCGTGTTCCTTTTAGCTGTTTGATCTTATCAATCTCCTTCAGCCTGAAACAGCGCACCCTAGCCATTCTTTGGTCTTCATGTTCTTGATAGTTTTTAAGAGTATAATCTATTCATTTTGTAGACCAAACTTCAACCAGAGTCTTTCTGAAGTTGGCCTGACACAGGCCTTGTCTTCTTTTAAAAAAAAAAAAAAAAAAAAAAAAAAAACTTAAATAAATCGTATTTGTAAAAGCAGTTTTAGTTTCACAACAAAGTTGAGTGGAGAGTACACAGAGTTTCCGTATTCTTCCTGCCGCCTCAACATGCACAGTATCCCCCACTATCAGTAACTGGCATCAGTGGTGCAGTTGTTGTAACTGATGAGCTTACATTGACACATCATGATCTCTCAACATTTATAGTTTACATTAGGTTTACTCTTGGTATTGAACATTCTATGAGTTTGGACTAATATGTAATAATATGTATTCACCATTATAGTATCATACAGAATAGCTTTATTGCCCTAACAATCCTCTGTGCTCTGCCTATTCATCCCTCTCTTCCCCCAGCCTCTGACAACCACTCATCTTTTTACTGTCCCCATAGTTTTGCATTTTCCAGAATGTCATATAGTTGGATCATATAGTATATAGTCTTTATAGTTCTACATACTCCTATATGGTCTGATAGGAGTACCACAGAAGTAACGCTGTGCTTTTTTCCATGAGTCCCCTCAGGAAATGCATGATGTTGACTTATCTTTCTTGTGGTCATGTCAGACTTTATCACCTGGTCATATTGCTCTTGATCAGATTTCTCCACAATACAGTAATCATTTCTTCTTTCTAATTGATGAGTAGATTGCGGGGGTGAGTGCATACTCAGATATTACCTTAGTGTCCTACTTTTGTCAGAACTCCACCCACTTCCCTAACAGCCATCATGACTTCTGCCTAAATCAACCACAACTATGATGCTTGCCAAGTGGTGTTTTTTTCTATTTTCAGTTTATATTTCTTTCTATATTTATTAGTTGGCATCTCAGTATAGGGAAGAAATTTCTCTTTTACCCCATTCATTGATATGATTAATGGCTTCTTTGTTTATATTACTATGGACTCATGGATTTTAATTTCATGGGTCATTATACGTTACTACCACTTTCTGATGTGATTCTCAAATCTTCCCATCTGTGGCGATTAGGAACCTATTGAACTGGCTCTGAAATTATTTTGACATGTTTCAGAATTCTTTGAGCATTTCTTTATTTTCTAGCAAAACAAGATATTCTATGCTCCTCTTATACAATTTCAGGCCTGGATTCAGCCATTAATCCAAGGGCTTGTCATTCCTTTTAGTGGAAGAAGGTATTTAGAAGCTAAGTTTGTTTGACTATTCAGTGTGCTCATTGCCACTTGTCTGTCATGGCTTAAGGACCTCCCAACGGACAGAGGTAGAAAAAATATGTGTATATGTGTGTGTGTGTGTGTAAGCACATATATATGTGTGTGTGCATGTGTATATCCATATATACATATGCAAAATTGTGTGTACATATATATATGTGTGTGTGCACATTTATATCCACATTTACATACACAGAATTCTTATATTTATGTATATAAAAATGTACCTAATAAACATAAAATTAATGACAATCCCTTTGGCTGCCCACAAATTTGTTTTCACTCTTCCCATTGATGGGTGACTTGATGTCGTTTTTCCTTGAACCTGGACAAACTTGTGACTCATGTATAACCAATAGATAAGGGAGAAATGATGCCACATATTTACTGAGACTCAATTAGCAAAAGCATGCAGCTTTCACTTCGTTCACCAGAATGCATAAGTATATGGAGTTAGCAATAAAAAAATTCAAAATCAAGGACTCTGGATGATTCCAGTTCCCTACAGTTGGGTCTGCCCAATTATGGAAGTCTTTCCAACTGAGGCCCCAGACGTCATGGAGCAGGCTCAGTCTGTGCCCTCTGTGCTCCCCTGGATCCCTGACCCACGGGATATGCAAACAGAAAACGTTATTTTTTTGTGCTACTAAATTTTGAGATGGTTTATCATATAGCAATAAAAAAACTGTAAAAACCTCTACTTACAAATCAAATACCTTCATGTTCTTTCTAGATATCTTCCTTTTTATATTTGTAAATCATTTTACTAGTAGTAAGAAAACCAACTCTTATTATTCTTAAAATATTTACTCATGTGCTCAATCATTTGACTTATTTGCTTAATATAAGCAATCTTCCAACCACACTGGCTTCATCTTCTTCCCTACTTCTGCCTCCTTAACCCCTGGCCACACCACTACATTCATATATTCTCCTCACTGCCCATACAAATCAACACCTCTTGGCAGCCAGGTATGCTGATGCCCCCACTCCCACCTCCACCCATTTTCCTTGGCTGCAGGACATGCCGATGCATATGAATAGGAAATGGAAGGGAAGAAGGAAAGGAAAATAAGAAGGAAGGGAAACTGCTGTTATTTTCATTTTAGCTGAAAAAAAATCTCAAGGGCTAGATTTGGACAACACTTGGCAAATTGTAGCTAGATGGTCATTGTTATAGTGTCTGCTCTGATCCAGTAAAGGATGCTTAATTTCAAAACTTACCACAAGTGGGTTTCACTATATATTTCCTAAGCTGAGTCCTCCACCTTTGACCTTCAGCTCCTTGCCTATCCACGGGTCTGATTTTCATTGTATTCACATCCTACCCCATTAAGATTGCCTTTCATTGTCTCTCGGTTTTTTGTTGTTGTTTTTTCTTTTCTTTTTCAGTTTGCCCAGCTAGTTTCTAACTGAGGGCAGAGAAGCTGGTCAGGAGAGCATAGTACACTTTTCCTGGACAACTTCCAGAAGTACCTGGACAAGACTCCATGAAGGACTGGGGATTGCACAACAGTGGGTGGGAGTGAGAGCCAGAGGAATTATTTTTATTATGCACAAAATGACCCTATTTTTACAACCTTAAGAGCAGCTTGTGTAATATATAACACACTTTGAAAAGGAGCACATTGTTTATCAGATGTGTAGTCTTTCTTCTTAGTGCAACAGTAACTGGGTTTCAATTTCTTAGTTTGCTTTTATTATTTCTGTTGTCTTGGTCAAATCAATTTCTTATCTTACCTTTGGCTTCCTTTTTAACAAAATAAAAGCAGCACTTCTTATCTTACAGAATTGACCCCTAAATAAAATTACACGAGCGTTCTCACACCTTCTAGTGAGTTTCTTTACAAAGAAATCATCTTAAGCCATTTTTGTTACTGGGTCTCTGGGAGCTGTATGTTGTTTGGACTTTCAGTCTGTGTTCATGTGTACCTCCCACTGGATATCAAGTCTAGTGATTAGGTTCTAGTTTTGCTTCTAGAATGAAGCCACATGTCTTCATCTTTGCCATATCTCATGGCCAATTCAGTTATTTGAATTTTCAACAAATGTAAATGAAGAAAATAACAAGGTAATACTTCCACCTAACACGATGCAACTATCCTATGATTATGATTTTTAGCATGTTAAACATTAGGGATTTTGATGTGTCAGGATTTCAACATTTGGGATTATGGCATTTAGGGTTTTGTCTTTGGGGATTATGATCAAAACCCATATACATGAAACTGATAAAATTGCTTTAAGCCTCCAAACTGACCTGTGAAAGTTTAAAGTCCTTCACAAAGTTTATAGGTGTACTTTACATTATTGAGTTTGCTTTCATGCACTTGGCATATATTACAAATTTTACAATTGTATAAGATTGTAGCAACCCTGCATCAAGCAAATCTATCAGCTCCATTTTTCCAATAGCATGTGCCCACTTTGTGTCTCTGTGTGACATTTTAGTAATTCTCACAATATTTCAAATATTTTTCCTATTATTAGATTGTTATGGTGATCTGTGATTAATGATCTTTGATGTTACTATTTTAATTGTTTCAGGGTGTCATGAACCATGCCTATATAACATAGTGAAATTAATTGATACATATGTGTGTTCTGACTGATCCACCGACCAGCCGTTCCTCCATCTCTCTTTCTCTCCTCAGGCCTTCCTATCTTATAAGGTGCAACAACATTAAAATTAGGCAAATTAATAACCTTAAAATGTTATCAAAGTGTTCAAGTGGAAGGAAGAGTCACATGTCTCTCTCTTTAAATCAAGAACTAAAAATAATGCCGCACAGCTCAGAAGGGATGTAGAAAACTGAGCTAGGCCAAAAGCCATGCCTCTCGTCCAAATGGTTAGCCAAATTTTGATTAGAAAGTAAAAGTTATTGAAGGAGTTGAAAGTTAAAAGTACTAGCAAACACACAAATGATAAAAAAGTTAAATAGCCTTATTGCTAACATGGAGAAAGTTTTGATGGTCTGGGTAGAAGATCAAACCAGCTACAACACTCCCTTAAGCCAAAGCCTAATGCAGACCAATGTCCTAACTCTCTTCAATTCTATGGAGTCTGAGAGGAAGCTTCAGGAGAAAAATTTGAAGTTAGCAGAGATTGGGTTCACCAAGTTGAAGCAAAGGAAGCCATCTCCATCACATAAAAGTGCAATGTGAAGCAGCAAGTCATATGGAAGGCCTAAGATCATTAATGAAGGTGGTTATGCCAAACAATAATTTTTCAATGTGGACAAAACAGCCTTCTATTGTAAGAAGATGCTGTTCTAGGTTCCATAGCTAGAGAAATGTCAACGTCTGACTTCAAAGCTTCACATGACAGGCTGACTCTCTTGTTTGAGGCTATTGCCGTTGGTGACTTTAAGTTGAAGCCACTGCTGATTTACCACTCCAAAAATCACATGACCCTTAAAAATTATGCAGAATTTACTCTTCCTGTGTCTGATACGTAAAACAACAAATCCTGGATGACAGCAATCTGTTTACAAAATAGTTTACTGAATATTTTAAGCCTACTGTTGATATCTGCTGCTCAGAAAAACAATTTCCTTTCAAAATATTACATTAACAATCACCTAGTTACCCAAGAGTTCTGATAAATATGTAAAAGGAGATTAATGTTATTTTTATGCCTGATAACACAACATCTATTCTGCAGCCCATGGATCAAGAAGCAATTTTAACTTTCTTTTTCATTTTATTTTATTTTTATATTTTAGATTCAGGTAGTACATATGTAGGTTTGTTACATGGGGATATTGTATGATGCTGAGATTTGGGCTTCTAACAATCCCATTTCCCAAGCACTGACACCAGGCAGGCAGTTTTTCAACTTTTCCCCTTCCCTTCCCCCTTCTGGAATCCCCAGTGACTGCTGATCACATCTTTGTATTCATGCAGTTTAACTTCAACTTATAAGTGAGAACATGTGGTATTGGGGATATTGGGTTTTCTGTTTCCGTATTAATTTGCTTAAGATAATGTTCTCCAGCCTCATTCATGTTGCTGAAAAAGACATACTTTCATTCTTTTTATGGTAGTATTTCATAGTATATATGTACCTTTTCCTTGTCCAATCCACTATCTTATTATTTAAGAAATACATTTTATAAGGCCATAGGTCTTATAATAGTGATTCCATTGATGGATTTGGATAAAGTAAATTTAAAATCTTCTGAAGAAGTTTCACCATTCTAAATGTCATTAAGAACATCCATGATTCATGGAAGGAGGTAAAAATGTCAACATTAACAGGGTTTAGAAGACGTTGATTCCAAATCTCATAGAGGACTTTGAGGGGTCAAGATTTCCATGGAGGAGGTAACTATAGATGTGGTAGAAATAGCAAGAGAACTAGACTTAGAACTGAAGCCTGAAGATGTGACTGAATTGCTGCAATTTAATTCAATTTTATTTTTTTGGACAGAATCTCACTTCGTCACCCAGGCTGGAGTGCAGTGGGATGATTTTTGCTCACTACAACCTCCGCTTCCTGGGTTCAAGCAATTCTCATGTCTCAGCCTGAGGAAGCTGTAATTACAGGTGCATGCCATCAGGCCTGGATAACATATTTTTGTGTGTACATATATATACACACACACACACACACATATGTTTATACACACACATATATATGTGTGGGTACACATATGCATATATATACACACATGTGTGTGTACACATATATATACACACACACACACATATATATGTATATATATTAGTAGAGGCAGGGTTTCACCATGGTGTCCAGGCTGGTCTCAAACTCCCGGCCTCAAGTGATCCGCCTGCCTCTTGGCCTCCCAAAGTGCTGGAATTACAAGTGTGAACCATCACACCTGGCCTGAATTGCTGCAATTTTTTAATAAAACTTTAATTAATGGACTTTCTTCTTATGGGTGAGCAAATAAATGTATTTATTGAGATTGAATCTACTCCTGATGAAGGTGGTGTTAATACTGTTGAAATGACAGTAATGGATTTTACAATATTGAATAACCTTAGTTGATAAAGCAGATGACAGAGTTTGAAGATTGACTACTGTTTTGGAAGAAGTTCTAATGTGAGTTGAATGCTATCAAACAGCATCACATGCTACAGAGAAATCTTTTGTGAAAGAGTCAACAGCTGCCCCAAACTTCATTTTTATCTTGTTTTAAGAAATTACCATAGCCACCCAACCTTCAGCAACCACACCCTGATCAGTCAGCAGCAATCAACATCAAGTCATGACCTTCCACCAGCAAAATGATAACAATTTACTGAAGGCTCAGATGATTGTTAGCATTTTTTTTAAGCAATAGAGTTTTTGTTTGTCTGTTTGTTTGTCTTCACCCTGGCTGGAGTGAAGTGGGATGATCTCGACTCACCGCTACCTCCACTTCTCGGGTTCAAGCGATTCTCTTGCCTCAGCCACTCAAGTAGCTGGGACTACAGGCGCACACCACTACACCTGTGTAATTTTTGTATTTTTAGTAGACATAGGGTCTCACCATGTTGCACAGGCTGGTCTTGAACTCCAGAGCTCAAGCAATCTGCTCACCTCGGCCTCCCAAAGTGCTGGGATTACAGGTGTTAGTCACCACACCTGGCCAGAAGTAAAGTACTTTTAAAATAAGATATGTACATTATTTGTAGATATAATCCTATTGTATACTTAGTAGACTATGTTGTGGTGTAAATATAACTTTTATATGCACTGGAAAACCAAAATATTTGTGCACATCTGTTTATTCTGATGGTCTGGAACCAAACTCACAATATCTCCAAGGTACATCTTTATATGAATCATTGGAAGATATTTGGTTTCCCTTGAGACTTGATATTTTACTTGCCACCTCTGTCTCTACCTGCATTACTTTCGCTTATATAGCAGTAACACCTCAACGTGGATGTTTGGCAGAATTTACTGGGGGATCCTGGGGGCTTCCCTGAAAAGCTGTGCAAAGATCTCTGCATCATAAGGCTATCCACTTCTCCGTTTCTGTCTTTTTTCCCCTCTTTCAATCTCCCAAAGTTCTAGGCACTCTAAAAGTAGGGCACTGCAGCTTCTCTCAGGTTTTAATACCACACGTGCATAGCCAAAGGCATCTAAGGTTTCAGAAGAACAAAATGCTTCTATCTGATAGGCTCACCCTTCTTTGAACAGAGTTGCAGTGTGAGGATAGCAAGCAGACACTCCTGATTCACTGTCTGTCTTTGTTTTTGCTCCTGTTACACATATAAAGCACTTAGCACTGTACTGACATCTGTGGCTCTCTGATCATTTGCAACACAGCTAAACAGATGCAGCCCAGCCACTCTCTCCTTCTGGCACTATTATTCCTGCTATACTTTCAGAGGCAACTCAGTTTCTTCTATGGCGAACCACCTGGTATCCACTCCTTTCCTTATATTCAATTTAGTATGTAAATATAAGCATGGACAGATAATTATTTCTGAGCACTAGGGTTCAAATATTTAAAACTTGACTCTAAAACAATGATTGCTAATATTAATTGAATGTCAACCAGAAACTTTCTATACAATATATTTAATCCTTGCAAGCATATCTAGATTTTTGTCCAGAGAAGGAAACTAGGGCTCAGAGATATTAAGTGGCTGAGTCAGGGTTTGAATTCAGCCATGTTGTCATAAAGCATAAAACAGTAGCTCTTTCTACTATGTCACATTCTCTTATAACTAATTAACAGAATGATCTAACTTATATTTGCAAAGCCATTAACTAGTCTAAAAGAGGTGTCATTAATACACGTAAGTATAATCGTAATTTAATGATAATCGTTTCTTTGTTTTTCATGGTTAAATTTAATTGAGCTTTATTTGGAGCGTCACATAGCATGCCTTTGTCTAAAACATAGGTTATTAAAAAATCATTCAATAATTCCCTACATCTTAATTATTAACTGTGTAATGGAACTGTTTAACTCTGTGTAAATTCATCAGAAAAAATGGTAGGACAAATAGTACCTTGGGCAAAATGTAGCTGATTCACATATTTGAGGCTCTGTGACTCAGGGAGACAGATATAAATGTTTGTGGCAATTCCTATCTTAACAATTCTTAATATAAATACATGAAGACTAACATGGTGCTTAAATTTCTCACTTGCAAATCCAATTTGGAAAAAGAAGTAGAGAGAGGATTAAAATGGGTATGATCCATAGAAAATATATATCAGAAAGAACTTCAGTTGCAGATATAACTGACATTTATGTATTACTTTACAGTCTATAAAGTGTACATTTATCGGCTCATTCCTTCCTCATAACCATCTTATGAGAAAAGTCTTGTTATGACCATTTAGTGGATGGGAGAATTTAGGGTCAGAGAGCTGTGGCAGTTCGCTCAAAATGATATAGTCAGTAAAGGACAGATCGAGGAATTAAACTGGAGTCTTCTGTCTATAAACCTTATGCTTTTGCCGTTATATCATTTTAGAGAGAGGCAGATAAATAAACAAGTATGAGGTTTGGCTATAATTTATAGAACCTCAGTTTAATCAATGGCAAAATAAAAATATCAGTAGGAACTATAGTTTAACTATTTATTCAATTACCATTTACTTAGTTCTCCCAATGTGCCAGGCAAATAGTAGTGAGTGTTCAAGGGTGAACAAGACACAAGGTCCCAAGCTTCATGGTGCTTGTAGACCAGCAGGAAAGACAGCAATTAGGTTAGTATAAGCTCTGCTCTGTTTTAGGTTCATTAGAAAGAATAAGCAATTGATGTTTAGATCTATGTTGATACAAATTTTCCACTGCTTTTATC
The DNA here is from genome assembly GCF_008728515.1 of Papio anubis. Classification (NCBI taxonomy): domain Eukaryota; kingdom Metazoa; phylum Chordata; class Mammalia; order Primates; family Cercopithecidae; genus Papio; species Papio anubis. Next base: position 85,225,566 of record NC_044988.1, on the reverse strand, counting down.
AACAAATTCCAGGATGAGAGGCACGTGCAACCCTAAGCTGCCCTTTGCAAGTCTCTGTAGTAGAAGAACGCACATCATTAAGATACAACTTACAGCCTCTCTTCTCCAACCCAGTGGCTTTCATGGGCTTATGTCTCAGAATGGTACCTGTTGTTCAAACGCGCCACACATTTAACTATCCATTAAGGTTTACCAGAGACTTGTGCACTTTACTGTTTTACTTATTTATTTTTAACCAAAGAAAATGAAGCTTATTAGAGACTGCAGTCAACACTCATGAGCAGCTTAGGTAAATCCATTTCCCATTTCCCATTTCCAAACGCTTTAACATGTAACATTCATGAGGTGTCCTGTTTTCAAGTCTTCCTTTTAGCATTCTTATTCTTTCTTTAACACAATACCTTTTTAGGTGTTCGATGTATACCAAATAATATACGTAGGCTTTATATAGGCTATAAAGTATAATAACATAATCAAAACTTTTGAGCTCAGCACCCAATTCAAGGACAACGTGACACTCTTTCACATTGATCTATGTGTGTTGCCCCTCCCATCCCACTGTTTAATTGTTTATCAGAGTAATATATGGAACTTTTTTAAAAAAGAAGTCAAGCAGTATTATGAGACATGTAACATAAATAGCAGTCGTTTCCCTTTCCAATACTGATTCCTATTCCTGTGAGGCATACTATTTCAACACCTTAAAATACTTCTTTTGGTACTCACCTCTATTTTTCTAAATTATTTAGAACATTTTTAGTCTTAATTTTAGACGTTATCTACCCACTGTTAGCAATATCTGATGAAGACCTGTCTGCTCCCCTGCAAGTGTCTACATCCCATTCCTTTACATCAACACAAAAGCACATACATTTTCCTTCTCCTTCTCGTAACTTTTCAAAATAGTTTTATCTGTTTTTTAAATTAAAATAATCTTTAGTGTTTATATTACTAAACCAGGTAAATATTTTCAGAACTGAATCATGAAATATGACATAAAATTTTTCTTTGTATTAATTTCCCGTCTTTTGATTTAAAATTACCTCATTAATCCATTTGCTCAGGGATTTTTTTTTTTTCCTTCACCCTCCAAATATCCACCAGAATGATAAAACTTTTATTATTTTTGTTAAAGTCAAAACAAAAATCCATCTATATCTGTCTGTCTGCCTATCTATCAATCAATCATTATCTATCAGTCTAACATCTGTTTTTCGCCCTTGAGACCTCTCTCCTAGAGCCTACCATCCTCAGGCTCCCATCTAACCGCTTTCTAGGCTTGGCAAACAGCTCTTGCCTTGGAACTTCTCTTCATCATTATCTTCAGGATTCCTTTTGTCTTCTGTCCAACATAAAAGCCGCTATTTCCTGAAACCCATACTTTTCTTATTTACATTGTGAATCCTCAATTTTATTGGGACACATGAGCTTTCTGTATAAAGTTCGTTTTTTCAGTTCTAGCATATTTTAATCTTTCCTTATTTTATCTTTAAATTCGAATGAGAGTCTAGAAAGTAGTTGTTAGAAATATTTTCCTTTTTACAATGTTAAAGACCGCTTTATTTTCTTCTGGTGTCTGATGTTGTGTTGAGAGCAGTGATGACATCATAAATCTCGATATTTTTATATGAACTCTTTTTGTCTGTTCCCTGAAAATTATTATAGTCTTAACATCCTCAGTGTTCAGAAATTCCTAGTGACATGTATTTATTCATATTTGTATAATTCATGCACACACATGATCATTTCTTCCAATCAATCTCCATTCTTCTTCTCTTTCCCTTTCTTTTTTTTTTTTCTTTCTTCTTGTTTGAGACCAGGTCTCACTCTGTCACTCAGGCTGGAATGCATCGTCATGATCAGGACTCATTGCAGCCTCGACCTACTGAGCTCTGGTGATTCTCCCATCTCAACTTCCCGAGTAACTAGAACGACAGGTGTGTGTCATCATGCCCAGCTAATTTTTGTATTTTTTGTAGAGATGGGGTTTCACTATGTTGCCTAGGCTGGTCTTGAACTCTAGGCTGAAAGTGATCCACTCACCTAGGCCTCCCAAAGTACTGGGATTACAGGCATGAGCCACTGTGCCCAGTCTTCTTTTCCTTCTTTATTAAAGCTTTACTAATTACTTCTGAACATTTTAGTCAATCCTCTAAAATAATAAGATTTTCCTCACTTACCTTTATTTCCTCTACCTTCAGAGATATTTTCTCAACATTATTTTTTAATCCAATTTGAAAACACTTTTGAGGCACAATCATGATTTTAATTTTCAATAACCATTTTTTGTTGTTCTCATATCATTCCACTTTGTAGCAACATATTCTTGTTTTGTGGATATAATAATTTATTTTACAATTATTATAAACTTCTGATTATGGTTTTACATTTCAGGTTTTGTCTTTCATGGTAGAGCCTGTCCTCAAATGTCCCAGGATACTTGACTATTCATTTACATTAAAGAATGAAGAACAAAAATCTAGTGCATAAGAGGGGCTTGTTGACTGTTGGACTGTCCTCCCTGTATGGTGATCTAGTAGTGACTATGTTATTTGACTGGGGTTCTTAAAATCACTACTTTTTGTCTCTTTGGGCCACTCACAATCTCCAGAGAAGAAACCATCCATATCTCTACCCACCATCTTCTGTATGCCTTTTGGTTGACTAGAGAGTGTGGGAAGGGAATATTCATTTATATTCTCTTATTTTCAAAGTGGCACCTTACTCCTAGCCTCTGCTTGACTAGACTTCCAACTTGAAAGCATTTCTCATTCTGTATTCCCACATACAAAAAAAAAGGGGGGGGGGTCATAAAGAAGTAGTTGACTCACTGCACAGAGTATAGTCCATCTAGGGGTCTCGCTCCTTGATTCATGAGCAGGATGTGTGTTTAGCCCTCTACCTTCCAAGCTACCTAGTACCTACAATTTTTTAGCCTTTCTGAGATTTTATGATGTAAGTCAACTTGGTTTTTATTAGAATCTCTTTTGAAAGGCATTTGGGTTTCAGGATTTTCCAGTCTGTTAGGATAGTTATTGCTTATTCATCTGCTTTTCATCTTCCAAAAATTTGTTATTCCCTCTTTTCCAGGTCATTTTGTTTCACGTTCCCTTAATCATCGTGAATTTATACATTATAATTTGATTATCATCATTTTCATGGTGACTCAGAAGGAAACATAGAAAAACACATGTGTTAGATTGTCATTTTAACTGGAATCCTTTTATCCTGTATTAACATAATATGAATTTGAATAATGCAAATTATATGCATACAGGCTATTTGAATAATGTGACTGTAGAAAAGAATAATATAAATGCATTATCTCCAGAATACAATGGGAATCCTGAAAAATATTACTTTGCTATTATTTGTTATAGGAAATGCTCTACCATGGCATTTTTAGGCTTCATGCACTTTTTCAAAAATGCGTAACTCAAACACATTGAGGAAGGAGAGCATAATTTTATAAAAACGCTTGGTGAGTGTTATGCCAGTGGAAGTTTGGGGATCTATGAGAATATAAGGAAGAAAGACCTTAGGAAATGAAAGAGGAGAGGCTTTCCTGAAGAAATGACATTTAGCTTAAGACATGAAGAATGAATGAGAATTGTGTGTGTGTGTGTGTGTGTGTGTGTGTGTGTGTGTGTGTGTGTGTGTGTTTACTGGAGTTGTGGAATACAAAAGATTGGGGAATAAAAGTGCTTCAGCCAACTGACATATTTTGAATCATTTTAAGATTAGGTATGGAAAAAAAGCCAAGAAAGCCCTAGGGAATTTTTAAGAAGAATTGAAAGGGACAGATTTTAATTTTAGAAATATACCTGCAGCTCTAAAATATGTAATGGACTACACAGGGAAAGAAGTGCAGACTGGAAACTGAAATAGGAGGCTGCTACTGATGCTCATGCAGAAAAAGATTGGATCATAGTATGTTATGATGTGTTGAAGAGAAATAAATGCATTTTGGAAGTATTAGATAAATTAATCAATGAGGCTTGTCAATAAATTAGTTTTAAGAAAAGACAAATAGAGAAAATTTGAGGATTATTATTCAGTCATTCACGCATTTGCTTGACTTAGAAGCCCAAGTGAAATTTACTTTGAAAAAGGAACATAAGGGATGGAACCTACTGAGAGTAGGAGATTATCAATAATTTAGATTTCAAGATACTTGCAGGTCATTCACATTGGAATTTTATGTAAGAAGTTGGATATGCTCTTGAAGCCATGAGTTATTCTAGACTGAATATAAATCTGGAGTCATTAGCATCAAGGTTGTAGATGAATCCATGGAGTAGGTGAAGTCACCCAAGTAGAGCGTGACTGTTGAGATGGCCTGGAATTAATCTCTGAGAAGGACTAGCGTTTAGGGGATAGACAAAGAAAAGAAGCCTCCTTAAGAGATTGAGACAACATCACTAGAGAAGTAGAAGAAAACAAGTCAAGTGAGCTGTCCATGAAGGAAAAGAAATAGCATGTTGAAAGAAGAAGGAATGGTTAATGAAATACAGAATTGAAAGGTGCCCAGTGACTCACAATAAGATCACTGATGATCTTGAAAAAGTTTCAGTGGAGTGATGGCAAAGGCCTAATTGGAAAAATCTGAAAAGTGGCTGAGAAGTGAGGATATGAAGATAGGTGTTATAAACAAGATTTTCAAGAAACTTGGCTGAGAAGGAGAGAGAGGAGAGAATTGGAAGAGGAAAAAGAGGGAAGAAATAAGAAAGAGAAAGGATTATTCTAGTTTGTTTGTGTATAGGGAGAAAATTAATCATACAAAAAATCATAAAAATTGTAAAGTAAAAACAATAGAGAGGAAGAGGTAGAAAATGAGTCAGGGGTATGGATACAGGGTGAAATTTGAAAATTCAAAAAAGGACTAAAGTATGTAGGCAGGTATAGAGACATTGTTTTTAGTTTTTGTTTTGTTTTGCTTTTAGATAAACAAAGGAAAAGCAGAATGATGGGTGCAGGTAAAACTAAATTTTTAAGTCAGTTTGTGGATAGTTGAGGCAGTATACTTCCAGAGCTATTTCTATTTTTGGTCAAAAGGAAGTGAATTAATCTTCTACAAGTGGAGTAGCAGAGAGAATATAGAAATTTTAAATTTTAAAGTAGTTACTATAGGAGAAAGAGAAGGTGAAATAAGAAAACATACTTAAATTGCTTTGTAGAGTGAAAGACTAAGCTGAAACTGATGACCATAATTTCATCATGACATCTCATTTAAATGTTGTACAAAGAATGCTAGCTTAAGTGACAGAAAGATCTGGATTTGAATTTTGAGCAACAGTGTAGCAGTAAGAAAATCAACTAAATTTCTTGAGACCTCATTTTGTCATCTGTACAATGGGATTAATTTTATCTACCTTATAGAATTGTGCAGCCCTTGGCAGACAGTCCCTATTATTTTTATTAATCCATTTTTTGGGGGGATATTCAAGGCATACATTGTTCCAAGTTTTAAAAATATATTTTCCCAGCATTACTAAAGACATTTACTTTTTTTTTCCCTATAAATAAGAAAAAGTAGCTCTGTCAATGTTTTCCATTGTGTGTTCTGCAGAGATATTAATTCCTCATGTGCTACTAGTTACCCAGCAAAAACAGTTTTAGTGGTCAAATGTTTTGAGAAGTGTTGAAATAAACATAGTTAAGTGGGTTTTGTTACTAAAAGAGTTATCAGTGTCATCAATATATGCATGTGCATTATGAGTTTTCACAGGAAACATATAATGTGTGACAGTACTCAAGGATTTTGGATCAATATTTACTTTTTTTTGGCACAAGACAAACGACCAGTGTTGCATAGAAATCCTTGGTAAATAATCCTCCTGGTCAGAGACACCTTTAACACAGATAAACAAGAATATTAAAAGACCTTATAAATGGTAGCATGCTGTGGCTCTCTTAACATTGAGAATCCATGATACGAATCATTAATTTCATCATTCATTTATTCACATGTTTATTCTTTCACATATTTTCTTTGCACATGCCTTGAGTGGTGTGCTGAAGCTGGCTTGTATTTCCTCACAACAGACTACTGTTAAACTTTCAGGAATTTCGTGAGCCACTTGACGTCATGTTGATAGCTTGAAAACGATCATGGTGGGAGTATTTACACCACAGAAATTGGCAAACACTGCAAATCAAGGTTTCCTTTTTTGGAGAGCCAGTTGTTGAACATTTACCAGCACACAACTGAAAGAGAGTTGAGATAGCACAATATTAAGGTGAATCTGACATGCTTTCTGCACTCCAAGGACTTACTTTCTGCTGAGAAAAAAAAAATTGACCCAAATAAATAAAAAAATACTAGAAAGTAAAGGATGGAAAGGAGGTGAAGATGGAAAAATTACCTATTGCATACCATGTTCACTATTTGGGTAATGGGTACTTAGGTGCCCAATCCACGTCAACATGCATTATCACCTGTGTAACAATCATATGCATGTTCTGTTTAATTTCAGAATCTAAAATGAAATTGTTTAATTTTAAAAATGAAAAAGTGATTATTAATAATTATAACAAATAACATTTATTAAACATTTGCCATGTGTTGGGCATTGTTCTAAGTGCTCCTCATGTTTTGTCTATAGAATCTTAGGAAAAAAAACTTCAGTGAGGTAGATCACATTATTATCTTGTATATATACCAGAGAAAGAAACTGAGGCACAGAGATGGCAAATAATTTTTTTAAAAAATTATCTTGTCATGTGGCAGAACCAATCCAAAATTCCAACTCAGGGTGTCAGACTCTAGAACTCAGGCCTCAAGCATTATGCTTGATTGCTTCTTCCATGCATTAAGAGATGGTCAAATAAAGCAGTGTGGCAATTCTGATGTGGAAAAAAGAGATAACAAAGAGCTAAGGAAAATGGCAGCCTTCTGCAGAAACTTCATTTGTGCCTGCAATGAGTAAACACAACTCACTTTCTCCACCTGCACTTTTTACACAAGCACAAAAGAGTGAGCTGAGGTGAACCATGTCATTAGGGGACTAAACTCCAATTGTCCTTCTCTCTGGCCTGGAGCCAGATCCCCTGCTTTAGGCCGTGTCATTTTCCTCTGAGGTATGCACAAAGTAGAGGTTATTCGTGTCACATCTGTTCCTGCTTTGTGGGTCCATTGGAAAAAAAAATCACAGACTTTATTTTCCAAGGGAGACCCTTTTAAGAAAGACCGGATACAGGGTGGCCAGGAGGGAAACCTGTGTACGTCCTTAAAAGTAAACCTTTCAGCATTAGCATTCATAAAGCATATTTTGGCATATGTGCTCAGACTCTAACGTCTCCCCACCGATCCCTGTTGAGGTTTAGAATTTCAGAAACGTCACAATGCTGCATTCCTTCTCTGCAAAGAAAATCAAACCTGTATGTCTATATTACACAACCATATGCAAAATATTCACAGATAGGATGCGCTTTCCTCTAGTTTTCATGAGAACAGCTTCCAACTTTAAAATAGCCTTGCATTTTTTGGATTCTGGTTTTTTAATGAAGAGGCTTTCTCCTGCTAAGAACCTTTGTTTCAAATGAGTAGTGTTTTCAGTAAGCATTATTTCTAAGATTCTTCCATACTATCTTATATATTCATTCTCTTAAAATACTCATGGTGTACAGCTGGATGTGGTTATAGGCAAATTCTATATCTACAAATAAATTCATATATGAAAGTAAATTGAAAGTAGTAAACAATTCTCTGGGCGTTGTGTACAACTCTTTGAAATGGGACATCCTGGATATATTTTCCTTTTCTCTTATGGTAAATTAGTGGTAATTTGATTATTACATAGACATATAAAAATTGTATAGCCATGTAAGCAACATCCCTTATGTCAAGCAGCTAAGGAGCCATTTAGCTGCTAAGTTATGGAGTGGAGAATTGGTTAGAGGAAAAGACTCTGAAAGAAGAGATCAAAGAAAAGATGAGGACATAAGACATTCCTCACATAATCACCAAATTAACTAGAAGTGGGGAGAGATCTTCCTTTCAGTCCTTTTGACTATCCTACTTAAGACAGGCTCTTGGCTCTGAATTTATTAAGGAGGATGTAACATTCCTATCCCATTTACCTGTGTAGCTAATTCTCCTTTTATGTACTCATGCCTTGCCTCCCTAAACATATACTAGAAACTCTGTGGACAGGAAATATGCTTTGCAATTATACATGTTCTCCTGTTTAGCCCAATACTTTCTACTCAATAAACATTGATTACACTATTACAGGTAAAGCTCTCTCTTGCTCTCGCTCTCTCTTTCTCTCTCTCTCTCTCTCTCTGAGTCTCATTCTTCTTATCTTACCCTTTGAACAATCTGCTCTGGCCATCCTTGATGATTTGATATGCCGTATACCTCCAAGTTCTCCATCTCCATTTGTTTGTTGAGACAGATCCATTTGTTAGACATATAATACCTGAGTTTCTATTTCCAAATGTCTGACCTTTCTTGTAGGACTCAAGGAAAAACATTAACTAATCTCAACCTCAACTTTCTTATCTATAAAATGTAATTATTAAATGGAATGTATGCAAAAAGCTTGGAATGGTGCCTGACATGTATTAGGCATTCACAAAATATAATTTTCTTTGCTTTTCCCTACTTTTCTACCTCCTTTTGCCTGTCCCATGCCAGCTATCTCATTGGCCTTTGTCTTTTGGCATCTCTCATCCTTTCTTCTTACAAGGAAAATAAAATAAATTAATACAAAGCAATTGTAACTTCATTTTTAAAAAGACATGCTTGGTTGGAAAAGAATGATGTTCTGTGATATTGTACCACCTGACTTTGACAGTTGATTAAAATACAAAGCCCTGTCTTCATTTACTTGGCCAGTTCTTAGACATGTTTATGTCCTGCAGCAATTCATTGGAAAACAAACTGATCTTCGTGAAATGGGAAACTGTTTACTTAAAGAAGAGGACAATTGGAAAGAGGGTTATGGAGTACCATTTATTAAGTATTCCTCAGTCAGAGTAACCCTGAAGAGTGTCTGTAGGAGTGTGCTTACTAAACGCTCATTATTGAATACCTTCAAGACTTCAAACCAGTCTGTAGGTACTGCAGGTGACTTTAAGGTAAAAGACAGCATCTTTGATCCAAAGGGATCAAACAGGAAAGACAGACATGCTAAAGCTGCATGGCAATGCAGTGGGATAAGCGTTTTCTGCTGGGAACACAGGAAGCTCTGGAAATGCAGGGAACAAAACAAGAGACAGAGTAGGTTCCTAGAGGGAGTGATGAGAATATAAATGGAGGAAGCGAAAGCATGTGCAGCATTAGCACTGGACGAATCCTTAGAGGTTTTCTGGCCCAAAACCTGCTAAGCCAGGTAGCTAAAGGCTAGAGAAATATCCAAGCTCACATTCTTTGCAATTTACATATGAGTCTGTTGGATATGGACAGATGTTGCAGGCTGTGTTCTGGGTTCAGATGCTGAAATGAAGTTCAGTATACAAGATGTTTATTAGGATCAATACCTCTGAAAGGAAGAGGGAGGGTACAGGATTGATAGTGGGAGAAGTCAAAGGCCAGGCAGGCCTGATAAGATTTCAGCCATTCCAGAAGAGAGCTTGTCAGAGTGCCCTGCATTAGGAGAAATAACAGACTTTATACCCTGCTTCATCCATTCTCTGGATGCAGACTGTCCCGGGGGGATGTGAGCTCAATGAGGCAGTTTTCTGTGGCCAAGGTAGACCCTGAAGTTGCTGACAGTTGGAGGCCATCTGTTGACCGTATTCTCCATACCCAGGAACATTCCCTTCCTTAAAAGGGTATCTAGGCAGAATATCTTTGTACCTACCAGAATAGAACTGGATTCAACTAGTATCTACTGAAAACTTACTATGTTCTTGACACTGTGCCAAGAAATTTTATAAGCTTTATCTTATTTGATCTTCCTAACATGAAGAAAGTGTCATTATGCCACCTATTAGTTCACAGGTTCATAGGCCAGTTTCTTCATGGTATGAAATGTCAGCAGCAAAACCACTTTTCAGGTGCAAATTCTGAGCAATCTGAGATCATTTACCAGTGTCAGCTATAGCTGGTATCAGCAACAGGCATTGCAACCCCCACTAGTCTCAAGAGGGAGCTAAAAGAGAATCAGACTATACTTTAATTTAAGAAGAATTATCAAATCTAAGTCCAAAGGAACAGTGTCTGGGTCAAGTCCACTTCTTCATCTGAGTGGTTTTCAGTGATTACTGAGCCAACAGACCATTTACATCACGCAAGCATGAGATGCAAACATCTTTCCAAGTTTGGAAAAAGATCCCTGAAATTGACCACTCTTATCTCTTCACAGAAATCAGGAACCTTGGCTATAATATTCTGGGCAAGTGAATATTTGAAAAAGTGAATATTTGAATATTTCTAATGACTGGACACCCATAGCCTCACAGTGTTGCCCCTCCTGATTGAATTTCTGCCATTCTCTAGAGTCACAAAGAATAAAACCAACTTCTCTTCTCTCTCTCTCTCTCTCACTTTTTAATTTTTTTTTAATGAGAGCCAACTTTATGCAAACTTCTCTTCCTTCACCTGAATTGCTAAACTTGGTTCTGGCACTTACTCCGAACTTTCTTCAATCACCCAATCTATGTAAGGTTTTCTCCCTCATTCACATGGTGGATAAAATAATATCCACCTAGTAAGATTGTGAGGCTTAAACAAAACGTGACATTTACATGGTAAACACTCAATAAACAGTAGCCATTAAGATCAATGACATTAGTGTTCCTTTTATACTCATGGCAATCCCGATGATCAATAAATTGGAGAGCACAGTACATTTTTTTTGACTTTTATTATTATTATTATTATTATTAAACTTTAAGTTCTAGGGTACATGTGCACAATGGGCAGGTTTTTTACATATGTATACCTGTGCCATGTTGGTGTGCTGCACCCATCAACTCGTCAGCACCCATCAACTTGTCATTTCCATCAGGTATAACTCCCAATGCCATCGTTTCCCCCTCCCCCCTCCCCATAATAGGCCTCAGTGTGTGATGTTCCCCTTCCTGAGTCCAGGTGATCTCATTGTTCAATTCCCACCTATGAGTGAGAACATGCAGTGTTTGGTTTTCTGTTCTTGCGATAGTTTGCTGAGAATGATGGGTTCCAGCTGCATCCATGTCCTTACAAAGGACACAAACTCATCCTTTCTTATGCCTGCATAGTATTCCATGGTATATATGTGCCACATTTTCTTAATCCAGTCTGTCACTGATGGACATTTGGGTTGATTCCAAGTCTTTGCTATTGTGAATAGTGCTGCAATAAACATATGTGTGCATGTGTCTTTATAGCAGCATGATTTAAAATCCTTTGGGTATATACCCAGTAATGGGATGGCTGGGTCATATGGTACTTCTAGTTCTAGATCCTTGAGGAATCGCCATACTGTTTTCCACAATGGTTGAACTAGTTTACAATCCCACCAACAGTGTAAAAGTGTTCCTATTTCTCCACATCCTCTCCAGCACCTGTTGTTTCCTGATTTTTTAATAATTGCCATTCTAACTGGTGTGAGATGGTATCTCATTGTGGTTTTGATTTGCATTTCTCTGATGGTCAGTGATGATGAGCATTTTTTCATGTGTCTGTTGGCTGTATGAATGTCTTCTTTTGAGAAATATCTGTTCATATCCGTTGCCCACTTTTTGATGGGGTTGTTTGTTTTTTTCTTGTAAATTTGTTTGAGTTCTTTGTAGGTTCTGGATATTAGCCCTTTGTCAGATGAGTAGATTGCGAAATTTTCTCCCATTCTGTAGGTTGCCTGTTCCTCTGATGGTAGTTTCTTTTGCTTATTTTCTATGGATTTAATGAGATCCATTTGTCGAATTTGGCTTTGTTTGCTTGTTGCTTTTTGGTGTTTTAGACATGAAGTCTTTGCCCATGCCTATGTCCTGAATAATGGTATTACCTAGGTTTTCTTCTAAGGGTTTTGTAATGGGTCCTAACGATCTCTGAAATCCATCTTGAATTAATTTTCATTATAAGGAGTAAGAGGGTAGGAAGTTTCCAGCTTTCTACTTATGGCTAGCCAATTTTCCAGCACCATTTCATTAAATGAGAATCCTTTCCCCGGCTGCTTGTTTTCTGAGGGTTTGTCAAGATCAGATGGCTGTAGATGTGGTATTATTTCTAGGACTCTGTTCTGTTCCATTGGTCTATATCTCTGTTTTGGTACCAGTACCATGCTGTTTTGGTTACTGTAGCCTTGTAGTATAGTTCGAAGTCAGGTAGCATGATGCCTCCAGCTTTGTTCTTTTGACTTAGGATTGTCTTGGCAATGTGGGCTCTTTTTTGGTTCCATATGAACTTTAAGGCGGTTTTTTCCAATTCTGTGAAGAAAGTCATTGATAGCTTGATGGGGATGGCGTTGAATCTACAAATTACTTTGGGCAGTATGGCCATTTTCACAATATTGATTTTTCCTATCCATGAGCATGGTATGTTCTTCCATTTGTTTATGTCCTGTTTTATTTCACTGAGCAGTGGTTCGTAGTTCTCTTTGAAGAAGTCCTTTACATCCCTTGTAAGTTGGATTCCTAGGTATTTTATTCTCTTTGAAGCAATTGTGAAAGGAGGTTCATTCCTGATTTGGCTCTGTTTCTCTGTTAGTGGTGTATAAGAATGCTTGCGATTTTTGCACATTAATTTTGTATCCTGAGACTTTGTTGAACTTGCTTATCAGCTTAAGGAGATTTTGGGCTGAGATGATGGGGTTTTCTAAATATACAATCATATCATCTGCAAACAGGGACAATTTGATTTCTTCTTTTCCTAACTGAATACCCCTTCTTTCTTTCTCTTGCCTGATTTCCCTAGCCAGAACTTCCAACACTATGTTGAATAGGACTGGTGAGAGAGGGCATCCCTGTCTTGTGCTAGTTTTCATAAGGAATGCTTCCAGTTTTTACCCATTCAGTATGATATTGGCTGTGGATTTGTCATAAATAGCTCTTATTATTTTGAGATACGTTCCAGCAATTCCAAATTTATTGAGAGTTTTTACATGAAGGGCTGTTGAATTTTGTCAAAGGCCTTTTCTGCATCGACTGAGATAATCATGTGGTTTTTGTCTTTGGTTCTGTTTATATGCTGGATTACATTTGTTGCTTTGCTTATGTTGAATCAGCCTTGCATCCTAGGGATGAAGCCCACTTGATCATGGTGGATAAGCTTTTTGATGTGCTGCTGGATTTGGTTTGCCAGTATTTTATTGAGGATTTTCGCATTGATGTTCATCAGGGATATTGGTCTAAAATTCTCTTTTTTTGTTGTGTCTCTGCCAGGCTTTGGTATCAGGATGGTGTCGGCCTCATAAAATGAGTTAGGGAGGATTCCCTCTTTTTCTATTGATTGGAATAGTTTCAGAAAGAATGGTACCAGCTCCTCCTTGTACCTCTGGTAGAATTCAGCTGTGAATCCGTCTGGTCCTGGACTTTTTTTGGTTTGTAGGCTATTAATTATTGCCTCAATTTCAGAGCCTGCTATTGGTCTATTCAGGGATTCAACTTCTTCCTGGTTTAGTCTTGGGAGAGTGTAAGTGTCCAGGAAATTATCCATTTCTCCTAGATTTTCTAGTTTATTGTGTAGAGGTGTTTATAGTATTCTCTGATGTTAGTTTATATTTCTGTGGGGTTGGTGGTGATATCCCCTTTATCATTTTTTATTGTGTCTATTTGATTCTTCTCTCTTTTCTTCTTTATTAGTCTTGCTAGTGGTCTATCAATTTTGTTGATCTTTTAAAAAAAACCAACTCCTGTATTCATTGGCTTTTTGGAGGGTTTTTTGTGTCTCTATCTCCTTCAGTTCTGCTCTGGTCTTAGTTATTTCTTGCCTTCTGCTAGCTTTTGAATGTGTTTGCTCTTGCTTCTCTAGTTCTTTTAATTGTAATGCTAGAGTGTCAATTTTAGATCTTTCCAGCTTTCTCTTGTGGGCATTTAGTGCTATAAATTTCCCTCTACACACTGCTTTAAATGTGTCCCAGAGATTCTGGTATGTTGTATCTTTGTTCTCATTGGTTTCAAAGAACATCTTTATTTCTGCCTTCATTTTGTTATGTACCCAGTAGTCATTCAGGAGCAGGTTGTTCAGTTTCCATGTCGTTGAGTGGTTTTGATGGAGTTTCTTAGTCCTGAGTTCTAGTTTGATCGCACTGTGGTCTGAGAGACAGTTTGTTATAATTTCTGTTCTTGTACATTTGCTGAGGAGTGCTTCACTTCCAATTATGTGGTCAATTTTGGAATAAGTGTGATGTGGTGCTGAGAAGAATGTATATTTTGTTGATTTGGGGTGGAGAGTTCTGTAGAAGTCTATTAGGTCCGCTTGGTGCACAGTTGAGTTCAATTTCTGGATATCCTTGTTAACTTTCTGTCTCGTTGATCTGTCTAATGTTGGCAGTGGGGTGTTGAAGTCTCCCATTATTATTGTATGGGAGTCTAAGTCTCTTTGTAAGTCTCTAAGGACTTGCTTTATGAATCTGGGTGCTCCTGTATTGGTGCATATATATTTAGGATAGTTAGCTCTTCCTGTTGAATCAATCCCTTTACCATTATGTAATGGCCTTCTTTGTCTCTTTTGATCTTTGATGGTTTAAAGTCTATTTTATCAGAGACTAGGATTACAACCCCTGCTTTCTTTTGTTCTTCATTTGCTTGGTAGATCTTCCTGCATCTGTTTATTTTGAGCCTATGTGTGTCTCTGCATGTGAGATGGGTCTCCTGAATACAGCAAACTGATGGGTCTTGACTCTTTATCCAATTTGCCAGTCTGTGTCTTTTAATTGGACCATTTAGTCCATTTACATGTAAGGTTAATATTGTTATGTGTGAACTTGATCCTGTCATTGTGATATTAGCTGGTTATTTTGCTCGTTAGTTGATGCAGTTTCTTACTAGCCTCGATGGTCTTTACATTTTGGCATGTTTTTGCAATGACTGGTACCGGTTTTTCCTTTCTATGTTTAATGCTTCCTTCAGGGTCTCTTGTAGGGCAGGCCTGGTGGTGACAAAATCTCTAAGCATTTGCTTATCTGTAAAGGATTTTATTTCTCCTTCACTTACAAAACTTAGTTTGGCTGGATATGAAATTCTGGGTTGAAAATTCTTTTCTTTAAGAATGTTGAATATCGGCCCCCACTCTCTTCTGGCTTGGAGAGTTTCTGCTGAGAGATCTGCTGTTAGTCTGATGGGCTTCCCTTTGTGGGTAACCCGACCTTTCTCTCTGGCTGCCCTTAAGATTTTTTCCTTCATTTCAACTTTGGTGAATCTGATAATTATGTGTCTTGGAGTTGCTCTTCTCAAGGAGTATCTTTGTGGTGTTCTCTCTATTTCCTGAATTTGAATGTTGGCCTGCCTTACTAGGTTGGGGAAGTTCTCCTGGATGATATCCTGAAGAGTGTTTTCCAACTTGGTTCCATTTTCCCCCTCACTTTCAGGCACCCCAATCAGACGTAGATTTGGTCTTTGTACATAATCCCATACTTCTTGAAGGCTTTGTCCATTTCTTTTTCTTCTTTTTTCTTTGGGTTTCTCTTCTTGCTTCATTTCATTCATTTGATCCTCAATCGCTGATACTCTTTCTTCTGGTTGATCGAGTCAGTTAGTGAAGCTTGTGCATTTGTCACATATTTCTCGTGTCATGGTTTTTATCTCTGTCAGTTCATTTATGGCCTTCTCTGCATTGATTATTCTAGTTAGCCATTCTTCCATTCTTTTTTCAAGATTTTTAGTTTCTTTACGCTGGGTATGTAATTCCTCCTTTAGCTCTAAGAAGTTTGATGGACTGAAGCCTTCTTCTCTCATCTCGTCAAAGTCATTCTCTGTCCAGCTTTGATCCGTTGCTGGCGATGAGCTGCGTTCCTTTGGAGGGGGAGATGCACTCTTATTTTTTGAATTTCCAGCTTTTCTGCCCTGCTCTTTCCCCATCTTTGTGGTTTTATCCGCCTTTGGTCTTTGATGATGGTGATGTACTGATGGGGTTCTGGTGTGGGTGTCCTTTCTGTTTCTTAATTTTCCTTCTAACAGCCGGGACCCTCACCTGTAGGTCTGTTGGAGATTGCTTGAAGTCCACTCCAGACCCTGTTTGCCTGGGTATCAGCAGTAGAGGCTGCAGAAGATAGAATATTGCTGAACAACAAGTGTTCCTGTCTGATTCTTGCTCTGGAAGCTTTGTCTCAGCGGTGTATCCCACTGTGTGAGGTGTGGGATGTCGGTCTGCACCTAGTGGGGGATGTCTCCCAGTTAGGCTACTCAGGGGTCAGGGACCCACTTGAGCAGGCAGTCTGTCTGCTCTCAGATATCTACCTCCATGTTGGGAGATCCACTGCTCTCTTCAAAGCTGTCAGACAGGGTCATTTGCATCTGAAGAGGTTTCTGCTGCTTTTTGTTTAGCTATGCCCTGTCTCCAGAGGTGGAGTCTACAGAGACAGGCAGGCCTCCTTGAGCTGCTGTGGGCTCCACCCAGTTCGAGCTTCCAGGCAGCTTTGTTTACCTACCTTAGCCTCATCAATGGCAGGTGCCCTTCCCCCAGCCTCGCTGCTGCCTTGCAGTTAGATCTCAGACTGCTGTGCTAGCAATGAGGGAGGCTCCGTGGGCATGGGACCCTCTGGGCCATTTGTGGGATATAATCTCCTGGTGTGCTCCTTTGCTAAGACCTTTGGTAAAGCGCAGTATTAGGGTGAGAGTTACCCGATTTTCCAGGTGTTGTGTGTCTCAGTTCCCCTGGCTAGGAAAAGGATTCCCTTCCCCCTTGTGCTTCCCAGGTGAGGTAATTCCTCCCCCTGCTTCAGCTGTCGTTGGTCAGGCTGCACCAGCTGACCAGCACTGATTGTCTGGCGCTCCCCAGTGAGAGGAATCCACTACCTCAGTTGAAAATGCAGAAATCACCCGTCTTCTGTGTCACTCACGCTGGGAGCTAGAGACTGGGGCTGTACCTATTCAGCCATCTTGCTCCGGGTGGAGCACAGTACATTTCTTCATATGAATATGATACTTCCATTACAAAGATCATCAATATATGTAAGTTACTTTTGCTTATGTTTTTTTTCTCCTAAATGTAATGTGCTTTGCATCTAGCTATGATGCTGTAGTCTTTGTGTGCATCTGAATGCTTGACATATTTAAATATATTGGACAATTTGCATTCACTATGAGACTTGAAGTGACAGTCTCATCCAGAAATCACACAGGTTTGTGGGTCATAGTCAGTCCTTGAATTCAGTTTTCTAAGTAGTGCACTTTCTTACATGACAGAGGTACTTCACAGTGTATGGGTTATCGCTTGCTTGAAAATCTGGTAGATTATCTCCCTGAAGGGAGGGAGACTTCAAATACACACACACACACACACACACTCAATTTTCTTTAATTATAGGAGTAATTAACTGAGAACTCCTTGCTTAAAAATACTGTGGTTAGTAGTCTTAGTAATTCCTGAATCAGGGTGGAAGGGATCCATTTTTGTGATCTGTCTTCTGGGCAGAGACAGAATAGAAAGCAAAAAAGACTAAATGGGTAGTGGATTCATCATAAGGGAGTTAGTGAAACTTGTAAGAAATTTCACATCTCTTCCATATTAGGAGAGGCTAATATTCTTAGAATAACGAATGAAATCATGGGTGCTCAGAACAGAGCACCTAATTTTAAAGCTAATGCATGTTCTATTAGCTGCATATGTCAGAACACTCTGATTCATAACTCCACAAGGCCCAGAGCTCTCTGTCCCAAAGGAGAGCAGAAATAGAAAAGAAAAAAACACACACACACACACAATGTTTTGTTATGTCTTTGGCCAGTCCTAGACACATGGAAAAGTTTGTTTGCTTCATTTGACTTGCAGTCTTTTAGCCAGCCCATTATCTACACACAAGCCTTCTATTATAACACGAATCCAGGGCATCGTTTTTTTCCTCTTTTAATAACTAATATGAGAACCTCTCAATTTAATAAATTAACTAATTTATTTATTTATTTTTAGAGGTAGATAGTCACCATACTGGGCCCATGTAAGCTCTATTTGGAAAGTCTGGCTGGACTTACATGTAAACCTAGAGCTTCATAAATTCTTTTATTTATTTATTTTTTCTTTGAGACAGAGTCTCGCTCTGTCTCCCAGGCTGGAGAGCAGTGATGTGATCTTGGCTCACTGCAACTTCCGCCTCCTGGGTTCAAGCGATTCTCCTGCCTCAGCCTCCCAAGTAGCTGGTACTACAGGTGCCTACCACCAGGCCTGGCTAATGTTTTGTATTTTCAGTAGAGATGGGGTTTCACAGTGTCATCCAGGATGTTCTTGATCTCCTGACCTCGTGATCCATCCAACTCAGCCTCCCAAAGTGCTGGGATTACAGGTGTGAGCCACTGCATCTTTTTTTTAAATGGTTTTTGTCATGATTTCTTTTTATTATTTTACTTTAAGTTTCAGTATGCATGTGCAGAATGTGTGGGTTTGTTACATAGGTATACATGCGCAGAATGTGTGGGTTTGTTACATAGGTATACATGTGCAGAATGTGTGGGTTTGTTACATAGGTATACATGTGCCACAGTGGTTTGCTGTACCTATCCACCCATCATCTAGGTTTTAAGCCTAGCATGCATTAGATATTTGTCTTAATGCTCTCCCTCCCCTTGCTTCCTACCCCCTGACAGGCCTTGGTGTATATTGTTCCCCTCCCTGTGTCCATGTGGAGAACCTCTCAATTTTAATTATCACTTTATCTTCCTGTGTCCAGATTTCCTTACTTTGTTTATATCCTCCACACAAGTATTTCCCTAACTTAGGTATTCAGACATAAGGTTGCACTTGATGCATTAAATCACCTGCAGAGTTGGCTAAAAGTACTGATTCCTGGGTCACACCATAAAAAACCCAGGGTAAATATAGTCTGACATTGAGCATAGGTATCAGCCATTATATATAGATGTTCATTTATTCAGTGGCTCAGTTATATTTGGGAATTTCCTCTATGATATTAGCAGTTGGACCTCTACAATTCTCTAGCAAGAATATACTGTGTTAGTTCCGTGGTGCCTCTTGGACACCGTGAAAACCATAACACAAACATCTAGCTTTTCATGAGCTTTCACTAGATATTGTTTCACAGCAGTATTTTTTAACTTTATTTTAAGCTCAGGGGTACAGGTGCAGGCTTGTTACATAGGTAAACTTGTGTCATGGGGTTTTGTTGTACAGATTATTTCTTCACCCAGATACTAAGCTTAGTACCCATTAGTTATTTTTCCTGATCCTCTCCCTCCTCCCAGCCTCCACCCTCCAAAAGGCCCCAGTATGTGTTGTTCCTCTCTATGTGTCCTTGTGTTCTCATTGTTTAGCTTCCACTAGTAAGTGAGAACATGCAGTATTCTGTTCCTGTGTGAGTTTGCTAAGAATAATGAACGACAATATTTTTAATCTCTTAAATATTTTGCTGAGAATTTACAAGTTCTGAAGAAGAGTAATATAGTATAGCAACAGAATTGAATGTGTCTCCTGTTGCAGGTACCTCCTCCTTATCTTAAGCACCATCTGGGTTACTCTTAACACTTGAGGGTGACTCTTCTTCCAAACAGTTTGAATTTTTACACTGGCCTTCCTCTCACCTTAATTATGCAAGATAGACTCTTTCTTCTCTGTAATACTTGGCCAGAAACCCAAGACTGACTTCCAGTATAAAGTGCATTTTAAAAAAAATAAGCAAACATACTCTTTGCACCAGTCATAACTTTAGGAGCTCTCTTACCTGAAAAAAAAAAAAAAAAAACCCATCCATTCTTTAAGTATCAGTTAAAATGCTGCTTATTCCATGAAGTTACCCCTGAAATCAATATCTTC
The DNA here is from genome assembly GCF_008728515.1 of Papio anubis. Lineage (NCBI taxonomy): Eukaryota > Metazoa > Chordata > Mammalia > Primates > Cercopithecidae > Papio > Papio anubis. The sequence continues at coordinate 85,205,714 of NC_044988.1, read as the reverse complement.
TCCTCTGAACTTTTTCATTTTATCCACACCTCACTTACCACAACAAGCCTATCCTACCTCATATTAATGGGCTCACAGTTCCACATGGCTGAGGAAGCTTCACAATTATAGTGAAAGGGAAAGGAAGAGGAAAGGAACTTCTTATACAGTGGCAGGCAAGAGAGCATGTGCAGAGGAACTGCCCTTTATGATACCATCAGATCTCATAAGACTTACTCACTACCATGAGAATAGCACAGAAAAAAACTCACCCCTGTGATTCAGTTACCTTCCACTGGGTCCCTCCCATGACATGTGGGGATTATGGGAGCTACAATTCAAGATGAGATTTGGGTGGGGACACAGCCAAATCATATCATTCTGCCTCTGGCCCTTCCAAATCTCATTTCAAAACCAATCATGCCTTCCCAACAGTCCCCCAGTCTTAACTTATTTCAGCATTAACTTAAAAGTCCACATTCCGAAGTTTAATCTGAGACAAGGCAAGTCCCTTCCACCTATGAGCCTGTAAAATCAAAAGCAAGTTAGTTGCTTCCTAGATACAATGGGGGTACTGGCATTGGGTAAATACACCCATTTTAAATGGAAGAAATTGGCCAAAACAAAGGGCCCTCAAGCACCATGCAAGTCCAAAATCCTGTGGTGCAGTAAAATCTTAAACCTCCAAAATGATCTCCTTTGATTCTATATCTCACATCCAGGTCATGCTGATACAAGAGGTGGGTCCCTATGGTCTTGCACAGTTCTTCCCCTGTGGCTTTGTGGGGTACAACTCCCATGCTGGCTGCATTCATAGACTGGCATTGAGCATCTGTGGCTTTTTCAGGAGCACAGTGCAAGCTGTCAATGCATCCACATTCTGGGGTCTTGAGGATGTTGACCCTCTTCTCATAGCTCCACTAGGCAGTGCCCCAGTGGGGACTCTGTGTGGTGCCTCCCACCCCACATTTTCTTTCCTCATTGTCTTAGCAGAGGTTCTCCATGAGGGCGTCACCCCTGCGGCACACCTGTGCCTGAACATCCTAGGCATTTTCATACATCCTCTGAAATCTAGGCAGAGGTTCCCAAACCTCAGTTCTTGACTTCTGTGTACCCACAGGCTCAACATCATGTGGAAGCTGCCAAGGCTTGGGGCTTGCACCCTGTGAAGCCATGGCCCAAGCTGTACCTTGCCCTCTTTTAGCCATGGCTGAAGCAGCTGGGATGCAGGACACCAAATACTGAGGCTGCACACAACAGGGGGGCCCTGGACCCAGACCAGGAAACCATTTTTCCCTCCTAGGCCTCCAAGACTGAGATGGGAGGGGCTGCTACAAAGGTCTCTGACTTGGCCTGGAGGCATTTTCCCCATTGTCTTCGCAATTAGCATTTGGTTTGTTGTTACTTATGCAAATTTCTGCTGCAGTCTTGAATTTCTCTCCAGAAAATGGGTTTTTCTTTTCTACTGCATCCTTGGGCTGCGAATTTTCCAAATTTTTATGCTCTGCTTCCTCTTGAACACTTTGTCACTTAGAAATTTCTTTCTCCAGATACCCTAAATCATCTCTCTCAAGTTCAAAGTTCTACAGATCTCTAGGGCAGGGGAAAAATGCCACCAGTCTCTTTGCCTAGGAAGAGGGACCTTACTTGAGTTCCTGTAAGTTCCTCATCTCCATCTGAGACTGTCTCAACCTGGACTTTATTGTCCATATCACTGTTAGCATTTTTCTCAAAGCCATGCAACAAGTTTCTAGGAAGTTCCAAGCTTTCCCACATCTTCCTGTCTTCTGAGCCCTCCAATTCTACGGACAGTTTCAAACTCTCATATGTTTTCCTGTCTTCTGAGCCCTTGAAGTTGTTAAAACCTCTGCATGTTACCAAGTTCCAAAGTCGCTTCCACATTTTCAGGTGTCTTTACAGCAGCGCCCCACTCCAAATACCAGTTTTCTGTATTAGTTCATTCTCATGCTGCTATAAGGACATACCTGAGACTTGGTAATTTATTAAAAAAAAAAAAAGGGGGGGGTTTAATGGGCTCACAGTTCCATGTGGCTGGGAAGGCCTCACAATCATGGCAGAAGGTGAAGGAGAAGCAAAGGCATGTCTTACATGGTGGCAGGCAAAAGAGCACGTGCAAGAGAAATGCCTTTTCTAAAACCATCAGCTCTCATGAGACTTATTCACTATCGTGAGAACAGCACAGGAAAAACCCGCCCCCATTATTCAATTACCTCCTACCAGGTCCCTCCCATGACATGTGGGGATTATGAGAGCTACAATTCAAGATGAGAGTTGGGTGGGGACACAGCCAAACCATATCACATCTTAAAACTTCCAATCTAGTTTGGGGAAGGCCAACATAAATATTAACTGCTCCAACATGAGGTAACTGACTAGTGTAAGAATTAACTATCTATGGGTATATAGTGAAAAAAGAAAACCTTTGCTATTTAAAACCAAAATTGCCTTCTCAAGAGAATAGGACTTGCTAAAGGAGAGGCATTTTAGTTGTCCAGAGCATCTTATTCTTATATAGTTATGCTATATAAGAAGGCATGGAACTCAGAGCCGGCATAAGTCTTTTGAAGACCCAATTTGCTCAATCCTCCCAGTAGTCAATGCTCTTATCTAGAGCTCATTACTTCACAATTCCCTTCTTTTAGAATTCCTGGACCTGATTTTTATTTTTTTTTCTTTAAGTATTTGACTGTCATAATGAAGCAAGAAGAGCAAAGTGTAAGCACTAATTCAGGCCTTAAACAAAACAGTAACATTTGATGTGTTTGCCTGAATTGTTCTTTACCTTAAGGATTTTCCAAGTCTCTTAACAAAGTCTCTTACCAGGCAAGGGTTTTCCTTCATACATGCTATTTGTCCTCCTTGATGGAGGTGGGGTTTATGATGCATTGTCTGTTATGATCTCTCAATAAAAGCCTCTTCCTCATATGCCGGGTTTTAGTCACAGCTGAAAGCACTATGGAAATTGTTTTTTTCTTTCTTCCATTATCATATATCTTTTCCTTTACTGCCCTAAAAAGGTGCTAACATGACTCTTAGCAATGAAGGGCAGTTTTTCTTATCTGGGCCTAGGTTGCAGCATGCTAATGTAAGAGATTAGGAGGATGCTAAATTATCCCATTTCTTTAAAAAATGACACATAAAAGGTATTTCACATGGTAGCACCAACCAAATCATATCTGACCCACCCCACTAGTGACATTTATGGAGAAACAGGGCTATTGTTGGCTGCTTGCAGAGAGGAAAATGTCTTTGTCATATAATTGATATTCTCAAATCCTGTAAACATCATGCCCTCTAGAGAGCTATATTTTAGAGTCCAGTGAGGTCATGATTTGTTCAGAAATTTTGGGGAGTTGGCAAGCAGATTTGGAGTGCTGAATATGTAGCCCTTGGGTACCAAATATTCAGGACTAGATATTTGATTATCTGTGTCTTTGTGAATGCAATTTCAAATGCCAAGATTTGAATCAGATATATTAGAAAGGTAGTTTCAACTCCTGAAATAACAGAACAGTGATTCTCAGTCTCTAGTGTGCATAAGAATGCATAAAAATCACCCAGAGAGCATATTGAAACAGATTCCTGGACTCCTACCTTCAAGAATTTGATTCAGTGAGTTTGTGGTGGGGCCCAAAAATCTGTAATTCAAGGAAGCCTCCAGGTAATACAGATATGTTGAATCATGTACACAAATGATGATATAGAGTATTTATGTTAGGAGGCAAAATGTAAGATACCCCCTCTTTCTGATGCACATTGTGTATTTTTATAGTTTTCATTAGAGATTGAATGTTTTTGCAGGGGTTACCTTCTTTCGGTTGCTCAAATTGTCAAACATAATGAAGCCATTATGATTTTGCACCTGATGTTTAATCTGTCTGAATCCTCTTTCATTATCTGTTGGTGTGGCTCATTTTTTAAGTCTCGGTTTAAAGGACATTTCCTGTGAAAATTTTTCTCAGTTGTTTGTTGAGTCCCTTTCATTGTGTTCCCTGAACATTCTGGACTTTCCGTATTACTCATTATCTTTTCATATTGTTCATCATATGTCTTACTACTCAGATGGAATCTTCATGAAATTCTAAACTTTCTCTAGCAAGCTCACTATTATATCTCCAAAATCAAGCAACAGAATTACACAAGGTAATTGTACCATAACTATTTATTAATTGCACAAAAGACTCAAAACTCTAAGAAACAGAACAGAGTCACACAGCCCTTCAGAAATCATCTAGTTAAATGATCCATTGTAATAGTGGGGACTTAGTACCCAGAAAGAAAAATAAGACTGGTTTAGTATATTCCAACTAGTGCATACTCCCTTCTTATTTCTTTTCCCTAGCCCCAAATTTATGAAATTTGAACATCGTCAAAAAGAAGACAAGAATTTGATGCACAAATAGAAACTGATTTAACTATAGTGTCTGTAGTCTCCAGACTTCTTCATTGAAAGAGAGTATGAAGTTAGGGCATGTTTCTATCACTGCATGAAACTGGCTAGCTCATTGCTCCTTCCTATATAGTTGCAAGACCTCAGCATGCCTCCCTCCTCAAAAATCTTCATGCAGTTTCTGGGTATCATAGGTTGAGTTTCCCCTAAAAGCAGACTTTAACTAGGGATTTGCATGGAGGTATTTATTGGGTAGTGTTTTCAAAGAACAGCTGTAAAAGCGTGAGGTAAGCAACATGAACAGAAAGAGAAGTAAAAAGGCAACTTTGTAAAGTATGAAAAACTGGAACTCCCTTCTCTGGAAGTGGCCAGAAATTGATACAATCACCTCTCTCGATTGTGCATTCTATTTTTTCTTGCTTAAGCAAATGATCACAACATAGGCTCAAATAAAGCCAGCTAGAAAGATTCTGGGAATGAAGATGCCAGGGCTAAACAAGCCATATTGAATAACATGGATTGAGCAATATGTTATAGGCCCTACATTCTTTCTCATTTATTTCTCACCACAGTTTTTTGAGGTTGATTTTACAATGGATAAGAGATTGATACTTATTATGAGACCATCTCAACCTGGACTTTATTGTCCATATCACTGTGTTAGGTAAGAAAGAGTCACAAAGGCCATGCATTTTTCAAAAAGTTCATACATTTACCAAATGAAGTAGCTACAAAGTGAACCTAGATTTGTTTAATTGCATAAAAGCTCATGGTTTTAACTGGAATCCATTGCCAGAATGATGAGAAAAAGTAAAATCAAATTAGACAAGAAGTAGTAAAAGAACCTGGGAATGTTTAACATGGAGAAGTTGAGGCTTATGACAGAGAGAAATAATCAGCATTTTCAATCCTTGAAGGGCTATCATCTGTATAGAGAGAAGATTAGTATGGAAGAGGACCAGGATTGTAGCAAGGCAAGTGGTGCTGAATATTAGGATTGGCATTTTGATGATTGGAATTGTTGAAAAATATACTGGGGATAGCCATGGGAACAATGATTACATAATTATTGAACCCTGGTTTCTTGTTTGGAGACATAATGGTGAACATATCACAATCATGTGCTCAGAGAATGTACAGTTTGATAGGGGAAATAGAGTCCCATTATTGTAAAGCATCAAGCTGGACATTTCTGTGGTGACCCTCTTGATTGTGAAACCAAATATCCAGTTGGAATGGTCAACCTTAACACTTACAAACTACATTTTGCAAAATCCAAGTGTTTCCTAGTATGTCAATAGGTGGCCAGAAGGAAAATTATTCTGCAGTTAAGTGAGTTTGGGAAACAAAGTCAAACGAGCAACTTTGTGAGATTTATCAGAGCTTTGAAAACATGCATTGTGGCTTTCTAATAAACTTGTATAGTAGCCACTGATTCACAAACTTAACTGACCACGAAATCCCTTTTCCATGGACACTTATTAACATGGAATTAGGGGAAGTCTAGTGAGGTCATAATCTCAATTTCTCTATTATTCTGAAATTCTCTAATTCCTCAAGCACAAAATGAGTTAAGGAACTTAAACTGTAGTACTAATCTTGGAAACAAATTCACTGGCCCTTCTTAAACAATTTCCTTCTACTTTCTGAGCCTCAGTTTAGTGTCACTGGCTGAAAAAAAAATATTGCTGAAACTCTCTATCTCCAGTATGTTGTGGTTTTATGGAGGCTTCAGGGCACCAAAGATGACTTTCACCTACTTGACAGTTCTCCTGGGCCTGCCTTCTTCTAATACTAGCAAGTGTCCAACCTGGTGGCTTTGAGCAGGAGCGAATTGTTTCTGGTTCCTGTTCTGCTGGATAGCAGCTTGAAGACAGGAAGCCAAAAAGACCTCCCATTCTGGAGGTTTCCAAATTGAATTGGTTTTGCAGACCTCAGCAATTCAGAATGTTTGAAGACACTGCAGAGATGTGCAGTTCTGCGGTTGACCCCTCTCAAATAGTACATAATTCTGAAAAAACTTGGAGCTCCTCCATAAAGCCATATTTCAGTTGCACATTTTGGGCATGTGATTTCAGCCAAAAGCCATAATATAGCACTGCTGAGAATTTTTTCTTCCAAAATTATGCATTTGGACAAAATGTAGGAACCTAAAATTACAGGAATTGAATGTACCTTCTATGTTAACCAAAGTGCTATGGATGAAATAATAAATCATAGAAATGTAGAGTGTGATGCCTTCCTAGGGATTTGCCAGTTCAAAGTTTCATATAAGACTTCAGTCTTTCTTATATACCTGTGAAATCATTACTTTCCTCCTTGACCACACTTTTGAATAGTTTGTTATTTATTTTTTATTTTTATTTGATGTTTTTAAACTTTTAATCAACTTTTATTTTAAGTTCCAGGGTACATGTGCAGGATGTGCAGGTTTGTTGCACAGGTAAATGTGTGCCATGGTAGTCTGATGCGTAGGTCAACCCATCACCCAAGTGTTAAGCCCAGCACCCATTAGCCATTCTTTCTGATGCTCTCCACAACCCGGCCCCCTCAACAGGCCCCAGTGTGTGTTGTTCCCCCACAATGCGTCCAAGTGTTCTCATCGTTCAGCTCTCACTTATAAGTGAGAACATACGGTGTTTGCTTTTCTGTTCCTGCATTAGTTTGCTGAGGATGACAGCTTCCAGCTCCATTCATGTCCCTGCAAAGGACATGATCTCATTCCTTTTTTATGGCGGTATAGTATTCCACGATGATGTATATATGTACCACATTTTCTTTATCCAGTCTACTGTTGATGGGCATGTGGAATAGCATGTTATTTCTGAGGCAGACCAATCTGATATCATGCAACTCTTTTATTTGAATGGCCTCTCTTATACATATATCTTCTATTATGTCCATCTGTATTTCTTGCTCAGTATTCTAAGGAATTGGTCTTGAGTTTTGAAGATAAAAAAAAAATCTCCCTCTATGATATTTTAATCTTCCAATATAAACATTCCCTGTTTCTTCATTGGAAATAATCAGACCAACCAGAAGAAAGCATAGCCTTTTAATTTAGAAAGTGCCAGAGTTCTAAACTCTTCTCTTCCACCTGAACATTAACGACCTGGAATTCTCTACCTAGTGTTGCTGAGCCTCAACTTTCAAATTTTTAAATAATGGAAATAATGACTACATAACAGGATTATTGTGAGGAATAAATAAGGCAACTATGAAGACTTCTCCAAGGTAAGCAATCAGTACACTATATTCTTCACGCTCCCCGCTGGCTTTTCTTCTTTCTTTGTACTGATATGATATGCCATGATATGATACGATATATGATATGATATGATATATGATATGCATTCATACACATTTGTCATGCAATGTCCCTGATTGTCTCCCAAGAAAACCCAGGATCTGGAGGTAAACATAATTCTAGATAAATTGGCTAGCTGGCATCTTACCTCCTTGATTTAGGCCACTACATGTTTATTATTGCAAGTATTCTATAATACTAAAACATCTAATTTTTCTTTGCACATTATAATGCAGACCAAAGAAAGAAGACCTTGAATTTTTTTTTTTTTTTTTTTTTTTTTTGTGAGACAGAGTCTCATTCTATCGCCCAGGCTGGAGTGCAGTGGCGCGATCTCAGCTCACTGCAATGCCTCCCGGTTCACGCCCATTCTCCTGCCTCAGCCTCCTGAGTAGCTGGGACTACAGGCGCCCGCCACCGTGCCTGGCTAATTTTTTGTATTTTTAGTAGAGGTGGGATTTCACCATGTTAGCCAGGATGGTCTCGATCTCCTGACCTCGTGATCCGCCCGCCTCGTCCTCCCAAAGTGCTGGGACTACAGGCATGAGCCACCGCGCCCGGCCGAATATTTTCAATACAATATTAATATTGGTGAGAGTGCATTTGAGGAAGTCAAAGCAGCCAGTGTACTCAGACAATAACTAATTTCCTTAAGGATTATTTTATTATGCACTCAGTGTTCTGAAATGCCAGTATCTGCAGATGCAGTGTGATTACTTTGCCTTTTTCATTTCAATTATTCTTTAAGAAGAGTGATCATTTTTCATTAGAGAGTAAAAACTTGTATGTTCTGGACTAACTTAATAGAACAAAACAACAAAACATCATCTCTCTGTGAAGTCTGACATCAGCTTTAATCACGTTGGAGGCAATGCAGGTCACTGGACTGGAATGTGGAGGCCTGGGTCTGGTCCCAGCTCTGCACTGAATTGACATGGGGCTTTGCTAAGCCAAAGCTTGTCCTTTTGTGATCCTCAGTGTCTCTCATCCTATCATTAAGGATAGAATTAGGTGATGACTATGGACTCTTTTTCACTCTTTATTCTAGTGTTACAACAGGAAAGAGCCTAATCAGGGAAGCTATGCTCCACAGCCAGTATAAGGAGTTTCCCATAAGAGAGGAGCAGAAAATGCCCATTTAATCTTAAAAGACATGCAGAAACTGAAGATTGAGTGTGAAAATTGGGGAGATGAACATTATCTCTTTTCAATCTGAGAGGGGAAAGCAACATGATCAAGATCTGTGCAAATCAAGCTACTTACCAATAAAGAACCAGAATGTATGTCTCTTGCCTCCCAGGCCAATTTTTTTTCCATCCTATCCTTCTGTCCCCAGAAACCACTCAGATATGTCTCTATTTCTTTTGTGTTACCTGTCTATAATTCTGCATCAATAGTAAATAAGGATGTAGAAAATGTATGACATTCATAGCATGTCATCTTCAGATATTATGCCAAAACAAAGAATGTTTCCCTGAAATTTAGCTCTTGCATTAGGTAAGTTTTACATTTGAAAGCATATTTCTCTCTCTTAAAAATTATTCTGTAAAGTTGTAAAAATTCTTTCCACAAAGTTTCCTTGGTGTATGTTATAAACTGTACATCTATAGTTTGAATTTCTCTTATAAAATCTATTTGATTAAAAATATGGAAAAGCATGGTATCATAGAAAAAGTATAGAATCAAGAGGGATTCAGAGTATGACTTATTGATGCTGCATCTTAGAAGTTCTATGACCTTGAACAAATATTTCACCAGAATAAGCCTCAGTTTTCTTATATAGAAAGGATATAAAACGCCTCAGTTTCTTTATATGAAAAGGATAACGTGCCTATCTCATAGAGTAGTTGTAAGACTTAAACAAGATGGGATATTAAAATCCCTTTCACAGTGCCAGGCATATAGGGAGTCTTAATGAATTTATAATAGGTATTTTAAGTGAGAATTGACCCAAAGCAAAATGTTGTAAACACTACTCTCCATACCCTTCAATGAGGCTTATTTGAATCATTTTTAACCAAAGGTCCTAATTGTCAAGATGTATCTGAAAAAAATCTTTCTATGACTTGAATTTATATTTGGGCATGTGAACTATCATCAGCCTAAAATCAGGTTCACCCACTTTTCCTAATTTAAAGTTCTCTCATATAATATAGTTCAGTTGCACTTTGATTTTTCTATTTCCCTTTTTTCACCCATAAAAAGGAAAGTTTAAAATATCTACACTTCAGCCAGGTGCAGTGGCTCATGCCTGTAATCCCAGCACTTTGGGAATCCGAGGCAGGTGCATCACCTGAGGTCAGGAATTTGAGACAAGCCTGGCCAACATGGTGAAACCCTGTCTCTACTAAAAATACAAAACTTAGCCGGGTATGATAGTACATGCCTGTAATCCCAGCTGCTGGGGAGGCTGAAGCAGGAGAATCACTTGAGCCCTGGAGGAGGAGGCTGCAGTGAGCCAAGATCGTGCCACTGCACTCCAGCCTGGGTGACAGAGTGAGACTCCATCTCAAAAACAAAAACAAAAACAAAAAAACAAAAAACTACACTCTAACATATGTCGTAAATCCACAAAATAGACATCTACAGAGAGATACGCTAGGGGCACAGGAATATCCAATTCACATCACTTTCATCTTTGGACTAATGAAGCAGAGGAGAGAAAAATTTCTCTGATAGTCTTAAGTATAAGTGATTCAAAGTTATGTCAATACTTGGATATATTTCTGAGACAATGCAATTAAACAGGTAGATGGTACCTTTTCACTTTCAGAAACATTTGCACAAGGTAGTGGGTTACTCAAAGCAAACCGTTCACTGTTTCTTTCCCTTTAGTACCAGAAAAGTTTACAGAGAGAGTGACAGGAATCAAATAACTCCACCTTTGCGTCAGGCCCCATGTCAGGCTCTTTATAATCCTTAGCACACGAAATCATCACACAGACTCAGTGAGTCAGATATTTGGTGCTCATTTTACAGATGAGAAAACTCAAGCCCAGAGAGAGAAAGTTTTTTTTTTTTTCCAAATTTTCATAGCTTGAAATTTTAATTCTTTCTTAAATTTGAAATAGGTCTAGTAAGATTGTAACTCATATTTCTTGGTTTGCTTACGTGGAATGCTATTCTTTAAGCTTTAGAGTCACAAAGGTCCATAATTTGAAGACCGATTTTCTTTTCATTTTGCCATGTTTTCTCACAATCCACCATTTCCACTTTTCATGTCATGTTGTTGCTAACTCTTAAACCTTCTTCAAGGGTTTAATGAAATGCCACCTTCTCAACAAATCCCACATTGTCCACCACATTGAAACTTGCAATACCTCTGCCATCTTGAAGAGACCACTTACCTTGGTCTACATTATCTTGTTTTTCCAGAACTTGTTTTAATGTCTAACAAGCTGAATTATCTACTTATTTATTATGTCTACTGTTCCTTGTATCTTCCTCTAGAATGTCAGCAATAAAAAAGCAGGGACTCATGCCTGCTTTTGTTTACCAGTGTATTCTAATCACCTATAATAATGCCAGGCACATCTAAAGAGCTGAGTAATATTTGTTGTACGAATTACTAATTGAGCATGTCATTCCCTCTATTGTTATTAAATGTAGCTTCAGAATCCTTCTCAACACAGCCTTATGTTTAGCCACTACCACTGGATCTGAATGAATATTTTAATTAGAATTTAAATACTATGCACCTGTTTCCTTATTTGTAAATCTAAATGGAGTCAGTGTCATCTGCTGCAGAACATCAGGAAGGGTAGTAAGTGTGTGGTACTTGTTTGGTGCAGTCTTTGGTGGTATGTGTTATTTCTAACTATTACAGGACTTTATTTATCTGGCTTATAGTACTTTTTTTTTTTTTTTTTTTTTTTTTTTTTTTTTTTTTTTGCTTGTTTGTTTTGGGGGTGGGTTTTGTTGCTGGAGCTGGAGTACAATGACACGATCCTGGCTCACTGCAACCTCCGCCTCCAGTGTTCAAGTGATTCTCCTCACTCAGCCCCCTGAGTAGCTGGGACTACAGGTGCGTGCCACCACACCCAGCTAATTTTTGTATTTTTTTTTAGTAGAGACAGAATTTCGCCATATTGGTAGGCTGATTGCAGAACAAGCTTCGTTCACCGTCTCAATACCCAAAGTGCTGAGGTTACAAGAGTAAGCCAATGCGCCCGGTCTATAGTACATATTTCTAAACAGTTCTAGTGAAAGCATATATAAAAATCTATCTTGTGAATAGAATCACCTTGATTTTCCCCATATTCTGATATGTGAAAATTTAATACTAGCTCATTAAAGAAAGAAGCCTTTTCATTCTTTCAAAGCAGAATCATTTGTTAACTCATTTTATTCCCATAGTACCTAGTACATGCAACTCTTTTTATCTTGTCTTGCAATCATGCATTTATTAGTTACTTTATCCATGAGTCAATGAATTTTTCCATGGCAGGGTCACTTTCTTGTTACTTTCTCTGCTCCCATTTCCTCAGATGGTGTCTGGCACATGGTATAAATTTAGTACATATTTGTTATCTTACTAATATCATGATAGCATTTAGGTGCAGGAGGTACAATTGAAAATTACCAAGTTCCATCCCTATAGTACAGATAGGGATACTAAGGCTCAGAGAAGAGAAAGAAATCACTGAAATAATGCATCTCTATAGTACAGATGGGGATGCCGAGGCTCAGGGAATGGAAATGAATCACTGAGAGCATACAGTTATTGTCTAAGTTAAGCCTATAATCCAATTTTACAAAATATAAGTCCTTGCTGATTTAAACTTTCGGCTTTTCAATTAAATATGTCTTAACATAATTCATGCACTTTTTTTCTCCTTTAATTTCATGGCTAACATTGAAGATGCAACTCTGTTAAAAGTCAAGTTTACATGATCATTTTTCTTTTGGAAGAAAATTTCAACTGGCTAATTCTACATAAAGTAGAATTATCAGAGTAAATAGTGCACAAGTTTGACAATTTATAATATCTAGCCAGTGTCTGAAATGAAATTGGGAAAGCTGAGTTACTAAGTCTATCCTAGAATCAAAGAACCTAGAGTAGGCTATCTGTTCTTAAGAGGAAAGACACTCTATTATGTTTGAATCTGTTCCTCTCTCAATGTACGGCTGGGGTTTTTCATGTACTTCACCGTCATTACACATTTGTTGCATTTACCTGCATCTAGTCCAAGTGCTCATTAAGTAGGGGAATCTCTACCCCTTATTTAGCTTACCAGTCTTATCCTAACCTTAGATTGCGTGTGTCCAGTAACAGAGCATTGACTACCTCTGAAGAGTCACTGTGGGACTATTAGCTGCAATGAATTGAACTGAGAAATGTCTCATGGTAACTTTGATCTACTGGCCAGAGTTCTCTTGTCTGGACCACAAAACACATCAAGTTTTCCCCCCACAGCAGATGAGATGATATTTGGAAAGAGTAACCACTGCCTCCACCTCACCCCACACACAAACCTATCCAAGTCATCTCTCCTCCAGGGAAAATGTCCCTCTGGCTCAAGCTATTTTAAATGAATAGTAAACCAAAAATTTCTAGTCCCTTTCTTTTCTTTGATGGCATAATTGCTTTGATTTACCATGAAAGATTGTTTTTGGACTCTCAAAATGAAAGGGTGAGTTGACCAGTAACAAACATATCATTCAATGGTGTCTTTCAGACAGTCTCATTCCACATTATTTAAGTGGTGTGTGGGAAAGGAAACGGAAATAGCGTTTATGGAGTACCTACTCTGCTTTGGTCACATTACACTGATTACATTCTGGGATATTCACAACACTTTTAAGTACATATTATTATTATACTCTATTTAATAGGTGAGAAAACTGAGACTCAGTGGTTTTAAGTAACTTGATCTAAGCCAAACTAGAGCTGGAAATTGAACTCAGGTCTATTGAATTCCTTAGGCTATTCTGGCACTTTGTCCAGTGGTCTCCTGTCTCAGGGTGCACAACTGTGGTCAAATCTTCACTTCTTTACCATGCCTATGAATACCTCCCATGAATCATAAACAATGTGGTCTTCCAGTAAATCTTCCATAAATTTACTAGAAAGGCCACAAGTGTCCAGTGGAATGATGCATCTTGCCCAGGGATCTGTATATAAACATGGCCTTAAAGGACAGACCTATGTGACCACTGATATTCCATGTAAGATCAAAGAAAAATCCCAAAACTCAATGCCTTACTTAACATTTTAAACTGATTCTCCTGGTGAAATTTTCCCTGTGTGTAAATGACACAGTCATAGTCCTATTGTTGGCACCTTTGGCTACCTTTCCTCCACACATCTGAACTCTCGCTGACATTCTGTCTACAAAAGGCTTCTCATGCTTGCACCCTTCAGCTCTATTGTAATTGTCTTTGTTAAGTGCACCCTCTTCACTCATTTGTCCTAATTATTTTACTTCCTCCTATTTGGTCAATCTTGCTGCAGTTGTATTTACTCCAGTTTATCCTACAAAGTGTATCAAGAGAGACATTTCCAAATTATATCTGATCAGGTTACCTCCTTGTTCAATAGGTCTTCGGTGCTGTTAGAGGTAACAGACATCTTATTTTCATTCACAGGAGACACCACTAAAGTAACACTACCTCTTTGTTTCTTAGCCTAATTTTACTCTCTCCTTCCCATAGAGGAGGAGTGAGTAAACCAATTGCTAGGTGAAAGTTTGGGCTACATTTTTTAATTGGGTAGAGTTAATCTATTGAAAGACCATAAACACAAAGAATTTGTTATTTCTCCCCTCTCTCCTGGGGATATTGCACACTGTGACTTAGTCCATCATGAGGTAAGAATGTGTACTTTGCAAACTAGAGTTTTCTCCTATCCTGTGAGTAGAGGTAAATGGGTTTTATTGCAGTAAAAAGAGGGTCCCCAAATCTCAGTGACTTAAAACATTAAGTGTAAATTTCTCACTTATGCTGCATGTTGGTGAGAGTCAGTCATAGTACAGCTTTACATCATTTTTACGTTAGGCCATAGGCTGATGCGTTAGCTTCTATCTGGACCACTGTTGGTCATCAGGGCAGAGAGGAGGAAAAAGCAGATACACTGAGCCTCTTACTGGCTCTCAAAGCTTCTGCTCAGACACATTTCACTTCTGCTTACATCGCACCGCACAAAAAAGTCATTTGACCATACCTGAGTTTTAAAATGTGGGGTGGTATACCCCATCACAAGTAGGGGTATCACAAGGAGGGATATCAAATATGAGTGAACATATTACCACACCTGGAACTCTCCCCAGTCTAGACTGGAGCGTGAAACAGGGAGCATTAGCAAGCCCATTTAGTCTTCAGCTAAATGATCCGACCTAGGATTTATTTGTTAAAAAGAAAAATCTGACATTTTAAGTTGACACGCACAAAGTGGAAGTGATTTGTTTTACTCTGCAAAGCTTGTGAGCCTTAGAGCAAGGACTAGAAGCTCACATTCTTTCCACTAAATCAGATTGCTTCTCAAGCTTCATTGCCTATGCCTGGCACAAAGTAGGTGTTCAGTACACGCTTGTAGAATTGAATCAAATTTATGTGACCCACTGGTCAATCTCACACTGAAATGCATTTTCTCAGTTCTATAAACACAGCTCCCACCTGTGTTCTATACTCCAGGAAATTTGGCCACACTCTTAACACAGAACCTCCACAGTAAGTAAATCCCATACCCTCACCTAGTCTGCCTAGACACACACTGTGGTTCCTATATTGGTGTCATATCAACAGACTACCAAAACAATAAATGAAAAACAGACAACTGTCTTAGCAACAGGAAAAGCCTCCACGTGCCACCCTTCATTCTCAGTTTAATATTAATCTATTTCTCTGTTTCTAGGCCAACAATCATCTCCCTCAAGCCTCAAACCTTTTCCACTCTGGAGGAAAGACTAGGTATTTCTCAAATTCATTTAATGTGTTTTTCCTTCTCTTCAGTCATCTTCTCCGGTAACGTCTTCCATATGTCTGTGAGCCATTGTGTTAAAGAGTTCTGCCCAAAGTCCTTATTTATTCTGAGTGGATTGGAATGGCAGCCTTAAGTCTGGTATTTCCTCACGTTTGACAGCTTGAATTACAGACTTTGGGTACATTTAACGTAATCCATTCATGTGGAATGGCTGTTGTTCCTCTCATAGTAGTTTAAAAATATAAATATTTACAAACCCCTAAGACAAAAGCTCTTACTGACAAGGTCTCTAAAGCAACAGCTTCATGGACAGGAACATTTCCACTTAGATATTTCTATTGACAGAGTTTCAGTTCTCTTGGGTTATGTGTGCTCCATTTAATGCTAATGGAATCTTTGCAAAATCACTGAAACTTATCTCTCTATATGTCCAAATAGGGAAGGGAATGGAGCAGGAGTAAGGGGGAGATTTTCTTAGCAGAATACAGTCAGCTCCTTTGAGGTGAGCCAGCAATGAAGTTCCTGGAACTGTAGGGAATGTCTGAACCCATGGGAATTCCTACTACCTGAGTGCCTTCTCTGTTCCATTACTATGATAAACACTTGATATCTCACACTCTTTTATTTGTATACAAATAAAGCTTTGAGAGATAAATGGACTCATTCAATGTCAAGTAGGTAGCAAGTAGAAATTCAAGGGTTTGATCACAGACCTTATGCTTTCATATAAGACTACATGAACTAGGAGAATATTATAATTAAGTTGTTTAAATACAGAGATACCAGATAATGCTGCAAGAATCTGTGCTTTTGAAATATTTTATCTCAGCCATATATATCCTACAATAGCTACATTAGATTGCCTCTATTCCTGTCAATTTCCTTTATTTTATCAACATCTAATTCTCTCCGCTCATCTCTTTAATGATCTATCAATCTATATTAGTTGGGATTGGTTTCTGTTGTATATGAGGGAAATAAATAACAATGCTTTAAAAGAAGTTAGAAGATCAGTTATCTTCGTTTTGAAGTGTACTGTGGGAAGGAGGTATGAATTTGGTATGATGAGTCTGTTTACATCAGTGACATAGGAGTTTTTACTTCTCTATTCCATCATTCCTGGGGTGTGTACCTCAACCTCATGGACCAAAATGGCTGCACAGTGGCATCCGTTAAAACATTATTCCAAGCATCAGAAAGAAAAAATAGGTTAGGATGGACACACAGCTTCCCTTTTAGGGATAAGTACCCCATATACACTACATCAGTTTATATCTCTTTTGCCAGAACATCGTGGTGTGATAACACCTAGTTACAGAAAAAGAAAGAGGATGGCAAAGATGAGCTTATAGGTGAGTGATAACGTGCTCAGCTGAAAAGTGTAGCTCAACATTACTGAGAAGAGGACTATGAAAACTGGTCCAGTTGATTGACACTGGGACCAAAACTAGACATTCTAACTATTGCTCTAAAATGTCTGTCTTTGCTAAAAAGAATCTTGAGCAGGATGAATATTGGGAATCAACTAAAAGTCTTCAGATCACTGTATTTCCAATCCCAGCTTAAACGTCAACATGAGGTGGTAGAAAGAGTGCTAGCTGTGGCATCAGACTGACCTGGATTCAATCCTATTTCTCTCTAAACAGATAGTTTAGAGAGGGACCCAGAGAATCAAAAGTTTAGAACACAAGACCACAACTAAAGTGTGAGTGTTAGAGCAAAGGCTATGTCAGTGTGTGGACCACTCTAGGCCCGACATGTTAACTAGAGGCAGAGAAAGTTGAGGAACCTAGAGATAAGCCCTCCATCTAGGAAATGAAGGGAGAGAAAAAAGTGGAGTTAGTAAAGAAAATGAAAGGGCTTTGTATTTTGAAAGTGTTCATATAAAAACAGCATGCAGAAGGTGCCCCAGCTGTAGACAAACAGGATGCCCACCTCCAGCTATGGAGCCCAACACCAACGACACAGAGACCTGAGCCCTGGCAAGAGAAGGTCCTTAGGGGCTCCAGACAGGAGTGGGCAGAATACAAATAATCGAGGAACCAGAGTTTGGCCAAATCCTGGGAAATCTGTGGTCAGTGATACATTAACCAGCCTTGGCCTTGCAAAGTTTTAATTGGCGTCATTTCCTACGAATGTGGCCAAGAAAACTGTAAAAAGAATAGAAAGGGACAAAAACAAAGAAAAACAAAGTCATTCATTGGGGGCCCAGTAGATTCCAAGACCAGAGAAGACAGAATGAAAGCCTATGGGATTTTAACCCTTTATCTACTGATAATATCCATGTCAGTTAGTATAATGAATTGTGCTTGGATTCTGGAATCAGAATTAGATATATATCCTAGTCCAGTGACTTTCTAACTACAGAACCTTGGAATATTTTGTCATGTCTCTGATCCTCCCTTTTGGAAAATTTAAAAAAGAATACCTGTCTCACAGAGTGCTTATATAAATTAAAGGAGACGAGAGATTTGGAACATAATTGCAAGCTACGATGTGAGCCAATGTGAGCATCTAATGCAGAGGAGTTTCATAATGGCATGCCTTCTAATTCTCATGATTCTGATTTCAATTGCTTTCTATAGCTTGTTCTCATTTTAACCTGGCCAATTTATTTTTTGCATTTTGGTGGTTCTCTAATAGAACATTTTATTTAGCTAGTGTAGTCAAATCACTATGCTACATTGCTTAACATCTTGCCCGTTGAACAATATTTATGGGGATGGGGCTGTGTAAATTGATTGAGGTGGCAGCTATTGATACAAAAACTGAAATTCTAATGTTCTACATTTTCTGTCTTAGAGAGGAAAGGATTTTAGAAGAATCTACAATCTTGAAAATAAAAAAAAAAAAACCAGAACATTTCTATATATGGCTGTGAAACTTACCGATAATAAAGAATGAAAACTCAAACTTCTTAATCCTGATTAAAATTTGAGTTTGAAATGAATAAGCATGGCATGCATTAAGGGAATATGATAATGTGTTAATGATTTTAAGACATCAATCTGGTCAAGAACGTAGTTAAAAAGTATAAAGTATAGTAAACTTCAAAATGAAATTACAGAATATATTTTTAAACTGATATGCAATTGAGTCAATATAACGTGAGTTCATATAAAGTTCTTCCACCAGTTTTCTTAAAAGTAACATGGGATTAAAACACACGCAGTTGTCAGTAATTTGTCTATTTGACCTCTTGTATGTTACTCGAATCTAACTCAGAAAGAGAAAGGTGAGAATTTAATTGGAAGAAAACATGAAATGGAAAATTTTGAAATGAAGAGAGTGGGTATATAAGGAAAATATGATGGTACATAAACTGAGTTTTAAGTCTAAATACTCTGACTGAATAGCTGAGTGAACTTGAGAAAGTTTTACGTAGTCTGTAAGAGCTATGTTTTGAATATTTTTGTGCCTTCCAAAACTCATGTTGAAATTAATCCCCAATGAAACAGTGTTGGGAGGTGTGGCCTCATGGAAGATATATAAGTCATAAATGCTCTTTCCTCATATATTAGTCTATTTTCATACTACTGTGAAGGAATACCTAAGACAGGGTAATCTTTTTTAAAAAAGAGGTTTAATGGACTCACAGTTCCACATGTCTGGGGAGGCCTCACAATCATGGTGAAAGGCCAGAGTGGAGCAAAGTCACATCTTACATGGCAGCAGGCAAGACAGCTTGTGCAGGGGAACTGCCTTTTATAAAACCATCAAATATTGTGAGATTTATTCACTATTACGAGAACAGCATGGGAAAAATCCACCCCCATAATTCAATTACCTCCTACCAGGTCCCTTCCACGACACATGGGATTCTGCAAGCTACAATTCAAGATGAGATTTGGGTGGGGACACAGCCAAACCATACCACCTCATGAAGGGATTAATGCCACTGTAAAAAGGCTTGCAGGAATGGCTTTACTCTCTCACTCTCTTCAGCCATGTGAAGACACAGGATTCATCTCCTTCTTCCCTTTCTGTCTCCTACCATGTGAGGACCCAGCAAGAAGGCCTTCATCAGATATGGGTGCCTTGATCTTAGACTTGCCAGCCTCCAGAACTGTGAGAAAATACATTTCTGTTCTTTATAAATAGCCCAGTCTGCGGTATTCTGTTATTGTAGCACAAAACAGAAAGAGTCTTAGTTGTCTCATCAGATAAAATATTCCCAGTACCCAGCTCTCAGTGCTGCTAGGAAAAGGAAGAGTAACAGGTTCTATAAAAATCAGACTGCCTCCCTCTGATTCTCTGTTCTAGCATATTTTGCCTGTGTGATCTTGGATAAATTCCTCACATTTCTGTGCCTCAACTTTTTTATCTAGAAAATGGTAATATTGGTACCCACATTATTTGAGTGGTGTGAGTATTAAATGTAAGTACACATGAATACTTAGTGCCTTGTACATATTAAGAGCTAAATAAATGATAAATACTAATGTTTATAACACAGCCCCTGAAGCATAGTAAGAGCACAATAAATTGTAATTTTTTTTTAAATTTATTCAGGAATATTTTCCTTTTATGGTCTACCATAAAATGGAAAGGTTAAACCCATTCCATTGATGAAAAGGCTAAGGTTTAGCAACTGGCATATGATGGAATCCCACAAATACCTGGGCCCATAACCCAGGCTTTTTAAAATTCCAAAATAAGGTATAATTCCATAAAAAGTATTCCAGAAGTCAAGCAGCACCTCTGGTTTCTCAGAGAACATGCTATTTCCATTAGAGCCTTCTTGCCCCAAATTTCAATCTCCAAATTGAAAAGGAAAGTTACTGCTATAAACTGACAGTTTGGAATTTATTCCACTTGTCCAAGTTCTTAAATTTCATATATATATATATATATATATATATATATATATATATATATATATATGGAAGTTAAATATATTTTCTTGAATGTGATTTATGAGGACTTTCTGACAAAGTTCAAGGAGATCACTCATAATATACTCCTGGACTGCATGCTATAATCTAAACACTGGCAGAAAAGTTTGGGAAAGCAATTCTCCAAACAGTTTCATTGTCATTGAAACCACAGTATCTTGTACTTGAAGCATTGGCCCTGAAGATTCAACTTGCCTTAGAATTGAAATCGACTCAAGTTATTATAAGTTTGTGACTTATCTGATTTATATTAAATACCTAAAGAGAAATGAATACATCTATGGAGTCAGTGGGAGAGAGAAAAACAGTGTCAGGCTCCAAGCCCAAGGGAGGTAGCTCTTCTCAAGGAAAGACTTAAGTAGAATTACTTCCTTTCCTCTTCTGGGAAACAAAGAGAGAAGTCAAATGATTAGGCATTGAATGAGAACAAAATAAGACTAATCTCAAATTAAAAGACTGACTGACTTTCATGACCTCTGTTTTAGAGTATCCTGACTTAATGGGGTTCTGCATTGCACACTACCATAAGGATTACTTTCCAGATTATGGCACTCTGGGAGACACAAATATCAGTAGATCTATTATTGCCAACAAAGCCTTAATGTACTTTTCAAAGATTATGTATCAAGATGCTTTGAGTGGCAAGTAATAGCAAATACCAGTCAAATTGGCTTAAAACATAATGGGGATTTATTGGCTCATGGAACTTAAAAGCCCAGAAATAGCACTACTCTCATGTAAGGTTTAATCCACTGGTTCAAAAGAAAATGTTGTCAGGACTCAGTTCTTCTCCTTTTTAATTTTTAGCCTTGCTTACCCAGTGCCAGATTATTTTTATTATTTACTTTTCCTCTGGTCCTAGAACTTCAGATTTCCATGTCTACATCCAGCAAGATAAAGAGTAATATCCTATAGTATGCATTGAAGATAAAGAGGTTTGCTTGATCAAAACCCATAGAAGGGTATCTTTTACCCCTACCAGCTAACATCTCTGGATTAATCCTTTTGAATATGGGAATGGGATACAAGGATAAATTCAATCTAATAAGGACCCCCTTCTGTAGAACTGAGAGTGGAGCTAATCCCATCAAATCTTTCAGGCTCAGAATTGTGGAGGTTGAGGGATTAGATATGGGAGAAGCAACCAATAAGTTTTTCTAACTTCTGGACTCAACCAATTTTTTCCACCCCTACCTTCTACTTCAGATTTTACTTTCTGTGCTTAGTGAACTACTTCTAGTTTGACAAGCACATACTTGATCTTCCAGCCTCTGTTCCAGTCTACTTTTCTCCTGAAATATCTTTCTTTGCATGTTGTTGAAACCATAGCCATAATTTAAAGCCCAGTTCAAACAGACCCTCTTCCATAAAGCTCTTCATATTATTCTCATCTAGAGGTTCTCTCTCCACCATCTTATTTCTGATAACAATTTAAATGTCCTTGATTCCTGGGACTTATAGCTTCCAACCTTGTATTCTATTATACTGCATATGTGTCTTTCCCTGATACTACAAGTTATCTGAGAAAGAAGAATGCACCTCCCTAGTTATTACTTCTCATTAGAGTGCCAAGTACCTGCCCAACATATAGGCAATTCAGCCAATGAGTTTTCAAGGTCATTGTCCCAGTGAAACACAGTGTGTATATATTTCTATTACCATCAAAACCCCCATTTCTGCCTCTTAGAGAAGGTCTGAGGGCTAAGCGTTCTGGGAGTTTAACCCATTCTTATCCAGCAATGGGCTTATCTGGTAGCCAGTTCTTCCCCTTTCCAAGCGAGTTAGTGCAGTGAGCTGGTTAGCTGAAGCAGACAAGGAAACAAATGAATAAAAAATAGGGGATTAGAAAGTATTTATGTTTTACTTTTCAAAATCATCCTTAATACAATAACTTTGGTCCATAAACTAATGATTCATTAATTATAAAAAGCAATACTTAATTTCCCCTCCCTTCTTTCTTATAATACCACTCCATTTAGATCACATGTACCTGAGAAGGAGGGAAAAAGGTATTCCCTAATTCTAGAAATGAATACTTTGTAAAATGAGGGACTGTCTATTGTGTTGGAGTGTGAGACAAGCAGGGGAAATGGTTGTGGACAAACCACATAGAGCCTTGAATACCCAGCTAAGTATCAGGATCCTTAGCCAGGAGGAAAAACAGGGCCACTGAAAAGCTTAAGCAAATAAATGATCTGATCACATTTTTGTTCACTTTGTTGAGAGTCCTATCCATTTTTTTTACTACAGGAAAAAGAATTACTTTTCACTTTCAAATTTTGCTATTCTTGTCTTTGACTACATCATTCACAGATATTTCAAGTTTAGCACATTTAAAATAAAACTGGATTTTCCTCCCAAAACTTGGCACTACCTCATTATCTTCCTCTTAGTAAATGGCTCCATCATCCATCCTGTTTCTCAAATAAAAATCTTGGAGTCATCCCTAAAATTCTTCCGTCTTTGGCTCTATGCACTGATCCATAAACAAGCCCTGTAAATTGTCTTCATGCCTATCATTGGATTCATCCATCTCTCTCTCTCTCACTGATTGCCACGAACTTAGTCCAGCAGCTCCTGGATGGTGATGATAGTAATTCCAAGGTGATTTCCACTCCACTGTTGTT
The DNA here is from genome assembly GCF_008728515.1 of Papio anubis. NCBI lineage: Eukaryota > Metazoa > Chordata > Mammalia > Primates > Cercopithecidae > Papio > Papio anubis. The sequence continues at coordinate 85,182,574 of NC_044988.1, read as the reverse complement.
TACCTTAATCATCCTTCACATGAGGCAATAACCCAGCTCCCAACTCCTCCCATGGTAATTTTTTCCACTCTTTCCCTCTTCTAGCCACCTCCTTAAACTTGTCTAGTTTATGCCACCCTCAAAGCTTTTGCAAATGCCATTCTCTTTCCTTGAAATATTCCTTCTTCAGTCTCTTCATGAGGTTGCACTTTCTTACCTTTGAGGTCTCTACTAAAATATCATCTCAGAATGGCTTTCCATCACTACCCTATCTAAATCATGGTCCCCTTGATTCCCTCTTTTATCTCCTGTTCACAGAACACTTTTATGTGTGCACTTCTTTGCATCTTTATTGTTACTTTGGTATATGTGTGTGTTTCTCCTGTTAGAATATCAATTTGCCAAGAAAGGATTGTGTCAGCTTTGTTCACCAATTTATTGCAGTCTCTAGCACTGTCACACTGTCAGGGATGGATTAAACACACACAGAATGGAAAGAATGTCTGTTAATTTCTGCCCATCTATTGAATTTCATAGGATGTCTGTTGAGTCTCCCTCTGAATATGAAATACAGTTCCCCCTGAATATGAAATACAGTTCCCCCTGAATATAAAACAATGGGGTAATTTAACCTTTTTTACTATCTAAATAACTACTATTAAAAAAAAAAAAAAAAAAGAATTCTTAAGAATTTGTGGGATTTAAAGTTTCCTCACCACCAGGAAATGTCCTTGATGGAACTGACGAATGCACTTGAGGCATATCTTGAGAAACAGAAGGTTGAAATTTGTGAAAAATGACAATCTGTGCCCTTATATGGCAAACCAGACTTTGCCAAACAACAATTTTGAAATCCACAGAGTCTTTGTGGATTTGACAGTCTTTGTGGTCTGTGATACGCCACTGCGATTCACCCAGTGACACTGGGGATGAATGCACAAGCTTCCAGCTTCTTTTCTAGGTTCTCCTACCTTAATCCTTTTCCTTAACTAGAGATTTGCCAAGGTCTAATCCTATACTTCTCTTGTGTCTATTCTAATTCTACGATCTATTTCCATTAGAAAATTGCCCCATCTTATCTTTCCAGCTATCAACTTTCTACAGACAAATCTTAAATAAAAGTTTCTAATCTCAGCCTTACCCTCTAATTGGCTCTTTTTTCCCATCAGCCTTCATCATGGATTCCTAATGTTTCTCTGCAGTCTGGATTTGAATCGGAGCCTGACAAATCTAAACTCATTGTCCTTGCTTCTAAACCTCAGCTCTACAATTTACTATTTTCTCTCATCAACAATTTTTTTTGTTGTTGTTGTTTATGGCTTTTTATTTTTACCTGATTGAGCCCTCCCTACTAATATATAAAAACACAGAAGCGGGAAATATTTCCTAGTCTCAGTTTACATCATTGTAAAGACTGTGGATCGCACGATTTTAGAGGGTGCCATTTATACTGCAATCTTTGTGAATGGTGCCCTCTGGAGTTGTATCTAAAAATGTCTCTGATCTTTTCTTATTTTTTCCATCTTCGGTGCCAAATGCAAGCCACTCTACATTGTGGGCACCAAGTAGATGTTGTTACAGACTAATTTGGCCAAAAGTGAGGACCAAAATGTGTCAGGGAATGTCAGATGCACATCCTAAATCTTATTCACTGGTTTCTGTGAAACACTTGCCATGTTTCCCACCTCATGTAGTTTGCTCCATTCTGAAAAGAATGTGTTTATATTAGGTATTGTCAATTTATCTTTTACTTCCTTGTGTAATCCTCCTATTGTGGAGGCACAAAGCTCAACAAAGACATGTGAGACTAAATAGCAGTTATTTCCTGATGGCTCTGCCCAGAGATTGGTCACGGTGGTTACTTAATCAGAAAATTGGAACATGAATTTTCTCCACTGAGCACTTAGATAACATATTTACAGTAGTGATTGGCAGAGGGCTCTTAACCAGAATCCTTCAATGAGGAAACTCAGAAACAATCTCCATGTCCTTTTGCCTAGCCCAGGACTTGGCATTAGGCAAGGACACTCCAAACATATGCTGAATGAGTGGGGTTGGAATTAACCTTCAAAATAGTGTAAATGTCCTTGGTTAATTATCCCAAATCTAATGTGATTCAATTAAAAAGATCTGGCAGGAAGACTAATCAGATAAATTACGATGGATAAGTCATAACATTTTAAAGGGTTTCCATTTACACCCACATAGATCTTACACACTTAGATTTGTGTCTTTTCATGATTGGGGTTTTATGAATCGATATGTACCACAAACACCTCGGAGGATCTGCAGTGAAAATGTCGTATCTGTTTGAATCCTCCCCATAACCAATTTTTGAGATAGTTTGTGTATTTATAAAATTTATTCTCAATAAGTGCATATTAACACACTATTAAGATAATGAATACAGAGAATATTTCTTTAATTTTTATTCTTTACATCTGTTAATGTTCTTGGTAAAGATTTTGGCACATGACGGACATTCAATAACTTCAGGAGTTAATGAATAAATCAATGTAGAAAAATATATTTCCCATTGCCAGTGGGGGTTCTTTGAAGCCTTTGTAGCCCTCACAGAGCCTAGAATAGCCCTTGAGCCATTGCAGCTTTTCTGGCTATATTTGCAAGAAGGGAAGATATGGATATAATGGAAACCTAATAGGTAACAGATACTGCAATTGAGTATTACATTAAATTAAGCTCTGAGCTTCCTAGAGGTCAAATAAGAAGGAACTGCCCAATGGATTAAGTGGATCTTGTCTGCTAAAAACAACATAAAAAAAGTGAGTGGACAAGTATATATGGAGAGATCAAGAAAAGAAGTTCATACTAGAAAGCCTCTAAGATCTCATCTAACAGTAATTTTCTAGGCTATCTCACCCTATGATTTATAGTATGTCTATATCTTTAATAGGGCCAACCTGAAGCAACCTTTTGATTTAGGATATTTCCCTTTATTTGCTACCCTCAGTTTTCTTAGACAGAATAGTCCTGCTTCCTTTAGAAACTTCCAGGGTTTTTCAGTGTTGGTTAATCATCTGTCTGCATTTCAGTTATGCTCCCAGACTGGCCCCTCTATCCATCTTTCTTTCCCACTCCAAGTTCCTTCCTTCTTGCTTCCCTTGTTTTTTTCTCTGCCTCTCCCTTAATCATTTTACCAACATTTTTTTTTTTTTGCGATTGAAATATGCTTAATTTGACTTATGCCAATTTTTCCAAGTTTATTTGAAATGGAAATTTAGTGTTTTTTTTTTTTTTTTTTTTCTTTTCACATAGCATCACATGGAACTAGTCATCTGTGGAAAATTCTTGTGGAGTTACTTCCTTGGGAAGGTGATTATGGACAAACTTGAGGACAGATAGAGCAAAACTAGCTCAAAAACATTCAAGGATCTTCACCTGACCTTTCCCAGTGCTTCACCCTTGTTAGTCTTTAAACACACCATATCCAGTGACATCTCAATGACCTGAGCCACAATCCTTGTCTTCATCCTTTTGTCACTGCAACTTAAACTCCTGAAATCGCAACCTTCTCCCTAATTTCCTTGCTCCAAGCTCTTCTTACCATCTCTTTTCCAGCAGTCATTACATTTAAAAATATTTTTTCTAAGGCCTGAGTCAGATACATCCACTTCATGAAGAATTTCATAGTCATTTTCATTCATCATTCCTCCCATTCCTGCCCACTGCCCCCAAAGGGAAAAAATTTCACCTTTAGCAAGTGATTCAGCAGTATTTATTTCTGAATATATTTTATTTTACTTTTTATTTTTATTTTTTGAGACAGGGTCTCACTCTGTTGCCCAGACCGGAGTGCAGTGGCACAATCTCAGCTCTCTGCAACCTCCGCCTCCCAGGCTGAAACGATTCTCCTGCCTCAGCCTCTGGAGTGGCTAGAATTAGAGGCACACACCACTACTGCTGAGCTAATTTTTGTATTTTCAGTAGAGAGGGGTTTCACCATGTTGGCCAGACTGGTCTTGAATTCCTGACCTCAAATGATCCACTCATCTTGGCCTCCCAAAGTGTTGGGATTACAGGTGTGAGTCACCACGCCTGGTCCTGTATATATTTTGAATATTTCAGTGATACACATCAGTCTAGCTCTTTATATATAGTTAATTGTGTAAATGGAAACTTGTCCAAAAACATGAGTGTTGGGTTGAAGTCAATACTTTATATGTACTAGATTGACCAGCCTCTTTGTACCCACCACTGTTCCTCAACAAGTCCCTTTTTATAATAAAACCAAAGAATATGATATTTATACAAACGATGACAATAAACCAGTTTGGAAACTGCCTTAAACCATTTCTCAAGTTGTTTTGTGCACATATGTATTCAGTTCATATATAAGTGTTATGTTTTAAAAGTTTAATATTATTCTGCTCCTATAGGTTACTTTGCAAATGATATGAACAGCATGTCTCATCCATCCATTTTATTTAACACCGGTGTGCTTCCAAAAGGTAGTTTTTCTTACTGAGTCCTGAGTTTATAGCCTAAAGTTATTATCTGAATATAAATTTATAGGGAGAAGCCTTCTGTGGAGAGTATATATCTACTTTTAGTTAAAAATCTTTGCAGGCTAAAAATGGCTTTTGTAATTTGTAACTTGGGTTATTTGTTTACATTTGCTTATTTTTTTCTAACTTTGGGAGGGGGGATGTTTAAAATGAAGTCCTTAAAAAAACAAGTCTACAAACTGATTCCAACAAAAGGTATTTTGGAGAAAGTCTACTATAAAATTAACTTTGAAAATAGAGAGAATAAAATTATCTCCTATAAATGGCATAAATATTTCTTTGCGATGCTTAGCTTATGACCCCAGAGAGATTTTAGAACAAGAGGGCACATTTTTCCTACTTTTAAATAATAATAATAAAATTAGTTCTACTAAGTCTTTATTTTCCATTAGCATAATACTTTAAAGTTTACAAACTGTTCTCATTTGATCTTCCCAATAGGCCTGAGTGGTTGGCATAAGAATAAAAACAGCGACCATTTATGAGAGGCACTGTTCTTACAGACTTACATGTGGGGTGTCATGAATGCTCAAGCAGTCCCATGAGATAAGTATTAGGGTGATGTAAAAGTAATAGTGTTTTTTGCCGTTACTTTAAAAATACTATTGCTGTTGTCATTTTGCAGATTGGGAGCGTGAGGTACTGCTAGTTTGGGATGAAGCTGAAGTATAAACCCAGGCCGTTTGCTCCATAGTTCATGTTCTTAACCAGTGCACTAGACTGTCTCCTGTGACCACAGCTTGCATGAAGAAACACTGGCTAAAAGAGATGATATGTTGACCACTAACAAAACAGAGCACCTTTTTGATGAACAAAGCTAAACATTCGAAAGACAAATGAAGAAGAATGAGTCTATCAATTCAGGGTTTTGAGGGCCTCTTATCCTGACTAAATGGATGCTCCACTATGGACGTAGTTCATCATATTAAAGGCCTTCTCAAAAGAAGACCTTTTAAGTGCAGGTAACCTTAGAAAGTCTATCTGTAGGTCTATAAACAGGAAAGAAAAGCCTGGAAAACTCAAAGGACATGCCTAAGACCACTATGGTGTATTCCCCACTACACCTTTTCCAAGGCATTCTTTTCCAGGTTCTGACTTTCACCTAAATCTGTGTAGTTATAAGTACTCATTCTGCCCCTGGATAGACTCGAGCAAGTCATGATCCTGGTCCAACTCCCGATTTTCTCATCAGAAAAATAAGAAGAGCCAAACCCAGTAGGTTTTTAAGAATTAATAACATAAAAATTGTAAGATATTGCTGTAAAAACATACACAGAGTAGCATTTTAAATTTTTCCAGAATCATAGTGGTATGCTATGTTCCATAGATTTTGTATCTTACTAAACTATGTATCATATATCTGTGTCTCTCTCTCTATCGCAACCTTTCCTCTTATGTCTTTCACTTACAATCTTTCAGAATTGCACCTCTACATTTCTAAGCAGGACAGACACTAAAATACACATTCCCTCCCTATTTTCGAGATATTTTCAGTCAAGGAATAGAGACAGTTGCCTGCAAAAGAAATTGGAGACATGTTACTAAGAGAATAACGAGAAAAAAATATTGCAAGGTGAAGACAAAGGGGAATGATAAATTCTCATTTAGAAAAATTGGAGAGGGTTTCAAGAAAGACGTCACACTTATATGGGCATGAGAGACAGAATTTTAGCAGGTTAAGATGAGGACAAAGGATATTTATTCCAAGCGGAGAGGCTATGTGAATAAAGGCAGGGTGACGAGAAACATCAGGGAATAAAATCGCAGGAAATAAAAATATAATTTAACAACAAACTCCCACAACACAAGATTACCTATGTAGTAAATCTGCACTTGTACCCCTGAACTTAAGATAAAAGTTAAAAAGAAAAGATACTGAGGGTTTTTGTAGCATCCAGTGAAAAAGAGGTCAGAAGCCAGATCTCAGAAAGCCTTTTACGACAGGTCAAGACATGTGGGCTACTGTTCACAGGTAGGTACTGATGATAGAGCAGACTTGTTTTGTTGGGCAGATCATGCTCAGGTCAGAGCAGGAAAGTTCTACAGGAGGCAGCAGTTCAGCCCGTCCTGGGGCAGGGAGACCAGGTGCATAAGATTGCATGCAAGTCAGTGTGTGCCAACGTTATGACAAAGGCTTGAGAATAAAAGAGATGGTGAATGGCTCTGACTTTCTGGACACTCTAAATGAACAATAATATGATCAGTCTGTTAACTTTGAAAGGAGCTCAAGAAATAGACTCGTGTGTGTGTGCTCATGTGTGAGTGCGTGTGTGTGTGTGTGCATGTGTGTGTATGCATGTGTATGTGTGAAAGAGAAGGAAATAGTGTGCAATTCATTTTGCTATGAGGGCCATTTCATAGGACATAACCGAATGCATCAGATCATCATCAATTATTCACCTTGTTCTTGGCAATCTTTCAAAGCATCTTATAGGTTTGTATATTATTTACTCCCTTGGCCTAATGCATTTCTCCTCTGACATCCCTACCTCAACCCTAAAATGAAATAAAATTGTAATCATTTTATAGCACATAGAAAAATAAAGTCCAGGGAAATGTTCCTCATTTCCTGGAGGGCAGTGACTCTCCACTAACTGAAGAAATGGAAAATGATTTTTACCATCTTAGGGAGAAGAAAAACAGCAATTTCCAATTAAGCTGTTTGCTCTCTGTGTTCAGAAGGAGGATTGGACTGGTTTGGACCTCCTCTTTCTATAAAACAGAATTAAATTTGTATGTAGTAGAGGACAGGAAAATGACATGATGCAAAATAATGTGTGACACAGAGATGTAAATATAGTGCCTAACATAGCACCTGGCACAGTGTGGGTTGGTGTTCTGCCATTTTTATTACCCAAAGATTCTGAATATAAAATTTTTGACACTGGGATTCTGAAGAAGTCAGACAGAAAATCCCACCGAATTATACAGGACATCAAGATACTCCAGATTCTGGCAACAGATCTCATGTTGTGATCACCTTGTTTCTAACATCACAGACCTAATTGCAGGAATAAAGCTTTTGTTTTATTTTTACTTTTTAATTTGAGAAAACATTAAATTTACAAAAAAAATAGAAAAAATAGTACACAATGCTTCTGTTTATCTTTCACCAAGCATTTCTGGATGTTTTATAACCTTGGTATAATTATCAAACTATGAAATGGACATGGTTGCAGTTCTAGTAACTAACCTGCAAACCTGATGTGACGTTTGCCTGTTGTCCCACTGGCGTCCTTTGTCAGACCCAGGATTTAATTCCAGATTACAGGTTACTTTTCAGTGCCCTTTTTCCTTAGTTTTCTCCAAACTGGGACAGGCCTTCAGACTTTTCAAATTTTTATTTTATAAACTTTTGGTGTATAATTATGACACTTGGAAGAATACAGCTCCATTATTCGGTAGAATGTCTACCATCTGCTCTTCCCTCATATTTAAATTTAGATAATGCATTTTTTGGCAAGAATATCATAAAATTATGCTGTGTTCTTCTTAGTGCATCATATTAGAAGGTAAAGAATGTCCATGTATTTCATGGCTGGCCATATTAAAGTTCATTATTGATTGAAGTGGTTTCTGCCTGGTTTACCAATGTAAAGTTACTATCTTCTCCCATGTATTTAATAAGTACCTTACGGGGAGGTACTTTCTATAAATATGTTTGCATGCAAAAATCTTGTCTCTTATCATACATTTACCCACTAATTTTAGTTTTCATTAATAAATCTTGTCTGCAACAACTATTTCTGTAGTATTTGCCAAGTGATGCAGTCCACTTATCTTTCTTCATATATAAGTTGGAATTCTGCTGAGGAAATAGCTTTCACTTTCCCTCATTTACTTATGTATTTATATCAATGTAAAACAACAAAGAGTATTTTCTTTGTTTTATGGGTTACAATTCATTACTATTAGTATTTATTTTGTTGCTTATGGTGTCATAAAATTTACCAGTGAAATCTTCTTCAGGTTAATTGGTACATTCTTTTTACATGCCCCATCATTTTTGGAGTATTCCTTTACTTCTTGGCACCATAAGTTTTCCCAGGCTCATCTTGCATTTCCGTGTACTAGCACTGAAATAATCCAGTACTTAAATGAATTCATTTTTCCTTTTTATTTATTTTTAAAATTGTATTTAGAAACTATTTTGAAACTCTAGGTGTGCCCATTATAGTTGCAGTATTATAGTATTATTACTTCTAGGCCCTCTCAGCAGATAAAAATGAAAAAATGTAAGTATGCACACACACACACATCTATATCTACATCAATTTAACTGTATGTATACACAAATGTGATTTATGTGTGTGTACATATGAATGTGTGTATATAAATATATATACACATACATATATATATTAATTTATCGTAATACCTCTGATTCAAATCCAACATTACACAGTTCATTCTAGCTTTCAACCTTTAATTATGACTCCTTTCTTGAAAAATGAGAAAACTGGCTCTCATTATCCATAATTTGATAGCAAATTTATTTATTTGCTATCTTAGAATGTATTTAAAGTCATTTCAGGATTACTAACCTTATGGAAAACAAACTTATTAACCAGAGTAAAATACTGTGTACGCTTATTTTTGTCATTAGCTTTGCAATTTGTAGTCAAAATCCTGTTTTCCAGTATTACTTAGGTTAGTCCTTAACTTTCCCACTCCCTTCAGTAAAATGATTTCATTTACTTTTTGTAGAGTTAGTTCATTTGTTAATGTTTGTATTCTACTTAAAATTTGCCTCCTTCCCAATTCTCAGTTGATTTTGTCTGTTTGATTGGTTGGTATTTATTTATTTATTTGGTGTGTGATATACTATCATTCTTTCAAAAGTCAAAGCTCTACAGAGACACATGCTCAAGGAGGTGCCACTCATCCTTTATTCCTTCCAATCAATTTCCATGGCCTTATTCTTTCCTACCCACTCTCTGCAGGCAATCCATCTTGTTAGTGTCTGGTTTACCTTCCTGTATTTCTTTTTGAACAAATGTACATATACCTGCATATTGATTTATGCCACCTTATTTTTACATGAAAGTTTGCATACTATGTTACTGTAAGAGAATGAAACCTCCATCCCTAATCTTTCCAAGTACTGAATTATTAAAGTTGTAAAACTAGAGAATCGGTATACCATTTTTGAAGCCACATAAACATAAGGTCTTAAGTACCAAAGGCAATAGCATAAAAATATATTCATAGTTGCTCAAATTTCAGCCTAAGCCTCCTCTATAAGCACCCACCGCAAGGTTTCTATATGTTATTCAATGATCCCAAATCCAGAAAAGCTGTACTACTAAGACAAACTTCCACAAAATCATAACTATTAAGTTGGATATAAATGATACTTTATTACTTCTATGCATTTTTGCACTCACCATTTTATTAGACACCCCTATCATCCTGCGAGGTAGCGAGAAGAAGTTTTCTCATCTTCATTTTTACCTATGGACACACTGGAACTCAGTTACTTGCATACTCGTCTGCCATCCCCAGTACATGCTGATACTCTGGAAGCAAAGCATTTTGCCTCATCACTCCTCTAATGCCTAGCAGAGTTACATGGTACTTATGCAGTGGCCAGGAAACATTGATTGGACAAGATTAAATAGTAAATCCAAGACAAATAGCTAGTCAGGGGTGAAGTCAGGAGTCTTCAGTTTGTGTAGTGATTCAGCAAGCATTGAACATTCAATAAGCATTGGACATTTATTTTATACTTGGTACAAGGGACAGAAAGATAAGAAATACAAGGACCATGTTTTCAAGGAATTCACTGTTAGCAAATACAGATGAATAAACATGCGATTAGAATATGATGAGCAGGCTATGATACAGACAAGTGTTATGGTATTCAAAATATACCATATTTATTTATCTATTTATTTATATAAATTTAAGTGGCACAGGTGCAGTTTTGCTACAAGGATATATTACACAGTGGTGAAGTCTGGATTTTTGGTGTAACCATTACCCAAATAGTGTACATTACACACATTTAGCAACTATAGCCACTTGGGGTCTTGGAGTAACTGAGAGCGGGAGACTGATAGCTTTCGGTATAAGCACCTTCTTGAGGCCTGGAATATTTCATCCTTCTCTTCTTTCACTGTGTTTCTCCCATGGACACTTTTATAACTCATGCTTAGTCTTTGGGTCTCATTCTCCACTTTTTTTTCTTCCATGAAGATGCCCCTATTCTGATTGAATTTGAGAATCCTCATTTGGAGTTTGCTATCACTCTGTGTTTTTCTACATTCAGGAAATTTTTACAAGGTATAAATGCTGGAGGTAAAAAGTCAAATTAATTGCCACTATCTTGGAACACTGCATAGTGGAGAAAACATGGGCCGCATTACTGAGACTCAGTTTTCTTGGTATGGCAGAATGTAATAGGAATTGGGAGATCAAAGGTCAACTGAATCTGAGTTCTGCTCCTCTTGGGTATGTGATTTTGGACAACTTGTTTAATTTTTTAAAAGTGCTATTTTCATTTTTCGAAATGTAAGGATAAAAATGGTACTTACTTCAAGCTCTATGGTCAGAATTTAATATTAAATATAATAAAAGTAAAGTACTTATAAAATATCTAGCATTTAGAAAATACCTGTTAGTTAAGGGTTAAGTATTATTATTCTATCATTTACCAAACTTCTAGACCATAAATCACTCTGTTTTCTCCTCTATCCCAGTGATCCCACAAGATGTAAACCAGCAGGCAGGAAGAGCACTCCAGGAACTTCCCCTTTTGGCCCATGAATCTTTCTACCTGTTGGCCCCCAATGTCACTTCTAAACTGTGGTGTATTGTCTATCTTCCACCTCTGCCCTGAAAGTCTGATTCCAACATGCTACTTAGGTCCTCTCAGTTCCAGTGTCTTGGTCATGAGGCCAATAAAAATATAGACCCTTGGGGATCGGAGCATTATTTGAATTTTGATAATCAGAGTGTCTATGCCCAAATGAATACTAATGCCAATCCATAGTTCTCAGATTTCTGAACTATCAGAGTGGGAAGGAATCTAAAGAGAAGGATTCATTTTACAGATGGAAAAAGCTGAGGTCATAAATCAAATTAGTAATATAACCAGGATTAGAACTCAATCTGTTCTCTCCAAAGGTTGAATTTTTTCCAATCCATAAATGGGCACATGAAAAGAACAAATCAGATCACTGAACCTACCCTTCTCAGACGCATAAGTCTAAATTCTCTTCTAGTGTATAGATACGGAAATCCTTGAGAAATCTAAGCCAATTTTGAATTCTTTTTTGAGATCTGTCTCTGAGGATTGAGAAATTGAATGTTTTAGACATTGGAAATCTCGGTGCTATAGGCGAAATTGTGTGCCCTCCTCAGCCCCTCCCACCCTATCAAATGTTGAAGCCCTAATTTTCAGTGCGACTGTATCTGGGGATAGGGTCTTTAGGATGTAATTAAGGTTACATGAGGCCATAGGGTGAAACCCTAATCCAACAAGAAGGTAGTCTCTAAGAAGAGGAACAGATCTTTCTCCCTCTGCTATGTGAAGACATAGTCAGCGGAAGAGAGTTCTTGCCTAAACCTGACCATGCTGGCACTCTGATCTTAGACTTCCAGCCTCTAGAACTGTAAGAAAGTAAATTTTCGATGGTTTAAACCTCCTAGTCTATAGCTCTTTTTTATAACAGCCCAAGTTGACTAATATATCCATTTGCAATGAGGGTAGATTTTAAATCTTTAACAAATACAATCTGTAGTTGGCTTCTTAGAACTTGGGGAACAGGGCATTTGTTTGTAAAGTTATTGTTTTTCCATTAAGTGCTCTCCAATTCTACTAGAACTGATATTAGTGAAGACAGAATGATAATGCTAGGTGAAAAGTAGGAGAAAAAAGGAAGAAACTTAGAAAAAAATATAATTTGTGTTCTCCATAAGAAGATCAATATTTGGAATGGCAATTATCAGAATTGGGGAGTCATATGAAGTAATGATAAAGAACCCCTCTTGTATTCCGGCAGCAAATGGGCATGATTCTCTGCCTATCCTCCCACCGGTACAAAACTGCTCACAGTGGGACACTGGGATTCCTTGCTCTGGTCTAATTTTAAGTAAATAAAATGATGCGGCACTTTGCCACATCCCTCTGGAAACTATTCCAAAATTGAGCAGATCTCATCTTTCGAAAATGTTCCCTGAGTAATGGAAACATGAGGAAGGGGGATACGCTACAGACCCCGGATGCATCTTTCAACCACAGTGGAATGTAATATACCAGACACACTGTTACAGTGGTCAGGATGGACGTGGGAAAGATTTGAAGGATAGAACAGTAAGCTCTGCTGTCATCTTAAATCATTCCCACTGCTAGATGCTCTCAAGGATGAAATCTCACAACGCTAGGCACAGTGGGAAGGGTTTAATCCCTTTTAATCAATAACATGTAGATATTGTTACATGGAAGCTGCCATCTAGCTAACAGGCTACTTTCCTAACTTTCCTATAGTATAAAAAATGCAGAGGGAGAGTAGAAGAGACAAATTCGGCTTGGAATCTTTCTACCCACCTGTGTAGAACTGTAACCCAGACAATAGGCAGGGCCTCTCTGAATCTTGAGATTTCGATATTTATTTCAGCCTTCAGATTTATATTCAGATCCAAAGCTGATTTCAAGATTTTTGTTAGTTGCTAGGAATTTTTTGGTTCTCAAAATCATCTTTGTCTCCTAACTTCAGCATCTATGTGTGCCCTTTTCCACATCTTAACTTTTTATCCCCCAAAATTCACTACTCAGGTCTTAGTCTGCAGTATGCTGAAAATATTTTCAGTTGTCCAGACACTAAAATGTTTTCACTGTCCCTTCTACCTCGTCATCTCAACTTATTTTGATCTTCTCGCCTCTTGTCTCTAATCTCTTCCCCATAAGCTGAGCTCCAGCTCTTATTTCCAGAATGGAAACAAAAATTCATCCTGATTTAATGGAGTCTAGCGAGAGATCATTTATTGTTGCACAGAAATCATTGTCTTTGGACCTTTTCTCTTCACTGAGTCATCCCAAGGGGCTTATTAAGGTACTTTCTACTTTAAAAAATAATTTTATCCTGAAGAGAAATTCTGACATCAGAGCCTAAGATGAGGTAAGCATTTCACTCTGCTGTATTTTCAACTGCTGCTCTACCACTCTGATATCCACTGAGCAGGATAATCAGGATTACAATTTTTGCACCTATGAATAGGTTCTGTACCAAGGACAGATCTTCACTGCAAAGCAACTATAGACCATAGGCATCTTTCTCCTCTGTCAGGCTACTTAACCTGATTCAGCTAGGTTATTCGTTGCTTTGAAGTGAGTTTTCAAAGGTCTCTGTTAAGCACAAATATCAGTTCGAAATTTGTTGTGATGCAATAGAAAGGTATGTCCCTGTGTATTGAGGACAATTGCAATTTGAAATCTATCTCTGCTATATGGCCAAGCATCACTCAACTTCCTTTTTATCTTTTTTAATCTGGAAAGTAGGATTGTATTAATCTGCTCAGTGGAATTAGTTGGAAGTAGAAATATCAAAGAACAGGTGAGTATAAAGAATGTTTGCAAATGTTTAACTATATACTGCTAACGTTATTTATTATGACTTGTCAGTCATTTCTACTGTACTATTGTTTTAAATTGAATTTATTAGGCTTCAGAGAGAAGATTCTTTAGGACAGATAAGCTGTGTGTGTGTGGTGGTGGGGGGGAGCTTTTACTTGAAGAGATTTACCATAAGAAATTGACATCTGTAATTTTGGAGGCCAGCAAGTGTCATGATTTGCAAATCTGCAGGGTGGGTTCACGACCTGGAGACCCAGATTGATCGTTGAGTTTCAGCACTAATACCAGCAGACTTGAACCCCAGTTTAGGTCTAAAGGGAGGAAAGATGCTGATGTCCCAGTTTAAGGCCAGCAGATGTGAACCCCAGTTTAGGTCTAAAGGGAGGGAAAATGCTGATGTCCCAGTTTAAGGCCTGCAGACTTGAACCCCAGTTTAGGTCTAAAGGGAGGAAAAATGCTGATGTCCCAGTTTGAAAGCCATTAAGCAGGAAGAATCCTCTCTCACTTGGGGGAGAGTCAGCCTTTCTGTTCTACTCAGACCTTCAACTGATTTGGTGAGGCCCACTAACATTAGGAAGGGCAGTCTGCTTTACTCAGTTTAACAATATAAATGTTAACCTCATCTAAAAGCACTCTGAGGGAAACACCCAGAATATTGTGTGACTAAATATCTGGGTATTGCACGGCCCAATCAAGTTGACACATAAAATTAAGTCATCACAGTATCATAAGAAGTACAGGAGATCCAAGGACAGGGGCAGAAAGAGAGGTAGATGGGAGAGCAAAACCCACTGGATTGGAAAGGTTCCAGTGATCCTCTAGTATTACATTAATTTGATAATTTAAAAGAGGAAAACGCTAAGTCCAGATAGGCATCTAGGATGTGTTACAGGTAGGTAGTTAAGCCTGAGCCAGGGAGAAGAGGGCTCTTTCCCCACCCACTAGAAATGTCAGGTGCTGGTTTGGCAATTGTCACATTGCCTCTCTGAGAGTGATGATTTAGCAGCGTCAGGGAGAGGCCATTTCTTGATAGTCCACACCCGTTAACATCAAGATGGTAAATAAATGCAGAGCCCAGGGCGAAGAAACTTCCTGGGCATGCATATTAAGAGGAAAATGACGAAGTATGATCTTCCGGGGACACTCCACCGGAAAAAAGAAAAAAGCCTCAGAGGGGCATGCCTATAACTCCTTAAACGCATGGCTCATGCTCACTTCCAAGGCTAAGGAGGGCTCTGTGCATGCGGGCAGCCCATCCTAAGGGAAGAATCATAGGAAAGAGGCGAGCTTCCCTTGGGAAAGTCCCAAGATTACGGTTAAACGGGGCACTTGACCTTCTCCCTTTAACCTTCATGTGCCTGCGTGGGTCTTTTCCATGCACACCTTCCTTTCTTTCCCGTTCTAAGGCATTTTAAAATAAACTTTCATTCCTGCTCTGGAACTTGCTTCAGTGTCTTTTTCTGCTTTATGCCCCTCAGTCGAATTCTTCCTTTTTAGGTGGCAAGAATTGAAGTTGCTGCAGACCTAGACGGATACGTCCGCTGGTCACTCGGAGTAACTACGGTCTCTTCCCCTGTAATAGGTGTAGTCACAAAAGGAGAGGCTGCAGGACCAGACCAGAATCGCCTGTGCCCTAACATCTCCTCTACCCCTTTACCACGTCTATGTCTCTCCTTTCCCAAGGAAAAATTCAAACAGTGCATTAATTTTTCAGAGTAAGGGTTTCTTTTTTGTTCTTATAAGTGGACACTGAAGGGACTTTACATTTGACAATGTAAAGCTTTCAGATTTGAGGTTTCATGATCTTATTAGAAAAGTTTGAACAACTTATACCTTCTCTGTTTCTTATACCTTTGAGAGTGAAGTAAGATCCCTGAGGTAGGAGGCAGATAGAGCAAGTTTGTGTTATCCTGAGCAAATGATTGATGGCATCATGAATGCTCTGGACTGGGAGACATTAGAAAGGCTTCTTATCCACCTCTCTCCCACAGGGGCTAGTAATGCCAAATAAAATACCTACCAAGTAGCTGTCCCCTTTGAGTATCTCTGAAAAGGAGAACTGGCACCCATTTTCTGAGAACCTATTGTACATCAGGCACTTAAACCAGCATTTCAATGTGTTATGAATTTAATTCCAATAACCACTCTATGTGGTAATTATTATCTATAATTTACGTGCGAGAAAGTTGACCTTGAGAGAGATGAAGTATTTTGACCGAAGTTCAGGACACATTAGCTGTAGATTTGCTTTTCAGCCTAGGAGTGTGTTTGCCTCTAAAGTCTGTCTATCATGTAGCAATTAGGAGCACAGATTTTGGTATCACCTGCAATTGAGTTTGGATCCTAAGTCTTCACCTTTTTAACATTATAGCTCTAGCCTTGCAGCCTGTTTCTTTATCTGAAAAAAAATAAGGAAAAATAATACCAAATTCAGAAAGACTTCATGAGGATCGAGTCTGTCTGAATTGCTTTCCATCCCACCTTCTATATGTAAGTGCTCAGCAAATGACAGGTGTTATTAATAATACAACTCTCAGTAACTTCTTTGGCGCTGCTATCGAGACTGAATCTAATGCAGTGATGCAGATAATTTCCTCTGCATCTCCAGCCTTCATCCACTTCAGAAACTCGTGGTAGGAGCAGTTCTTTTCTTCCCCTCCTCTCCTCACCCTATAGCAACATAGACAAAATCCATTATTTACACTGTCTCAAACAGCCCGAGCTTTAGGAAAACAAACACAATCACTAGAATAGTCAACTAATTAAGATTTCTGCCACTTCTGTCTTGTGTGGGATAGGTGTTCCTTATCAGAGCGAGTGACAGGTACATCCATTCAGTGGGTGAGAAACAGCTTTTTATTCAGTGCACTTCATTAATTCACCGCCAAGAAGAGAACCCCAGTCAAAGGTAAAAACAATTCTGCCTCTAGCTGTACCTAATTGTCCAGCAGCAGAAAGGAGTGTGATGGAGGTGCCTGTCAGTGTTTGAAAGCAGAGCAGATGTTTTCAATTGCTCACTTCTTTGTAATTCTACCCTGGAAATAAGAATTTCAAACCTAGAAAATAATAGGAATACATGAACCTCACAAAGGGACATACATGGTAAAAATAAAGAAAGAAAGAAAAAGAAAGAAAGAAAGAAAGAGAGAGAGAGAGAGAGAAAGAAAGAAAGAAAGAAAGAAAGAAAGAAAGAAAGAAAGAAAGAAAGAAAGAAACGAACGAACGAACAGCATGGGATAACAGAGTGAACACATTTAAAGCCGTTGAATAGGAGTATTTGGGAATTATTTTTCCAATCAGATCAGTATCCGGTGGACACAATTGTACCTCTAAATACCTTGTAATTGAAAAAAATGTCAGATTTTGTTGAATGTGCTTTTTATAATAGAAAAATAACAACATTTCTTTATGATGCCAGGATTTAGCATTGATCAACACTTGAATGAGAAGCTTTATTATTCTAACAGATTTTGTTTACAAGCAGAAAATATTGGTAAATCTCATGTAATATAAGGATGCATCAGTAGTTTCATATGCTATGCTTTCATAGAGTTCTATAAGGTTTATAAAGATAACTTAAGTCAGTGTCACTGAAAGAAAAGAGTCAGAAATAACCTAAAAAATGAGTGATTCTGTAGAACTAATATATTCATTTTACAGATGGGGAGCTGAGATATGAAGAAATTAAGTTACCTAAGATCAGAGAATGAGTCAAGGACAGAACAGGACCATGTCATCAAATTTAGAGAAACTTGAGCTATGTGAATAAATAATCTTATTTCTTTCTTTCTAGCAGAGTTGAGTGCAATAATTTGAAGGGTGTTTAAAACAATTTGAATTCCAGTTTTCAAGCTTATCCAGTAAAAGCTCACTATACCAAAGAAAGAGCGTACTAATTCAAGAATATAATGCCAATTTTTACTTTCTACAGTCTTGCTTTGACATGATAATGAGAAAACAATCAGTACAAAATGAGTCTTAGATAGGAATCAGCACCTTTGAAAACAAAAGTCTCCAACAGGAAAAAGCATGTTTATACTTGCTTCTTGAAAGGTGGTATTCTGCGGCCTCATTAAGAGAAAAGCACATTACATAGTAAGGAAGTGGGATTTGAAAATTGCTCTAGGTGATTCATGATATCTATTCGACATCTTAGAATCCCATTCTTTAGAAGGAACGTAGGTACTACCTTGAGCCATCCCATCTGTGCAGTGTACCATTCCTGGGCAGCATTCACTGGGCACGAAAACCCAGCTATATTTTGAAGCCTTCACTGAAATAATACAGCTAGAATTTCACACATGACTTTGAACCTTCCATCAGCTAACAGCACGTTCTTTCTTATTTTGCCCTTGCCCTCTCTGGAGCTGCATTTCTTAGTCTTTCTTGGGCCTTCAGCAACCTCTAAAAGTAAGCCCTGCTCCATAACTGCCATTTAGATATTGGAGACCATGATTATGTGCACCCAATGCCTTCTTGTTTACAAACCACTACCCAGTTCTTTC
Source organism: Papio anubis (assembly GCF_008728515.1). Classification (NCBI taxonomy): domain Eukaryota; kingdom Metazoa; phylum Chordata; class Mammalia; order Primates; family Cercopithecidae; genus Papio; species Papio anubis. Next base: position 85,163,987 of record NC_044988.1, on the reverse strand, counting down.
CACTTGGAAATACTCTACAGTGTTTGGTGCTGTGATGGTTAATTTTACATGTCAATTTGGCTAAGGATAGTAACCATTTTTTTGGTCCAACACCAGTCTAGATGTTGCTGTGTAGGTATTTTTTAGATGTGATTAGTGTTTAAATCAGTAGACTTTCAGCGGTGCAGATTATCCTCCATGATGTGTGTGCGTGTGTGTGTGTGTGTGCGCGTGTGTTTGTGTGTGTGTGTGTGTGTTTAGAGGGGATGTCTTCCAATCATTTGAAAGCCTTGAGAGCAAAGACTGAAGTTCTTTTCCTGTGGAGAACGTTGCCTAATATAGGTGCTGTGCCTCTATAATGATTTGCAAATTTAAATAGATATCAGCATCACAGATTGAGACAGTGAATTACCGTAATGCAGTAGGGTTTTCAGAAGCCTTTCACAATTGTGGATAAATCACAATATCTTTCAATACTCAGTATGTTGAGATACTTACAGATGTTTGGTAAGGATAAATATATGTGAAGAACATAATACAAGTCCTTTTCCTAATACAGTCTTATTTCTAGCCTGTTGCCCACACTGTAGACAAGCCAGTGTTAGGAATGACATTAGTCTGAGAGATGAAGGGTGTTTCATCTCCTTAGTGACAGCAATGGCCAGATAAACAAGCACCCACCATGGGTACAGGAATTTAACCCTTATAAACAGTTTTCAAAAATGTTGTATCAAAGAATTCTGACTTCAATCCCGCAAACTAGATACTGATATTTTATAAACACAAATGAAGATATTTGTATTTTATAAATACAAATGAAGGCCTGGGAATATGAAATGATTTGCTCAAGACCTCTAAACTCATATGTGGTAGAACTCCAAGTCTGATATTCTCCCCAGCACATCTTTCCATGCCATTCTCCAAATAAATAGGCAGAAGAGAGATGAGATTCTTCTGTGGCTGTGCTGCTCACTCAAGGGAGTCTGAACCATTTTGACCAGGAAAAGCCAAAAGGAAAGGCCTCTGCCAAGGTCAGACCACACATGGCCTGAAGTCATTGTTCTCCATTCCAGCCCCAAGAACTCTGTGAGATCGATAAAAGCATACATTGAGAAATAAAAGTCATGAGAAAATTTTACAAATTAGCTAGCTTTCATTTCCTGTTGGCTTTTCCAGCACATGCTTGGCACCAGATGAGAGTAATGTGGTAATGCAGTAAAATATCCCTGCGAGACACTATCTGCTTAGAGACAGGAGGCAGTGAGATGCTTTAGCCCTTGATGCCCTAAGGGCCTGTCTGGACATCCTGAGGTTTTCTCAGAAGCCAATATAATAGACTTTTTGTCATATCAAATAACTTTGTTTTTTAGGGAATTTCAAGGCATCAACATTATCTATATTTCCACTGCTGGCTCTGATTTGGAAATGCCAATGGTTTGCTTTATGTTTACTTGATCTCTAAAAATATGTGTGAGCTCAATCTTGTCTTGTCCTAACTGGCATAATTATTCATCATGGATGTATTTCACGGGATTAGAACCAGTAACAGGAAGTCACAGTGTGCCCTATTTTAACAGAAACAAATGTCTAGGCCCTGAACACGGAAAACAGATTCAACAAGGGAGTTAACCCTCACATTGGAAAATTATTCTCATGATGTAATAGTGACAACTATGATTTATTGAGCACCTACTATGGGCCAGGTATTTTATTGATGTTATTTATAATGCTCATAACTACTCTGCAAAGCATGTGAAAGAAAACTGATACTTGGCAAAGGAAAGTAACTTGCTGAAGGTCACATAGAAAATATCTAACCCAAGCTGGTTTCTCCAGCAGATGTTTCTGCTACTACACTGAAATGTTTGTCTTCAGATCATATATAAAACATGTTAATTATTTATAAGGAATATATATATATACATATACACTCACACACACATACTAATATGTAATTTAAATTTTAATTATTTTTAAGGAAGATATATACATATATATATACTGATATGACATTTAAATGAAATTTCTGACAAAAAGAATTATTTCATTAAAATAAGTATACTTATTTTTTAGTACCTAAAAAGCAGTTACAGTTATATTAGGTGTTCAATTAATATTTGTGAAATAAAAGATGCATCATTTATTCCAATTGATCCAAAGGGTTGCATCTACGACCTTTTCTCCTACCACCACATCGGAAAATTTTTAAAAAAGAAAGTCATTAGTTCTTTCAGCAAGCATGCACAGACAACATATATACACTTGTGGCAGATATAGTTCTAGGCAATGGGACACAGTTATAGGAGAAAATATTCTAGCTTCTGGAGAGGACAAAATCTGGGGCTAACAGACTTCTAAACGGACAATGTCAACCAATGTGATAAGTCATACAGGTATGTGCATGTGGGGCCTAAGACAACACAAAGGAAGACTCTAAAGACAGCCTTAAAAAAGGTAAAAACCTGGAGTATTCCAGTGACTGACCAAATGCAACAATCTTTTGTTTTCTTGTGTTTTCATACATTCAAATAAGTTTTTCATTATGTGTAATTTTAGATTTTTATCCTAGAGTTACAAGACAATGAGATTTGAAAAGTGTGTTGGTCATTTTGAAATCAGATGTTTGTTTTACTTTGCCATAGAATAGGATGGAAAATTGAAAAGCTTCACTGCTACACAACACTTAGCAACCCTAGATATAAGAGGGTTGTGAATTCAGTTGTATGTTTCATAGGACCTCTTATTATATCTAGGGTTTCTAAGTGATGTGTAGCAGTGGAGCTTTTCAATTTCCTATTCTATGGCAAAAAACAAACATCCGATTTTAAAATGACCAACCCACTTTTCAAATCTCATGCAACAAAAGTGATAAAAGGAACTGAGATCTGGATAATGAGAAAAAGGTGGATGCTGTAGCTGCCCTAGGAAGGCAGGGTCAAGGCTGGGGAAAATGTTGAGGGCTATTGTTTGGGGTCTTCGTGCTGGAAAAATTGGAGTTCAAGCTCCAGTGGAGTCAGGAAGAGGAGAATCTGTGCATGTTCAGGGTGAGGGCTGAGATTTATACTTCTGCATTAAGCCAGAATGCTCAAAGATCTACAGCTTCAATTAAAGGTGGAATAAGCTCAAACTCGCCTTTCTGAGCAACCATATTGTTCACAGCAACCTGTCCCTGTGTGCAGCTTGGAGCCTTGGATATCATACCCCAGTCTATGGTATGCTGTGTTATCTCCTTTTTATGAAAATATCTTTATGTGTTCTGTATAATTTTCCATTAAAATAAGTTAATTTCACTTGCCCTTGGCTCTTAAAATATATAGTGAAATATTTCATAACATAAAATAATTTTTGATAAACTCGCCTAAATAAATACACATTAGAAGGGTTTGTTTCAATTTACATTTTCTGAAAGTGTATATTGCAAAGCCCATTCGTATACATTTATGCCAACCTCTAGGTAATATACAAATAATAGTTTGATCTATGCCAATTTAATAGGATAAAAATAACACATCTTGTAAAACGTAAGGCACATGTGTTGGTTCCCATGTGAAGTCAAACACCCATTGACATGTGTATTGACTGTGGTTGTTTCACCTGTGAATTATTTTTATATGTCTATATATCAGTTTCCAGTTTTTCAATTCAGCTGCTTTTATTTTTCCTTTTTTGTTGTTACAGCTAATTATACTTAGTATTTGTGCAGCATGCATTTCTCTGTTTCAAGCACCATTTTTAATGCTTACATCACTGTTATTCATTGAATCCTTACAATAAACCCTATAGGTTAGGTACTATTATTGTCCCCACTGATACAGAGGACAAAACTGGTTCAGAGATGTTAAGGAATTGATAAAACCAGAATAAAAACTGGGGGACTTAACCCTTCTATTTGGTAGTTTTGCTGTTACTCATGTTGAATTATTTTGTTGTGTGCTTTGTAATTAAAAATTGTGAGCTCATCTTCAGTGAGGTTTTATCTAGAAGAACCCAATGAGACCTGAGACGAAGACATGATCATCCAGAGAAGATTTTAATTTGCCTATATTAGACATTCCAGACATTTCACTAGCAATTTGTAAAAATTTTACTGAGATATAATTAATATGCCATAAAGTTTGCTTGTTTTAAATATACAATTCACCGAAACAATTTTGAGCAAAAATAACAAAGCTGGAAACATCACGCTACCTAACTTTCAGTGTACTACAAAGCTATAGTAAACAAAATGGTGCGGTACTAGCCTTAAAAACAGAACAGTGAAGCAGAATAGAGAACACAGAAATAAATCTATGCACTGACAGCAAATTGATTTTCAACAAAGATGTCAAGAACAATCTCTTCAATAATACTGCTGGCAAAACTGGATATCCAGTTTTCTTCATATGCAGAAAAGTGAAAACTAGACCCCTATCTCTCACCAAATACAAAAATCAACTCAAAATGGGTTAAAGACTTAAATGGAAGACCCACAGTGATAAAAAATACCAGAAGAAAACAGAGGGGAAACATTTCATGACATTGGTTTCAGCAAAAATTTTTTTGAATAAGAACTCGAAAGCACAAGCAAACAAAAGCAAAAATAGACAAATGGAATTACATCAAGCTAAAAAGTTTCTACACAGCAGAGGAAACAATCAGCAGACTGAAGAGACAACTTAAATAATGATAGAAAAATTTGCCCACTATCTATCTGACAAAGGACTAATATCCAGAATATATAAGAAACTCAAACAACTCAATAGCAGACAAATAAATAACCAAATCTAAAAATGGAGAAAATACTTGAATAGACATTTATGAAAAGAAAACATACAAATGGCTAACAGGTATGTGAAAACATGTGTAATATCACTAATCATGAAGGAAATGCAAACCAAAACCACAACGAGATACCACTTCATCCCATTTCGAGAATGACTGTTATTAAAACAAAACAAAACAAAACAATCCACAAATGCTGGTGCGGATGTAGAGAAAGGGCAACTTTAAGAAATATATATATATAATAATTATTATTATTTTTACTTTTAGAGACAGAATCTTGCTCTGTTGCCCAGGCTGGAGTACAGTGGCCTGATCATGGCTCACTGCAACCTAGAACTCTTTGGCTCAAGGGGATCCTCCTGCATTAGCCTCCTGAGTAGCTGAGACTACAGGCACATACCACCATGCCTGGCTAAAAAAGAGAAACTCATGCCCTGTTGGTGGGGGTGTACATTTTGTAGCATCATTATGGAAAACAGTATGAAAAGTTTCCACAAAATTAAAAACTAAGTTACCATATGATCCAACAATTGCACAACTGGATATTACACATCCAAAGGAAATGAAATAAGTAAGTTGATGAGACATCCGCACTCCCATCTTTATTGTAGCAATATCCAAGATATGGAATCAACCTAAGTATCCATCAACAGATGAATGTATAAAATGTATAAAGATACAGAATCAGCCTCTGTATCCATCAACAGACGAATTATAAAATGTATAAAGAAAATGTGTGTACATACACAATGGAATACTATTCAGATGTTGAAAGGAATGAAATCTTGTCATTTATGGCAGCATGAGTGAACTTGGAGGACATTATGGTAGGTGAAATAAGTGAGGCATAAAAGACAAAAACCACATGATCTCACACACATCTGGAATCTAAAACATTGATCTTATAGAAATAGAAAGTAGACCTGTGGTCACCAGAGGCTGGAGAGTGAAGAGGAGAGTGAGATGGGGAGATATTAGTTAATGAATACAAAGTTATGGTTAGATAAGAGGAATAAGTTCTGGTCTTCTCTTAACCAGTAGGGTGACTATGGTTAACAGTGTTGTATTGTATATCTCAAAATAGCTAGAGGAGGGAATTTTGAATCTTCTTATAACAAAAAATTATAAATATTTGGGATAATGCTAAATACCCCCACTTTGATTATTATACAACCTTGCCTTGAGTTAGGACATACTCTGAGGAACAACATGCTCTGGAATTTCCTCAGCATCAGGCTGATAGTGAGGGTTCATCCAAAATCATGTCCTTGCTTGGTTTTCTCACATCCCTCCCGCTTTTACCTTATTGATCTTTCCTGACGGCATGTTCTTAATAAATACCATGTGCATGATTTATCGTCTCAGACACTACTTTGGAGAAAGCTGACCTAAGACACAGAATTAGTAAGTACTGTCTCCCATTTCTGTATTCAAATTTTGCACCTCTACAGAGGGGAGGAAAGTAAGATTCAGAGGGGTTCATATTTTTTTCTCAAGGTCATGGTAAGAGACTTAAGTCTAATATTCTAAAATCTAGTGATGTGAGTTGTACCACAGTGCCTCTTAAATATTTTCATAGGGAAGTAAATCTGATAAGAACAGATTCTACACTTGATCTTAGCCAAAAGGCCGAGAAGCAATAGCGAAGTAAATCTATTATAATGAGCTGCGAAGATTCCTAAGAATCTCTAATTTAAATTATATTTATACTCAGTCTCAGTTTCTTCATTTATGAAATTAGGACACTGTTATTATTGTCAATGTCTTTCTTTTTGTAAGATTAAATGGAAAAACATAGGGAACATGCTTTGGCATATGACTAGATATTCAGTATATATTTTTCCTTCATTGAAAAGCCAGGGTAAAGAAACTTTAACCCAATAAGGACTCAGGTGTTCTAAATTCGTTTGACCAACCACAGGTTTTTTTTGTTTTTGTTTTTGTTTTTTTGGGTTTTTTTTCGTAGCAAAGCCTCCATTTCTGGAAAAATACTGAAAAATAACAACCTTCTCAGTCCCTCAGACCTAATGGACTATATCAACATCTCCATGGACTTGGTGGATAAAGAATGAAGAATCATATGTTTAGAAGGTTTCTTAATAAAACCTAGCTCTCTCCCAAAGAGGAAAAGTCACAGAAGACTGGCATGCCACATTTAAAACAGTAGTAACCCAGTAGTCCTTCCTAACTGCTAACTAGACAATTCCCAGGAGCCCAGGAAGGAAATCCAGAAGGATATAAACATGAAATGAATCAAGCATGCAAGATTTTCAAGGAAAATCAAGCAATATTTTCTTTCTCTCTTTTTCCTTCTGTTTTGTTTTGGTGTGTGTTTGTGTATGTGTGTGAAATATTTATTTATTTTTATCATCATCGGGACATTAGTATTCAGAGGAAGGAAAATGCCTCTTGAATGAGATGTTTGTAGGGAAAATTACAAGGGAGACGAGGCTGACTTTGACCGAGCAATGCCCTCTGAGGATTGGGGTGGATCAGAATGGTTTCGAATATTTTTTCTACTCCCCTAATGGAAGTAAAATAACAACATGAAATAGAGGGGATGGAACAGTCAGCAGGAGGATAAATACCAAGGAAGCGATGTAAACACAGCCCCCAATTTCCCCTGCGAGTAAGAGAATGAGGAATGTGTTATTTATCTCTCTTTGCAATCTGCAAGGCAGAGTATGGAGCTGCCCCCTTTGGGAATATCTTCTATAAACAATCAAATAATTTCAGGATGGGATTTTGAGATGCAGTGAAAGGAATAAAGGAGATTGAGAATTTCTCTAACTCCAGGTCTTCACACACCTCTTCCAAGAAAACTTTCTTCATCGTCCCTGGCAGTGAAATAATACCCTCTTTAAAAGAGAGGTACTTTAGAAGTCATGGATTATGCCATTCCTACTCATTATTTTAGAATATAAAAATTAATGCAACCTGGCTAAATGAGTTATTATGATTACTCTGCACTTGCAGATGAGTATGTAGTGTGGGCTCTGGAATTAAACCACCTAGCTTGAACCTTGCATTCATTACTAATGTAGTGTATTACCTTGGGAAAACTGTACTTGTACTTTCCTCAAGCCTCTGTTTCCTCATCTGTAAAACTAATGATTTCTACGTAATAGGATTTCTGTAAGAGATAAACCTGGTAATGTACACAAAGTTCATAGCACAATGCCTAGAAGATATTAAGAGCTCCATAAAGCCTGGAGCTTGTACTTGTTTTTGTTTTTGTTGCTGTTGTTACTATCATTATTAATACTTATTAAGAAATGGAAGTAGAATCCAAATTCATTTTTTCCATCTTTAAATTCATCCTTCTTTTCTTTCCATTCTGTAACTTTTAATCTCTTAAGATTTCACATTGCTTTAGCAAATTTTATTGTTCTAATATGTAATAACTAGTGGCATATACATCTGATGCAATGACGTAGTAGGTAGTTTATGGAACTTTTCAGCCCAGGCCTTAATTCATACCAATCCCACACATCTCAGAAAATGTTAGCCAGGTAAACAAAGATCGATTTCACCTAAATATAGAGAAGACTGGAGGATATGTCATCACAAATGGAGTCAACTGTCTTTGAGAAAGTGTTTGCTGACTATGAATGGAAATGACTAAAATTTATTCTTATAGGGAAACTTTAATCTTTTTTTTAGAAAGGGCAGGGCTAGGATAGATAAGGACTTGCAGAATCAATAGCACTTGTCCTGTGCCTTGAAGAATGTGGAGGTCTTTGATGAAGTAAGGAGGTAAGAGAGGCTATTGTAGGTGGGCCAACCACATAAGAAATGGGATGGAGAACTACCAGAATTTACTCATAAGTATATTCTTTAATCCTTAGGCTTCCTCTTGAAAGGCATTTCTTTAAGGATGCATTCCTCAATACCCCAGTTAAATAGTGTTCACTTTTTTCCCCTCCCTCATAGCATACTACAGTTTTCTTTCAAATTACATATTATAATTTAAAACTGAATATCTATTTATGTATGTTGATGAGGGTGGATTGAAGTAGAGTGGTGTGTGTGTGTGTTTTAGTTCAGTCTCCCCTATTAGGCTGTAAGTTTGTTCTATGAGGATATAAATCTGGTCTATTTTTACATGCATTTGTATCCTTAGTGTCTAGCACCACACGTACCTGACACATTGTAAATGCTATTACATATTTTTCATTGAATGAATGGATCAGTCAAGTGACTCGCTTGCATAGAGGGTGGTGCTGTGCTATAGAAATAGATGTATGGATGAGAAGCAAGAGAGGTCACTCTGTCTCTGCCCCCAAGAAGACTGTGGATCAATTCCTATTCCTCTCTTAGCCTTCGTTGTCTTTTCTGTAAAGTCAGAGCTAAAGACACTAAGTGGGTTTTCTGGTACTGAAGTTCTAGGATTTTTAATGCTTCTTTAATTATTTACTGAGAAGTATTTGCATTATACTAGTTAGTACCCATTAGTAAGAATACAATATATGATGGTGCTTTTTAATATACAAATAAAGGATGGTTGAGAGTTCTTTTTTCTTTATTATATAAATATACATTGAGCCCCTACATACCAGGTCTTAGAGGAAGCAGAGATCAGTAAAAAACATGGCCCCTGACTTTCAGCAACAGAGAGAGAATGAAAGAGGAACAAAAGAATGAGAATTAAAAATGAAAGAAAAATAAAGAGAAGAAAGATGCAGGAAACGTAAAGGAGAAGAGGTAAAAGAAAGTTAAGATGAAAAGGGGAAGGACGTGAAGAAGGCATGATTTCTTGAGCATGTATTTTATGCGTCTTATCCAATTTTACTGATGTTGAAACTGAGGTTCTAACAGATTAACTCTAAATTTATTGGTAGGACTTGGCTTACTTACAAAGCTGACTGCCTTATGATCTTAATATTGGGCCTATGATTCCTCTCTGCCTGGTGAAACCACATACAGGAAAACAGGCAGTTGCACTGATGTGGTAAGGGACTTGAGAGAGACCTGCATCCTTTGCATTTGTAATCCAAGACCCAGGGCCCTGCCCTCTTGTTCTTCTGGAGTCTCCCTCTTAGTACCTTAGAATGCTTACGTTTCCCCTGCACTTAAAAGAAACATAAAAAGAGAAGAGAAAAGAAAAGAAAAGAAAAGAGAAAAGAAAAGAGAAAATGTTGCTACAGCAAACTGAAGGGAGAAAGACTATTTTCCCCCAAAGAAAGAGGAAGCTTGTAGAAGCTTGGGGTAAAGACAGGGCGGGGATATGGCAGGAAAGGATCAAACTGAAGCCTAAAGGCTTTTGGCTCCTCTCCTCAATTATTCCTTCTCTTCTTTGCAGCTTTTAAGTTTCATTCATTGTATCAGTGGGATTTGGGGATTGGACTGAAGTTGCGGTAATAGAGGTGCCCGAGGCAAACTTTGGTTCTTTAGTTTCCAAGAAAAACAATTACCCTAATCTAGCCTGCCACCCCTTCTTCTCCCCTTCGCAGTGGAAATTCACTGGGTTCAGAAAGCATTCTTGGGAGGAGACATGTGTGCCATTTCAGTCACATTACATTGTGTGACTACAATGTTCCCAAATTTCTTTTTTCCCCCACTTACTTTATTTGCCATTTTTTTAGTAAGCATTTATCCAGTGCTTCATACAACTAGCATTCATTGAGCTCTTCCCAGGAGCCCAGTGCTTAGTCAAGGATGTGAGATATATTATTTCATTTAGTTTTCATGATGACCCACAAGGTAAATATAATTTTTATCCTTATTTATTCCAAAGAGATTAAGTAACCTGCTCAAATTCACAGCTATGAATTAGACTAGCCAATACGTGAACTCCTTCATTGCCTGTCTTCACAGCCTGTGCTCTTAACATGTCATCATACAATCTCTCAACCACAACCTCTGTGTCCTAATTACCATTCTATGATTTTTAAATAAATCTTGAAACCAAGACACAGAGAGCTGAAGCAATTGCTTCAGGTCCCACAGCTTGAAAACAGCAGAGATAAGATTTGAATTCATGCTGTTTCTTTGTTGTTGTTGTTGTTGTTGCTGTTTTTCTTTATTTCTTCTAAAAAAAAGAAAGAACACAAACAGGATACATGTGCAGAATGTGCAGGTTTGTCACATAGGTATACGTGTGCCATGATGGTTTGCTGCACCTATTGACCCATCCTCTAAGTTCCCTCCCCTCAGCCCCCATCCCCGAACAGACCCTGATGTGTGTTGTTCCCTTCTCTGTGTTCACGTGTTCCCATCATTCAACTCCCTCTTATGAGTGAGAACTTGTGGTGTTTGGTTTTCTGTTCCTGTGTTAGTTTGCCAAGGATGATGGCTTCCAGCTTCATCCATGCCCCTGCAAAGGATGTGATCTCATTCCTTTTTATGGCTGCATAGTATTCCATGGTGTATATGTACCACATTTTCTTTATCTAGTCTATCATTCAAGGGCATTTGGGTTAGTTCCATGTTTTTGCTATTATAAATAGTGCTGCAATAAACATACATGTGCATGTGTCTTTGTAGTGTAATGATTTATATTCCTTTGGCTATATACCTAGTAATGGGATTGCTGGGTCAAATGGTATTTCTGATTCTAGATTCTTGAAGAATTGTCATACTGTCTTCCACAATGGTTGAACTAATTTACATTCCCATCAGTAGTATAAAAGTGTTCCTATTTCTCCACAGCCTCACCAGCATCTATTGTTGACTTTTTGAAAATAATTGCCACTCTGACTGGTGTGAAGTGGTATCTCATTGTGGTTTTGATTTGCATTTCTCTGATGATCAGTGATGTTGAGGTTTTTATCATATGTTTGTTGGCCAAATAAATGTTTTCTTTTGAGAAGTGTCTGTTCATATCCTTTGCCCACTTTTTGATGAGGTTGTTTGTTTTTTTCTTGGAAATTTGTTTCAGTTCCTTATAAATTCTGGATATTATACCTTTGTCAGATGGGAAGATTGCAAACATTTTCTCCCATTCTGTAGGTTGCCTGTTCACTCTGATGATAGTTACTTTTGCTGTGCAGCTCTTTAGTTTAATTAAATCCCATGTGTCAATTTTGGTTTTTGTTGCAATTGCTTTTGGCATTTTAATCATGAAGTATTTGCCCATGCCTATGTCCTGAATGGTATTGCCTAAGTTTTCTTCTAAAAATAGAAGAAACTTTAAGTTTTCTTCTAGGGTTTTTATGCTTTTGGGTTTTACATTTAAGTCTTTAATCTATCTTAAGTTAATTTTCATATAAGGTAAGGAAGGGGTACAGTTTCAGTTTTCTGCATATGGATAGCCAGTTTTCCCAACACCATTTATTGAAAGGAGATCATTTTCCTATTACTTGTTTTTGTCAGGTTTGTTGAAGATCAGATGGTTGTAGATGTGTGGTGTTATTGCTGAGGTCTCTGTTCTGTTCCACTGGTCTATATGTCTGCTTTAGTACCAATACCATGCTGTTTTGTTTACTGTAGTCTTGTAGTATAGTTTGAAGTCAGGTATTGTGTTGCCTCCAGCTTTGCTCTTTTTGCTTAGGATTGTCTTGGCTATACGAGGTCTTCTTTAATTCCATATGAAATTTAAAGTAATTTTTTCTAATTCTGTGAACAATGTCAATGGTAGTTTGATGGAAATAGCATTAAATCTATAAATTACTTTGGGCAGTATGCCCATTTTCATGATATTGATTCTTCTTGTCCATAGAATGGAATGTTTTCCCATTTGTTTGTGTCCTCTCTTATTTCCTTGAGCAGTGGTTTGTAGTTCTCCTTGAAAAGGTCCTTCACATCCCTTCTTAGCTGTATTCCTAAGTATTTTATTCTCTTTGTAGCAATCGTGAATAAGGTTCATTCATGATTTGGCTCTCTGCTTGTCTATTGTTGGTGTAAAGAAATGCTTGTAATTTTTGCACATTGCTTTTGTATCCTGAGACTTTGCTGAATTTGCTTATCAGCTAAGGAGTTTTGGGGCTGAGATGATGGGGTTTATTAAATATGAAATCATGTTATCTGCAAACAGAGACAGTATGACTTCCTCTCTTCCCTTTATTTCTTTCTCTTGCCTGATTGCCCTGGCTAGAACTTCCAATAGCATGTTGAATTGGAGTGGTGAAAGAGGGCATCCCTGTCTTGTACAGATTTTCAAAGCGAATGCTTCCAGCTTTTGCCCATTCAATATGATATTTGCTGTGAATTTGTCATGAATAGTTTTTATTAATTTGGGATATGTTTTATCAATACCTAGTTTATTGAGTTTTTAACATGAAGGGATGTTGAAATTTAATGAAGGCCTTTTCTGAATCTATTGAGATAATCATGTGGTTTTTGTCTTTGGTTCTGTTTATGTGATGGATTATATTTATTGATTTCTGCATGTTGAACCAGCCTTGCATCCCAGGGATGGAGCCAACTCAATCGTTGTGGATAAGTTTTTTGATGTGTTGCTGGATTCGGCTGGCCAGTATTTTATGGAGGATTTTTGCATCAATGTTCATCAAGGATATTGGTCTGAAGTTTTCTTTTTTTTGTTGTGTCTCTTCCCAGTTTTGGTATCATGATGATGCTGCCTCCTAAAATGAATTAGGGAGGAGTCAGTCCCTCCTTTTCAATTGCTTGGAATAGTTTCAGAAGGAATGGTACCAGCTCCTCTTTGTACTTCTGGTAGAATTCAGCAATGAATCCATCTGGTCCTGGGCTTTTTTTGCTTGGTAGGCTGTTAATTATTGCCTCAATTTCAGAACTCGTTATTGGTCTATTCAAGGATTTGACTTCTTCCTGGTTTAGTCTTGGAAAGGTATATGTGTCCAAGAATCTATCCATTTCTTCTAGATTTTCTAGTTTATTTGCATAGAGGTGTTTATACTATGCTCTGATGTTACTTTGTATTTCTGTGGGGTCAGTGGTGATATCCCCTTTATCATCTTTTATTGTATCTATTTGATTCTTCTCTCTTTTCTTCTTTATTAGTGTAGCTAGCAGTCTATCTATTTTGTTAATTTTTTTCAAAGAAAGAACTCCTGGATTCATTGGTTTTTTGGAGGGTTTTTCATGTCTCTATCTCCTTCAATTCTGCTCTTAGTTATTTCTTGTCTTATGCTAACTTTTGGATTAGTTTGCTCTTGCTTCTCTCACTCTTTAATTGTGTTGTTAGGGTGTCAATTTGAGATCTTTCAAGCTTTCTGATGTAGGCATTGAGTGCTAAAAATTTCCCTCTTAAAACTACTTTAGCTGTGTCTCAGTGATTCTCGTATGTTGTCTTTTTGTTCTCATTGGTTTCAAAGAACTTCTTGACTTCTGCTTTAATTTCATTATTTACCCAGGAGTCATTCAGGAGCAGGTTGTTCAATTTCCATGTAATTGTGTGATTTTGAGTGAGTTTCTTAATCCTGAGTTCTAATTTGATTGCACTGTGATCTGAGAGACTGTTTGTTATGGTTTCAGTATTTTTGCATTTGCTGAGGAGGGTTTTACTTCCAATTATGTGGTTGATTTTAGAATAAATTGTAAGTCCCAGTGCTGGCTGCTGCCCCTTCCCCAGGGAGCTCAAATGGCTTAGACAGCAGGCAGCCGCAGCTGTGATGCTTGTTGCCCCTCCCCATGGGAGCTCCGTAAACTTAAGCAGATTCCAACTGAGAGGCTGTTGAGAATGCTCCAAGGTTGGGACCACCACACCTGGTGGTATGGGTTCACGAGCGGCATCTCCCTATCTGTGGATTGCACAGTTTCATGGAAAAAGCATTATTTACCCACCTGAGTAGCATGCTTACTCACTGCTTCCCTTGGCTGGGGGGATGGGGCTCCTGCCTGTGGCTCTCAGGTGGATCACCACACCACACTGTTCTTCCTTCCTCTCCGTAGATCACACCAGCCTCCTAGTCAGTTCTGAGGAAATAACCTGGATATCTTGGTTGCTGGTGAAGGATTCACTCACTTATTATGGTTCTTTTTGATGGGAACCTCTAAACGCCACTGTTTCTAGTTGGCCATCTTCGCCCCAACCTCAATTAATGCTGTTTCTACAACCCCAAGCTCCACATGAAGGGCTGCACCAGTGTTGAGGGTGGTGATGGGGAGGTTTGCGTTTCAAAAAGGCCATTCTGTCTGGTATATGGTGCATCATCTGATAGGAGCATGTGGACACCAGGAGGCCAATCCTTCTCATGTCCACACTAGGGCAGGGCTCTGAGTTTCTCTATTCTGATTTATATCTACTTCCAGGATGTTCCCACATGTTCATTTATGTCTCATTTCAATTGTCTGTTAAAAAAAAGTGAGAACAGTGAAATTTGCCTCAAACAATGCATTTTCCTAAAAAACAGGACCAGCCCTGTTGGAGACTCTTGTATTTTAATTATGCTTAGCAGGTACATTTGTAAAGAGTCTCAAGTAGGAGTCTGATGGGCAAGCATGCACTTTTCTTCTTCAAAACTGCTACCAAATTAACATTTAACTTTAAAGGAGGTTGCTTTCTCTTCCACAGTACAGTTTCACATCTCAGCATAGCTGGATTGATTCTCAGATACAAGGGAATAGAGAGAACTACAGGGGTAAAGAGTGATTTGAGCCAGCTTCTAGAAGGTCTTGAATGCTAGGTCAGGGTGTCTAGACTGTATCCAATAGTCAAAGAAACACCAGTAAGTATTTTTGTGTTAGCTTAGCTTGCGATAAGCTTGAGTAAAGAATATTTTTCTCCAGTGACTGTAATCTGGTTTGTCTCTCTCTTTCTGTTTCTGTGTATATGTATGTGTATGTGTACATGTGTGTGTGTATGTATATTTAAACATACATATATACTAGGTATAAAATTGCACGCATTGCTTATTTTTTTCTCGAACATAACTCTTATACAGGTTAATTGAAGAAAATATAGGGCATAGATTAAATATAAAGAATATAAAAATCACATATAATCTCACAATAGAAACTTTACCATGCTAAAATATTTTCTTTTAAAACCCCAGTAAATACATATAATATTGTATCAGACTCACTCTACACATGTATTAACATCCATTAAGTTAATAAGCCTCTGCTGTAATTAATTCTAGAATACATAACACAGAGGTGACTAAATAAGAAACAACTGGATCTCAAGTCAACTTTGCAGTGTAGTTTGTAATTTTTCAAAACCACTTATGTAGCACTAACCATGAGCCAGCACTGTTCTCAGTGTATTTAAAATGTTAACTCATTTAATACTCATAACAACTGTATGGGACAGATACTAATATTAATTTTCTTTTTAGAGATGAAGAAACTGAGGGCTGAGAGAGTTTAAGTAATTTACTCAAGTTCACTGTTTAGAGAGCTCAAATTTGTAAATAAAAAATTGTCTCTACTTGTGGCCTCCTATTAAGGATGATGTGGTAGGTAGGATAGTATAGTAGCTTCCCACCCACGTCCTAGTTCCCTATACCGGTGAATATGTCATCTGAAGAATACATTACCTGGCAGAAAGGACTTCTCAGATGTGATTAATTTAAACATCTTAAAATGGGAAGATAATGTTGGGTTATCCAGGTAGACCCAATGAAATCACAAGAGTCCTCATAAAAGAGACACAAGGCCGGGCGCAGTGCCTCACGCCTATAATGCCAGCACTTTGGGAGGCCGAGGTGGGCGGATCACGATGTCAGGAAATCGAGACCATCCTGGCTAACATGGTGAAACCCCCTCTCTACTAAAAATATATTAAAAAAAAAAAAAAATTAGCCGGGTGAGGTGGCGGGCGCCTGTAGTCCCAGCTACTCTGGAGGCTGAGGCAGGAGAATGGCATGAACCAGGGAGGCGGAGCTTGCAGTGAGCCGAGATGGCGCCACTGCACTCCAGCCTGGGCAACGGAGCAAGACTCCATCTTAAAAAAAAAAAAAAAAAAAAAAAAAAGACACAGGAGGGTCAAGGTCAGAGAAAAGGAAATGTGATGATGGTGGCAGAGATTGGAGTGATTTGTTGTCATGAACCAAGGAATGGAGGTAGCCTCTGGAAAACATATAAGGAAAGGAAACAGGTTCTCCCCCTAGTTCCTCTAGAATGAACGGCAGCTCTATTGAGTCTTGGAAGAACTTTTCTCAGGTTTCAGACTTCCAGAACATTGAGATAATAAAACTGTGCTGTCTTCAGCCACTAAGTGTGTGATAATTTATTATAATAGCAATAGGAAAATAATACAAATGGCATCTGGAATGTATACCTCTTAACGTCTTTTAAGTGTCAATCAGGGGTGCTCCTCCCCAACCAGGTGAATCTCACAGGTGCTACATAAATCATATTTTAAATGAGAGGATCTCAAATATCTCCTCCACCTCATCAGGTACCAAACCATATATTTATAAATAAATAAATAAACACACACTGTTTATTTGTTATATGCATGCTCTCTCTCTATATATACACACACATATATAAATGTATATGTATATAAAAATTAAGGATGGTGTGGTATGTAGAATAGTAGTTTCACATCAAAGATGTCCAGGTTCTAGTCCCCTATACCTGTGAATACATTACCCGAGTAATACATTACCTAGCAGAAAGGATTTCTCAGATGTGATTAAGGATCTTAAAATGGGAAGATGACCCTGGGTTTTATATATATATATGTGTGTGTGTGTGTGCGTGTATATATATGTGTGTGTGTGTGTGTATACACACACACATATACACACACACGTAACAAATAATGCATCAAAAGTCAGCAACGTGTGTATGTATATATTTATTAAATATATTTATCTATAATTACATTAAGTATATAAATATATAGTAAATATATTTATCTATTTAAATATATGCATTTACTTAACATTATGTACCAAGACCTTTCCCGATGTCTTTGTGTCTTAGGAGGTGCTCTTAAGGCCCAGAAAATCCACTGCCACCTGTTGATGCAGCATAAGGTGAGAGCTGTGGAACTGGTGGAAAAAAAACTTGCCAAAAGAGTCTTTAGCAGCTGGGAGTGGGAGTGGCTGTTGGAGACCCACTTCCTGCCATGATGGGGAAGGCACATGTGTCCTCTGGGCCAGGCAAGGCAGCAGCCATCAGGTATCTTGAAAGGGACTGTGCACAAAACTGCCTGCAGGGTGAGGAAACCTAAAGGAGACAGTCTGTGTGAGGTAGAAGGATGGCTGAGGTGTGGTCATAAATATTCAGCCAGAGGGATATTGAAATCAGAGCTCATCAAATTAGAGGGCCCTGCTGTGGTGGAGCTGGAGTTGTGAATTCTTAATAACCCCAGAGACACCTCACAAAGGAAAGAGACAGTCTTTGAACATCTACCACATCCACTCCAATGTCAGCTTTAAATTGTTCTGGTTAACAGTGCTGCCTCTCCCTATGCCACCCTGTGAACACTTTTAAAAGGCACATCCTCCTGGTAGAGGCAGCCAAGAACTTGGTGACAAAGTGACACTATTGTGATAATTTACAAACATGCCCGTTCTCCCAGATGATTGAAGGTCCTCCCCTGAGTGTATAGCTTCCCTAGCACAGTGAGCTAGATATCTTGCTACATTGACTGGGTACACTTGCATGGCATGTAACTTACACAACTGTAGGTGGTAGCCCTACAAGAGAAGTAAGACATCCTTTGTTTCTTCCTCTCTCACCTCACCCTGACCATTCTGGGAGGACTCAAATAGTCATAATAAGTGGGGAAAGAGAAATAAAAGAGTATAGTGGGAAAATACTTAGGAGACTGATGACAAGTCTCTTTACCTCTCTCTACGATTTCTAATTGTGCCAGGCCAGAGCTTGGGAGAGGAAGACGTTTGTTTGTTTGTTTGTTTTATTATATATATGTAAAGTATACAATATGAGGTTTTGCTACACTTAACTTGATATACATAAACATAGTAAAGTGAGTACTAGGGTCAAGCAAATTAACAAAACCACCTCATATAACTACCTTTCTCTTTTTCTTTTATTTTTTGGAGGTAGGAGTACTTAAAATCTACTTTCTTGGCAAATTAACAGTATATAAGACAATCATATTAACAGTAGTCCCCATGTTGTACATTAGATCGCTAGACTTATTAATTCTACATAAGTGTAACTGTATACCCTTTGACCTATAATGTATCATTTTCCCCTGCCATACCCACCCTGGTAGCCACCACTTTACTCTCTATTTCTATGTATCCAGTTTTAAGATTTCACATATAAGTGAGATGATGCATCATGTATTTATCTTTATGTGTTTGGATTATTTCACTTAGTATGATTTATCCATGTTTTCACAAGTAACAGGACTACCATATGATCCAGCAGTCCCATTTCTGGGTATATACCCAAAGGAAATGCAATCACAATCTTATAAATATATCTCCATTCCCAGGTTCACTGGAGCATTATCTACAATAGCCAAGATACAGAAACAATCAAAGTGTCCATCCATAGATGAGTGGATAAAAGCTTGTTATATATATTATATATTATATATCGTTATATGTAACATATACTATATATGTAATACACGTGGGAAAAGTTGCTTTTTAAAAAACATTCACTGAGATTGACTTTAGTTTTACAATAAGCTGAACATTTTAGTACCTGGAAAACAAGATTGTGTTTTCCCAAGGAGGACCAGAGAAAGTAAGGAAATCTGCCTAAGATGTAAACCAGGAATATGGGAAAATTTAGTATATAGAGTAAGTTAAAGAGATAATCATTGAAAAGAAAAGTTATTTTCTACTTATGCCTATAGACCCATACATTCAATAAACCAGTTTAAAATATTGTAATATAATACTTGTTAAACATATTATAAAGAGCTCCATCAGAAACTACACTGTGTTGGAGAGCAGGTGGGAAGAGAGGTACTTAATTGCTGAGTCTACAGGTCTCTTGTTTCTACTTCAGCCATAGTAGTCTCCTATTATCCGTTTTATTGATTGGACTTCTTTGCAAAATTTCACTTAAATGAAAATTTTCACAGCCACAAATTATTGAATATCATAGTTTAAGATGCAATATTTAACACTGCAGATAATAACGGACATCTTTTATTGTAGTTGACTGTGTACACAGTGAACTGTCCCTATTGGACTGAATGATTCTTTTAACAGTAGCAACTTTGTCTTTCTTTTTTTATTATTATTATTTTTGGGGGGCAATGGAGTCTCACTGTCACCCAGGCTGGAGTGCAGTGGCGCAATCTCAGCTCACTGCAAGCTCTGCCTCATTCTCCTGCCGCAGCTTCCCGAGTAGCTAGGACTACAGGCGCCCACCACCATGCCCAGCTGATTTTTGGTATTTTTAGTAGAGATGGGGTTTCACCGTGTTAGCCAGGATGGTCTCGATCTCCTGACCTCGTGATCCGCCTACCTTGGCCTCCCAGAGTGCTGGGATTACAGGCGTGAGCCACCGCACCTGGCCTATTTGTCTTTCTATCTGCAAGAGTGCATAGAACAGAGGGGTCTCTATTTTGCTCACCAAATGAATCAATGATTCTACTCTTACATGCCACATCGGAGTTACAAACCCAACAACAATTTACTTTTTGTCTTCAGGAAATGATGAGATTCCACCTTGATAGTAAAATGGACCATATTTTAATCCTTATATTTAATTGCACAAAACACCGCTTTAATCCATAGTGCTTTTAGATATAGCATTTGATCATATGAAGGCAAGCAGCCTAGGCAATGATAACTCATAATGACTCCAAGTGCCCCCTAGTACTAAGTGTCACTTGTAGCAGGAAATTGGTGATTTTCAGTTGACATGAAGTGGAAAATTATTTCATGTCAATTGATGCTAGATGGTTCCATTTTTATTAAGCAGATGCAAAATGGGTTGGTGTGCAGGAAGCATTTAGTGCTAAGTGAGCTGACATCGATTTGGCTGTAGGGTCAGAGGTTCAAGAGGAATGTGGGAACTGGAAATGCCAGGGAAGACCAAAGTTGTCACATCGGATGAAGCCAGCATGCCTGTCTTTAACGTCTAATTCCTGTGGGATGCCTGGGTGGAAAGGAATCAAGAAGCTCAGCCCCCAAGCTGCTTATGGAATGTTGTCGAAAGCAGGTGTGGAATTTTGTTCTTGTAATTACTTTCCCTGCAAATTCTTGTACCACTGTGTAATCTGGTCTGGGGTTTGCCACTAACCCACTCCATGACTGTGTGCCAATTGTTACTCCTCTCTGTGCCTGTATTCTCATCTGTGCAATATAGGGGCATACATTTATCATTTTAGTGTATTGCATTTTTATGTAAACTGTGCTTTGTTCTCAACTTATATCTTTTTAAATACTCACTGAAAATCCTGAGAAGTAGATCCTATACTTACCGTTTTATAGATGAGAAAACTGTGGTTCAGAGAGACAAACTGATTTGAGTCAATGTCACATGGCTAATAAGGGAAGGAACAAGTTTCTAAATCTATGAGATTCCAGATGTATCATTCTACTCTTGTGAAATACCTGCATTCACACTTAAGCTATATGTATTTTTGTTGTGGGAAAAATATGAGGTTAGAAATCTTGCTCCTGGATTCAAATTTAAACTCAATTACCTATACTGTTCTCCCATCACAGACAAAGCATTCCAAATTTTTTGGCCTCTGCTTTCTTAATTGTGCTAGAGAGAATAATATCCCCTACATATATCTATGCTCTAATACCCATAACTTGTGCATGTATTACCTTACATTGAAAAAAAAGAATTGACCTATGTGATTAAGGTTGAAGACTTTGAGCTGGAGTGATTATCCTAGCTTATCTGGATAGGCCCAGTCTAATCACATGAATTTCTAAAAGTAAACAAGGAAGGCAGAACAGTGGGCCAGAGAAACAGAAGGACAGAAGGAGAGTCAGGAGGGATGGCAGTGTGAAAAGGCTTGACACCTTGTTGCTGATTCTGAGATATAGGGGCCTCTAGGGGTTGAGTGGTTTCTGGTTGATAACAGGTAAATGGAGACCATAGTGCTGCAACCACATGAAACTGAATTGAATTCTTCCCTACAATCCCCAAAAAGTAACACAGCCTTCCAGTACCTTGATTTTAACCTTGTGAGACTCACGCCAAACTGCTGACCTATAGGCTGTAAAATAATAAATATGAGCTATTTTAAGGCTCTAAATTTAAGGCAGCTTGTTATGACAGCAATAGAAAACTAATGCATCAACTCTAAAGTGAAAATAGCAAACTAGACAGTGTCAGGAAAGATAGACCAGAACCCTGCTTATAGAGGAGGAGAATTGCAAGAACATCCTGAGATACTAAAACTTAAAGTGACATGGGTTTGAGAGTTCCTTGAAGCTTACTCTATAAGTACACTTGCTGCTTGGCAAAGTCTTAAAAAGGACATCATACATTATTTTTGGAACTGATATAAAAGAAAAAAAGTTCAGAAACAAACTTGAGATCTCTGGCTAAACACAAATTAATTGTGACAAGGAATCTCTAAATTACTTACAATCTATCCTAGTCCCTCGGGCTGTGACATTGAAGTCTGAACTGAATTATGTTGGATGAGGTTGCCAGACTTGGAAAAATCGAAATACTAATGAATTCAATCTTATTCATGGGGAAAAAAGAAAATTATCTCTAGTTTGAGGAAAAAATAAATAACCTGTAGGCTCTATTATTATCCTTAAATAAACTACCCTTAGCTGTAATTTTTTGTTGGCTTTGAACCCAAATGTCTAAGGATCTGAGCAGGCTAGTGGATCTCTCTAGAGAGAAGATAGTGTTGCTGTTACAGAGAGTGATGTGTAGTGGTCTAAGCTCAGACATTGAGAGCCCACTGGACCCTGGCTTGACCTTGTTAGTGCTCTTTCTTTTCCCAGCGGGTTCCCTTTGTTTTCACATTTTTCTCCACATTCTCTACCGGTAAACCCTACTCATCCTTCAGGAGTCAATTCAAATGGTACCCCTCTTTGAAGCTTATCAAGTATCATATAAATCCTCCTCACTCTCCAATTCTGTCTCTAGCCCAAATCTCCTCTCTGGGAGCCAAATTTATAGACTCAACATTCTGTTTGCCATCTGCTCTTGGAAGTTGCAAAATGTATGTGTCTAAAACGGAAATGCTGACTCTTATTCCACCCCAAATATATCCTGCTCCCAATCTCTGCCATTTCAGCAAATGGGAAACAAAAGCAACTCAATTGCTAAGGTCAAAATCCTTGAGACATTCTTCATTCTATCTTTTTATTCACTACCTGTAATCAATCTATTAGTAAGTCATAATAATTCCCCCATTCAGTATCTACCCCAAATCATCTGAATTTCTAAGGTCACCACCATAGCCCGACTCACCATCATTTTTCATGTGGAGGACTTGGTTAGTCTCTTAGTTCTACCACCCCCCCACCGTCTAAAGTCCACTGTAATCTATTGTTTACACAAAAGACAGAGATCTCTTAAAGGTATAATTCATGTCCTGTTACTCTTCTGCATAAATCTCTATAGATGAATAAACCCCACCAAGCAAAATTAAGTGATTCCTTTGTTTCTTCTATAAAACTCCTTTTATTGATCATCCAGCCTTAGTGTAAAAATTTGTCTCTTTCAATTCCATTGCAATTTCTACCATTCATTTGAGTTAGACTTTGGAGACTGTACAGAGCCAGCTTAATCTTTCTTCCAAATGACAGATTTTCACAGCCCAGTTGTATATCCTTTCACTTCTACACCTTGACTTTCAAAGTTAATATATCTAGCTTAGTGAAAACCAGACTTGAGGGGGAGGGCTTATTGTATAGATAAGGAATCTAACAAACTTGAGTAGAATGGTGTACCCAAGGTCAAGCAAAGAGGTAGTACCACACCAGAACTGGAAACCAGACCTTCTGACTCCCAGTCCAGTGCTCTCTCTACCCATCTCACCAATTCCTGGTCATAAAGGCATCAGG
The DNA here is from genome assembly GCF_008728515.1 of Papio anubis. NCBI lineage: Eukaryota > Metazoa > Chordata > Mammalia > Primates > Cercopithecidae > Papio > Papio anubis. Next base: position 85,140,438 of record NC_044988.1, on the reverse strand, counting down.
CAATGGAGTCTTCATCTTAGTAAATGACTTCACCCCTTAGTTCTAAGAGGGCCACATGTCATTTCCTTCACCAAACACCCAATTCTGTGCCATTTTCCATTCCAATTAGACACTGTCTGGAAAAACATGAAAGAGTGGAATGTTTTTACATAAGACCAGAACTCCTAGTTGGTCAAGGAGAATGTGTCCAAAGCACTTACGTTGTCTGGAAAACACACGTAGGTGCTCAAATGTGTGTATGTTTTCATGGGAAAAAAAGGAAGGCTTTGGAGTTTGGTTTTGGTACAATGGAGATTTTTTCCAAAAAGTATATGGAAGGTGATGATCTATGAAATATCAAAATTAGCTCCAAAAAGAAACCTGCCTCATAAGGTCATTGATAATGAGAGGTACTAATTTCCTGTGATTCTTAATGATTGCATGATGAAGTTTCCTAACAAGGAAACCTGTTACTCAGGTTCTGACAGGACACTCATCAATAACTGATGTATGTCAACCCCACATGAGCCTACTTTTGTGTCATTCCAGAGTTGAAGACTCCTACATCATGGATTGGGCGTAGAAACGGTAAATAAGGAGAGGGCTTAAGAAACACAAAGTAGCAGTAAAAATCATGCTCCTGTGGTATATGTGTTCATACCTCAGCCACTAGAAGAATAAAGAATTAGACTGGAAACCCAGTGAGAAGCCCCAAGTTTTGCTCCGGCTTTCCACAAGCAAGTAACTCAAACTCTGTGCTTCAGATTCCTCATTTCTAAAATGAGTAGCTCAAACCATACCAGAACTCCCCAGAGCATATCCCATGGAACATCATTTCTCAAGATGCTGAATTAAGGAATCTGTGTTAAAATGAATTCAGTTGATGTTGCAACACACATCATGCTTTATGATTCATAGTGCATATTAGCTATCAAAAGTTTGGATTGGCCCTTTAGCAATGAAATTCATGTTTTCATGGAATCACTTAAAAGCATTCTGTAGAAACAAGGACCTAAACAATTGCTTTGGGGAAACCGGATGGAATACTTTCAGACACTAACTTTGGGATTTAATCTATGGTCCTGTAGAGAGTACACCTTTCTTAGAGACTTGTAGTTACAGATAATTATCTCTCATTTGGCATTGGCCCTTATTCAGAATTTTTTCTCTTACCCTACTTTCCACGCTTAGTTAATTGTCACATACATTCACTTCCTATATTTGTGTTAATCAGAACCCTTCTAGTCTCTAGTTATAGAAGCCCAACTAAAAATACCAAAATAAAATAATGGGTTGGGAATGAGTATTTCAGCCTATGATATCTGAAAAATTCAAGAATAATGTAGTATAATTGATTGTCACCAAAGATGGGCTCCAGGAACTCCTCTATCCTCTGAAACTGAGGAGAGCAAAGATCACCTGGTGACCATCAAGCAGACCATCCAGAGGCAAATTTCTTATCTGAGGAATTTAGAAATAATTAGTCTTCCCTATTATTTAAAGCAGGCATCTGGTTCCAGATTTATTCCCCAAAAATGTGTAATGAACTGGGATTTCTATACATCTCTGGAATGCACGCATGTTGAAACTCATTGTGTAACCCTTGCCGACATGAAGGCACCAAAATGTCTACAAATGTAATCATTTACATGACCTATGTGGCTAATATGGTCTAAATTATCCCAAGCTCCCACTTTAAGGTCCATAAATACCCCTCAGAAAAAAAATCCACCACCACACACTCAGTGCTCTCTTCCTGAGGCATCCCGCTGCACTCTTCTGCAGTGTTCTTTCTTTCTAAGAAAACTTTCCTTTTTCAAACCTATACTATTGTTGTCATATAATTCTTACCAACCCGCAAGATGCACACTTTCCAGTGCTGGGGCTCTGACACCTCGCCTGGCAGAAACTTCAGAACACTTTGTATCAGAAAGTGGAATCTAATTCCCCTATCCTTGAATCTGGCTAAAACTTGTAAGCTTCTTTGGCCAACAAAATGTAGCAGACGTGATGTTGAAGGAGTCTGAGCCTGTCCCTTAAGACGTTTAATTGCTTCCTTTCCTGCTCTTTTGCTCATTTGCTATGTAAATGAGCCTGAGCCGACTACTGGGCTGCTGAATGATAAGAAAAAAATGGGTATGAGGAGAGAGAAGAAGAGAGAGAAGGAAAGAGAGGTCAGAAGATGAGAACTGAGGTTCTATAGTAAACAGCCAGCCCTGGGGCCCCAGATGCTTAAGTGTTTCCCCTGGAATGTTATAGCCTCAGCCAAGCTCCTAACTGAATGAAGCTCCCTGATTTATTGACTCCAGTCAACACCATATGCAGCAGAAGAACCACAACGTGATCCCAAAATTATAAGAAAATGGTTTTTTAAAAAGTTGTTGTTTTAAGTCCTTAAGTGTTGAGATAAATGGTAGATAGGGCTAAACTACTGAAAAAAAAAAAAAAAAGAAAAAGAAAAAAAGAGATTAGTGTGAACATGACAAAAATATAAAATACATGGCACTGGCTTTGGGACCAGGCTGGAAGCAGAGGCCAGAGGGTGATGAAACTCTTAGTGGAGGATGGTGGGGAAGTGTGGAAATTGCTTTGGAGGCTGCAGGAAGGGTGATGGGTCTTATGAGTGGAAACATTATTACCTAGAGTAAAATTGAAATTTTAAGAAAAAATTGACCCAATGAACTTGTGAATCTTGCTGAGATTTTCAGGAAGAATATTGACAGTATTAATTGGGTCTTTTGTCTGCCTATTATGAGAATGGAGATTCAGTTAAGAAAGAGATGTTCATTTCCCAATCAGAATTTAGAGAAAATACTACCAGCCTAGGATTTACAGGACTGGAAAATAGAACTGTATCTAATTCTCAGTTACTCCCACTGGCATATGACTAGAAAGTAAGACATGTCCTTGGGGTAGATGTAATAACCTGGATACTTCCAGTGAAACGTGAGGATGGGATCAAGGTCAAATCTAAGGTGTGCTTTTATCACCCATTATTAAGACATCAGACATTTTTAAGTTGTTACATTTAAATCTTTCTCAGATAGTCCATAGAGCTAAAAATCTTTAAGGGTATTGTTCATAGCAACTTGATTCTGAGTCCGAAGTGAGGAGAGTTAGAATTTGAAGAGATAATACAGGTGTGAGAGTATCTCAAGTCAATTATAACTTGGTATGTAGCGACCCCACAAAGTTTTTTTATTGTTATTTTTAGTGTGGTTATTCTGATATCTTTTTAAAAACTAGTTCTACTGATGTATTTTATGCCAAAAAATACACCAATTACAAGTATACAGTTTTTTTAGTTTTGGCAAGTATCTGCAATCATGTAACTACCACCAAAGTCAAGAAATATTGGTTAGAAGTGGTGGCTCACACCTGGAATCCCAGCACTTTGGGAGGCCGAGGTGGGCAGATGACCTGAGGTCAGGAGTTCAAGACCAGCGTGGCCAACATGGCAAAACCCATCTCTACTAAAAATACAAAAATTAGCCTGGTGTGGTGGCACACGCCTGTAATCCCAGCTACTCAGGAGGCTGAGGTACCAAAGTCACCTGCACCTGGGGACACAGAGGCACAAGAATCGCTTGAACCAGGAGGCAGAGGTTGCAGTGAGCAGAGACCTCAACATTGTACTCCAACCTGGGCTACAGAGCAACAACAACAAAAAAATATATAGAACATTTTATTGCTCTCTTGCAAACTCCTCTGCCAGGCAAAGATTCATAACAACTATCAATTTGCTATCTGTTACTATACTTTTAATTTTTCTAGAATTCTTAGCAATATAATTATATAGTATGGAGGAATTTTTGCCTGCCTACTTGCCCTTAGAATAAACTTTTTGAAATTTGTCAGTGTAAACGTATCAATAGTTCATTTCTTTTAATGGCTGATTAGTATTTGTTTGGTGTGAGTATAACATAATTTATTTATTCATTTATCAGTTGATACATATTTTGGTTGTTTCCTACATTTAACTCTTAAGGAAAACAACTGCTTTGAACATTCTAGTACAGGTTTTATTGTGAACATAGGTTTCTACCTTTCTTGCATAAATACCTAGGAATTGGATTGCTAGATTATATAGTGAATATTTATTTAATTTTATAAGAAAACATCAAGCTACTTTCCAAAGTAGCTTACAATTTTGCATTCCCACAGCAATGATTGAGAGTTCTAATGGTTTTTACCTTATTATATATTATTATACTTTAAGCTCTTAGGGTACATGTATATAATCGCGGTGGTTTGTTACATAGTGTATACTTTGTGTTATGTTGTTGTGTTGCACTCTATCAACTCGTCAGCACCCATCAACCAACTCGTCATTTACATCAGGTATAACTCCCAATGCAATCCTCCCCTCCCACTTCTCCCATGATAGGCCCCAGGTGGATGTTCTTCCTGAACCGCGATCTCATTGTTCAAAGTTCCCACCCATGAGTGAGAACATGCGTTTGGTTATTTCTGTCTTTGTGATAGTTTACAAGGAATGACGGATTCCAGCTGCATCCATGTCCTACACAAAAGGACACACAACTCATCCTTTTTTATGGCTGTAGTATTCCATGGTGTATATGTGCCACATTTTTCTTAATCCAGTTCGTCATTGATGGACATTTAAGTTGATTCCCAAGTCTTTATAGGGAATAGTGCCGCTAATAAACATAATGCGGTGTATGTGTCTTATAGCATGATTTATAATCCTTGGGTATATACCAGTAATGGGATGGTTGGTCATATGGTACATCTTAGTTCTAGATCTCTCGAGGAATCGCCACACTGCTTTCCATAATGGTTGAACTAGCTACAATCCCACCAACAGTGCAAAAGTGTTCCTATTTTCCACACTTCCAGCACCTGTTGTTTCGATTTTTAATGATCGCCATTCTAACTGGTGCGAGATGGTATCTCATTGTGGTTTTATCGGCATTTCTGATGGCCAGTGATGATGAGCATTTTTCATGTGTCTGTTGGCTGTATGAATGTCTCTTTGAGAAATGTCTGTTCACATCCCTTGGCCCAATTTTGATGGGGTTAGTTTGCCTCTGCAAAACTTGCCTGAGCCCCTGCAAGGTCTGGATATTAGCCCCTTTTGTCAGATGAGTAGATTGCAAAAGTTTTCTCCCATTCTGTAGGTGGTTGCCTGTTCACTCTGATGGTAGTTTCTTTGCCAAAAGCAGAAGCCTTTAGCTTCTAATGAGATCCCATTTGGTCAATTTTGGCTTCTTTGCCGCCGTCGTTTTTGTAAGTTTTAGGATATTAGGTTCGTCTATGTTTATGTCCTGAATGGAAAAATACCTGCTACCTAGGTTTCTTCTTAGGATTTTATGGTATTAGGGTCTATTTAAGTCTCTAATCCATCTTGAATTACTCTTTTGTATAAGGAGTAAGGAAAGGATCCAGTTTCAGCTTTCTTCTACTTTATGGCTACATTAATTTTCCTTGGCAGCACCTCATTTTATTAAATAGGGAATCCTTTCCCCATTTCTTGTTTCTCCAGGTTTGTCACAAAGATCAGATGGCTGTAGATGTGTGGTATTATTTCTGAGTGACTCTGTTCTGTTCCATTACTATATTCTGTTTTGTACTAGTACTATGCTGTTTTTGTTACTGTAGGCTTGCAGTATAGTTTGAAGTCAGGTAGCGGATGCCTCCAGCTTTGTTCTTTTGACTTAGGATTGTCTTGAGATGGGCTCTTTTGGTTCCATATGAACTTTTAAAGCAGTTTTTTCCAATTCTGTGAAGAAACTCATTGGTAGCTTGATGGGGATGGCATTGAATCTATAAATAACCTTAAGCAGTATGGCCATTTTCACGATACTGATTCTTCCCATCATGAGGTATGTTCTCCATTTGTTTTTGTGTCCTTCTTTTACCACTGAGCAGTGGTTTGTAGTTCTCTCTGGAGAGGTCCTTGTTGATCCCTTGGTAAGCTGAGGCATTTTATTCTTTGTGCTGACTAGGAATGGAAGTTCATTCACGATTTGCCTTTGTTTGTCTACAGCTACTGGCGATAAGAATGCTTTGTGATTTTTGCACCTTAATTTTGTATCCTGAGACTTTGCTGAAGTTGCTTATCAGCTTAAGGGAGATTTTGGGCTGAGACAATGGGATTTTCTAAATATACAATCATGTCATCTGCAAGAGGGGACATTTGACTTTCTTCTTTTCCTAACTGAATACCATTTCTTCTTGTCTGATTGTTCTAGGCCAGGAACTTTCCAACACTATGCTGAATAGGAGTGGTGAGAGAGGGGCATCCCCTGTCTTGTGCCAGTTTTCTGTAAAGGAGAATTTTTCCAGTTTCGCCCCATTCAGCATGACATTGGCCGTGGGTCATCAAGGCAACAGCTCCCCATTATTTTGAGGTAATGCTCCGGCTAATACCGAATTTATTACGCTTTAGCATGAAGGGCTGTTAATTTTGTCAAAAGCCTTTTCTTGCATCTATTGAGATAATTCATGTTGTTCTTGTCTTGGTTCCGTTTATATGCTGGATTATGTTTGGCTGGATTTGCTGTTGAACCAGCCTTGCATCCCAGGGACAGCCTCCGCACTTGATCATGGTGGATAAGCTTTTGATGTGTTACTGAATTCAGTTTGCCGCCATATTGAGGATTTTGCATCGGTTCACTGTATGGATCTAAAATTGTCTTTTGCTGTGTCTCTGCCAGGCTGGCGGTATCAGGATGATGCTGGGTCTCATAAAATGAGCGCCAGGAGGATTCTCTTTCTATTGATTGAATATTTTGTATACCGGTACTCCAGCTCTCCTTTGTAACTCTTCTAGACTCTTGGAAGGTGAATCCATCTGTCCTGACTTTTGGCTGGTAGGCTATTTCACCATTGCCCTCACCAGAGCCCGCTATTGGTCTATTCAGGGATTCAACTTCTTCCCGGTTTAGTCTTGGAAGAGTGTAAGTGTCCAGGAAATTATCCATTTCTTCTCAGATTTTCCAGCCTATTTGCATAGAGGTGTTTATAGTATCTCTTCTGATGGTAGTTTTGTATTGTGGGGTCAGTGGTAGTCCCTTTATCATTTTTATTACACAATTTGATTCTTTCTCTTTTCTTCTTTAGATAGTCTTGTTAGCGGTTCGTCAATTTTGTGGATCTTTTCAAAACCAAACTCCTGGATTCATTGATTTTTGGAGGGTTTTTGTGTTTCATCTCCTTCAGTTCTGCTCTGATCTTTAGCTATTTCTTGCCTTCTGCTAGCTTTGAATGTAAGCCGTTTTGCTTAGTTCTTTTTAATTCAAGTGGCGTTAGAGGTCAATTTTAGATTCCAGCTTTCTGTTGTGGGCAGCATTTAGTGCTATAAATTTCCCTCTACACACTGCTTTAAATGCAGTCCCAGAGATTCTGGTGTTGTATCTTTGTTCTCATTACTTCAAAGAACATCTTTTATGTCTGCCTTCATTTCATATGTACCCAGCAGTCATTCAGGAGCAGGTTGTTCAGTTTCCATGTCATCAGGCTGCTTTGATTGAGTTTCTGGGGTCCTGAGTTCCCAGCTCGATCGCACCGCGGTCTTAAGAGACAGTTTGCTATAATTTCCCTGGTTCTGTACATCTAAGGAGGAGCGCTTACTCCAAAAACACCTTTATGTTATTGCTGAGAAGAATGATATTCTTTGATTTGGGGTGAGAGAGTTCTATAGATGTCTATTAGGTCTGCTTGCTGCAGAGATGAGTTCAATTCCTGGATATCCTTGTTAACTTTCATCTCAAGCTGATCTCGTCTGGAAGCTGACAGTGAGGTTGTCTCCCATTATTACACAAGTGGGAGTCTAGTCTCTTTGTGCCCTAAGGACTTGCTTTATGAATCTGGGTGCTCCTGTATTGGGTGCATATATATTTAGACAGTTAGCTCTTCCTGTTTTCGAATTGATCCCTTTACCATTATGTAATGGCCTTCTTTTTGTTCTTTTAATCTTGATGGTTTTAAAAGTCTGTTTTATCAGAGACTAGCATTGCAACCCTGCTTTTTTGTTCTCCATTTGCTTGGTAAATCTTCCTCCATCCTTTATTTTGAGCCTATGTATGTCTCTGTAGAGATGGGTCTCCTGAATACAGACTGATGGGTCTTGACTCTCTTTATCCAGTGTGCTGTCTGTGTTTTGATTTGACTATGAACGATGAGATGAGTAGCCATTATTGTTATGTGTGAATTTGATTCTGCTATTATGATATTAACTGGTTATTTTGTCGATGTGGCCACGCGCTTAGTGCTTCTTCAGGGTCTTGTGGCAGGCCTGGTGGTGGACAAAAATTCTAAGCATTTGCTTATCTGAAGGATTTTATTTCTTCACTGATGAAACTTCAGTTTGGCTGATATGAAATTCTGAGCTGAAAAATTCTTTCTTAAGAATGCTGAATATCGGCCCCCACTCTCTCTTCTCTGGCTTGAGCCGTCGAGATTCGCTGTTAGTCTGATGGGCTTCCCTTTGTGGGTAAACCCGACCTTCTCTGGCCGGGCTGCCTCTTTCACATTTTTTCCTTCATTTCAACTTCGGGTGAATCCGGCAATTATGCGTCTTCGAGCTGCTCTTCCCAGGAGCATGGTGGCATTCTCTGTATTTCCCTGGCCTGCCCTACTGGGTTGGGGAAGTTCTCCTGGATGATATCCTGAAGAGTGTCAACTTGGTTCCATTTCCCTCACTTTCTCTGTAGGCACCCCAATCAGACGAGATCTGGTTTTTATATATCCTATTTTCTTGTGGTGGTTTTGAAATGACTTTTCTTCTTTTTCTTTTGGTTTCTCTTCTCACTTCATTTCATTTCACGATCCTCAACGCTGATACTCTTTCTTCCAGTTGATCAGGCTCTGTTACTGGCTTGCATTTGTCACGCATTTCGTGGTCATGGTTTTCATCTCTTTCATTTCATTTATGACCTTCTCTGCACACAATTACTCTGCTCACCGTAATTCTTCCATACTTTTTCAAGATTTGTTTTTATACGGTAATTTAATTCTTTTAGCTCTGAGAAGTTGGATGGGACTGAAGCCTTCTCCATCTCTGTCAAAGTCATTCTCCATCCAACTTTGATCCTGCTGGCCATGAGCCATCCCTGGGTCGAGGAGACGTTGTGTTTTATTTTTGAATTTCCAGCTTTCTTGCCCTGCTTTTTCCCATCTTTGTGGTTTTATCTGCCTCTGGTCTTTGATGATGGTGACGTGTACTGATGGGGTTTTAGGTAAGTGTCCTTCCTGTTTGATAGTTTTCCTTCTAACAGTCAGGTAGGACCCTCAGCTGTAGTCTCAAGAGCTTGAGGTCCACTCCAGACCCTGTTTGCTCAGGCCAGCAGCAGAGGCTGCAGAAGATAGAATATTGCTGCTGAACAGTGAGTGTACTCCGTCTGATTCTTGCTTTTGAAGCTTCCTCCTAGGTGTGTACTCCACCCTGTGAGGTGTGGGTGTCAGACTGCCCCTAGTGGGAGATGCGTCTCCTGCTAGGGGCTACTCAGGGTCAGGGACCCACTTCTGGGCAGGCAGTCTGTCCCTTCTCAGATCTCAACCTCCGTGTTGGGAGATCCACTGCTTTCAAAGCGTTGCCGTGATGAGTTGCTTGCATCTGCAGAGGTTTCTGCTGTGTTTTGTTATTGCTTACTGTGCCCCTGTCCCCAGAGTGTGAGCCTGCTGCATGGTTTTCCTTGAGCTGCTGTGAGCTCCACCCAAAGCCTGAGCTTCCCAGTCGCTTTGTTTACTCTACTTAAGCTCTCAGCACGGCGGCTTCCTCCCAGCCCCTGCTGCTGCCTTTGCTGGTAGATCACAGACTGCTGTGTTAGCAATGAGGGAGGCTCCGGGCATGGACCCTCCCAGCCAGGTGTGGGATATAATCTCCTGGTGTGCCTGACATTTCCTTAAAGTGCAGTATTGGGGTGGAGTTACCCGGGATTTTCTCCAGGTGTTGTGTGTCTCATTCCCCTACAATAGGAAAAGGGATTCCTCTCTTGCGCTTCTCCTAGGTGAGGCGATGCCTCACTCCTGCTTCAGGTTTTTGTTGGTCGGGTTGCAGCTGTCCAGCACCACTGTCCCAGCACCCCCCAGTGAGATGAACCCAGCACCTCAGCCTAAAATGCAAGAAATCACGGGTCTTCTGTGTCGCTTGCGCTGGGAGTTGGAGACTGGAGCTGTTCCTATTTGGCCATCTTGCTCCGCCCCCACCGAGAGTTCTAATTGTTCTACAGTCTCATCAACACTTGGGATGGTCAAACCAATGATATCCATTTGGGTATGTATGCAGTGGTATCTTCTGGTTTTGATATGCATTTGTCTAATGGCTAAGGATATTGCACATCTTTTCATGTGCCTTGGCCATAACATTTTTTTTTAATTGGAGTTTTGTTTTCTTGTTATTAAGCCTTAAGTATATATATACATATATATGTGTGTGTGTATATATATGTATACATGCATACATATATAATATAAACCCTTAATCAGATGTGACTTACCTTCATTATTTCTTAACAATGTCCTTCAAGGAACAAAACTTTTAACTTTGGTAAAATGCATCTTATACATTTTGAAGTTTTTGGTTCATGATTATGCACCCTTTCTAAGAAATATTTGTCTAAACCAGTAACACGAAGATTTTTCTCACTATAGTCAGCAAAATAGTATGGTACTGGCATAAAAATAGGCACATAGACCAATGGAATAGAATAGAGAACCGTGAAATAAAGCCAAATTATTACAGCCAATTGAACTTTGACAAAACAAATAAAAACATACAGTGGGGAAAGGACTTCCCATTCAACAAATGGTGCTGGGATCACTGGCAAGCCACATGTAGAGCAATGAAACTGGATTATCTCCCACCTTATGCAAAAATCAACTCAAGACACATCAAAAACTTAAATCTAAGACCTGAACCATAAAAACTTCTAGAAGATAACATCAGAAAAACCCTTCTAGACATTGGCTTAGGAAAAGACTTTGTGACCAGGAACCCAAAAGCAAATGCAATGAAAAACAAAGATGGAACTTAATTAAACTAAAAAGCTTCTGTACAGAAATGAAAGAAAAAATCAGTAAACAGACAACCCACAGAATGGGAGAAAATCTTTGCAAAATATGCATCTGACAAAGGGCTAATATTCAGAATCTATGAGAAACTCAAACAAATCAGCAAGAACAATACAAACAATGCCAACAAAAAGCGGGCTAAGGTTATGAATAGACAATTCACTAAAGAAGATGTACAAATGGCAAACAAACATATGAAAACAAAAAAGCTCAGCATCGCTAGTAATCAGGCAAATGCAAATCAAAACAACAAGGCAATACCACCTTACTCCTGCAAAAACATTTTTTTAAATTATTATTCTTCTTTAAGTTCTAGGGTACACGTGCACAAAGTGTAGGTTTGTTACATATGTATACATGTGCCGTGTTGGTTTGCTGCCCAAATTAACTCGTCATTTACATTAGGTATTTCTCCTAATGCTATCCCTCCCCCATCTCCCCATCCCACAGTAGGCCCCGATGAGTGATGTTCCTCACCCTGTGTCCAAGTGTCCTCACTGTTCAATTCCCAGCTACGAGTGAGAACATGCAGTGTTTGGTTTTCTGTCCTTGGATAGTTTGCTCAGAATGATGGTTTCCAGCTTCATCCATGTTGCTACAAAGGACATGAACTCATCCTTTTTTGTGACTGCATAGTACTCTATGGTGTATATGTGCCACATTTTCTTAATCCAGCCTATCATTGATGGACATTTGGCTTGGTTCCAAGTCTTTGCTATTGTGAATAGTGCCACAATAAACATACGTGTGCATGTGTCTTTATAGCAGTATGATTTATAATCCTTTGGGTATATACCCAGCAATGGGATTGCTGGGTCAAATGGCATTTCTAGTTCTAGATCCTTGAGGAAATGCTACACTGTCTTCCACAGTGGTTGAACTAGTTTCACTCGCACCAACAGTGTAAAAGCGTTCCTATTTCTCCACATCCTCTGCAGCACCTGCTGTTCCCTGATTTTTTAACAATCGCCATTCTAACTGGTGTGAGATGGTATCTCATTGTGGTTTTGACTTCCATTTCTCTGATGACCAGTGATGATGAGCACTTTTTCATGTGTCTGTTGGCTGCATAAATGTCTTCTTTTGAAAAGTGTCTGTTCATATCCTTTGCCCACTATTTGATAGGGTTGTTTGATTTTTTTCTTGTAAATTTGTTTAAGTTCTTTGTAGATTCTGGATATTAGTCCTTTGTCAGATGGGTAGATTGCAAAAATTTTCTTCCATTCTTAGGTTGCCTGTTCACTCTGATGATAGTTTCTTTTACTGTGCAGAAGTTCTTTAGTTTAATTAGATCCCATTTGCCTATTTTGGCTTTTGTTGCCATTGCTTTTGGTGTTTTAGTCATAAAGTCCTTGCTCCTGCCTATCCTGAATGATATTGCCTAGATTTTCTTCTAGGGTTTTATGATTTTAGGTCTAACATTTAAGTCTTTAATCCACCTTAAATTAATTTTTGTATAAAGTGTAAGGAAGCGATCCAGTTTCAGCTTTCTACATATGGCTAGCCAATTTTCCCAGCACCATTTATTAAATAAGGAATTCTTTCCCCATTTCTTGTTTTTGTCAGGTTTGTCAAAGATCATATGGTTGTAGATGTGTGGTATTATTTCTGAGGGCTCTGTTCTGTTCCATTGGTCTATATCTCTGCTTTGGTACCTGTACCATGCTGTTTTGGTTACTGTAGGCTTGCAGTATGGTTTGAAGTCAGGTAGTGTGATACCTCCAGCTTTGTTCTTTTTACTTAGGATTGTCATGGCAATGTGGGCTCTTTTTTGGTTCTATATGAACTTTAGAGTAGTTTTTTCCAATTCTGTGAAGAAACTCATTGGTAGCTTGATGGGGATGGCATGGAATCTATCAATTACCTTGGGCAGTATGGTCATTTTCACAATATTGATTCTTCCTATCCATGAGCATGAAATGTTCTTCCATTTGTTTGTGTCTTCTTTTATTTGATTGAGAAGTGGTTTGTAGTTCTCCTTGAAGAGGTCCTTCACATCCCTTGTAAGTTGGATTCCTAGGTATTTTTATTCCCTTTGTAGCAATTGTGAATGGGAGCTCACTCATGAAGAAATAACTGAGATCAGAGCAGAACTGAAGGAGACAAGACATAAAAAACCCTTGAAAAAAATCAATGAATCCAGGAACTGGTTTTTTGAAAAGATCAACAAAATTGATATACCACTAGCAAGACTAATAAATAAGAAAAGAGAGAAGAATCAAATAGACGCAATAAAAAATGATAAAGGGGATATCACCACGATCCCACAGAAATACAAACTACCGTCAGAGAATACTATAAACACCTCTATGCAAATAAACTAGAAAATCTAGAAGAAATGGATAAATTCCTGGACGCATGCACCCGAAATTGAGGCAATAATTAATATCCTACCAATCAAAAACAGTCCAGGACCCGACAGATTCACAGCCAATTTCTACCAGAGATACAAAAAGTAGCTGGTACCATTCCTTCTGAAACTATTCCAATCAATAGAAAAAGAGGGAATCCTCCCTAACTCATTTTATGAGGTCAGTGTCATCCTGATACCAAAGCCTGGCAGAGACACAACCAAAAAAAGAATTTTAGACCAACATCCCTGATGAACATCAATGCGAAAATCCTCAGTAAAATACTGGCAAACCCGAATCCAGCAGCACATCAAAAAGCTTATCCACCATGATCAAGTGGGCTTCATCCCTGGGATTCAAGGCTGGTTCAACATATGCAAATCAATAAACATAATCCATTACATAAACAGAACCAAAGACAAAAACCACATGATTATCTCAATAGATGCAGAAAAGGCCTTTGAACAAAATTCAACAGCCCTTCATACTAAAAACTCTCAATAAACCAGGTATTGATGGAACGTATCTCAAAATAATAAGAGCTATTTATGACAAACCCACAGCCAGTATCATACTGAATGGGCAAAAACTGTAAGCATTCCCTTTGAAAACTGTCACAAGACAGGGATGCCCTCTCTCACCACTCCTATTCAACATAGTGTTGGAAGTTCTGGCCAGGATAATCAGGCAAAATAAATAAATAAATGGTATTCAATTAGGAAAAGAGGAAGTCAATTTGTCCCTCTTTGCAGATGACATGATTGTATATTTAGAAAACCCCATCTTCTCAGCCCAAAATCTCCTTAAGCTGATAAGCAACTTCAGCAAAGAGGATACAAAATCAATGTGCACAAATCACAAGCATTCTTATACACCAATAACAGGCATACAGAGTGCAAGAACTTTTAAATAAAAAAATAAAAAATAATAGATGTTGGTATGGATGTGGTGAAAAGGGAACACTTTTATACTGGTGGTGGGAATGTAAACTAGTACAATCACTATGGAAAACAATGTGGAGATTCCTTAAAGAACTAAAAGTAGATCTACCATTTGATCTAGCAATCCCACTCTTGGGTATCTACCCAGAGGAAAAGAAGTCATTATTTGAAAAAGACACTTGCACATGCATGTTTATAGCCCTAGAGTTTGCAGTTACAAAAATATGGACTCAGTCCAAATGCCCATCAATCAATGAGTAGATAAAGAAAATGTGATATATATACACTAATGAAATAATGACATATTCAGTAACCTGGATGGAACTAGAGACCATTATTCTAAGTATAGAAACTCAGGAATAAAAAACCGAACATCATATGCTCTCACTTACAAGTGGGAGCTAAGCTATGAGTATACAAAGGCATAAATATGATACAATAAGCTGTGAGGACTCAGGAGAAAGTGTGGGAGTGGGTGAGGGATAAAAGTCTACACATTGAGTAGAGTGTACACTGCTCAGGTGAGGGGTGCACCAAAATCTCAGAAATTGCCACTAAAGAACTTATCCATGTAACCAAACACCACCTGTTGCCCAAAATCTTATTGATATAAAAAATTAAAATTAAAAAAACTAAATGGTAGTCCCTCTGATCCATGCATAGACAATTGAGAGTTTAAACAGAGCACGTCATCTAATGACATAAATCTATTTTTAATAGATTAAGCTATTAAAAAAGAGGTTTTTTCTCTTATGATTTTTATGAGTTTTATAGCTTTAGCTTTAAAGCTAAATGTTTAAAAGATTTAGCTATATAATGCACTTCCAATTAATTTTTATACATAATGTGAGATAAGGGTTAATTTTTTCAGTAGATTTCCAGTTTCTCCACTATTTGTTGAAAAGACAAATATACAACCATTCAATTACTTTGACATCCTTCTTAAAAATAAACTGATCACATATAAACGTGTCTATTTCTAGAGTTTCAATTTCATTGTAATAATCTATATATTTTTCTTATCCTAAACCACACCTTCTAGTAAGTCTTGAAAACAAGTCGGGTAAGATATCCAGTTGTGTTGTTGTTTGTTTCAATAACATTTTTGACTATTCCATGTTACTTACATTTCCACATATGTTTTATTATCAGCATGTCTATTTCTACAGCAACTCCTGCTAGGATTTTGTTTGGGACTGTTTTGAATCTATTTGATAAGAATTGTTGAAATATTTTCTTAATGAATTGTGTTTTCTCCTCATGAACATGGCATATCTCTCTATTTACTTAGGTCTTCTTTAATTTCTTTCAGCAGTTTTGTAGATTTTGAAGTACATTCCTTGTACAAATGTTTTTAAATGTGTCCCTTAGGTATTTCATAATTTTGATGCAATTGTAAATGGTACTTAAAATTTTTAGTTTTAGTTATTTTGTTAATATAAACAAATAAGACTATTTGAAAAAAAGAGTTTTTGAAGGTGAAATTCAAATAACACAAAATTAACTACTTTAAAGTGAATAATTCAATTGCCTATAGTATATGCATGAAGTCATGCAACTATCACTTCCATCAAGTTCAAAAATATTTCCATCATTCCAAAGTAAAATCCTTACTCATTAATCAGTTTTACCCCATTTCCTCCCTCCTCCATGCCCTGGCAACCACCAATATGCTTTCTGTCTCTACGGATTTATCTATTACGAATATTTTATATAAAGGAATTATACAGCATGCGGTCTTTTGTGCCTAGTTTTTTCCATTTAGCATAATATTTGCAGACCCACTCACATTGTTGCATGTATTAATACTTCATCTTTTTCTAAAAATGAATAATATTATATTGTATGTATGTACCATAATTTTTAAATCTATTCATTTATTGGTGGACATATGATCTATTTTCACCTTTTGGCTGTGATGAGTAGCGTTGCTGTAAACATGTATTTATACGTACTTGTTTGAGTACCTCTTTTAATTTATTTGAGTATATATCTAGTGAGAGAATTACAAGATTATATAGTAATTGTATATTTAAATTTTTAAGGAAATGACAAATCATGGTGATTAAATTATTACACGGTTCCACAAGAAACGTATTGAAGGCACCAATTTCTCCACATCCCTGTCAACATTTTTTTCTTTTCTTTTTCTTTTTTTGTTATGGTTATCCTAGTGGTACCAATAAAATGGTATCTTACTGTGATTTTGATTTGCATTTCTCTAATGACAAATTATATTGAACATCATTATCATTTTATTTACTTAATGACCATTTATGTGTCTTCTTTGAAGAAATGTTTACTCAAATTATATGCCTATTTTAAAAATGTGTTGTTAGTCTTTTTGTGGTTGAGTTGACTTATTTATATATACTGGATGGTAGACCCTTATCAGATATACTATTTGCAAGTATTTTCTCTCATTCTTTCAGGTGGATATCAAGTTGTTCCAGCATTATTTGTTGAAGAAACTATTCTTTCCTCTTTTAAATTGCTTTGGTACCCTTGTTGAAAATCAAATGGCCATAGATATGTGGATTGATTTCTGGACCCTCAGTTCTATCTCATTTGGCCTTTGTGTCCATCCTTGTGCCTGTACCACACTGTTTTGATTACTTAAGGTTTGTAGTGAGATTTGAAATCAGGAAACATGAATCCTTCAACTTTCTTTTCTTTTTCAAGATTGTTTTGGTTATTTGGGGACATGTATAATTCCATATGAATTTGAGGATTGACTTTTCCATTTCTGCAAAAAAAGAAAAGAGGCCATTGAAATTTTAACGTAGATTGCATTGAGTCTGTAGCTTGCTTTGAGTAATATTGATATCTTGACAATATTAAATCTTCCAGTACATGAACATGGAATGAATTTTCTTTCATTTCTTGACAATATTAAATCTTCTAATACATGAGTATTGGATACATTTTCATTCACTTTAGTCTTCAACTTCTTTCACCATTGTTTTAATAGTTTTCATTTGTTCCTAGGTATTTTATTATTTTGGATGCTAACATAAATTGACTTGTTTTCTCAATTTCCTTCTTGAAATGTTTATTGCTTGTATATAGAATAACAACTGATATTTGTGTGTTGGTCTTAACTTTACATCATTGCTGAATTTATGTGTTAGTCCTAGTAGCTCTTCTGTTAATTCATTTAGATTTTCTAAATATAGAATCATGTCATCTGTTAATACAATAACTTTACTTCATATTTTAAGATTTGAATATGTTTTATTATTTTTTCTTGCAAAATTACTATAGCTAGAACTTCCAACACAATATTGATTAACAGTATTCAGAATGTGAAACCTTTTCTTATTTCTTCAAGGAGAAGATTTCAGCCATTTACCATTGAGTAAGATGCATGCTGTGGGTTTTTCATAAATGTCCTTTGTCCATGTTAAGGAAGTTCCCTTCTATTCCTAGTTTCTTAATACTTTTAACATGACCTGATGTTAAATGGTTGGATTTTTGTCAAACGTTTTTTTTGAAATCAATTGAGATAACTGTGTGGGTTTTTTCCTCTTTATTCTATGAATATGGTGTATTACTTTGATTTTTTTTCAATGTTGAACCACTCTTGCATTTCTGAAGTAAATCCTACTTGGTCTTTTAGATATGCTATAGAGTTCAGTTTGCTAGCATTTTGTTGTGGCTATTGGTATCCATTTCAATGATGAATATTTGTATGTAATTTTATTTTCTGATGTGTTTATCTGGCTTTGGTATATGGTTAATGCTGGACTCATATAATAAGTTAGAAAGTGTTTCCTTGTACATTTTTTGAAGATTTTGAGAAAGATTGATGTTAATTCTTCTTGAAACATTTTACAGAATTCACCAATGAGGCTGTCTGATCCTGGACTTTTATTTTTTAGGTAATATTAATTTTTGCTTATAAACTTTGTGTTTTACAAATTTGCTAAACTAACTTATTAATTCTAGTAACTTATATATTGTAAGATTATAAGGATATTTGAAATAGAGAATCATATCATCTGCAGATAAAGACAGCTTAACTTCTTTTCAACATTATATGATACTTTTCTTGCCTTGTTGCACTGGCTAGGACCAATAATATAATGATAAATGAAAGTTCTGAAAATGAACATCTTTGCTGTTTTTCCTGTTTTAGTGGGAAGCATCTCATATTTCACTGTTAATTTTTATGTTAGCTTTAGGATTTCATAGGTGGCTTTATCATTTTGATAAATTTTCCTTATATTTTTCTTGTTCTCCTAAAAATTCCTTAAAAGTAAATATGGGACGTCATCGAAAGTTTTTTTTTCTGCATCTATTGAGAGGACTTTTTTTATTTTATAGTCTAATAAATGACGGATTGCATTGTTTTCCAATTGTTAAATTAATTTTACATTACTGAGTATATCCGTTTGGTCATAATGTACTAAATGTTTTAGATGTTGCTGGATTTAATTTGTTTGAAAAATATTCTTGCACCTGTGTTCATGAAGAAGGTTGGGCCATAGTTGATTTTTATAATAGTTTTAACTGTTTTTGGAACCAAAATAAGACGAGTCTCAAACTGAATTAAGAATTAGTCTCCTTCTTGGTCAGGCGCGGTGGCTCATGCCTATAATCCCAGTACTTTGGGGGCTGAGGCGGGCGGATGACGAGGTCAAGAGATGGAGACCATCCTGGCCAACATGGTGAAACCCCATCTTACTAAAAATACAAAAAGGCATGGTGGTGCACACTTGTAGCTACTTGGGAGGCTGAGGCAGGAGAATTACTTGAACCTGGGAGGCGGAGGTTGCAGTGAGCCGAGATCGTACCACTGCACTCCAGCCTGGTGACAGAGCGAGACTCCATTAAAAAAAAAAAGAAAAAGAAAAGAATTAGCCTTCCTTGGCTGGGCACGGTGGCTCATGTTTATAATCCTAGTACTTTAGAAGGCTGAGGCAGCGGGATTGTTTGAGCTCAGGAGTTTAATAGCAGACTGGGCAACATAGTGAGACTTCTTCTCCACTAAAAATTTAAAAAATTAGCTGTAGGTGGTGGCCCATGAATGTAGTCCCAGCTACTTGGTAGGCTGAGATGGGAGGATCACTTGAGCCTTGGAAGTCAAGGATGCAATGAGCCGTGATTGTGCCACAGCACTCCAGCCTGGGCAACAGAGCGAGACTCTGTTTCCAAAAAATGATAATAAAATAAAAATATATAATTCATCTTTCTTGTTTTCTGGAAGAGTTTGTTTAGACTTGATATTATTTCTTCTTTGAACATATGATTGATGGAATTCACCAGTGAAGCCATTTGAGTCTATAATTTTCTTTGTAGAAAGAAGTAACTACAAAACAATTTTTTTAGTGGACATATAATTGTTCCTTGTATCTATTTCTTCTTGAGTGGGTTTTGTCTCTCAGAACATTTGTCCATTTAAGTTTTAAAATGTATTGATATAAACTCGTTCATAATATAATCTCACCTTCTTTTTGATGTTTATAATATGTGTAGCAACATTCTCTCTTTCTATTTTGTTGTCAGTCTGGGTAGAGATTGATCAATTTTATTGATATTTTCAAAGAACAGAGTTTTGGGTTTATTAATTTTCTCTACTGCATTTCTTTTTATGTCGGTGAATTTTAATCCTTTTTTTCTATCTTCTGCTAACTTTGTTTTACATTCTCTTTTTTTCTGGCTTCTACAGGCAAAAACATATTATTATTATGTTTTTCATTCTCTAGTATAAGAGTTTAGTCCTTTTGATTTATCCATAAGGTCTATTTTAACTGTACACCACAAATTTTTGGTATTTTCCATTTTGATTAATTTATTCTTTGACATTGGAAGTATTTAAAACTGTGTCAATCCTAAACTTCATATGGAATCACATAAGACTCTATATAGTGAAAGCAATCTTGAGAAAAACAGATTTGGAGGCTTCATAATACCTAATTTCAAATTATATTATTACAAATCCTAGTAATCAAAACATTATGGCACTGATATAAAAACATACTCATAGATCAGTGGAGCAGAATAAAGAGCTCAGAAATAAACCCACACATACACAATCAGCTAATCTTTGGCAAAGTCTCCAAGAATACACAATGTAAAAAGTCTCTTCAGTAAATTGTGTTGGGAGAACTGGATATATACTTGTAAAAGAATGAAATTTTATACTTATACCTTAAAAATTCATCTCAGAATGAAGTAAAGTCTTAAATATAAGATCTGAAACTGTAAACATCCTAGGAGAAAATATAGGGAAGAACTCTTTGACATTGGTCTTGACAATCATTTCTTGGATGTAACACCGAAAGCACAGGGAACAAAAAGTAAAAATAAACAAGTAAAATTATATTTAACTAAACATCTCTACACAGTAAAAGAAACAATACACTGTGCTCGCTTCAGCAGCACATATACTAAAATTGGAATGATAAGAGAAGATTAGCATGGCCCCTGTCAAGGATGACACACAAATTCGTGAAGCATTCCATATTTTTAGGACTTTAACACCATATATTTCCCTCCCAGTTTTTATCCCCTTTTGGTTTAATAAAGCGTTTTTCATAATTAGTGCTGTACATTTGATTGCAAACGATTTGGTGATACTTCTAAACTATAACTATAAATCTCTGGAATTCTATGAATTTCAACATTATTTGAAGTAGTTCTTCAGTTATATTTACATGTGTTGTAAATATACTTTTAGCTAGGAAGTCTTCCAAAATACAAACTACTCCCAGTTAGATATCAGTGAGTTTGAATTATTGAAGAAATGTTGACAATGTTAAGTGTTTGATTTTATATAACAAGCTTATTAAATATATTTTTGTGTCAACTTAAAAAAAAAGAAACAATACACAATGAAAAGGCAAGCTACAGGATGGCAGAAAATGTTTGCAAGTCATATACTCAATAAAAGTTAATATACAAAAAATATAAGGAACTCATATAATTCAATAGCAAAAACAAGACAAAACAAATAACCTGATTATAAGATGGGCAAAGGACCTGAATAGACACTGTTCCAAAGAAAGAATACAAATGGTCAACAGATACATGAAAAAATGTTCAACATCACTAATAATCAGGGAAATGTTAATTAAAAAGCAAAAGATATCACCTCACAATTATTAGGATGGATATTATAAAAAAATCAAAAAGCAGTGTTGGTAAATATGTGGAGAAAAGAGAATGTTTGTGTACTGTTGGAAAAATTATAAATTGGTAAAGTCATTATGGAAAATAATTATAAAATTTCTCCAAAAAACTAAAGATAGAATTACCATATGACCCAAAAAAACACACTTCTGATATATATTAAAATGACAAGAAATCAGTATTTCCAAGAGATAGCTACCCTCACATATTCATTACAGCATTTTTCACAATAGCCAAGACATGGAGACAACCTAAGTTTCCATCGATGGATAAATGATAAAGAAAATGCTTACCCACATATACGTGTAACTCATCCTTAAGAAGGAACAAAATCTTGTCATTTGCAACAATCCTGATAAACCTAGTGGACATTCTGCTAAGTGAAATAAGCCAGACCCGGAAAGACAAATACTGCATGATCTAACTTATATTTGGTATCTAAATAGACTTGAACTCAGAGTAATAGGATAGAATGATGGTTGTCATGGATTGAAGAGGTGGAGAAAATGAGGAGATGTTAGTCAAATGGTATAAACTTTCAGTTGTAAATTGAATAATTTCTAGAGATCTTAATGAACAGCATGGTGACTACGTTAATAATAATGTATTGCATACTTGAAGTTTAAGAGAGTAGATCTTAAATATTCGCACCAAAAAACAAGTAAATGAGCAATCAAAATAGATAAAATAATGTTGCTTATTATTCAAATATTTGGAAATTTTCCAGACATCTTTGGATTATTGATTTGTAGCTCATTTTGAGAGTGTATTGAGCATTATTTCAGTCATTTTAAATTTACTGCAGTTTGTTTTATGTACCAGAATATGGCCTATAATAGTGAATGTTGTTTGAAAAGAAGGTGTGTTCTATTCTTTGGGAATGAAGTATTCTATAAATTTTTATCAGGTCAGGTTGGTTTATGATTTTGTTCAGGTTTTATCTATGCTTATTGATTTTTGTGTTTGTTAGCTTGTTTTATCAATTCCTGAGAAGGGAGTATTGAAATCTCCAACTAGATTTGTACATTTTTTTTCCTTTTCTATTACTAATGTTTTTTGCTTTATGTATTTTGAAGTTTCAATACTTGATGTATTCACATTCAAGATTATTATGCCATGTTGATTAACCTCTTATCATTATGGAATGTCTCTCTTTGTCTTTAGTAATATCCTTATTCTGAATCTGTTTTGTTTAATATTAAGATAGCTACTCTAGCATTCTTTTGGTAAGATTTTCCTTGTCATGTCTTTTTTTTCATTTTACTTCTAAACTCTCTGTCTTTATATGAAAATGAATTTCTTATAGACAATATATAAGTATGGTTTACGTTTTATCCAATCTGAAAATCTATACCTTTGATTTGGTACATTTAGACCCTTTAAATTTATGCAGTTAAAGATTTGGTAAATCAACTATTCTGCAAATTGTTTTCTGTTTGTCTCATGTGTTCTTCTCTCCCCATTTCTTTTAGGTTAATTTACTATTTTTATTATTTCCTGATATGTATACTTGTGTTTTACCGGTTATAATGCGTTTTATATTTTAGCGGTTATTCAACCCTTAACTAATATTATACCACTTTATATATAGTATAAGTACTTTATAACATAGCATTTTTATATTCTTCTTTCATCCTGTATGCTATCATGCTCAGAGTTTTATTTCTACATGTGTTATAAATAGCAAAATAGGCGATTTTATTTTGTTCTGTTGGTGGCATTTAGTGAATGAAGTCATTTATTATTATTGTCACCACCATTACCATTATCATGTTGACATTTTCTATCTGTTTAACTCTTTAGAAAAATACCTAGTATTTTTGGATTTTTAAAGTTTTTTAATTTGTAAAACAGTGAGAAGAAGATTTTTCTCATAAAATTGTAAGAAATTTTTCTTCATAAATTATGGCACATTGCAGGCACTTTATAAGGGCTAAATGAACTGAAATAAGTATGAAACACATGTATAGCTCTGTGCTAGGCACTAAGGGAAATAGAAGTAAGTACAGGAATATTAACCTGCATTTACAGAATTAAGTATGAATTTCAATTATAGAAATAATAGAGTATATATTAAATATCGATTGGTAATATTTCATTCAAATTTGAATTTCTTATAAATCTTATATAAGTGATATAGACATGCAAGATTAAACTCGGATTAAGAATTGTGTGTAATAATAATTATTGGAGTTAAAAGAGATGTCAAAGAGAGAGAAGTGACTGTGTGCTCTGATATAAAAGCATTTCTAGAAATTGGAAACATTAATTTCGATAGGAGAAGTGAGGACTACAGTTGAAACAAAATCATAGAAGCAAGATTGTTCAAAATGTATTTGCCTATCCGTATCTTCTATTTCACTGATAGGCCAAGTAAATACAGGGTGCCATTAAATCTTGGCTGAATTAAGTTAATTGTTTTTTCCATCTTTTGCAAGCTCAGAGTGAGGCATCAAATCCATTCTCTCCTTATATTCTGTCCTTAAGTATAGTAGTAAACATCTATCAGATTCCCAGTAGTGAAGGAGGCAAATAAAGAGAAGATACATGACTTGAAGTTAAGAAATTTGCATGCTCTGTGGGGAGATAGTTAGGATACAAAAGCATTTATGCAGAGGCAAGAATCTCTAGGATTGTTTTTATTGATGCATAACAATTGTACAGATTTGTGGGGATATATGTGATATTTTGATATATGTATACAATGCATAATTATCAATCGGAATAGTTAGGCCATCCATCACCTCAAATATTTACCACTTCTTTGTGTTGAGAACATTCTAAATCTTCTCTCCTAGCTATTTTGAAATATATAATAAATACCTGCTGTTGCCCTACTGTGCTATGAAATGCTAGAACATATTCCTTCTCTCTAACTGTATTTTTGTACACATTAACCAACCTCTCTTCATCTTCTACTTCCTCCTACCCTTCCCAGTCAGTGGTAATAATCTAGGATTATTTTTTATTTCTGACAAAGAATCACTGCAGTAATAAGTTTGTACAAACTTAACTTTCTGGGTAAAAAAACTAATTACAGACCTAGCATAAAAGTAGAAATAAAACCTGGAAATCATCCTTGGTTCCTCCGCCTCCTGTAGACTGTCTTGTAATAGAACACAAAATCTTGCGTATTCTACTTTCTACGTATCTACTAATTCCATGGAGCTATTTCCATCCCACGGCCACCATTCTAATCCCAAGTACTATCATTTCACCTCTGATTAAGGTAGATCAGCAGTAACCTCACTAGCTGCCAGCTTCCACTCTCGTCCTTCAAAATCCATTCTACAAATTGCAAGCCCAATGTTTTAAGGATCATTATTTTTGACATTCTATGATTTTATAGTAAAAAATACTCATATATTTAAGAATCTTTCATGACAATGAAATCTTTCATGTTCAGATTTTGCTCTTGGCACTTACTAGCTTGTGCGGATCCAGTTAAATGCAGACCTGGGAAATTTGGCCATCAAAATCTCTTTTTGAGAATAACCGCATAGTGACAATCATTCGTTTCTATCAAAAATTGTATTCTGGGAATATGGTAAATGCCTGCATCAGTCATTGTACAGGAAACCATAGTAGTGAAGACAGTGGGTGAGAGTGTGAATGTATCAGAGAAACAAGGAGATTCTATGTGTATCAGGTGATTAAAACTTAATGACAAACGAGAAAATAAGTGTAAGAATTTATTTCTCTCTCTCTCTCTCTTTCGAGTTTCACTCAGTTGCCCTGGCTGGAGCACAATGGCACGATCTTGGCTCACCACAACCCCTGCCTCCTGGGCTGAAGTTATTCTCCTGCCTCAGCCTCCTGAGTAACTGGGATTACAAGCATGTGCCATCACACTCGGCTAATTTTGCATTTTTAGTAGAGATGGGGTTTCTCCATGTTGTTCAGGCAGTTCTTGAACTCCTAATCTCAGGTGATCCATCCCCTTCGGCCTCCCAAAGTGCTGGGATTACAGGCATGAGCCACCATGCCTGGCCAGTGTAAGGATTTCTTAAAAGCTCAATGTAGCCATGTAAAGAGCGGCTCTAGAAGATGTAATTTATCAAGCTTAAAAAATCACTCAGAATTTATTCAATTGTTTTATTTTTCAGAAACAAAATATGTTATCCCCTTTGTGTTGCTAATTCAAGAAATATTTTTGCAGGGGTCAGAATCTTAAAGAGTGAGAACATTATAATTCCTTCTTCCAGGAAAATACACACACACACACACACAAATATTTTACAATGAGTATTTTTAGAAAGCCTTCGAGGGATGATCACAATAAGTTTATTTTAACGTATTATCTATTTTTTCAGCATTTGTATTTGATGTGGTAGTTTTCATATGAAGGGAGGCTTTAGAAAAGATATAGGTAAACTTTCAAGCAGGATTTTACTCTGATATCTCTCTGCAAAGAGTGCAAATGTAGGGCAAAAAGTAAAAGCTGGCCAGTCAAATGAATTGGGAACACATATTATGCCAGAAGTGGAAAATATTTCAAACAGCTCTTATAGCCTGAATATCCCTTCATTTATCCATTTGGTCATCTGGCAAATATTTATTAAGCATGTTTCATTGTAATAAAATAAATGCATTTTATATTTAGGATGACTTGGTTCCAAACTCTGAAATTTATAAACTGATTTGGGGTAAATCAGTTATTTTATCTTATCCCTTCATTATTTTACCAGGAGTAAATAATCAAAATTGCTTTATAGGATTTTAATAAAGATAAACTGAGATAATTTTTGAAGGTGATAGTCCAGGGATAGGAACATGTGAAATACTTTGAGCTTATCTCATATAAAGAGGAAATTTGGATGCAAAGATGGATAAGATGCTTTCTTTATCCTTGAGTACTGTAAATACTTGAAGTTGAATATAAATTACTAGATACTCAGTAGAGAAAGACACAGATAAGTGGAAGGTTTGGGTTGCAGCTCTGATCTAGACATGAGTTCACTTTCTTCAGAGTGAGAGAAATGAGTGTCATTATACTTAGAACTGAGGATTGCATATAACTTGCACCCTCTTTACCTGAGTAAAAATGGCCAATAGTGCACTGTCACTAGGTTTGAAGTCTGCCAAGATGTAAATGTGATTCCCCAAATGTAGAACTGGGATTAAAGGATTGAGAACCATTGCAGGGCAGTGGAGTCAGCATATTGACATAATGTATGCCATATTCTCATTTCCTGTGCATTGGCAGATGTCACTATCAGATTTCAGTCCTCTTTACTATTGAACAAAGACGTAACCTCGAGGTTTTCTCCAGTGACCTCGGGATCAAATACATATGACACCTTAGAAGAAGCATACTTCATTTTTTGTTTTAGATACAGATAGGAATGGTAAATAAGGTTTCCATTTATTGACAAACTTCAATCAAAGGGTAGTGATTGCGTCATGGAGTAGAAGAGAATTCTGGAACTTTGTTCAGGTTTTTGAGGAAAGAGAGCCATTAATGATGCCTGCTCTAGTGTATTTTTTAGAGGCCCTGGAAAAGCATTTTTTTTTTCCCTCAACTTATCTTTCAAGTCAAACATAAACATAATTTGTTTATCCAAAGTGACATGCAAAATGTTAGGTCCATAAAGTGAGAATTCCACTTAATTTAGTAAGAGTAATCATAGGAATAATCATGAGATCCCATGGGAAAACCACTTTGGGGGAGGAGGATATATCACAGGATGCTTCAAAAGGAGTAACCCAGGAACTGAATCTTAGAGAAGGAGAAATCGTGAGACAAAAGAGGAAAAGGAGTAGTATTCTAGACATAGGGAATTTCTGAGCAAAGATTAGAAGCTAAAACTAGCAAAACATATGAGGGATGCCAAGAAGAGTCAGTTTTACTGAAACATGACAGGAAAAGCAAGGAGTGGTGGGGATGAGGCTGGGCAAGTAGGCGAGAGCCTGCATCAATAAAGGTCTTGATTGTCATGCTAAGTTATTCATATCATTTACTAAAGAGGGAAAATCATAGAAATAATTGACGGAAGAAGTGACATGATCAGAAATGTGTTATTGAGAAAGACATTGCTAGTTGCACTGAAACAACAATTAGATGAAATAAGGAGTTTGGAAGCAGCAATCTTGGCTTCCAATTCCTGCTTGGGTACTAAATTACTACACGGCATTGAGAACAAAATTTTCCCCTTTGGATCCATCTGTTTAAGTGAAAAACGATTGAGTTGGGCAAGGTGATTTCACTGGGCTCTTGTAGATACAATATTTTATACCAATCATTTGGTAACTGGATTATTTGATTATCTGCTCCTCAATTGTATCATTGGAATAGTAGAGAAACTTATCTTTGGGTTTCCTACCATGTACAAGGAGATTGCATGATGTAAGTGAGGTTACAAATATTTTGGGGAATGAAGAAATAGTCAAGCAAAGATGACAAGTTGTCATTTTGTTTTCTAAATAAATTACTAGCCCACAGATAATGGGGAAAATATAAATTTAGCGCATTTCCCCAAACTTGCATTTTCTCATTTATCTGTAGATAATTTCTTCTTCTATTGTGAAACGTATCTTTGTGTGTGACTAATGTGGGAAGTCTTTGCTGGACCTCTATAGAGATGGGAAAATGCATTAACATGACAAAGAATGGAGACAGAACTGTGTCAACTTTTTCATAATATAGAGATCTAGTTCCTCAGAGCTGCAAGAAACGTTATTGATCTTCTTGTCCCATAGTTTTCAGGTTCTGTTCCTTATGACTTAAATGTTCTATGGAGGCACCTGAGGGATAACCTAGCAAGGAAGAAAGCAGAGATGAGGAAGATAACTTTATTCTTTCTCTTCTCCTAGAACCATGCTGCTGCCACACATTGAGAGTGCACTGAGAGGAAAGCCAAGTAGATATAGGTACATAGGAAATGGAGATGTGGATCTCTGATGACAGCTTTCAATTCCTCACCCAGCCATGTCTGACATGGTTCTTCCACTTAGATTTCCTGGTTATTTGAGGTAATAGATTTCCCATTTTACTTTTAAGCTTGTTTGAACTCAGTTTCTGTCCCTTATAAAGAGTTTTGAGAAGTACTTTATATGAGAATTTCACATATGACTTTATTTAGTAAAGTATTTTTCCACTGTTTAATGTTGGGAAAATATAAACTTGGGAACCACTGATTTCATGCAACGTAATCTTTTTTAGAGGAAGTGACTGAAACAAAATCCAGGATTATTTCCCAAAGTTACACGTCAAATACATGGCATTGTTGGTGCCAGAATGCAAAGCCCCTGATGTTTGTAGCTGCTCATCTCACTCTAGTTATCTGCCCACATGCACAATATCACCACTTATCTCCATCCAACATCACTGTGACTTAGCAAATATCGAGGAATAATATTCCCACACTGGCCAACAGGAAGTTATTTGAGGAAGAAGGCTTATCCATCTCTATAGAGGTCCTGCAAAGACTTCCCACATTAACCACACATAAAAATGTGTTTCACAATAGAAGAAAATGTGCTCAATCAACCAGACAGTGTGGAAAGACCCTGTAGGATTCTTGGAATCCCTTATCCCCAACAGGGGCAATACTGCTTGGACACTGTTAGTGATGTGTCATCATGGTACTGGAGCACCACCTCCTGGTTGTGTTGAAAGTTTAATTTACCTTTTCTAGTCAAAGAAGGTCTGATATTTACTAGAAATTTATGACCTTGGAGCTAGAATGGCCTGGTCCATTACTCTTCTCTCATGGATGAGGAGATAGGCCAGAAAAGGAAAAGTGATTTCTTACCACCATAATAACCAATTAAGAGCAGGGACACAATGAGAACCCGAAAGTAGTCTCCCTGTCCAGTGCCTAATTCTATGATTGTAAAAGTTGAGAAATTTTTAGCATAAGAAACCAAAAAGAGTCTGAAATTACCTGAGGAGGAGAAATAATGAAAGTAAGTATAAACAAGTTACAGAATTGAGAGGCCATTGAACAACTGAGTCACAGACAAGAGACAATTGGGGATGTAGATAGAAAGAACTGTAGGCATTCTGTTCAGGAACTATCTCAATTCACATGAATCAGCTTTAAATATTGTCCATTCATGCATTACTTCATTCGAGATTTATATCTTAAGGAAACGAAGACTGATTGGCCTGGATTGAGATACTTGCCAAGCCATGGTGTGAAAGTATAAAAGCCTCTGATATAATTTCACACTTTATAGGAACTACCCCTATAGGGAGAGGTATTTTCTCAAAGGAAAATTCAATGCTATTCCCATAAGAAAAGGGAAGGGAGCCCAGCGTGTTAGCTTGTGCCTGTAATCCCAGCACTTTGGGAGGCTGAGGTGGATGGATCACCTGAGGTCAGGAGCTTGAGATCTGCTTGGCCAACATGGTGAAACCCCGTCTCTAGTAAAAATACAAAAATTAGCCAGACGTGGTGGCACACGCCTGCATTCCCAGCTACTCAGGAAGTTGAGGCAGGAAAATCGCTAGAACCCGGCAGGCAGAGGTTGCAGTGAGCCGAGATCATGCCATTGCACTCCAGCCTGAGGGACAGAGAAAGACTCTGTCTCAGAAAAAAGAAAGAAAGAAGGAAGGAAAGAAAGAAAGAAAGAAAGAAAGAAAGAAAGAAAGAAAGAAAGAAAGAAAGAAAGAAAGAAAGAAAGAAAGAAAGAAAGAAAGAAAGAAAGAAAGAAAGAAAAGGGAAGGGATGCCAGTGAACAAAAACAACAGATGTCAAATGCAGAAACAAAGTCAAGGTTATTACTCAGGCATTTTCAAACTAGTGTCATGAAGTATCTACTCATAGACCAGAGCAAAAAATTCACATTTAAAATCTTCCTATGCATTGTAGATGCCCTAGCACCAAAGCATGGAAAGCCATGACTTTACACCCTCTGAGTATCTGATACACCTCCTCCTTGGCATTTTCTGTTCCACTGCTTCTTGATAGCCGAATGATAGCTGTTTTATTTTTAGCTATTTCAGGAATGACAAACCAGGTCACAGAATAAGGCCATATAATTAATACCTGGGCCTTGCTATTGATGGAAAATATGAAGGGCTCAATAGAAAAGCTCCAAAACCACAGCATTTCTAAGACCTCTCTTCTTAGAGTGGGTTCCATCTATTACATGGAAGGTCCCCTTTAGCAGGACTTTTCTACTTTGGCAAAGTTGACATTTTGGGCTGGAAATTCTTTGTTGTGAGAGGCTGTCCTGTCCATTGTAGGATATTTAGCAGCATCCCTGGCCTCCACCTACCAGATGCTAGTAGTACCTTTCAGTTGTGACAACTAAAAATGCTGGTAGACTTTGCTAATTTCCTCTTACTGAAGGTGACAGGGAGTGTGTAATGTATTCTAATTGATAGTTACTGGCATATGTGTTTGGAGGTGACCCCAGGATATGTAAAACTAATTTCATTTTTACCTCAGAGGGAACTTTTTATCAGTCAACACTACTCAACGGTGGGAAACTTTGTCTTGGAAAGTAAAAGGTGTTTTAGGGATATTGAGCTGAAGCTGGGTACATACTGGTTAGTGATGCTGTTGGGAGTGGAGCAACATCAGATAGATGGGTTTTTTTGTTTGAGTTTTTTTTATTCTTTAAAATGAATAAAAAAGCCCTCAGATACATTTATTATACCATTTTATTGCTCTTTGTCCAACAGATATGTGTTTCTATTCAGTTCTTTTGGTTACAAAGAAGCCAACAGAAACCCAGTTTAATGCACAGAAAGGAGTCCATGTGAACCAGATATGGAAAAGAGAAGTCATAAAAACAATTAAGGTATTCTATAGGACCCAATACTCTCTCCATCTCTCCTTCCCTCAGGGAGCCCACAGTCAGTCTTTTGAAGTCCCTCTGACCTTTTCCTCTATTGTCTTCTCCCCAGCAGCTGGCTACCTTTGCTTACTCACAGTCTTTGCTTCCTTAGGACTTGCGTTGGCAGTGACTCATTAAGGCAATTCCAATGTCTTTCTCTAATGAGTATCCTTGGGGATTTAGCTACTAACCTAAAATTTATTTCTTTCCATTGTTTCAAGTTCTAATTTCTGAAAAAGAAAAAAGAATTAAAAGTTAGATTATCTTTCTGCATGTCTGCATGTGAGAGCAACATAGGTAGTAGGTCTGTGTCTAAATTTGCTGTATTCGTTATTGTGTTGTTAGTTACAAATAACAGAAAACCCTGATTCAATTGGCCTAAACAGTAAGGAAAGTCTATTATTTAATAACATAAAGTCCTAAAATAGGGCCTTTCTGGGCCAGTTAATCTTTATATCATCCCTGGAAATCCCACTGATTACCCAAGGATCTAGGTTCTGTACATGGATCTGCTCTGCTATGCTCAGCGTGGTGGCTTTGTTCTAGGGCTAACTCCTCATGATCGTTACTGTATCCTATGTAAGGCATCTTAGCCAGACATAGCAACATCCTGTGTAAGAAGGCACTGCTCTTACTAAGTTTTCTTTTTAAGAATGAAGAAACCTTTTCCAAAAGTTCACCAGGAGACTTTCCCACATCAAACTCACATTTCATTAACCGGAATTATGACACATGCTATGACTAAGCCAAATGCTGACAAGGGGAATGAGACTACTATGTTTGACTTAGACTAATCATGTTTTAAATGTGATCAGGGGAATAGAGTCAACTTTCCTAAACAATTGATTCTTGTACAAACATTAGATTGTGTTATCAAGGACAAGATGAAATAGAATGTTTGTGGTAAGGGTGTCTGATTCACCTGGCTTTGGATTGAGTGGTTACTTCTTGTCTTTCCTTCTGTGGTCAAGGAAGATGAGATTCATGACACAACCTTGCTGCCTAGCTAATCTATGGATGTATCTGTCCTTGGATCCGGTGCCCATCCCAATTTCTGTGAATTGTTACAAATAGTTCAGCTGGTGGAAATGACAGCGTCCTAGGTAGTAGAGACCATGACTATGACAGTTTCTTTTCAGATGGGGGAGTTGCTAGTACCATGATCATGTGCCCAGTAAAAATTTTTAACTTCTTCTGTTTTTATATATTTCCTCATCTTTCTCATTTTTTCAATTATAGGTCTATCAATCCTGCACTGAGTGCCTACTATGTGTCAAGTACTTTGGATACATAGATGAATAGGACATAAAACAGAAATTGAGGAATCCACAGTAGCAATGCCACAACCTGGAGGCTGTGTTTACCTGCATGAAATGAAATCTCCTAACAATTTCAACTAGGACAATATATTACCAAGAAAGGGTCGAAGAGTGGTATATATGAGAAAAAATAGTTGGCTTATGAAAAAATAGCCTTTCTTTGCTTAAGTTTTAAATTTTTCATAATACTAAAAGTAATAATAGAATTATTTTATATTCTGATGCTGTTTCATAGTGCACAATGCACATTCACTTAGCAAAGTTAATCTTTATATCATCCCTGGGAATCCCACAGCAGAGCTATCTTGATTCTTACCAGAAATGGTCTTAGGATAATGATTCTCAACTGACCTCAAGTATGTAAAAGTTAACGTAAGTAAGAAACAGAGGAACAGGGGCTTAAACCCAAGATCTCAGTTTCCATATCCACTCTTTATTCTACTTCATAGGCTACTAAAAACATTGTATTTCTTTCTTGATAAAAATAAAGTCATAGGTTATTAAGTGGAACTAATTATGGCACTCATGGCCTGTCCAAGTTAGTATCAATATTTTAAAAGTTTGATGATTACAAAATAAATGAAACTGACTTCTCTCAGGAATGCAAACATTGGGTCAAACTAAGCTAAGTCCCATAGCTAGAAATCATCACAGGGACCTGCTATAATAAATAGATAAGAATAATCTGTAACTAGCATGTCTTCTCTCTATGTATAAATTGTGTTTTAAATATATTGGGGAAAAGTTTGCTTGCTTAAAGAGGTTAAATATTGCTGCCCGCCATCCTGTTTACACTGTTAATTTGCTTTCCAAATCCTTTTAGCTAGATAAAGCAAAGGTAAACTTCAGAATAGGCTCTGTACAAATTATCATCAATTGTAAATTAATGAGCTTTTTGCTTTATCTGAGTTGCAGAAAGACTAAACAAATGTGCTGGAATCATATATTTTCCTTCCATCTGAGGGCTATATTCCCCCCTTTACCACTATTTCCTCTCTCAGAAAATTCAAGATGTCCACTGATTTAATACATCCAATGTTTCAATATAAAATGGACAGCCAGGCCACCCTCTACCTTTTCTTGTTTCACCCAGTTGGCGACTAAGCCTTACCTACTGGCTTAATCTAATCTTTGCCTTTCCAAACTTACACTCAGCATAATCAAACACTAATGTAATTGTGTATAATGTCTTCCTTTCTTCACAATTCTATGATGAGGGGGAATGGTTTTGTCAGTAGGAGTGGTATCATATGTCGTTTAACTAAAGGAACAATGGCTTATTGTACTCTCTCCCATTATGTGGCCCAGTTGAGGCTAATTAACTCCCATTTTTATATCCTTTACCTCCATTCATACCAAGAGTTTGAACCTGCTCTTCCCAATTCATGAATTTTGTAATGGAGAACGGTAGATCCAGACAAATCCTGATTTAATTTCAACTTTACACCCTCAGGCCAGTTACTTCCCTTTATTAAGACTCCATCTTTCCATATGTAAAATGAGACTATCTGAAGTGATTAAGATCTCTTCAAAATATTCAAAATGTTTTACTTTCACTTTGCTAAATTTTTATCAAAGTGGTGTTCTCTAATTACCCACATCATCAGAACTACTCAAATATTGTTCATGCACTTCTTTGGAGTGCTTTGGAAAATTTCAACAGAATTGGTTGTCTGGTAAACCCAAGGGCACAGGCATAGAAACCAGTTTATAGCATTCTCTTGCAAAATATCTAATGATACCCATAATGTAAAAAGCAAACAATAATTTTGTGTCTGAAAATAGAATAAACTATTCTACTTGGCAATCTTTGCCAGGAGAACAAAAGCTTACTTTTGAAATTTATCCTTCCCTACACCATGACCAGACTGAATGTATATGTTCATAACCTAGGCATTTTTCCTGCTACCTCCAAAAATTTGTTTTTCACCATTTATCATTTTCTCTGGATAATGTGCATGATGATTTCAAAACCTAGTAAAACCTATACACGTTTGATTTGTTCTTCTTTCTACAAATAAAGCAAAATAAGAAAAAAAGTGACAAAAAAGCAATACCTTGCAGGTAGCTACATTTTATAAAACCTATTTGCTCTCTTTGCTTATTCAACAATAACAGCCAAGCAAGCAAATAACAGAAAAAGTAAAGGAAACCAAACAACATCAAAATTTAAAACCAACCAACTAGTCACGTGTGGTGCCTCATGCCTGTTAACTCAGCACTTTGGGAAGCTGAGGTGCAGGGATCGCTTGAGGCCAGGCATCTGAGACCAGCCTAAGCAACAGAGCAAGACCCTGTCTCTACAAGAAAAAAATAAAAATAAAAATTAGCTAGGTGTAGTGTGTACCTGTAGTCCCAGCTACTCAGGAGGCTAAAGCAAGAGGATCTTTTGAGTCCAGGAGTTTGAGGCTACAGTGAGCTGGGATTGCACCCTCACTCCAGCCTGGGCAAGAGAGCAAGACCCTGTCTCAGTAAATAAAAACAGAAATAAAACAAAAAAAACAAGTAACCAATCACCACCACCGCCACCATAACAACAACAACAGAAAATGCATTGTTCAATCACCACCCATTTGTAGTAAAACATTTGATTCTATAGACCCAGGCCAGATCTCTCACCTCCTGGGGTATAAACCTGTGTACTTTTTTTGCCCTCTAGACATTTCTACCTGCATATTTCACTGAAATTTTTATTTTTATATACATATCTAACTGAAAATGCTTAAAACTGAACAAATTTCTACCCCAATTCTGTTCTGTTATTCATGTTACCTTATTTCAGTGAACGGCAAAACCAAACCAAAAATATAGGGCATTATTTTCGACTCCCGTTTTTGCCACACCTTTTATAATGAATCACTTCCTAAGTCTTTATGATCTAACTTTTCAGTATTCTCAAATCTTTCTACTTACTTTTATCTCCAATTGCAGCATATATATTAGTGTGTGTATGTATGCGTACTACCATCATCCTTGTATCTGGCTTCTTAATGATGCTACTATTTGCTGATCAATGGATTCTACATGACACTTTCAAATGTGAGTGGGACTCTGTTACTCTTCTGCTAATGACTCCACAGTGGTTCCAACTGCCCTCCAGGTAAAGTCTAAGTCACTAATATGGATTACAAGTCTTGATGAAATCAGAGCCCTGATGATTTTCTCATTTCACTTTTACTCTGTTCACTGGCCTCCCCTTAATCTCCAATTCAGTATTCTCGGTCCTGACTGCACTTTAAGATCATCTGGAGAGAAAAAAAAAAAATGCTTCTCCACCCTTCACCCTCATACAAATGATGACTTAATTAGTCTGAGATAAGGTTATTAATCAGTAGTTCAAAAAAAAATGCCACAGATGTTTCTACTATGCAACTACATCCAAACGCACAAAGAGGTCTCCTGTCTCTAGATTCTTTCTACTAAGAACCCTTTTTTTTACCTGTTTTACTCCTCATATCTGTGTCTCAGATGGAGACATTATTCATTAAATATTGGCTACATGTGTTCAGACAGGCATTTAGGCGGGTTGGGTATGGAGAGAAATAACAAAGTGTACTGAAAGAGAATTAAAAAAATCTGGATTTGAGTTTCCATTCTGATAGATAGTAGATGTGTTCAGAACATTGCTTAAACACAGGTAAACCTTGGGTTCATTATTTGTAAATTACAGAGAATACAATCAACTGTCCAGAGTTTCTGTGATAATTAAATTTGATAGCATATGTGCCTTTCACAAAACAGGGACTACAGGAATACAACTTTAGCAAAGAACACTGGCTTTGGAACGATCCAACACTCATAATCAAGTTTTAAGTCATATGCTTAATAACAATATCACCTACTTTAAAAGTTGCTTAAACTCTCTTGGTCTTAGTATTTGTAACCTTAAATTAGGAATGATATTACCAAAATTAAAGTTCATAATGAAAATTCAGATAGATACACAGAACATTTATAATACATAAAAATTCTCTTGATTCTGTCTTCTGTGTATGTATTAGACTTGAATAAAAAGTTTAAAGTCTGTATAAATTTTAGGTATTATAATAATTATAATGGAATCCATTATTAGTAACATTATTATTTTCTTATTTGTAAAATTTACTCTTTTTCATAACCTTGTTCATTTCCCATAAGTACCTATAAAATATCAGTTACTTATTTTATGTAACACTTCCCACTATAATGGGAAGCCTTTCTTCAGCAACTAGTGTTTTAACTTAGTGTTGGAACCTCTAAACAACTATTTGGATGATCAATGCTAGGCCCTGTATTGACTCTCTTTTGAAGGTTCTTCTTTACTCATTTTATCTGACTACTCAGGCTGGAAACTGGAGACACTGGCAATATTGCTCTGATATTAATCCAATCTAGAAATCATGTTGAGTCATAAAATGCAAGTCATTTTTCAAATTGCTCAGTGTCAAAAGATTCTTCTATATTGGGTCTTATGTCACATGTGATGAAATTAGCTGGCTATATTTTCTGGATGTGAAGTGACACATTGATCATGCCCTTGACACATACTAAGTAGTTTCATTTTTCTGGATTTATAGTTTTTGGAAAATATAAATGCACTCAATATTCCATTTATCATAATATGTGAAGAAAACTGGTATTAATAACTTATACAGGGATTCATTTCTATAAGTGTTCATCACAAAATAGTACTTCAAGATGGGGAGTTATTCATTAAATGTAAGGTATGCTTAGTCAATTTGTAAATGACAATTGTTTGGAAGATAGAGAGGACATGGTTAGCTGTCAGACTCAGTATGCAGATAAATAGGAATAAAGTGGAGCAGAGATAAATTGTTTCTAACAGAAAAACCCCTAGTAGAAATAAATTCAAATTCCTTCTTTTAAATGCAAATAACTAATTCCACAAGAACTGTTCATGGAGTTGTCACTAAGCAAAATCACTGATGGAAAGGGATATGATTAGTTGACATAAGCTCACCATATCAACTGCACAGTCTGCCACAAAGAGAACAGGGATAGGTCTTTCTTGTATCCTCTGCTGGGTTATTACCATTATTTTATTTAATCCTAACAATAATGACTTGAAACTATCTTTAGTTGAACAACTGATGTCTTTAATAAAGAACAAAGTTTTACAAGTTTACTAAATGGAAAAAACAGAAATAAAATCCAGATAAATGGGGTCTCTAAACATTTTTATTCTATTTGGTTTCCTCCTCCTGAAGTCTATAAAGTTCCGCTTCCACCAAGATAGACTAACAAGAACAACTTACTTTTCCATCTAAAACAATAACACACACTCGCACAAACAAAAAACAGGCAAAATACTTGAAGCAACACATTTTAAGATACTGAACATTAGGCAAAAAGAGCAGTGATACCTGAAATACGACACAAATATTAAGTAAGCCTTACAGTTGCCTTCTCTTATTGTATTGAGAGGTTTTCCAGACCATAACACAAAGAGAATCAACATAGACAAATTCCCAAGGAACCTTTTGAGTTTAGAAAATAGAATGGTAAGTCCAGGGAGGACAAAGCATTTAGAATTCATGGGACAGCATACCAGGAAATAAAGAGCAGCACGCAGAAATTCACAGATATCCAGAGGATCCCTCTCTAGTATTCAGTTGTCTACTGAACAATTCTTGCATGTAAGAAAAGTAGTTTAAAGTGGAGGAAAGCAACCAAAAGAATTAGAAGAAACAGCATTCAATACTAATTCAGGATCAAGAAAAGTGTATTTTCTCATCAACCAGACTAGAAAACCCCTAATTCATGAGACATTGGGTGGAAAACACAGAAAGGCTGTGTCACAGTAATGAGAAGTAATTAGCTCTAGATTGAACATTATTCTGGTC
The DNA here is from genome assembly GCF_008728515.1 of Papio anubis. Taxonomy (NCBI): domain Eukaryota; kingdom Metazoa; phylum Chordata; class Mammalia; order Primates; family Cercopithecidae; genus Papio; species Papio anubis. The sequence continues at coordinate 85,102,045 of NC_044988.1, read as the reverse complement.
TCAACTAATAAATCTTAAAAGCAAGACATGAAAGTATTCACAACTAGTTTAACTTTATTATAAAACAAAGGTTAATAATATAAGTATATAAATATATACAGCTCTCAACAAGGTAATATTTACAATGCTTAGCATCCACTCAAAAATTACCAGGCACACAATGAAAGAGAAAAATATGACTCATAATGAAAAATCCATCACCTGAATTCAACCCAGAACTGACATGAATGTTAGAAGTAGAAGGCAAATACATTAAAACAGTAAAAAGACATAATTAGACATAATTACAAAGACAGGGAAGTAACATCTTTAAAATAATAAAATTATAATTTTTAAAACTGCAGGCTGGGTGTGGTGGCTCATGCCTGTAATTCCAGCATTATGGGAGGTCAAGGCAGGTGAATTGCTTGAACCCAGGAGTTCAAGACCAGAGACCAGCCTGGACAACATAGCAAGACTTCGTCTCCAAAAAAAAAAAAAAAAAAATGAAAAGAAAACCTCAAGACCTAGAATTTTATGCCCAGTTTAAGCATCTGTGTAAAAGAAAACAAAGAATAAATAAATAAGAATATCTTCAGACATACAAAAGCTAAAATATTCACTTCATCAGACCTGAACTCAAAGAAATGTCAAGGAATTCCATCAAGCAGAAGAAAAATAACACTAGAATGAAATATAAATCAACGCAAAGGAATAAAGAGCACTGGAAATGGAAGCCACATGGGTAAATATATGAGTTTTCTTAACATTTAATACCCTTTAAAAGATAATTGTTTAAACAAAAACAAACATGTAGAGTAGTTTATATGACCATGTAAAAGTAAAATATATACAAATAATAAAGTTCAGTAGGGGAAAAATGAAGTAGTACAATATCACTTTGAGGTAGGCTAAGTTAAAAATGCATAATACACATCCTAAATAAACAACTAAAAAAACAACTAAAGAGTTACGACTAGTAAGCCAACAAAGAAATTAAAGTGGGATAATAAATATATTCAATTAACTCAAATAAAGACAGAAAAATAGGGAGCAAATATCAGACGTGAAAACTAAAAAACAATGGTAATTTCATTAACAATAATAAATGTAAATCTAATAATATCTGTAATTACTTTAAATATAAATGGTCTAGATAATTTAATTAAAAGGCAAAGATTATTAGACTAGATTTACAATAAAAAGAAGACTGAACCATATGCACTGTTTTGGTAATATTTTAAATAAAAACAAATAAGTTATAATTAAAAGGATATGAAAAGATATACCTTGCTAACACTAATCAAAAGAAAGCTAACTAAAGTGTCTAAATTAATATTATAATAAATAGATTGCAGAGTAAAGAATGTTGCAAGGGATAAAATAAGTTTGTTCCATAAAAGGGGAAAATTCATCAAGAAGATGTAACAATCCCAAACCTAAAAGCAGACCTTCGATATACATGAAGAAAAAAATCAATAGGATTTCAGTGAAAATGGACAAATTCATAACCATATTCAGAGGTATCAATATCCATCCTTCAATAAGTACTAGAAGTAGTAACAGAAAACAGAAAAAGGTATAAAATATTTGAAAAAATTAACTAATGTGATTTAATTGGCTTTTATAGTACACTTCTTTCAAGAACAGTATAATAAACACTTTTTTCATGTGTAGATATAATGTATACCTAAACTATATTCTGGGCAATGAAATAAGTCTCAATAAATTCCAATGGATTCAATTCATTGAAAATATGTTCTCTAACCAAAAGGGAATTAAGTTAGAAATCAACAACAGAAAGGTCTCTAGAAAATCCAAAAACATTTGGCAATGAAATAGCACTTCTAAATAACCATGAGACAAAAAGGAAAAATATAAGCAAATTTGAGAACATTTTGAGATGAACAAAGATACAAACACAGTGTATCAAAATGTGTGAGTTGCTATTAGAGCAGTTCTTAGAAGAAAATTTAGAGCACTAACACCTACATTAGAAAAGAAAAAAGATCTCAATGAAATAACCACAGATTTATCATTTAAATCTGGAAAAAGAAGCATAATTGAATCTAAAATAAGTAGGAGAAAGAACATACTAAAGATACACATGGAAATGAACAAATAAAAAATAGAATAATAACAAATAAATCAGTGAATCCAATATTTTTCTGGATATCAATAAAATTGATAAATAACTAGCAAAATTTATCAGGAAGGGGGAAAGAGAGGAAGAACTGGAGAGAGACAGTGTGAGAACCCAAATTTTAAAAATCAGGAATGAAAAAATTGATGTCATTACAGAGTCTACAGATATTAAAAGGATAATAAGGAAATGTTATAGCAATGTTATGCCAATAAATTCAACACTCATACGAAATGTGAAAATTCCTTGAAAAACAGAAAATGTCAAAGGTTCATTCAAGAAAGAACAAAGTAAATAGCCCTATATTTATTAAATAAAGTGATTTTTTAGTAAATATTCCACAAACAAAACCCTAACCCCCAATAGCTTTACTGGTAAATTCTACCAAATATTTATGAAGAAAATAGGCACCATTTACATAACTTCTTCCAGAAAATTGTAGAGGAGGTAATATTACCCAACTTATACTATGACCCCAGCCGTATTCTTTTAACAAATCTAGATTTAAAATATTACAGAAAAACTACAGACCAATATTCTCTATGAATACAGATGCAAAATTTTGAATGAATGCTTATTAGATCAGATAAATAATATGTAACAAATATAATCCTTAGTGACTAAGTAGGTTTTATCCCAGGAAGGCAAGATTTGGTTAATATTTGAAAAAAAAATAAATTAATATAATTCTCCAAATTAACAGGCTAAAAAATAAAAACATGATTATCTCAATAGATGCAGAAAATCATTGACAAAATCCAATATCCATTCCTAATAACAATTTTCAGCAAACAAGGATACTTTCTTAGTCTACAAAGGGCATCTATTAAAACAAACAAAAACTACAGCTAACATCATACTTAATGGTGAAAGACTGAATGATTTTTCCTAAGAGATCTGGAATAAAACATGTCTGTTCTCACTCCTCATTTTTAATATTGTACTGGAGTTTTAGCCAAAGAATGAGGCAAGAAAAAGAAAATTATGACTCCCAGTTTGAAAAGGAAGAAATCAACTGCTATAATCTGCAGATGACATGAAAAATCTACTCCCCAAAAAGTAAAACATAACCTAAACTTAATAAGTGAGTTTAGCAGGATTGTAAAATGCAGAAGTAACTTAAAAATAAATTTTATATTTATATATTAGCAATAAACAGTCAGAAATTCAAATTAAAGAAAAAATACCATTTACAATAGCATTGAACATATAAAATACCTATGGAAAACTATGACAGAATATTTGTACACTGTTAATTCCATAACATTGATGAGAGAAATTAAGATCTAAATAAGTGTAGAAATATATCCTGTTGTGGGACAAAAACTCAATATTATTAAGCCATCAATTCAATTTTATATAGATCAATTTGATCTATAGATTCCATGCCATCTCAACTAAAACCATTGCTGGCATTTTAATATAAATATGATTTATATGAAATGTATTTAAATTCATATACAATTGACAAAGGGAAACTAAATTAATTTTCTTTGTCACAATAATTCAGTTTAGGGTATGGCATTTAACAGATATTTTCTTAATGATTTAATATTTAAGTGAACGAAATGAGGAGGAATAAGTTGAAACCTTGCAGACAGAATTGGATTTATTAAAATAAATAACTTCTACACTGTCACAGTTATTGAAGTCAGGTTGGATTTCCTTGGAGAGTTCAAACTCATAACAGAGGAAACAAGTATCATACAATGTTAATAGTGGAATCTAAATGGTGGGTGTTTAGGAGTTCAGTTATAATTTTTTAAAACTTTTATATATGTTTGAACATTCCCATAACTTAACACTCAGATTTTCTGTGAGATTTCTCATCTACTCACTTTAAATTTTGGGGAGAATCCACGACCTTCTCCCATCCCCAACAGACTTATTTCAGGGAAAATACACAGTTGTTAAGGAATGATAAGTTTTTTTTTTTTTTTTTTTTTTGTAATCTGTCTTTTATAGGCAGATCTCTTTGGGAAGTGTTTTCCATCTATATCCACACTCCTGTTTGAAGAAGTGTCCCATGCCCATTTTCCTTATCTCCCTACCTCCCTTGAAACAAAACAAAAACTAAGTAATTATTATGCCAGGTATTGTGCTGAATATTTTAACATTGACTCATTTAATTTCTAATTTGCCATGAATATTGGGATTCTCCAGAGAAACAGTACCCTTAGGATATTTATATATACATTTAGACATTCACTTATTTTAAGGGATTAGCCCATGTGATTATAGAGGCTGGCAAGTCCCCAAATCTGCAGTTAGTCAGCAAACTGAAGACCCAGGAGAGCCAATGGCTCAGTTTCAGTTCAAGTCCAAAAGGCCCTGAGAACCAGGAGAGACTATGTTGTAGTTCTAATTCAAAGGCTGGCAGCTTCAAGACCCAGAAAAATCCTGTGTTTTAGGTTAAGTCCAAAGGCCAGAATAAAAGCAGATATCCAAGTTCAAAGACAATCGGGCAGGAAGAATTCTTTCTATTTGAGGAGAGTCAGCTTTTTTGTACTATTTTAATCTTTATCTACTCAGATAAAGCCCAACCACATTAGAAAGAGCAATCTGCTTTGCTTAGTTTACTAATTTAAATGTTAATTTCATCTGAAAAACACATAGCTGGAGCATGGTGGCTCACACCTGTAATCCAAGCAGTTTGAGAGGCTGATGCAGGACAATAGCTGGAGTTTAGAAGTTTAAGACCAGCCTGGGCAACATAGAGAGACCCTGTTTCGAAGAAGAAGGAGAAGGAGAAGAAATAATTAGCTGGGCGTGGTGGTGCATACTTGCAGTTCCATCTACTTGGGAGGCTGAGGTGGGAGAATCACTTGAGCCCGGGCAGTTAAGGCTGCAGCAACCTGTGATGGCAATGTTGCACTCCAGCCTAGGCAGCAGAGACCTTGTCTCAAAAAAAATAATAAAAATTTTAAAAAGACACATAATATTAACTTTCACATGTTCACCCCTTGCCAGCTTAGGTGCAGATACACATCTCCCTAAATCATACTTCATCTTCAAATGTAAGCAATAACAGTGCCATATGCCACATAACATGATGCAACTATCCTGTGTGCAACTGAAAACACACTAATTCCTTATCCAGAAAAGGAGATAAAGTACATGAATGATGTTTACTATTTTTGATATATTGTAAGATAAATACTGTGATATAAAGTTTAAAATACTTAAATTACTATTATATAAAGCCAATAATCTTATGTTACATGATAAGGAGCTAAGGCAGGGAAGAAAACAAAGATATTTGCTTAACATATATATACAAACATATTCATAAGACAAAGGAGGAAATACTCATGACAATTACAATCCTTGTTTCTGTAGGAGTCACATGATCCTAGGTGACATTTAAAATGACCTTCTTCTACTATGTATTATGCATTATTCCTGTGTTCAACAAGCACCTCAGCTGGTCATGGTTAACTACCTGATAGGGTAACCAAATCTTCATTCCTGAAGGGTCTGGTTTATTAGTAGTCCTTCCTTAATTGGGTGGCTATAATTTTCCATTGACTTTAATCAAAGGGCTTGAAAATACCCAGACCCCCTAAGGGATCTCCTGTATTCCAGACACATGCTTCCTTACCTCCAGTGCAGAGTAGTAGTCCAATTTCCCTTTAGGAGTCAGGATCAATCACCCCATTCAGCACAGTAACTCTCTTTGCCTATCAATTCAGAGGCATGAGGAGCCCAACGTGGCCTGGTGGCAGTCTTAACTTCCACTTCAATTTAATCACTGTTGTGTCTTCTCATGGAAGCATTCCTCCCTCTGGAACTAAGACCTCCAGGCCAGCAAAATATAGCAGAGGATGAGACTGCGGTGACAGGAAACAAAATTTTGCTAGTGGGTCACTAGGGAAAATGGTGAGATGAGCCACTCTCATTTCCACCACTTGATTCCCGGACCTGTGAAATAACATCATATAGTAGATGCTGATTGAGAGCATATACAGCCTTCTGTAGAACCTTGCCCCAGGCCTGCAAGGTATTTTCATTTAGCTGGCATTGCAACTGAGTCTTCAACAGGCCATTCCACAACTCTATCAAGCCAGCAGCTTCTAGATGATGGGGAACATAATAAGATCAGTGAATTCTGTGAGCAAGGCCTCATTGCTGCACTTACTTTGCAGTGAATTGAGTCCATTGATCAGAAGCAATGTTGTGTAAAATACCAAGACAGTAGATAAGGGACCCTGTAGCTCCATGGATGGTATTTTTGGCAGAAGCATTGTATGCAGGGACAGCAGATTCATATACAGATTTTGTCTATTGCAGTGAGAACAAAATACTGCCTTTTCCATGATAGAAGCAGTCCAATGTAATTAACTTGTGACCTGGTAGCTGTCTGACCACCTCACATATTTATTTCTCATAGTCATGATTCAAGTTGTGTCTTCTAAACCCTCCCAGGGTAGATGAGTTTGTCTTAAATGACAAATTCACCCTAACATACTGTGATGGTTAATACTGAGTGTCAATTTGATTGGATTTAAGGATACAAATTTTTGATCCTGGGTGTGTCTGTGAGGGTATTGCCAAAGGAGATTAACATTTGAGTTAATGGGCTGGGAAATGCAGATCCACCCTTAATCTGAGTGGGCACAATCTAATCAGCTGCCATCATGGTTAGAATATAAAGCAGGTAGAAAAACGTGAAAAGAGAGACTAGCCTAGCCTCCCAATCTACATCTTTCTCCCATGCTGGATGCTTGAGCCCTTGAACATCGGACTCCAGGTTCTTCAGTTTTGGAACTCAGATTTGTTCTCCTCAGCCTGCAGATGGCCTATTGTGGGATTTTGTGATTGTGTGAGTTAATACTTAATAAACTCCCATATATATATGGAATATATGTGTGTATTACATTAGTTCTGTCCCTCTAGAGAACCCTGGTTAATATACATACTAATCCCCCTAAGCTTTTAAATTCCTTTCTCTACATTAAACCAAAGCAAGTACAGTATTTCTGACTTGCTAATTATTGGTCACCTTTTGGTCCCTGTTTCAGCCAACCAACAAAACAATTAGAACCCTTTTTAACTCCCTGAGCTGCAACATTAGTTAAGAATCGCTGCTTAATGACCTTATATCAATAATCTGACTTGATCCAACTTTATGTTCCTTTCACCATTATCCCACACCATTAGTATCTACTCCTACACATGTTCCCTGGATTTTTGTCTGTATATACTAGAAAGCACAAAGTAGTTCTTTTGGAATATAGTGCACCTCCTCATTTTACTCATGAGGATTTATACTTCACCTTTAGACACCTTCTGGAAAAGAGGGATCATGGGGATGGGTCCTGAGGAGAGCTATTCGTCTTACAAGATAACTATCTTGGGAGGAGCTGTTAGAGTTTCTTCAGGCGATACCAAATAAATCCCCTCCAATAGGGATAGAAGATGCTTCCACTATGTCTAGAAAGTCTGCTTCCACTGACAAAAATGGCGCAGAATTTAGGGGCTCAATGTCTTAAGCTTCATCAGGATCTTCCCACATATCTCCATTTCAGCTTTCAGGAACCCCATTACTTCCTTTGCAATCAAAGGAGTAACAGAAGACAACCTGTGAGGTTGGTGGTTCAAACTTGCATTGTAATTCAGCCAGTTGCATGATAAAGATTTGGTTTTCCACAACCTCAGCCCTGAGCTACAGGAGATAACAGTCTCCTTCAGGGCTCATATAGAAGCTATCAGGCCATTCATGTGGCACTTGAATTGGGATGTTGAATCCTTGAGTTCATCTTTTTCTTTTCCTACTTAATCCAGCAACATTAGGAGCAACCAGTTGATCTCATTATACTTGTTGGTTAGACAGAAGTGTTTAAAAGTATCATATATAACCATGCAGATCCTTGTAAGATTCTTATATGCCATTGATAAATAGTATGCAATGGTGAGATTTTGTGTATCTCTACTGGCAGACCATGCCACAGACCATCAGTACTTTTTCTATCGCTGAAAATAGGATCATTAGCATATTTAAATCTAATCAGATTAGAGAGCAGATTTCATAAATCCCACAACCCATTCAGAAAACTCATCTTAAAATTCTGTTTCTATTAAACAATAAACATAAGATGGCAGTCTACAAATTGAAAAAAATAATTTGCAAACCATGTATCTGACAAGGGGTTAATACACAATATTTATAAAGAATTCATACAACAAAATAGTGGGAAAAATATAATCCAATTAAAAGATGGGCAAAAAACCTGAATAGACATTTCTCCAAAGAAGACATAAAAATGGACAACAGGTATATAAAAAGGTGCTCAACATCATTAATCATCAGGAAAATACAAATCAAAATCACTATGGAATATCACCTCATACCCAGTAAGATGGCTATTGACAAAAAGTCAAAAGGTAATAAATGTTGGAGAGATTGTGAAAAAAAAGAACTCTCGTAACACCATCAGTAGAAATGTAGACTGATATTGCCAATGTGGAAAACAATATAGAAGTTTCTAAAGAAATGAAAAGTAGAATTATCATATGACTCAGCAATATTTTTTCTGGGTATATACCCAAAGGAAATGAAATTACAATCTCATAAAGACATATGTACTCCCATGTTCATTGCATCATTATTCACAATAACTAAGATATAAAAACAACCTAAGTTCCTGTTGACTGCCAAATGGATAAAAAAAAACGTGCTATGTGCATACAATGGACTATTACTCAGCCTGAAATAATGCACTTTGCCACAACATGGTTGAGCTTGGGGAACATTATTCTAAGTGAAATAAACCAGACACAGAAAGAAACTTTTCACATTATCTGACTTATATGTGACATTTTAACAAATTGTTTAAATATAAAGAGATAGAGAACAAAACAGTGGTTACCAGATGAAGTGGTGGGGGAAGAGGGAGGTGTAAGTCAAAGGATATGAAGAAGCAGATATGTAGGATGATCAGGTATACAGATCTAATGTGTAGGATGAGAGCTATGGGTAACAAAATTGTACTGCATATGGCATCAGGCTAAATTAATAGATTTTAGCTGCTCTTGCCACAAAAACAACCACCAAAAAAGAAAGGGCAACTTTTTTTTGCTATCTATGCATATCCCATAACATCATGTTGTATGCCTTATAATAAATATGCACAATCAGTTTAAAAAACAAAGAATATAATACATATATTGAGTTTATAGAAAGAGACTTCTAGAAGATATTGAACCACTAGATGGAGGGGACTTGGGTCTCTAAATGACTATCTGAAGCAGATCAGCATCGCATTTATTCCCCAGCATGCCACTGACTATGACATGTGACATGAGTATGTCATGTCTTTTGGCTATGGCATTAGTAACAGAATAAACTGTTAAAACATATTTTTTTAATTTTTACTTTTTAAATTTATTTACCTGTCACCCAGGCTGGAGTATAGTGGCATGATCTCGGCCCACTGCAACCTCTGCCTCCCAGGTTCAAGCAATTCTCCTGGCTCAGCCTCCCAAGTGGCTGGTATTATAGGTGCCCGCCACCACATCTGGCTAATTTTTTGTATTTTTAGTAGAGATGGGGTTTTGCCATGTTGACCAGGCTGGTTTTGAACTTCTGATCTCAGGTGATCCACCTGTCTTGGCCTCCCAAAGTGCTGGAATCTCCGGCCACAATGTTGTTAATGGAAAACAAATATTCCTCTAGAACCACTCTCAGTGCCAAAATTTATATTTGTCAGAATTCTCTAGAGAAGCAGAACCAATAATTATCATCTCCTAGTATCTGTTGGGGGTTGATTCTAGGACCCCTCCATCCTCGAGTATACCAAAATCCAGTGATGCTCAAGTCCCTTATATAAAAGTCCCTTATATATAAAAGGATGGTATCTGTATACAACCTACACATATTCTTGTGTATGCTTTAAATCATCTCCAAATTACTTACAATACGTAATGCAATGTAAATGCTATGTAAATAGTTGTTAGATTTTATTCTTTAGGGAATAATAACAAGAAAACAAAAGGTCAGTACATGTTCAGTACAGATATACCATACTTCTTTGTTTCAAATATTTTATCTGAAGTTGGTTGCCTCCACATACATGTGGAAAGAGAGACAGAGAGAGAGAAAAAAAGAAAAGAAAGAAAGAGAAAGAGAGAAAGAAAGAGACACAGAGAAATATATTTATAAGGAATTGGCTCATGTGATAATGGGTACTTGAAAGTCCCAGGATCTACAGGGTGAGTCAGGAAGCTGGAGTGGAGACTGAGGAGAGCTGACAGTTTAGTTCCTGTCTGGACTGTCAGGCTTAAGACCTAAAAAGAGCGAATGTCCCAGTTCAAAGGTCATTAGGAAGAAAGGCCTCTCTGTTACTTCGCCTTTTTGTTCTACTTTGACCTTCCATTGATTAGATGAGGCCCACCCACATTAGCAAGGGCAATATTCTTTACTCAGCCTACCAATTTAAATGTAATCTCATTCCAAAACATCCTCACAGAAACAGAATAATGTTTGTGTAAATATTTGGGCACCATATGGCCCAGTCAAACTGGCACATAAAATTAACCATCATGGCACTACTAAATCTTAGAGAAGAAACTTTCACCATGGCAGAGCCAGGACTCTTTAAAGATGCAACATTTGAGCAAAAAACTTGAATATTATGAAGGAATTGAAGGAATCATGAGATTCTCGGGTAAGAGCCTTTTCTTCAGTTACAGAGGGAAGACCAGAGCCAATGACCATGAGTCACAGCAGGTTACATGCTCTAGGAATAGCAAGGATGCTAGGGTAGCTTGTGTGGGAATGAGTGTTGGAAGCAGTGATAATAAACTTCATAGATATAGCCGGGGTCAGATCACGCATGGCTTTGTAGGACATCAAAAGGCACATAGATTATATTCTATTTGTGACAAATAAGGACAAGAAGAATTTGAGCCTGGAAAGGACATTCTGTGCTTTGAGAAAAAACATAAGATTAAGAGACAAGAATAAAAGTAGGAATATCAATTGAGAGCCTGTTTGTATAATTCAGTTTCATTTTCTTGAAATAAGACTACAGAATGTATACTGGCGGGTTGCAGTAAGTGTCTCAATTTGAATGCTGCTCACTACATGGCCCAATCTTTCATGTACACCTTCCTTAAGAATTCTGGAGTAAAGTGTGGAAGCTGACATACATTAAGGTTCTTGACCACCTCTCATCTCAGAGGGCAGATATTACCCTCAGGATTTCCTTTGCAGCATTAGAAGCTGCAGGCTCGTTAGACTCCAAATATGTGAACCACCACCACATGTCAACTTTGATTTAAAGCAAAGGAGCTGGCATTGCTTGAAGGTGAGGTCACTGGAATCGGAGCCTTGATGAAGTTTCTCAGAAAGAAAACATTGTGCTGTGTTTGTGTCTCCCTCACATTCCTCCTTCCCCCTCGCCTCACTTCCCACCACATGTGGGTTGGCTGTTCCTAAGGCCCCAGGGATTGAAGGAAAGGCATTGACTTTGGAGCATATCAAAGAGTCTACACAAAACCAGGGAGAAGTCCTCCTCAACCTGGGCACAGTTTTCCAAGGAAAGATATTCTAATTTTGATGGGAGAAAGAGACTGGGAGAAGAAGCTACTTCAGCCTGTTATAGAAAACAACTCTTGGTGTGTGTTCATGGAATTCGCTACATAATAAGGAAGCTGATTCTCCAGCTGTGAGTCAGAGTCTGGCTGATGTAAAAGGATGAAAGAAAAAGCCCCTAGAGGTTTACACACTGGCAAAATTTCCAGGATTGTGTCCCCATTAACAAAGGCTGGGACCAGGGAGTAAGGTTACCTGGGTTTCAAGATCAGCCCATTCATAGGCGTCATGCAAGCCTGAGCTGGATAATTTTCACCTTTGGCTTCAGTGTTCTCTTTTGTAAAGTAGGGGTAATAATGTTATTTCCTTTGTAGGGTTAATATGAGGATGAGGAGACATAATGCATGGGAAAAAGCTTTGTAAATTCCAAAGCTATTACCAGTATAAGTTTGTTTCACTTCATACCACTCAACTAATATTTATATTGAAGATCCCTCTGCTTCTATTCCTGTTCTAGGTCTGGGGATTGAACCACAGTCGGATACCTAGTGGAGACAGAAAGTTAAAATCATGTTTGTTTGTAAATGTGAAAGTGTTGGTAGGTGTAAACAGTTTGATTCCTTAGAAGTGATTTGGAACTCACCTTAGAAGATAGTTACTAATTGTATATCCAAAATTCCTTTCTACTGCAGTCTTTCTGTCTCAGAAGATGCTATTATATGATACCCATCCAATTGCTCAAAACAAAAGCACAGGAGTCTTTGTTTATTCTTTTTTATTTTTTATTTTTATTTTTTTGAGACAGAGTCTTGCTTTGTTGCCCAGGCTGGAGTGCAGTGGCACGACCATGGCTCAATGCAGTCTCAAATTCCTGGGCCCAAGTGATCCTCCCACCTCGGTCTCCCAAGTAGCTAGGACCACAGGCATGCACCATTACCACACACAGCTAGCCCAGCTTATTTTTTTATTTTTTTATTTAGATACAGGGGTCTCCCTATGTTGCTTAGGTTGGACTCAAACTCCTGTGCTCAAGCAATCTTACTGTCTCAGCTGCCCAAACTATTGGGACTATAGGTGTGAGCCACTGTACCCAGCCAATTTTTTTCTTTACTCCTTCCACATCCAGCCTATCAGAAAGTCCTGTATCCTCTGCCTGAAGAAAATATCTTGAAATCTCTCCTCCCCTGCCCATCTCTATTGCTATCACTCTGATGCAAGGCCTTCTGTCACTCTGCCTACATAAAAGTTACCAACTGCTTTCTCTGTCTCCAGTATTAACTTTTACCCTACAGCAAACAGGTCTTAAAGATACAATACCATTTCTTCGGGAAGCTGAGGCAGGAGAATCACTTGAACCTGGGAGGTGGAGATGGCAGTGAACCGAGATCACACCACTGCACTCCAGCCTGGTGACGTAGCGAAACTCTGTCAAAAAAAAAAAAAAAAAAAAAAAAAAAAAAAGCCATACCATTTCTTGCTAACCTCTCTATCCACCTACATTTCCAACTCCTTAGCATGGCCACTCATGCCTTATGTCATCTGGCCTCTGTCTTCTGGCTAATTTCTCTCACCAACGGTTTAGTCTACTGTAAGCACACTGGCATTCTTGCTGTACTTCAAGAGAATGTTACTGCTATCTTGGGGCATTTCACTGGCTGTTTCCTTTTCCTGCAAAGCTCTGATCCCGGATCATTTTGTCTCCTTCTCAGGTCTCAGCTCAAGTGTCTTGACCTCAGAGAAGCTTCTGTCACCACCCAATATAATGACTGCCAGCCTAGTCACTTTTTCACTATGCTGCTTTTTGTTTCCTGAGCATTTATCATTATTTGCAATGATCTTGTTCACTTGTTTACATCTTTGTTGTCCATGGTCACCTATCTCAGAAACTCTGTGGGAATTGGCATCTTTTTATCTATCTAGTTCAGTACTGTACCTGGCTGCCTATCTCACTATGATGTACAGAAAACCCCATCAGGTCCACAATCAACAGCTTCAGAGTGGATCCAAAGGTCCCTTTTATTTTTAGAAAAGCACTTTATAGTACCTTTTAGGGATAAATCTAAAAATCTAACCCACCTAAATCCACCCTAGTTATGCAGGAAGATCTAAGGTGAATGACAGGATCTAAGTAAATTCTGCAGCTTTAGATAAGTTTTGTGTTCAGTGATATCAATTGGGTGTTTTGTGTTTTTAAAAAAACAAATCATGCTTCAGAAAATTGCTTCCCTGGAAAACAGTATTTTTCCTAAATATGGATTTTTACTTACCCAGGGCTATAAATCACAGGGTGTTCTTGTGGAAGTATCAGCAGTTGCATACAAGAGGAGAGTAGATGGAAAGGAATTGTCAGCAGGGGTATGTTGATTGGATATATTTATCATCTCACTCTGGTGAAAAACTTGTTAAAAAAAGAAAAAATAAAGGAATGAACAGAACACAGCATTAGAAAGAACACAGACTAAATACCCTTACTTGGTATTATTTACCAAAGTACAGACATGTACCAAACAAGGAAGATTGTCTACTCTGGATCAAGGGGCCCTAATAAGTGTACGTAGGTAAGTGGGGGAGCTGAGTAGGGGTGGGATGGCGCTGGGAACTGACACCTGCTTTTAAAGGAAGACTGAGAGCTAGTCAGGTATGAGTAGGTAAGGAACCATGGCATTGCATTTGACCTGTGGATTCTGAATGAAGCCACTTCTAGTGGCAATTATAAGTTACTCTCTGTGTTGTGTATCGATTTGGATATCCTCAGCTTCTTAGGAGTGTCCCCTCACCCTTGGTCAAGTAAGGAGGTCGGAATGATCCTAGCCCACTGAGGACACTGTGCCCACTGGAGTGGCAATCTGTTGAGGACCAATGGCAACCAATGAAGTTAGGTGATATCACAACCAAGAGGTAGATGGCAGGAAATAAATAAAGAACTGGCTCTGCCTACATGTGATAAAGTGGAACTTGGAAAATCTACAGGATCAAGAGATATAGGTGGGGTGGAGCACCATCTTTTGGCAATTAGGCTGGTTGAAGCTGATACTAGAGTAATTTTGCTATAAAAGGAAATGTGGCTTATTTTAGAGTACTAAGCTGCTTGTCTAGAGGAAAACAGCTCACACAGAGATGAGGAAGACATAGCTCACAGGATACCTACAGTTGGATAAGCTATTTCAGTGCCTTTCAGGACTCACATGATCCTTTTGATGCCCCTCAATGAGCTATGCACAAGTGTTCATTTTTCAATTCCCATTTTGGAAAATAGCTGAGCCCTTTACAAAGTCTAGTAAGAACTCCACATGGGAGGAAACATAGAAAAGGGCTTCTGCAAACTTATCCCGAAGAAACAAATTCTTCAGTCTGGAAGGGAAGATCAAGTCAATCACACATTCTGGAAGAGGTAAGTTACCCAACGTATTCTTAAGTTTATGTTGCACACAGGCCTGGTTCCACAGGCATGAGATCAGTGCAGCCACACAGGACCCACACTCAGAAAGGAACCATACTTTGGGCTTAAAGCTCCACGGTCACTTTCTTGAAATCCTTAATTTTTTGTTTGAACTTGTATTGTGGAAGTGAAATCTGATAGGACAATGGAGCATATTTCTGGACTTGGAGTCTTAGTCCTATAGACCCTACAGCCTGCTGCCTTCCCACCTCCCCTGGATAGGTTTTCAGCCACCTGCTCCAGGTCCCTGGTACTTGGTACCTGGGATTCCAGCCAGCCATCCCCTCCAAGCCCCTGCTCTGTGATTGTTGCTGCCCTCCCGCCAGGATTGTGAGGACCTTGGTAGTGTCATCAGGGGTGAGAAGCCTATGTTCGCTGTCATCATCCATCTCAAGTTGGGGTCTGCACATGGTGCAGGGTGGCCAGATCAGGATCAGACGTGCATGCCCTGTGGTGTCTCCAGGGGTGTACAGCAGCAACATTCCCTGCCACAGGTCAGTCCCAGTATTAAGACTGCAATTCTATAGTGGTTTCCTGTCCCAGTGGGTTGGAGCAATGAACTCTGAAAAGAAAAGACTGAATTCTGTGCTCCTAGGTAGGGCATTCCACTCCAGTGTGGAGGTTGATGGGAAAGGGAACCAGGCAGCCAGATGCACACAGCAGATTATGGAACAGACCTTGGTTACCTGGTAGGGTCTGCTCACATGCAATGAGTATCTCCCTGTTAGAGAGAAGGTGACATTGAATAGTGTTAAATAAAGCTTATAGGAGGTCATAGGTTTGGACTGAGCTCCTGCACTAGGCCAAACAGAACCAAAGTGGAGTTACTTATGTGGAAGTTCCACACCACCAAGCCAAAACTAAGTTGTTTATCTGACTTTTCAAGAAATCAGAAGAGAGAGAAATAATAGCTAAATCCCCAAACAGGTCAGTTTTAGCCTCATGATAAGAAAGTCACCTTTGCTTTAACTTTTATGAGGAAAATAACTTTGAAACAACCAACCCACTTTTTATTCTGTTTCTGCTTTCCTCGGCACTTTTCTGTCTATTAAGTGAATTTCCTCTGCTTACCTCATCAGAACACTCATACTATTTGATAAAATGAGGTGCTGTCCAATTCTGGAATCGCAAAAGACAGCCAATTAAGGTCTTTAAATTTATTGTAATTTTGTCTCTTGACAATAGCAAACACAGAACAATATGACAACTTGGGAGGAGACTGGTGAAGAAGGAAAATATTGTATTTTAATATAGTTTGTGGCACTTTTCTTATTTGTTAAACAAGGAGCCTCACAAATTGTATAGCCAGCCTTGGTTGCATGCATAGTTTTGTGGCTCTTCAGATAATCCTTGTGTTCCTGCCTACAGCCTTTATACGGCCAAGAAGGCAAGCCTGGACATTTCTCAAAGACAGGTCTTAGAACATTGAAAAGCTGAGAAATCTGGTGATAGAGGCAAGAGAGAAGGATAGGAGAAAAATAGGCATTAGTTGAAAGTCTGAGAAGATAAGCGCTGTCTCCAAAGTTTCAGTTTAGCCAGGTCACTGCACTTTCTAGAAATAGGTGGGAGGAGCTCCTAAGCAAAATCTATCCCTAAAAAACCAATCTGCAGAACTATGTGAAGTCAACAGCATGGCTAGAGGGTACGTTTCCTACTGGATTCTTAGGGGGTTTTTAGGTGTTTTTTTCACCCAAATATGCCCAAGACAAACTTAAATGTTACACTTGTGAAACTCCAATACATCAGAGAGGAGAAAGCAAAAGAAACATCTTAGAGTTCACCCCATACAATTTACAGATGGGGAGTAGGAGATCTATACCACTGCCAAGGGGGGCAGAAGAAATGCTCAAATGTATCAGAATAACTTGGTTAGTGACAGAATTTGGGAAATAACTTCTGAGACCCAATCCAGGGAAGTTTCCACTAAATCTGAGCCTGCTTGCTTGCTTGCTTGCTTTCTTTCTTTCTTTCTTTCTTTCTTTCTTTC